>NC_087349.1:127482512-128142885 GCF_030014295.1 Loxodonta africana | reverse complement strand
TGCCTTCTTTATTTCAACTACTATATATATATATATATATATATATATATATATATATGGAAACCTTGGTCGCCTAGTGGTTAAGTGCTATGGTTGCTAACCAAGGGGTTGGCAATTCGAATCCGCCAGGCGCTCCTTGGAAACTCTATGGGGCGTTTCTACTCTGTCCTATTGGGTCGCTGTGAGTCGGAATCAACTCGACAGCACTGGGTTTGGTTTTTTTGTTTATATATATATATATATATATATACACACATACGTTTGTTTCTATTTGAAAGAATTAAGATTCTCTATATACACAAAAAAACCATTGTCATCCAGTCAATTTTGACTCATAGAGAACTTATAAGACAGAGTAGAACTACCCCACAGGGTTTCAAAGGAGCGTCTGGTGAATTTGAACTGCAACCTTTTGGTCAGCAGCTGAGCTCTTAACTGCTATGCCACCAGGGCTCCATTCTCTATATATCTCTTCTTTTATTCTTTGAGCAATTACTGGGTGCCTTGTGCACTACGCCTGATTGCAGGCATTGGTGGTGTAGCAAGAACAATATAGAGCTCCACTGTCATAGACTTACACTCTAGAGTTTTGAACAAAATTGCTGCTGTAGTGTTTAATTCATCTACTTCCTAAAGTAATTTTTTTTAAATAATTTTTATTGTGCTTTAAGTGAAAGTTTACAAATCAAGTCAGTCTCTCACATAAAAACTTATATACACCTTACTATATACTCTCATTTACTCTCCCCCTAATGAGTTAGCCCACTCCCTCCTTCCAGTCTTTCCTTTCGTGACAGTTTGCCAATTTCTAACACTCTCTACCCTCCCATCTCCCCTCTAGACAGGAGATGCCAACACAGTCTCAAGTGTCCACCTGATACAAGTAGCTCACTCTTCATCAGCATCTCTCTCCAACCCATTGTCCAGTCCAGTCCAGTCCATGTCTCATGAGTTGTCTTTGGGAATGGTTCCTGTCCTGGGCCAACAGAAGGTTTGGGGACCATGCCCACCGGGATTCTTCTAGTCTCAGTCAGACCATTAAGTCTGGTCTTTTTATGAAAATTTGGGGTCTGCATCCCACTGTTCTCCTGCTCCCTCAGGGGTTCTCTGTTGTGCTCCCTGTCAGGGCAGTCATTGGTTGTGGCTGGGCACCATCTAGTTCTTCCGGTCTCAGGGTGATGTAAATCTCTAGTTCATGTGGCCCTTTCTGTCTCCTGGGCTTATAATTATCTTGTGACCTTGGTGTTCTTCATTCTCCTTTGACCCAGGTGGGTTGAGACCAATTGATGCATCTTAGGTGGCCACTCGTTAGCATTTAAGACCCCAGACACCACACTTCAAAGTGGGATGCAGAATGTTTTCTTAATAGAATTTATTTTCCCAGTTGCCTTAGGTGTCCCCTGTAGTCATAGTCCCCCAACCCCCACCCTTGCTCCGCTGACCTTTGAAGCATTCAGTTTATCCCAGAAACTTCTTTGCTTTTGGTCCAGTCCAGGTGTGCTGACCTTCCCTGTATTGAGTGTTATCTTCCGTTCACCTAAAGTAGTTCTTATCTACTATCTAATCAGTAAATAACCCTCTCCCACCCTCCCTCCCACCCCCCTCTCCTAACTACAAAAGAATGTGTTCTTCTCAGTTTAAACTATTTCTCAAGATCTTTTAATAGTGATGTTATACAATATTTGTCCTTTTGCATCTGACTAATTTCACTCAGCATAATGCCTTCCAGGTTCCTCCATGTTATGAAATGTTTCACAGATTTATCACTGTTCTTTATCGATGCGTAGTATTCCATTGTGTGAATATACCATAATTTATTTACCCATTCATCTGTTGATGGACACCTTGGTTGCTTCCAGCTTTTTGCTATTGTAAACAGTGCTGCAATAAACATGGGTGTGCATATATTTGTTTGTGTAAAGGCTCTTATTTCTCTAGGATATATTCCGAGAGTGGGATTTCTGGGTTGTATGGTAGTTCTATTTCTAACTTTTTAAGAAAATGCCAGCTACATTTCCAAAGTGGTTGTACCATTTTACATTCCCACTAGCAGTGTATAAGAGTTCCAATCTCTCCGCAGCCTCTCCAACATTTATTATTTTGTGTTTTTTGGATTAATGCCAGCCTTGCTAGAGTGAGGTGGAATCTCATCGTAGTTTTAATTTCCATTTCTCTAATGGCTAATAATTGAGAGCATTTTCTCATGTGTCTGTTAGCTGCCTGAATATCTTCTTTAGTGAAGTGCGTGTTCATATCCTTTGCCCAATTTTTAATTGGGTTGTTTGTCTTTTTGTAGTTGAGTTTTAACAGAATCATATAGATTTTAGAGATCGGTGCTGGTCGGAGATGTCATAGCTGAAAATTTTTTCCCAATCTGTAAGTGGTCTTTTTACTCTTTTGGTGAAGTCTTTAGGTGAGCATAGGTGTTTGATTTTTAGGAGCTCCCAGTTATCTGGTTTCTCTTCATCATTTTTGGTAATGTTTTGTATTCTGTTTATGCCTTGTATTAGGGCTCCTAGGGTTGTCCCAATTTTTTCTTCCATGATCTTTATCGTTTTAGTCTTTATGTTCAGGTCTTTGATCCACTTGGAGTTAGTTTTTGTGCATGGTATGAGGTATGAGTCCTGTTTCATTTTTTTGCAAATGGATATCCAGTTATGCCAGCACCATTTGTTAAAAAGGCTATCTTTTCCCCAATTAACTGACACCGGGCTTTTGTCAAATATCAGCTGCTCATATGTGGATGGATTTATATCTGGGTTCTCAATTCTGTTCCATTGGTCTATGTGCCTGTTATTGCATCAGTACCAGGTTTTTTGACTACTGTGGCTGTATAATATGTTCTAAAATCAGGTAGAGTGAGGCCTCCCACTTTCTTCTTCTTTTTCAGTAATGCTTTACTTATCCGGGGCTTCTTTCCCTTCCATATGCAGTTCAGGATTAGTTTCTCCATCTCGTTAAAAAATGTCGTTGGAATTTGGATCGGAAGTGCATTGAATATATAGATGGCTTTTGGTAGAATAGACATTTTTACTATGTTAAGTCTGCCTATCCATGAGCAAGGTATGTTTTTCCACTTACGTAGGTCTCTTTTAGTTTCTTGCACTAGTACTTTGTAGCTTCTTTTGTATAGGTCTTTTACATCCTTGGTAAGATTTATTCCTAAGTATTTTATCTTCTTGGGGGCTACTGTGAATGGTATTGATTTGGTGACTTCCTCTTCGATGTTCTTTTTTTGATGTAGAGGAATTCAAGTGATTTTTGTATGTTTATCTTGTAACCTGAAAGTCTGCCAAACTCTTCTATTAGTTTCAGTAGTTTTCTGGAGGATTCCTTAGGGTTTTCTGTGTATAAGATCATGTCATCTGCAAATAGAGATAATTTGACTTCCTCCTTGCCAATCCGGATGCCCTTTATTTCTTTGTCTAGCCTAATTGCTCTGGCTAGGACCTCTAGAACAATGTTGAATAAGAGCGGTGATAAAGGGCATCCTTGTCTGGTTCCCGTTCTCAAGGGAAATGCTTTCAGGCTCTCTCCATTTAGAATGATGTTGGCTGTTGGCTTTGTATAGATGCCCTTTATTATGTTGAGGACTTTTCCTTCAATTCCTATTTTGCTGAGAGTTTTTATCATGAATGGGTGTTGGAATTTGTCAAATGCCTTTTCTGCATCAATTGATAAGACCATGTGGTTTTTGTCTTTTGTTTTATTTATATGGTGGATTACGTTAATGGTTTTTCTAATATTAAACCAACCTTGCATACCTGGTATAAATCCCACTTGGTCATGCTGGATTATTTTTTTGATATGTTGTTGAATTTTGTTGAGGATTTTTGCATCTATGGTCATGAGGGATATAGGTCTGTAATTTTCTTTTTTTGCAGTGTCTTTACCTGGTTTTGGTATCAGGGATATGCTGGCTCATAGAATGAGTTAGGCAGTATTCCATCATTTTCTATGCTTGGAAATACCTTTAGTAGTAGTGGTGTTAACTCTTCTCTGAAAGTTTGGTAGAACTCTGCAGTGAAGCCATCCCGGCCAGGGCTTTTTTTTGTTGGGAGTTTTTTTACTACCTTTTCAATCTCTTTTTTTGTTATGGGCCTATTTAGTTGTTCTACTTCTGATTGTGTTAGTTTAGGTAGGTACTGTTTTTCTAGAAAGTCATCCCTTTCTTCTAGGTTTGCAAATTTGTTAGAGTAGAATTTTTCATAGTAATCTGATACGATTCTTTTAATTTCAATTGGGTCTGTTGTGATATGGCCCATCTCATTTCTTATTCGGGTTATTTGTTTCCTTTCCTGTATTTCATTAGTCAGTCTGGCCAATGGTTTATCAGTTTTGTTAATTTTTTTCAAAGAATCAGCTTTTGGCTTTGTTAATTCTTTCAATTGTTGTTCTGTTCTCCAATTTATTTAGTTCAGCTCTAATTTTTATTATTTTTTTTCTTCTGGTGCCTGATGGATTCTTTTGTTGCTCGCTTTCTATTTGTTCAAGTTGTAGGGACAGTTCTCTGCGTTTGGCTCTTTCTTCTTTATGTATGTGTGCATTTATCAATATAAATTGACCCCTGAGCACTGCTTTTGCTGTGTCCCAGAGGTTTTGATAGGAAGTGTTTTCATTCTCGTTGCATTCTATGAATTTCTTTATTTCCTCCTTAACGTCTTCTATAACCCAGTCTTTTTTGAGCAGGATATTGTTCAGTTTCCAAGTATTTTATTTCTTTTCCCTGATTTCTCTGTGATTGCTTTCTACTTTTATGGCCTTGTGGTCTGAGGAGATGCTTTGTAATATTTCGATGTTTTCGATTCTGCAAAGGTTTGTTTTATGACCTAATATGTGATCTATTCTAGATAATGTTCCATGTGCACTAGAAAAAAAAAAGTATACTTTGCAGCTGTTGGGTGGAGTGTTCTGTATAAGTCTATGAGGTCAAGTTGGTTGATTGTAGCAATTAGATCTTCCGTGTCTCTATTAAGCTTCTTACTGGAAGTCCTAAACTTCTCCTAAAGTGGTGTGTTGAAGTCTCCTACTATAATTGTAGAGGTGTCTATCTCACTTTTCAACTCTGTTAAAGTTTGTTTTAGGTATCTTGCAGCCCTGTCATTGGGTGCATAAATATTTAATATGGTTATATCTTCCTGGTCAATTGTCCCTTTAATCATTGTGTAGCATCCTTCTTCATCCTTTGTGGTGGATTTAACTTTAAAGTCTATTTTGTCAGAAATTAATATTTCCACTCCTGCTCTTTTTTGATTGCTGTTTGCTTGATATAGTTTTTTCCATCCTTTCAGTTTTAGTTTGTTTGTATCTCTAAGATGTGTGTCTTGTAGGCAGCATATAGATGGGTAATATTTCTTTATCCAGTCTGAGACTCTCTGTCTCTTTATTGGTGCGTTTAGTCTATTTACATTCAGCATAATTATAGGTAAGAAAAAAAAATTTTTTTTTATGAGTTTAGTGCTGTCATTTTGATACCTTTTTGTGTGTTTTGTTGACAATTTCATTTTTCCATTTGCTTTTTTGTGGTGAGACAGTTTTTAAATAAACTGTGTGTTCCTCATTTTCACATAGTTGAATTTATGTTTGTTGAGTGGTTATGTTTTTCTTGGTTTTTATTTTGCATTATGGAATTGTTAGACCTCTTTGTGGTTACCTTAATATTTACCCCTATTTTTCTAAGTAAAAACCTAACTTGTATCATCCTATATCGCCTTATTTTCCTCTCCATATGGCAGCTCTATGCCTCCTGTATTTAGTCCCTCTTTTTGATTACTGTGATCTTTTACATAATGACTTCAATGATTCCATTTTGAGCATTTTTTTCTTTTTAAAATTAATCTTAATTTGTTTTTGTGATTTCCCTATTTGAGTTGATATCAGGATGTTCTGTTCTGTGACCTTGTGTTGTGCTGGTATCTGATATTATTGATTTTCTGACCAAACAATTTCCTTTAGTAATTCTTGTAACTTTGGTTTGGTTTTTGCAAATTCTCTAAGCTTGTGTTTATCTGTAAATGTTTTAATTTCACCTTCATATTTGAGAGAGAGTTTTGTTGGATATATGATCTTTGGCTGGCAGTTTTTCTCCTTCAATGCTCTATATATGTCATTCCATTGCCTTCTTGCCTGCATGGTTTCTTCTGAGTAGTCTGAACTTATACTTATTGATTCTCCTTTGTAGGAGACCTTTCTTTTATCCCTGGCTGCTTTTAAAATTTTCTCTTTATATTTGATTTGGGCAAGTTTGATGATAATATGCCTTGGTGGTTTTCTTTCTGGATCAATTGTATATGGAGTTCGATGAGCATCTTGAATAGCTATCCTTTTGTCTTTCATGATGTCGGGGAAGTTTTCTGCCAACAGATCTTCAATTATTCTCTCTGTGTTTTATTTTATCCCTCCCTGTTCTGGAACTTCAATCACACTCAAGTTATTCTTCTTGATAGAGTCCCACATGATTCTTAGGGTTTCTTCATTTTTTTTAATTCTTTTTTCTGATTTTTCTTCAACTATGTCAATTGCCTTATCCTCCACCTCCCCCACTCTGCATTCCAATTGCTCGATTCTGCTCCTCTGACTTCCTATTGAGTTGTCTAACTCTGTAATTTTACTGTTAATCTTTTAGATTTCTGAATGTTGTCTCTCTATAGATTCTTGCAGCTTTTTAATTTTTCCACTATGTTCTTGAATAATCTTTTTGATTTCTTCAACTGCTTTACCAGTGTGTTCCTCGGCTTTTTCTGTAGATTGCCTTATTTCATTTCTGAGGTCATCCCTGATGTCTTGAAGCATTCTGTATATTAGTTTTTGATATTCTGCATCTGGCAATTCCAGGATTGTATCTTTTTTTTTCTTTTATCTTCATTTGGCAAAGATTTTGATTCTTTAATTTGGGGAGTTGTAGAAACAATCATGGTCTGCTTCTTTATGTGGTTTGATATCGACTGCTGTCTCTGAGCCATCTATAAGATATTGTAATGATTTATTTTATATTTGCTCACTGAGTCTTATCTTGTTTTGTTTTCTTTCAGTATACCCAGATGATCTACTAGATTGTGCTATCTTGATTGTTGTAGCCTTTGAATCACTTATGTCCTATTACCAGCTGGTTTGGGCTATTACCAGATATATAAGCCTAAGAGTCCATTCACTATTCTTGAATAGAATCAGCTTAGGTGTTCTGATTTTGGGTCACCAAGTGTGTGGTGTAGACTGTCACCTATTAACTTAGAGGAGTAGTGGTGATAGTTGTGTGCACCAGATTCTAGTAGCGGCAGGGGGTCATACTCCAGGGCATCAGGATGCTGACAGCCTTTTCCCACGTGCCAGTGAGGTAGGTATGTCTCTATTCCTAAAGCACTTTGGTGGGTGGGCTCTGCAGTTGTACCTTAGGCACACAATGCATGTACCTCTAAAGATTGGCAGGCATCAATATCCTTAGACCCCTTTGGCAGGTGCCTAGGTGGTTTGGGTGGAGCTTCAGCCCTCAGTTCCCCATTGTGGATCAGTGATGGGGGCACTGTTTAATACGTAGAGATATCAGACCTGGAAAACTTGTCTTTCCATGCTCGCCTAAAACAATTACAGTCAGATCTCTATCAGAATTGCCTTTGCGTTATAATAGCCACCTTGTTCCCTGCAGGGATGAAAACCAAAGACTGTGGATTTCATATGCTTGGCTGGAGCTGGTTCTGTATTTTTATTTCAGTTTAGAGAAGTCAGGGAAGGATTTTTCATCCCTGGGTTTTTAGTAGCTGCTTCTCTTAGGCCAGGAGAATGGGTTAGGAAAAGAGAAAAAAAAAAAAAAAAAAGCGCAGAGCACTTCACTCCCTTGCCCAGGAAATTCCAATGTTAATGAAGACTCCTGGGGCAGGGAGGGGAGGGATCAGATAGATAGGAGAGAGTAGCAGCCAGCAATATACACGAAGTTACTTATCTTGCTTGGTGATGACTGTTTTATCTGAGATTCCCTAGGGGAGAGGGGCGGGTGTTTGCTGGCCTGGTCGAGATTGCCCCCAAGGGTCAGGCCAGCATCCCGTGCTTGTGCTGTCTCAGAAGCCATGGTCAGCTCCTCTGCTCCTAGTCCAAAGCCCAGCGCCAAGTTTCCCCGGCTGGGACGCCGCACTCCAGGATCTAAAACCAGTCGCTGCCTTCCAGTGACTTCTCCTGTCAGCCGAGTACTTGCGCTGCCTGTATGCACCGGCTGGGCTTCCCCTGAGTTCACTTCAGAGGGCTAGGGCTGCGTCCCATGCTTGCGCCGTCTCAGGAAGCCATGTTCAGCTCCCCTGCGCCTAGTCCAAAGCCCAGGGCCAAGGTTTTCTGGCTGGGATTTTAGCTCCAGGCTCCGAAAACAGTCGCTGCTTCCCCGTGGTTGCGCATTCTCTCCTTAGCCGCATCAGTGTGCAGCCTGCTTGTGCTGGGTGAGTCTCTACTGAGGTTACCCCAGCAGTGTAGGGGTTAGGGCTTCGTCCCGTGCCTACCCAGCGTCAGCAAGTAGCAATCAGCCCTGCCACTCGGCACCAGGGAACCGTGAGGGCTCATGACTGTGGAGCAGGACACCGGTTCCAGAAGGGGTCGCTGCTTCAGGGCGCGGCTTTTCGCTCCCCTTTCACTCAGGTCAATTCTTTAGATCTGTGTTCGATGGTCAGGGTTCGTAGATTGTTATGTATGTGATCGATTCACTTGTTTTTCCAAGTCTTTGTTGCAAGAGGTATCTGAGGTAGCTTCTACCTAGTTAGCCATCTTGGCCCTGCCTCCCTAATGTAATTTTACTTACTAATTTTAATACAGTGTGAAAAAAAAGCATATTACAGTATCCCACTACAGCTATGCTTTTTGTTTAAGAGCTCAGCTGCTAACCAAAAGGTTGGCAGTTCAAATTCTCCAGCCACTCCTTGGAAACTCTATGGGGAAGTTCTAATCTTTCCTATAGGGTCTCTGTGAGTAGGAATCCACTCGATGGCAATACGTTTCTTTTTTTATTTGTTTGGTTTATGCGTTTCTATTTTTGGTTTCTAAATTCAGTTTCTATTTTCATTATAACTTATTTTTGTAAATGTTGCCTTTATTTTTAATAATGTCCCACTTTATCCTGGTTGGTACTTTTAAGCTTAAATCCCATCTTGTCTAACATTGGTATTGCCAAATATACTATTATTAATTTTAATACTATTTTGTTTTTGTTTCTTACCTGTATCTCATTTATTTTCAGCCAGTGATAATCGCTTTGCTCTAAGTGTGTTTTTTTGTAAACAGCATATGGTGGAGGTTTGTTTTATAATCCCAGCTAATAAACTGTCTTTTAACATGAAAATTCACTCCATTCACATTGAGTGACACTTCATATGTGTAATTTTATTCTTTCCATTTTGCTTTTTGTATGCTCTTTTTATTCTTTTTTTTGTTGTTGTTGTTTTGGTCAGGTTATTATTTACTTCCTATTCTAACACTCTATATTTTGGGAGATCTATTTCTTAATTTCGTTAAATTTACCTTCTGCAGAAAAGCCTGTGTTGTGTTTTAAAAGATAATTTTGCTGTGACCTATGTTGTTTTACTAATATTGCTTGTATAAAGAAGAAAAAGAAAAGTTATTCCAAGAGAATCTATGCCTTATCTATAGCCACATGTGCCTATTTAAAATGAAATAAAATTTAAACTCCATTTCTCAGTCCCACTAGCCATGTTTCAAGTTCTTAGTAGGTACGTGTGGCTAGGGGTGACCATCACGGAAACTACAGGTGTAGAAAATATTTCCACTGTCACAAAAAAATTTACTGGACTGCACTGGTGTATATACTAACTATATACTATATACTTTTTGAGTTTTGTATGATAGGATTGGTGGTTACTGTTAGTAGGTTTAATGTTGAATATTGATAAATAAGTTCGATTTTCTAATGCAAATATATAAAGAGCAATACAATTTCATCCCATAAACTTATTAAACTAAACCTTTAAGTCAGGAGTTATTTAACAATAAATCATTTTATTTAAATCAGAATGTCCTAAGAGAGGCTTTGGCAAACAAACTTGCCAGGAGTTAATTTCATGATGACAAGATTTCAAATAATTTTAAGTCTCTCGATGAGAAAGGAACTTCACCCCAACGTACCTAATGTATACAGATTCAATGTTCTTAAGATATCTGACTTGTAAATAGTCTGAAGCTTTTCCCGTTATTCAATAGCGAGTTGTAGTGGCTTGCTTAATGCAGTATATCCTCAAAGCACCTGTGTCAACAGTCTTTCTATTTTTCAAGATTGTTCACTAACTACTCAGCGAAACATGTGACCTCCAAGTTCAACCACAATTTAATCTGAGGTCGAATTAAGGTATTTGGAGACAGAACATTTTATTTCACTTTTCCAATGTTAATAATCAGGCATATATTTCTCTGCCATTAGAAAGGCACAACATATATTCTGTTTTCTTTACCATACACTGAACTATGCACTGGCCGTTCTCTTACTCAAGTAATATAAGCTTAAAAAAAAAAAAAAAAGCTTAGAGGTTTACTGAGCTTTCCCCGTCCCCCACCTTAAAAACCTTGGTTTTGCTGCTCAGTTCGGTATTTTTAAATTCAAGAATATTTTGGGATTTACTTGTTATTATATCTCTCTATTTTGAAGATATCTCACATATTTCCAGACAGCCTATATTTATCTATTTGTAGATAAATAGATAAATATATCTGTAAATACACACATACACACACATAAATATACACAGAGGAATCATAACCTGCCACTATCCCCCCTTTATCCTCTCCAATTCATCTGGTGACTCCGTTATAATGTATTTGGTGACTCCTATCATTTCTGGAATATTTCCATCAGATGAGGCATAAAGCCAGTTGACTTCTATTCCAACTCAAGGTGACCCCATCTAAAACATGATTTTTTAGTGCATTGCAATACTCTATGTAATAGCAAAATTAGTAAACATCTAAACCCTCTTCAATCAATAGAATGTGGATTTAAATGTACCGGATCCATTCGTCAGAAGCTCTCGTGATACAGTGGTTAAAGTGCTCAGCTGCTAACATAAGGTCTGCAGTTAGCAGCTGCTCCATGGGAAAAAGATGTGGCAGTCTGCTTCCTTAAGATTTACAGCCTTGGAACCCCTATGGGGCAGTTCTACTCTGTCCTATAAAATCACTATGAGTCTGAATCGACTCTATGGTAGTGGTTGGGCTTGGGTTCATTCTTCCCGAACATGTAGATTGTTTTAAAATTTGCTATTATAATCAGAGCTGCAATAAATAACATTATCATTCCTCTCCAGGTAAGAGCATATAGGATATATTCCCAGAGGTAGAGTGATAATATGTTTAGATAGCTGAATAGCTAGCTAGATAAATAGATGCCTGCCTTCTAGTCAGCTCTGTCTCATGGCAAACTTATGTTCAACAGAACAAAACACTGCCCAGTTCTACGTCATCCTCATGATTACTGGCATGTTTGAATCCATCCTTACCGCTATTGTGCCAGTCCATCTTACAGAGGGTCTCCCTTGCCCATAAACTAATGGACATACATACATATATGCTTCTTGTGTCTTTGTGGTATAACTTAAAGATAAGTATTATTTTTCCAGTTTATCATTTGCCTTTTGGTTTCCCTCAAGTTGTATCTTTTCCACAGAACATTTAAAAATATTTTTGTAGTTGCATTTATCTATCTTTTATCTTTTGGCTACTGGACTTTTTGTATTTTGAGTCATTGTATCGGTCAGAGTAGGTCGAGGAATGCTCTTCGAAACTCATGTACTTGCTGCCAGAGTTCAGCCAGAGGTTCTGCCGTTTGGCAGGCTGTTAGCCAGAGACATTCTGAGCTCCTAGAAATGTTTACAGTTCCTTGCCCCATCCTTTTGATTAGGAATATTAATTACAATTATATCTGCAAAGCCCCTTTACCTTTACCATATAAGGTAATCTAATCATGGAGTGACACTTCATCTCTTTGGCAGGTCCTGCCTACACTCAATGGGAGGGGATTGTCTGAGGAATCTTACAATCCTACCTACCAGAAGCCTCCTTAGACTCTCTCTACTGAGCTCTGGTGAGCATGTCTACTCACGTGATAGTCCTGTCTTATTTTAATTAATTCAGCTTTGTAATGTACTTTAATATCTGATAGGACAAATGATTTCTCATTGCTCATTTTCAAAGCTTCACCAGCTAATACTTACTTGTTTGTGATTTCCATATAAGGTTTAGAACAAGCTTATCTTGTTCAAAAAGAATATCCTGTGGACATTTTACGAGGATCAAGGTAATATATATGTTAACTTAGGGAGAAGTGGATCTAAATGATGAGGCTTTCTGCTCTGAAAGATATTTTGGCTTTCTATTTACTTAAGACGCTTTGGTTTCAATAGTGTTTTACTTTTTCTTAATATCATTCTTTTATATTTTTGTTTTAAGATATTTCATATTTTTGTTCCCATTATAAATGGAGTATTTTTCTAATGCATGTTATGAGTAGTTGTTACTTTCACATCTGAAACCTACCCTTTTCAGACATTAGTTTTGTACCCTGTTTCTCTGGTAATTTTTCAATTGATTCTCTTGGATTTTCCATATGTTCAATTCTAAATTCTGAAAAGAATGGTGCTTTTTCCTCTCCCTTTCAAATTTTAATACATCTAATTTCTTTCTTTCTTTAATTGACTAATGACTGGAATAGGATTTTAAGGAATATCGGTAATGGGGGGAGTCTTTTCCTTTTTCTCACTCCTGTGGCATTGTTCTGAATGCTTCCTATCAAAATGGTACCAATCTAGACCAACACAGACATATTTCTCTATAGAAACCTAGAATCCACCCAGTCATATTTTATTCACTCTTTATAAATCATGGCCGTTTAAGTATGCCAAACGTCTATTTCAGTATCTATTAAAATGATAACATACTTTTCCTCTTTGGATTTATCATTATTATTACTACTATTTTTTTTTATTGTTCTTTAGATGAAGGTTTACAGAGTGAATTAGTTTCACATTAAACAATTAATACACATTGTTTTGTGATATTTGTTGCCAATCCCACAACGTGTCAACACTCTCCCCTTCTAGACTTTGGGCTCCCCACTACCAGCTTTCTTGTCCCCTCCTGCCTTCTCGTCCTTGCCCCGGGCTAGTGTGCCCATTTAGACTCATTTTGTTTTCTGGGCCTGTCTAATCTTTGGCTGAGTGGTGAACCTCAGCAGTGACTTCAGTACTGAATTAAAAGTGTGTCCAGGGGCCATACTCTAGGGGTTTCTCCTGTCTCTGTCAGACCAGTAAGTCTGGTGTTTTTTTATGAGTTAGAATTTTGTTCTACATCTTCCTCCAGCTCCTCTTTAGATTTGTTAATACAATGTTAGATAAATAGTTTTTCTAATATTGCAACATCTTTGCATTTCTGGTATTACCCTCACATGGACATGGTGATTATTTTTTTAACATGCTGCTACTCTCTAAGTGCTAATATTTTATGTAAAGCTTTTGCAGTGCTATTTTTAAGTAGCATTGATGTGTCATTTTCTTTCCTGTGCTATCTTGATCAGATTTTGAAAGAACTATTGAATACATTCTTCTTTAAAAATAATTCAGAAAGGTTTTTTTCCTATGTATTCTAAAATAATTTAAACAATAATTTTATCTGTTCTTTTAAGGCCTGATAGAAGTCTCCTGTGAAAACATCTGAGTCTGTTTTTCTTTTTTTCTTTTTTTTTGGAAGGGGGAATTATTCTCTGAAAATTTAACCTATTTTTTGTCTATTTAGATTTTGAATCTCTCCTTAATGACTTTTGAATATTATACTTTCCTGGAATATTATTCACATCATCCAGCTTTAGCTGTTTCAAGATTCTAATATCCAATATCATTGTTTCCAAAAATTTTGAGAATTAAATTTGCAATTTTCCTCTAACACAAAGTTCAGTTTTTTTTTTTTTTTTAATTCCTGTTAGGAAGAGATCTTTGACTTATTATTTAGTCATTGATTTTTTTTTCTTAATTTTATTAAAGAATATTTTCTGTACATTTATAGATATATTTCTATGCCTATTATATGGTCACTTATGAATGTTACATGGGCTTTTATAAAACAAATCTCTCTCTCTCTCTCTCTCTGTATATGTTGTTGTTGTTGTTAGGTGCTGTTGAGTTGGTTCCAACTCATAGCGACCCTATTTACAATAGAAGGAAACACTGCACCATCCTCACAATCATTGTTATGCTTGAGCCCAATGTTGCAGCCACTATGTCAATCTCTGTGTGTATATATAGAGTATACATAATGTATACGTATTTATATATAAGCCCCAGTAAAATATATCTTACTAATTATGTTATTTAGACTTTTCTATAATTTTTTTTTTTTGTTCCTTTTGATCTATCATTGTCTGTGAGAGATGAATTAAAGCCCCTTACTATTCCAGGGAACAATATCTTCTCAATCCTCTCATTTTAAAATATTTGTGTGTATTTTTATGCTTAGGGAACAGAGTTTGGCTGAATTTGAAACCGTTGGCTCATACTTTCTTTCCTGGAGTGTCTACTAGGCTATTGAATGATGTTGTGGAGAAATCTGTTCCCTCTAAAAATTAAGAAAGAATATTTGGAGTGATGAGGCAAAAAGGATCAAATCATTTAAAATGTCAATACTTTAGCAGGCTAAGTCAGTGTTGGCCACTTCAGACCAATTTTATCTGACACTTGTTGGAGCTTTGTCAATCTTGAGTTTTCTCTTATTATATAATTTTTTTCTTCAATTATTTCTTTAATATTTATTATGTCCCACTTTTTAGGTTTTTTTCTCAGGGACTTGAATTACATATATAGACTCTCCATAGCCCACACTCTACATTTCTCACTTTGTCTCTGAAGTCTTTTAGATTATTATTATTTTTTAATTTTATTTTCTTTTATCTGTAATAACTTTTGTCATGCATTCCATCAGATAAATATCATTTTTCTCCTTCTAATTAATATTCCTTTTGCCATAATTTTTTTCAGTCTTCTATTTCTTACCTAAATATGTCATGTCTTCCTGTGGTTTAATTATACCTTTCACATTTTTTTTTAATTTATGTTTTGTGGTTTTTACTTAGTGTGATTATTTCATTTATTTATTTTTAATTATTAGCTAAATATTTGTTATAATTTTCCTCTGCTTCATGGCAATATTTTTCTCTGGTGAGTACTGTATGTGGATAAATTTTATTGCTATTTTTGAGACTTCTTTTTTTTTTCTTGTATCTCGGACTCAACTGGATTTAAGAGGGCTACCTCCTTAAGTTCCCATCTCTTACTGCACACAAGAAACATGGTGTTTGTACTTCAAGCAAGCCCCTCACATTTAAGAAGCATATTTGGGGGGGCCTCCCTGAGATTTTTATGTTTCTGGACTCTCTTGACATGCTCTACGTGTCTTCTCTTCCATTCTATCCATGTGGCTTCTACTTGATCTCTGCTACCTATAGAAGCCCTTGTTTGTATTTTTGAAGATTAGAGTTGTCATGTAGTGCCCCTGATAATGGAGTTTGTGGGTATTATTTTTATTTTTATTGTTTTTCTTTATGATTACCAGAATAATGAGAGGAAAAATTCTGATGTATACAGTCATGTTCATAACAAAATTTATTTCTCCCCATTTTAAGTTCTAGTATTAACTTGTAACTCGCAGAAACTATATCGTATTAAGATCATTCCTGAGTATTCTGCTTGTTCTTATATCCTCTGGCTGTAGGGCTTCTTAAATGTGTTTGGATTTTCCTTTTTCTACTTCCCAGGACTACAGTTTTGCTCTGCGTATCTTAAGTTGGAGCCATGCCATGAATGTTAGGAGAAGCTGTGGTCTCTTCTCTCATGGTTCAATGATGTAGCGAAAGCATGGTCTAGGTTCTCTGCTAAGGAGCCACTGGAACCTGCTTTGTTTTCCTTCTCCACTGGATGTTCCAGCCCCAAGTACAGACATAAGGCATCATTGGTTTACCTTTCCTCTTAGCTGTGAGATCACAGTGGCGCTAGAGAAATCGAGTACATCATGTAGACTGAAGCCACCCTTTCTTCCTAGGATCCATAGTATTCAGTAGGTCATGTACTTGCCAGGATCCACCCTTAAAAAAGCTAGTACTGATTTTCTAGATTCCATCAGACTTGTTGAACCCTGGTGGTGTAGTGAGTGGTTAAGTGTTACAGCGGCTAACCAAAAGGTCAGCAGTTTGAATCCACCAGGCACTCCTTGGAAATCTTTATGGGGTGGTTCTACTCTGTCCTATAGGGTCACTGTGAGTTGATTTCGGCTATGTGTCAGAATCGACTTGACAACAGTGGGTTTTTTTTTTTTTTTTTAAATGAGACTTAGAGGAAAGAAACTCCTCCTTCAACTCTGGACTTCAGAATTCTTGAGAGTATCTGAGACTTCACCAACACTTCCCATATGTTGCTTAGGTTGTTGTTGGCAGTGAAGGAAACCTCAGGTACGTTTAAGCTACCATCTCCCATTACTTTACCTAAATTTTCCTATGAATAGGCTGTTTACAAGTTGTTATGAGATTATAGAGAAAAATAAATTGCTGCAAGGTTTTAGCACATCTTATTATACTTGTAAAATGCCAAGGGTGAAACATTGAAAAACAATACCTCCCATGTTACCCCTTGCATTATTCCAAGGTCACCTGGTTGAATCAAAGTGGTAGAACTCCATTCCACAAATTTCTATGAGGCTTTTCATTTAAAAAAAAAAAAAAATCTTTAAAAGTCCTAGAATAAGCCCTTTGCTGATTGGCTAGTGGTTTTTGGTGCCCTGAAGGATCCAAATCTGAGCATCTGGGAGAAATCCAGTTTCTTTAGCTTCTGGGAGGGAGTCTGACTGGCAGAGGCCAAAGTAGGTCAGTACAGAAAGGGAAAGTCAAGAGTTCACCTAAAACAAAGACCTAAGTAAGAAGCACTATTATGAGCAGGAATATGGAGCCCTTAAATCAGTGTGAGAAAGGTAAGGTTTGATGGTGGAAGTCTGAACAGGTAAATTGGAGAATATCCTAGGCAAGGATGCAAACTCAGCACCTTTCAACCCAATCTGTTTCTTCCAATTCTCTCCCTTCTTCAGTGCATCTTACCACCAGCTGCCATTGAGTTGACTCCTACTCATGGCAACCCCATGTGTGTCAGAGTAGAACTGTACTCCATGGGGTTTTCAATGGCTGATTTTTCAGAATAATATCACCAGGCTACTCAAAGGTATCTTTGAGTGGACTGGAACCTCCAACTGTTTCGTTAACAGTAGAGCATGTTAACCATTAGCACCATCCAGGGACTCCTCAATGTTTCTTAGCCTTTATTATTATTGTTGTTGTTGTCATTATTAATATTTAATGTCAACACCAGCCCCATCCCTTTTTCCACCTCACCCCCTTAACCAATATATGGCCATTCTATCCCCAAATGATTTCCGCTATCAAAATCTCCTCTTTGTTCTTGTTATAACTGCCTTTTCAGCCCTCCATTATAACTCCTGGACAATTGCCATTGCCCCTCAGCTTGTTTTTTTGGAAGCCTTGGGTCTCTGCCTCTGATCGATCCATCATTTTCAGTGCTGTCCATGATCTTTTCATATGTGAGTGATCTCCCATTGTAAGTGTGCCAATGCTGCAGTATCATTCATCTCCTTTGTTTATGTACTTTTTATTTTGCTAGTGGAAGGTTAGAGCAGGCACCATAAAGGTGATGTTACTTGTGGTATGTTTCCCTGAGTAAGTCAAAGAGGTGATTTATGGATTTTTCTTTATCAGGCAGACTCAATTTGAATGCTGTTCATTTTGGAGTTTGAGTCTATTATCCTTCAAATAATGAATACTCCCAACATGTTAGTGTGCCATTTTGCCATGGAAAAAGAAAAATTCTTTACAACATAAAACCATTTTTATACAACTATCAAAGTAGCCTGGAGATTTCAACTTCAATTCAAATAAAATTGAACAAAAACGAATAACACTGAGACACCTGAGCACAAAGAATAATATTGTGTTTTCCAAAATATACACATCAGTCTATTGTACGTGAAAGGGCCATAAGGGTAGCTGGTTGAATATGCCAGCAATTTCTTTTGATCCTTTTTTCCACCTGCAAAATGCCATAAGAAGTGCCTCCAGAAGGGCTACATTCTTGGTAGTGACAGGATAGAAAACTGGAGAGACAGGTGATCATTCTTTGAACAACAATGAGAAAAGGCCTCTCTTTCTTTCCCTGCCTGTCTTTCTATCTCAAGTAGTTGGGGAATCTCTTACCCAGGAAGAAGTAATTGTCAAATCTCAGGCAAACAGCAACACTAGAAGTAAGCTAGTCAACAAAGCCAAATATGGGGAGATTTTTTGTTGCTTACTGTAAGGATGAACCAAGTCGGGTAACATTTCTTTGCAGCTCCTCTCTTGACCACAAATCAGGTGTCACTCTCTGAGATGCCCTATCTGACAGGAAGAAAGATCACCTGTAGTACCCAGGAGTGGGCATGGGCTGTCTGCAAGAAAGGAAGATTTCAGTATTCATGAGCTGAATTTAAGGTGGTCCCTCCTTGTTTGACATGATCATTTCCCTGTAGTTCCATCAAAAGCCCATAATTTTTTCTTAAATAATTTCCTTTAAACAAATGAGATTATAACCACATTCCCTAATTGCACCTGTGCAGCCTAATGAAATGATCTCTTGGCTCATTCTCTTTTCCACCTGTAGAGAAGTGAGGACAGACCAAGTTAGTAGCTGTGAAACAAATGTCCTCATGATTAAAATAGAATTCACTGGTTTTGCTAAAAATGAGCATCCGTGTTTTATCATTCTGGTTTAAAAAAAAAAATAACGGATAATATCACATGCAAGGTTCCATGTAGGGTCAGGGAAGTAGACGAGCAAGTGTAGCCTTGGTACTTATTGTTAGGTGCCATTGAGTCAGCAACAAAACATTGCCAGTCCTGCACCATCTTCATGTTTTAGTTCATTTTCGTGTCTGTTGTGTCAATCCATCTGTTGTGTAACAACCCAGCAGCACCTGGACCCAAGGTCAGCCGTGTCGCTAAAAGACCAAAGACAGACTCTGGAACCAGTGATCATGATATATGGTTTATATGAGGAGCTTATCTATGGGACAGTCGAGTTGGTCCAGGGTGGTGGCTGGACCAGTTTAGCACTACACAACCGCCTAGCAGAGGACACAAGCTTACATACCATTCCAGCTGGTACTAATGCTTATTGGTCTTCTCCTGAATCCTTGGGCATCCAGCATTCTCAAGGACTTCACGTCCAGGCCCAGATATTTTTCTTATTGCTAAGGTGTTCCTTGCCCTTGGCCACCACCCCAGTCACACGACTCCCAGCCCTGTACCGTAGGCTGAGTCCATCCTGAGTTCACCCCGGCATGCTTCCAGGAAAATTAAAGCTGACTCATTTAGGAGGGGATGCATATAACTGAATAGCATTACACTGCACCATCTATTGAGGGTTTCCCTCATTTTCACTGACCCTCTACTTTACCAACCATCATGTCCTTTCCTAGTAGTTGGTCTTTCCTGATGATGTGTTCAAAGTAAGTCTTGTTATCCTTGCTTCTAAAGAGCATTCTGGCTGTATTTCTTCTAAGACTAATTTGTTTGTTCTTCTAATAGTCCACAGTATATTCAGTATTGTTTGCCAACCCCACAGCTCGAATACATAAATACTTCTACTGTCTTCCTTTTTCATTGTCCAGCTTTTGCATGCATATGGAATGATTAAAATACCATGGTTTGGGTCAGGCTCACCTTCTTCATCAAAGTGACACTTTGTTACTTGATAGTTACATGTAATTTACCTAGAACTTCCCATATGTCGGACACCAGGTGCATTCCTTATATTTTCTTGATTAATACTTGCAGCCGGAATATGAGTGGAGGTACGATTATTTCCAGCCACTCCCTCATTTTATGACAAAGAAGCTGAGGTACAGAGAAGTTAAGCATCTTATCCTCAATCATTTAAGTAGTTAATTGTCAACCTGGAGTTTATACCCTGTGCTCTTAATCACCAGTCTGGATTAAATCTTAGCAGTGCCAGCTAAGCCACCTCACCACAATTACAACACTTTTTTTTTTTTTGCATTCCACAGGCTTACCTGAGTAGCCCTACGTTTCCATTGGCTGGCTGTGTTAATTTGAACAAACTAACCTTTCTGCCAAATCAAGACAATGAAATATATATGATAGAACTTTGTGCAGATTTGGTGCTATACAGCCTCCAGCAGAGGAGCCAGGCACTCAATGAGTACTGGTTTTCTTCCATCTGTGATCCACTTCCCCTTGAGTACTTGTGAGTGGGGATATTCCTGTTTATTTTGAATCATCAAGAGGTAACACAGTCTCTCACAGAGCATGTCATCAATAAAAAAGGGAAGAGTTACAGAGAAGGAAGGTTTGATCTGCATAACTTTTGGAAATTGGCCTTTCTGAAGATCTCTGCTAAGGGGACACTAGTCCTTATTGTGGACCCTAGAATTTTAGCAAATAACTTGAAAAAAAATTCCAAATGTGCAGGTGAACTTCTCCCCAGAAAAGTCAATATACGCAGAGGAGAGGTTGACAGAAAATCTGCAAAGGAAGCAGATAAGATATGAACACTCTTTTTCAACCCTTTTCACTGTATCTGCCACCTCTCCTTCAGGTGTAGTGCAAGTCTGAAAGGTTCACTTGTGCTTACTTACTAATATGTAGTAATTTTTCCACCTCATCAAAGATTCTACCAGGCATGGCTGGCATCTGTCTCTCTCCCAGCCCACAGCACCTTCCTACAGATTCAAGGCCTCTTTTCAAATTTACAGTCCCCTTTTTTTTTTTAAATGGAGTACCCAGTAAACAAGGTAAGCAAGTCCTTACTTGTGCATACTTTATAATCAGTGTGAACAGTTGCACCACGTCTTTGATTTGAAATTGTTCCCACAGACTATTAAGTGCTCACAAACAAGGCTGTGCTTACCCTGCTTATGGAGCAGTCCACCCCTCTCTAAAAGAGCTTATTAAGAATAAAATCAAGACTTACACCTGGAAATGTGTGAGGTCTGTTACAAGTAGATGCCTGGTGAAACCAATCACTCACTTCTCAGAGCAATTCTGAAACTCCCTTTTGGAGCCTTTTGTGGCACGTTAACCACAGCTCTCATGTGCTGTGCTTTGAACAGCAGAGCCGATCATCACCTTCAAGGACCAATTTGAGTTTTCAAAATAGCCTGAAGTAAAATAAGTGTGAGAATCCATGTGGGAAAAACTGTGTTTAGTGAAAGGCCAGCTGTGGCTAGTAATTAACAGGACTTGATCTTCTCATGTGGATGATACACTGGAGCTAACAGGACATGAGGAAACAGGGTGGCCTCTCTATGACATGCCTCCTTGGATGACACCTGTGAAAAAATGACATTATTTTGAATATATGAGTGGAGTCTGCTGAATGTGTATTATTATTAACTTATACTATTATCTCTTTGTGGTGAAGATGAGCACTGTTTTTTATTATCTCTTTGTGGTGAAGACAAATAAATAGTAAATGTGGTTTTTACCATTCTGTCCATAGTTTGGTAGAAGGGGTGAGGGAAATCTTGGGCCTAGAAAAAGTATAACTTTCTACGAGAAATTAAATATTACGACAATGGTGTTGATTTTAGAATCTGGAGCCATGAAGTCACTCCCTTCCATTTCCTGTCTAGGTCGAGGCTTCTCTGCTCCTGTGAGAAAAGTACTTTGGATTTTCACTTTAAAGAAGTATGAGGATTAGTTATTTAAAATCTTGCTATAATGATCTTATAAGAATGCTCAAAATACTTCTGTATCTTAAGATCACAGAGATCAATTTATTGTGTGTACCACCAAAGCAATCTGGAGAACTTGATGATGTAAATGACTATATAGCAAGCATGGAATTAAGTAAATCATTTGTCTTGCCCCTACCCCCACCCCAATATATCCTATGAGGTGAAGTACTTTACAAAACAAGTCCAGTTGAAAATCTCGGTGCATTAAGGCCAAGTGGGAAGTGAAAGATCATTGACCTAGACTCCACATTAAATTCAGCAGTGGCCTTTATATGAACAGATATTTTCACATCAATGGTTCTTTTTGGCTCCCCACTGGTGAAATGAAGTGTTTGGACTAATAGCCTGCATTCCAAGTATGGCCTACTCCCCAGCCACAGTTCCCTCAGCCCCTCTATTTCACCTGACACAAATGGGATGAGATTTAATTTAATAAGAGCTTCTACCTCTAAAAACGAAAGGGTTGGAAACCTCTGCCCAATTTCACATATATCTTTCTTACCCTATGGGGAATGTGCCCTTTTATCTTGCCTAGGCAGAAAATTGTTGGTTCAGTTTTCTCTCATCTCAGCAGAAGCAAATTGGGCTTACCTATATGGAGGCTCCTCACCTGGTGGGCAAAGGCCAGATGAAACCACCAAGCAAATAATTGGTTTCCTTAATCCATGCTCATGATGACACTAGCTCATGTATGTGGCAGGAAGGGTAATTCCTGTGGGTCACCTTACCTTTCCAACGAGCATCTCGTGACTCTTCACTCTCACCCATACCAAACCAAACCCATTGCCGTAGAGTCAATTTCGACTATGATTCACTGTCACCAGCTCCTGATAACTGGAATGTTCTGTTTCTGAGATACCAATCCTATGCTTTCCAGAAAGGTATAGAGTGTGCAATACCATCATCCTGGAGGAAGTGTAATGCCCCAAAGAAGCTTACAGAAAACACAGATTTCAAATTCAATATATCTAAAACATAGTCTTTTTTTTTTTTTTTTTGCTATAGCAGACAACCCCCGTGTGTCTGTCAGTTTATCATACTGTGGGGGCTTGCATGTTGCTGTGATGCTGTGAAGCTGTGCCACCAGTATTCAGATACCAGCAGGATCACCATGGAGGACAGGTTTTAGCTGAGCTTCCAGACTAAGACTAGGAAGAAGGACCCAGCTGTCTACTTCTGAAAAGCATTATCCAGTGAAAACCTTATGAATAGCAGTGGAACACTTTCTGATATAGTCTGGAAGATGAGTCCCCCAGGTTGGAAGGCACTCGAAAGATGACTGGGGAAGAGCTGTCTCCTCAAAGTAGAGTTGATCTTAATGATGTGCACTAAAACTTTCAGGACCTTCATTTACAGATGTGGCACAATTCAAAATAAGAAGAAACAGCTGCAAACATCCTTTAATAATTGGAACCTGAAATGTATGAAGTATGAATCTAGGAAAATTGGAAACCATCAAAAATGAAATGGAACACATAAACATCGATATACTAGGCATTAGTGAGCTGAGATGGACTGGGATTGGCCATTTTGAATCAGACAATCATATAGTCTACTATGCTGGGAATGAGAGTTTAAAGAGGAATTGTGTTGCATTCATTGTTAAAAAGAACATTTCAAGGTCTATCCTGAAGTACAACGTTGTCAGTGATAGGATAATATCCATATGCCTACAAGGAAGACCAACTAATACAACTATTATTCAAATTTATGCACCAACCACTAGGGCAAAAGATGAAGAAATAGATTTTTATCATCTGCTGCAGCCTGAAATTGATGGAACATGCAATCAGTATGCATTGATAATTACTAGTGATTGGAATGCAAAAGTTGGAAACAAAGAAGAAGGATCCACAGTTGGAAAACATGGCTTTGGTGATAAAAACAATGCTAGAGATCAAATTATAGAATTTTGCAAGACCAACGAGTTCTTCATTGCAAATACCTTCTTTCACCAACATAAATGGTGACTATACACATGGATCTTGCAGATGGAACACACAGAAATCAAATTGACTACATCTGTGGAAAGAGATAATGGAAAAGCTCAATATCATCAGTCAAAACAAGGCCAGGGGCCGACTGTGGAACAGACCATCAATTGCTCATATGCAAGTTCAAGCTGAAACTGAAGAAAATCAGAGCAAGTCTGCAAGAGCCAAAATATGACCTTGAGTATGTCCCACCTGAATTTAGAGACCATCTCAAGAACAGATTTGACGCA
This sequence comes from Loxodonta africana, assembly GCF_030014295.1. Lineage (NCBI taxonomy): Eukaryota > Metazoa > Chordata > Mammalia > Proboscidea > Elephantidae > Loxodonta > Loxodonta africana. The sequence goes on along the minus strand of NC_087349.1, from coordinate 128,118,848 downwards.
TTGAACACTAGTGACCAAAGACCAGATGAGTTGTGGAATGACATCAAGGACATCATCCATGACGAAAGCAAGAGGTCACTGAAAAGACAGGAAAGAAAGAAAAGACCAAGATGGATGTCAGAGGAGACTCTGAAACTTGCTCTTGAGCATCCAGCAGCTAAAGCAAAAGGAAGAATTCATGAAGTAAAAGAACTGAACAGAAGATTTCAAAGGGCCTCTCAGGAAGACAAAATGAAGTATTATAATGACATGTACAAAGAGCTGAAGATGGAAAACCAAAACGGAAGAACACGCTTGGTGTTTCTCAAGCTGAAAGAACTGAAGACAAAATTCAAGGCTTGAGTTGCAATAGTGAAGGATTCCATGGGGAAAATATTAAATGATGCAGGAAGCATCAAAAGAAGATGGAAGGAATACACAGAGTCATTATACCAAAAAGAATTAGTTGATATTCAACCATTTCAAGGTGTGGCATATGATCAGGAACTGATGCTACTGAAGGAAGAAGTCCAAGCTGCTCTGAAGGCATTGGCGAAAAACAAGGCTCCAGGAATTGATGGAATATCAATCGAGATGTTTCAACAAACAGATTTAGCACTGGAGGTGCTCACCCATCTATGCCAAGAAATATGGAAGACAGCTTCCTGGCCAAATGAGTGGAAGAGATCCATATTTACGCCTATTTCCAAGAAAGATGATTCAACTGAATGTGGAAATTATAGAATGTTATCATTAATATTACACACAAGCAAAATTTTCCTGAAGATCATTGAAAAACAGCTGCAGCAGTATATCAACAGGGAACTGCCAGAAATTCAGGCTGGATTCAGAAGAGGACGTGGAACTAGGGATATCATTGCTGATGTCAAATGGATCCTGGCTGAAAGCAGAGAATACCAGAAGGATGTTTACCGTGTTTTATTGACTATGCAAAGGCATTCGACTGTGTGGATCATAACAAACTATGGATAACACTGAGAAGAATGGGAATTCCAGAACACTTAATTGTGCTCATGAGGAACCTTTACATAGATCAAGAGGGAGTTGTTCAGACAGAACAAGGGGATACTGATTGGTTTAAAGTTTGGAAAGTGTGTGTCAAGGTTTATCTTTTCACCATACCTATTCAATCTATGGAAACCCTGGTGGCATAGTGGTTAAGTGCTACAGCTGCTAAACCAAGGGTCGGCAGTTCAAATCTGCCAGGCACTCCTTGGAAACTCTACGGGGTGGTTTTACTCTGTCCTATAGGGTCGCTATGAGTCAGAATTGACAGCACTGGGTTTGGTTTTTGGTTTTTATTCAATCTGTATGCTGAGCAAATAATCCAAGAAGCTGGACTATATGAGGAAGAATGCGACATAAGGATGGGAGGAAGGCTCATTACTCACCTGCATCATGCAAATGACCCAACCTTGCTTGCTGAAAGTGAAAAGGACTTGAAGCACTTACTAATAAAGATCAAAGATCACAGCCTTCAGTACGAATTGCACCTCAACATGCAGAAAACAAAAATCCTCACAACTGGATCAATGAGGAACATCATGATAAACAGAGAAAAGATTGAAGTTGTCAAGGATTTCATTTTACTTGAATCCACAATCAACACCCATGGAAGCAGCAGTCAAGAAATCAAACGACACATCGCATTGGGTAAATCTGCTGCAAAGGACCTCTTTAAAGTATTGAAAAAGCAAAGATGTCACCTTGAAGACTAAGGTGCGCCTGACCCAAACCATGGTATTTTCAACCGTATCATATGCATGTGAAAGCTGAACAACGAATAAGGAAGACTGAAGAAGAATTGATGCCTTCGAATTGTGGTGTTGGCGAAGAATATTGAATATACCATGGACTGCCAAAAGAATGAATAATTCTGTTTTGGAAGAAGTACAACCAGAAGGCTCCTTAGAGGGAAGGATGGCAAGACTGCATCTTACACACTTTTGACATGTTGTCAGGAGGGATCAGTCCCTGGAGAAGGACATCACGCTTGGCAAAGTACAGGGTCAACAGAAAAGAGGAAGACCCTCCACAAAGTGGATTGACACAGTGGCGGCAACAATGAGGTCAAGCGTAACAATGATTGTAAGGATGGCTCAGGATTGGGCAGTGTTTCCTTCTGTTGTGCATAAGGTCGTTATATGTCGGAACCAACTGGATGGCACCTAACAACAACAACAATGTAACAGACATTGAGTTTTCTGTCTCAAGGATACAACCCTAATTTAGTTTTCTTTATTTTCTTTAGCTAAATGTCAGACCTAGGAGAAAGGAACTTTTTCTGTTTACTTCTCTACTCAACGCCTAGACCAAATGTCTAGGACATAGTTGGCATTAAGTATTTGAGCTCATGAATAAATGAATATTCCTCCATCTACATCATATGCTACATCCCACCCAATACCCAGTGCCGTCGAGTCAATTCCGACTCATAGCGACCCTATAGGACAGACTAGAACTGCCCCATAAAGTTTCCAAAGATCCATTCACCAGAATTGTCTACTTCGTCACCTTTCAGTCTCCCACCCTTTCTGTCTCCACTGCTGTTCACCTAGTACCACTTTTTACTATCGCTTACTCGTGTTATCACAGTTTTCTCTTAAATCTCCTACTTCCTATTTCTTCTGTTCAATAGACTCTCTGCAATTAATTAAAATAATGTGATCATATTTGTGACATTATAAATATGGTTCATGTTCTTATAGCTTATTGTCCACATTTCCTGTGATCAATATATGTTAAAGTATGATAAAGTTATATTTCCATACCAGTAGACCCCATTACCTTTGCATTGAATCTGACTCATGGTAACCCTATATGTGTCAGAATAGAGCTGTGCTCCATAGCATCCTCAGTGGCTGATTTTTCCTAAGTAGATCACCTTTCTTCCAAAGCACCTCTGGGTGGACTCCAGCTGCCTACATTTTGGTTAGCTGCTGAGCACATTAACCATTGACACCAATCATATTGTACTTTATAAAATTCCTAGTAATATCCTGTGGTCCCCAATATAAGAGCCAAACTCATCATGATATGGGGGGTTGTCCATGACCTTGCCCCTATGCATCTGTAGGCCTGAGAGTTTATGTTCTGATCAGAGTGAGTTTCTCATGGCTTTTAGCACACCTGGCTTGAGTATCACACACATTGTCACACCTTTGCAAATAGTACACTCTGCTTGCACAGTCTTGCCAGCAAGGTCCCCTATTCTTTCAAGACTCGAATCAAATGTCGCTTCTCTCACTGATGCCTCAGCTTAGACCCTGCAGTATATAACACACTGTATTGTAATGGGATTGGCCTGTTTACCTCACAAATAAAAGTTTGTCTTTCAACTCCTGCGGCAGCTCAATAAATATTTGTTGAATGAGTGAAAACGTCATCCAGCAACAATACCATTTCTCTTTGGGAAATTCACTCCTGAGGAATACCTTTATAAATAATAAACACTCAGCTTTTTTTGTGCAGAAAAAACAGACCTCCCAAACATGTTTGTTTTGGTCTGATACCACAGAGTATATTAGTCTGAGAACAAAACACACCAAATATTGTTACAGGAAACATCTCCTACTGCAACCCAGCTGTGTGCATTGTGGCTTTAGAATAATGTGTTTAAAATGTTTTCCAAAATTGCAACATCTGAAAGAGAGGCCCAGGATGGTGCACAGAGCTGTGCCCAGGGTTCTGGCTGCTGTGGGAAGGCCCCTCGATCACATCCTTACCATCTGTACAGGCAGCAGCAGGTGGAACTGGTGCTTACATTTTGTCTTCAGATCTTTATATGAAAATACCACTGTGGATAATGAGGCTGTTGTATGCATAATTTAACTATAGGAGGCCTAAATTCCTCTGCAAGGCAAATTGGTACCTAGAGGGATGCAGTTTGCACTGGGACTTGAAGCCTTCCTCCTGCCTATTGCCCCTGGCATGCTGTTGCTTTTATTCTAAATCATTCTCCCTTGTTCCTTGAATGCCTGGTTCGGGCACTGTGACTGGATTACCACCGCCTCACTACTTAACAGTGGTGCAGAACCCCAGAGGCACCTGCTTCGGCCAATTCTGGGAGAGTAACTGCTGGTCTGCTGATGCCCGGCCCAGGCCCTCTCAGGAGGTCTTCATAATGAATCAGCTCCTTTGCCCGGCCACCTGCCCGGCTGCCCCCTCTGCCCGCCTGCCTGCCTGCCTGGTGGGGGTGAGGAAAAGCTGAGCCTGCAGATGCCCAGAGCGGGTGGCACTGACGGAGTCCTTGGTAGCTGACTTCGCAGCTCAATCTGTCAATCTGTTTGGGAACAAACAGTTAGAAGGCCGTCTGTCTGAGTGGCCTCAGAAAGAATTTGGCATCTTAGCTCAATCTTCCAGTGACAGACTGTTCCTTTGACTTTGGGCTGGAGAACATAGCTGTACTGGCATCAGTACCTCTTCCATTCTTCAAAGCCCTTCAGAGTAAAGCTATATGTAAATAGATTGAGAGTCAAGAAGAAGGACCTGCCGATTGTCTTCTAATATATTTGTCATCTGATTTACAGGCAGTTCATAAGGGCTTGCATGTTAATAAATCCTAGCCCTTAAGGAACTATTTCTTCCAAGTAGGGTGCTTTTAATTATTTATTTATGTAATTATTTATTTTTATTGTGCATTAGGTGAAAGTTTCAGAGAAAATTAGATTTGCATTCTATAGTTTGTACATAAAGTGTTTCATGGCCTTGGTTTCATTCCCCACAATGTGTCAGCATTCTCCCTATTTCTACCCTGGGTTCCCCATTTCCTTTTGTCCTGATTTTCTACTCTTCCTGTCTTCTCATCTTTGCTTTTGGGCAAATATTGCCCCTTTGATCTCTTATAATTGTTCTAAGGAGCATGTTTCTCTCAGGTATTATTGTTTATTTGATGGGCTTGTCCATTGTTTGGCTGGAAAGTGGTCTCCTGAATGGCTTCAGTTCCAGGTCAAAAGGGTGTCGTAGGGCCATAGTCTCCAGGGTTCCTCCAGTCTGTCAGACCAGTAAGTCTGATCTTCTTTGTGAATTTGATATTTTGTCCTACATTTTTCTCATGCTCTGTCTGGGACAGTCATCCCAGTCAGAGTGGTAGGTAGTAGAAGCCCGGGACCATCTAGTTCTTCTGGTCTCAGGTCATGTAGGCTGTGGTTCATGTGGTCTATTACCACTTTGGACTAATTACTCCCTTGAGTCTTTGGCTCTGGACTGGAAGACACTAATAGTTGTATCTTAGACGGCTGTTTGCAAGCTTTTAAGACCCCAGATGCTACTTACCAAAGTGGGATGTAGAACATTGTCTTTAAAAACTGTTTTGTCAGTTGATATAGATGTCCCCTGAGTCTATGGTCCTTTGCCTTCAAGCCTAGGAACTCCATTCCTCAAGGTGTTTAGTTATGTATAAGAGGTTTCCCCGACTGTGCCACTTGTGTGCTCTATTGTCTATATTACTATATAAGGAGCACCTTATAGTCATGTATTTTTTAATGTCTACCACCAAACCTGTATCTGCTGGTGGGTGTGCTCCCTTACACCTTCCCTCACCTCTTGGCATATCTATCTATGTATCTGTTCATAAATTATTGTTTGTTAATACTGTTGTTACAGGTTTGTCTATGCTGTGCTCCTCTCAGTGTCCACTCTTGCCTTGGCCATGCTGTGCTGACTTCTCCTATATCATGTAATTGCCTTTCCCTTCACCAGTATTAACACATGTGTACTACCTATTTGGTAATTTTCCCTCCCTCCCTCTCCCATCCCTGGTAATCATCAAAGTTTTTTTTTCCCCCTTCTTGTGCATAGACCTTTTGTTGTTTGACTTATTTCACTACGCATAATGTCTTCCAAATCCATCCACGTTGTGAGATGTTTCACAGATTCATTATTATTCTTTATTGTTTCATAATATTCCATTGTGTGGATGTACCACAGTTTGTTAACCTGTTCATCTGTTGGTAGGTACTTCAGTTGCTTTTACCTTTTTGCTACTGTGAATAATGCTGCAATGAACATGAGTGTGCATATGTCTATTTGTGTCATGGCCCTTATTTCTTTAGGGTATATACCTAGGAGCGGGATTGCTAGATCATATGGTATTTCTATTTCTAGCTTTTGAGGAAGCACCACACCATTTTCTATAGTGGTTGTACCATTTTACTTTCCCATCAGTGGTGTGTAAGAGCTCCAATCTCCCCACAACCTTGCAAACATTTGTTATTTTCTGTTTTTGATTAGTGCAACTAAAGTCCAGGTGAGATGTTATCTCACTACAGTTTTAATTTGCCTCTTTCTAGTTGCTGAAGATCGACAGCATTTCTTCATGTATTTATTAGCAGCCTGAGTGTCTTCTTTGGTGAAACATTTGTTCATATCCTTTGCTCATTTTTTAATTGGTTTATTTGTCTTTTCTTGTTGAGGTGTTGAAGTTTTCCATAAATTTTGAGGTTAGTCCTTTTTCAGATACGTTTTGTAGCCAAATTTTTTTTTTTTTTTACCATTCTGTAGTTTCTCTTTTTACTTTTTTGGAGAAGCCTTTTGTTGAGTAAACCCAAAACAAACCCAGTGCCGTCAAGTCGATTCTGACTCATAATGACCCTATAGGACAGAGTAGAACTTTGTTGAGTATAAGTGTTTAATTTTAAAAGGTTCCATTGATCTAGTTCATCTTCTTCTGTATATGCATTTTTAGTTATGTTTGGCATTCTATTTACGCCATATATTAAGGCCCCTATTTTTTAGTGTTGTGCCTGTTTTTTCCTCCATGATCTTCAAAGTTTAAGGTTTTATATTTAGGTCTTTGATCCATTTTGTGTTTGTTTTTGTGTATGGTGTGAGGTATAGATCCCATTTCATTTTTTCTACAGATAGGTATCCAGTTTTGCCAGCAAGATTTATTGAAAAGATTGTCTCTTTCCCATTCAATAGACTTTGGTCCTTTGTTGAAGATTAGCTGTCCATAGGTGGATGGATTTATGCCTGGGTTCTCAATTCTGTTCCATTGGTCTATGTGTCTGTTGTTGTATCAGTACTAGGCTGTTTTGGCTATGTAGTAGGTTCTGAGGTCAGGTATGAGGCCTCCTACTTCGTTCTTCTTTTCTAATAAAGCTTTACTTATTTGGGGGTTCTTTCCCTTTCATATAAATTTAATGATTAGTTTTTCCATCTCATTGAAGAATGCTGTTGGGATATTAATCGAGATTGCATTATGTCTATATATCTCTTCATATAGTATCAACATTTTCAGAAAGTTAAGTCTTCTTATTCAAGATCATGGTATGTTTTCTATTTATGTAGGACTCTTGGTTTCTAGCAGTGATGTTCTGTAGTTTTCTTTGTATCAGTCTTTTATATCCCTGGTTAGATTTATTCCTAAGTATTTTATCTTATGGGGGGCATTGCAAATGGTGTTGTTTTTCTGATTTCCTTTTCAAAGTTCTCTTTGTTGACGTAGAGGAATACAACTGATATTCGTATGTTGATTTTTTATCCTGCCACTTTGTGGAATCCTTCTATTAGTTTCAATGGCTTTCTTATGGAATCCTTAGAGTTTTCTATGTATAGGATCATATCATCTGCAAAAAGGGATAGTTTTACTTCTTCCTCATCAATTTGGATGCTTTTTATTTCCTTGTTTTATTGCTCTTGTTAGGACTTCATATACAATGTTGAATAAGACTGATGATAAAGGACATCCTTGTCCGGTTCTTGTTCTGAAGGTGAATGCTTTCAGATTCTCTCCACTGAAGATAATATTAGTTGTTGGTTTTGTATAAATTCCCTTTATTATGTTAAGGAATTTCCCTTCTATTCCTATTTTGCTGAAAGTTTTTATCAGGAATGGGTGTTGGACTTTATCAAATGCATTTTCTACATTGATATGATCATGTGATTCTTTTGTTTTATTTATGTAGTGGATTAATGTTGATTGATTTTCTAGTGTTGAACCATCCTTGCATGCCTGATATGAATTCTACTTGGTCATGATGTCTTTTTTTTTTTTTAATGTGGTGTTGAATTCTATTGACTAGGATTTCGTTGAGAACTTTTACATCTGTATTCACGAGAAATATTGATCTGCAGTTTTCTTTTTAGTGATATCTTTACCTGGCTTTGGTATCAGAGTTATGCTGGCTTCATAGAATGAATTCTGGCAAGCTCCTTTCTTTTCTATGTTCTGGAATAGTTTGAGTAGAATTGGTGTCAACTCTTCTCTAAATCTTTGGGAGAATTCTCCAGTGAAGTTGTCTGGACTGGGTCTTTGTTGTTGTTGTTGTTGGGAGGTTTATTTATTTATTTATTTTTTGCCTGACCCCCTTCAATTTCTTTTATTACAGGTCTGTTCAAATTTTCTGTCTCTGTTTGTGTTAGTGTAGGCAGGTAGTATGTTTCTAGAAATTTGTCTGTTTTCTTTAGGATTTCAATTTTTCTTAGTGTTTTGATATGATCCTTTTTATTTCAGTTGGTTCTATTGTAATGCCATCTACCTCTTTTCTTATTCAGGTTATGTGCATCTTCTCATGTTTTCCTTTTGTCAATTTGGCCAGTGGTTTGTCAATTTTATTAATCCTTTCAGAAAACCAACTTTTAGTCTTGTCAATTCTATTGATTTTCTGTTCCCTGTTTCATTTACTTCTGCTCTAATTTTTATTTAATTTCTTCTGGCTACTATGGGCTTCTTTTGCTACTCTCTTTCTAATTGTTCGAGTTTTAAGGCTAATGTTTTGATTTTTATCCTTTCTTCTTTTTCAATGTATGTGTTTATTGCTATAGATTGAGTCCTGAGCACTGCTTTTGCTATGTCCCAGAGGCTTTTGTATGTTATGTTTTTTTTTCTCATTCGATTCTAGGAATTTTTTAATTCCGTCATGATTTCTTCAATTGCCCTGCAGTTTTTAAGCAGGGTGTTATTTAGTTTCCATGCACTAGATTTTTTTTTTCCTTGATCTTCCTGTTACTGATTTCTACTTTTACAGTGTGTCTACAGAGGTTCTGTGTCCCTTTTGAGGAAGTCGTGAAGTTGCCTTGCTGTTTCCTTCACCTGAGGTCACTGCTGGCTTTATCCTAAGATGGCCACGTCAGGCTGAAGTGGCTGGACAAGCTCCATTCTTTATTATTCCTCTTTTGCTGCTTTCACTCTCTTCTTCCTTCATCTGTGTTCAGTTCAGTTCTTAGAACCCCTATTTTGATGTTGAGGATTCCCATATTGTTGTTTGTTTCTGTTTTGCCTGTTTTTCTTGGGTTTTGGTGCAGGAGGACATTATGGTATGTATAACTAAGCCACCATCTTGGCTTCCTCTCCTCTAGTGCTTTTATTTTATAAGATAAACCTTGAAGACATTAAGACTTGCCAATATGTTTACCGTAATCATAGTGGATAATTTTTTATATTTGGTGACCAGGGCAGTTTACAGACAATTGGGAAGTTCCCTCATGATGGTTAATAAAGTAACTTGGTCATTTCTCTTGTCCGCTGGAAACTGAAAAGAAACAAAGACAGAAAGTGTGTCATGGATTGAATCATGTCTCCCAAAAGTATCCGTCAACTTGGCTAGATCATGATTCCCAGTATTACATGATTGTCTATCATTTTGTCATCTGATGTGATTTCCCTATGTGTTGTAAATCCTATCACTATAATGTAATGAGATTTTTTAGTGGCAGTTATATTGATGAAATCTATAAGATTAGATAGTGTCTCAAGCTCATCTCTTTTGAGATATAAAAGAGAGAAGCAAGCAGAGAGATACGGGGATCTCATACCACCAAAAAAGCGATGCAAAGAGCAGAGCACATCCTTTGGACCTGAGGCTCCTGCATGGAGAAACTCCAAGACCAAGGGAAGATTGATGGCAAGGACCTTCCTCCAGAACCAACAGAGAGAGAAAGGCTTCTCCTGAAGCCGACACCCTGAATTGGGCTTCTAACCTTCTGGACTGTGAGAAAATAAATTTCTCTTTGTTAAAGCCTTCCACTTGTGGTATTTCTGTTATAGCATCACTAGATGACCAAGACAGATTGCAAGGAAAGGAGAAAAGGAAAGATAGATGGACAGAAGTAATTTTAGCTAAGGGAGAAAACTGAATGTCAGAGAATGAAACCATTAAACTCTGATCCCATAAGCCATTGCCCTCAAGTTGATTCCAACTCATAGTGACCCTATAGGACAGAGGAGAACTGCCCCCATAGAGTTTCCAAAAAGCAGCTGGTGATTCAGACTACTGACCTCTTGGTTAGCAGCCAAGTTCTTAACTACCGTACCACCAGGGCTCCAAACTCTGGTCAGTGCTCAGTAAATCTTTAGCGGAGTGAACTTGATCAAGTCACTACCTCGCTCTGGCCTCATTTTCCCATCCTTGAAATGATTGGAGTCAATACTTCATGGGGTTTCTAAGAAGCACCTGGTGGATTTGAACTGCTGACCTTTTGGTTAGCAGCTGAATTCTTAACCACTATGCCACCAGGGTTTCCTCCATCAAATCTAATACTCATAAAATCTTTGATTTGATATATAATTATGGTAATTATGGCTATGTTGTGGCTGATTGAGATTTGTGTACTGGCCAGTAAAAGGAGGGCAGGTCCTGGGCAGAGAGGGAGTCCCAGGCTCCCTGTGGCTGCCAGCAGATCAGCCAACATCCTTGAGTTCTCATGATGGGACAGGAACTGTTTTAAGCTCCTTAAATATATTACTTTCTTTAAGTCTTAGGAAAGTCTATGTGGAGCTGCTATTCCCCTTCTTTTACTTTTGAGAAAACAACAACTTTAAGATTTTAAGTAACTTGCTTCAAGTCCCTCAGTTAAAAAATAGGAGAGCCAAGCTTTGAATTTTGAACTTACAATTCAAATCTCTGTCCTATATTGACTTCTATAAATATGACTGTGGGTATTCCACCTGCCCCCTATAAGGATTTTTGCCTTCAGAAGATAGGGATTACCCTACCACAGGCATCCTCAATGCTTCAGTAGTCCTATGTTACTTGTTAGCTGTTGTTGAGTCAACTCTGACTCATGGCAAACTCATGTACAACAGAACAAGACATTGAATGGTCCTGCATCATCCTTACATGTTTGAATCCATTGTTATGGCTACCGTGACAATCCGTGTCATGGAGGATTTCCCTTGCCTTTACTGGCTCTCTATTTCACCAGGCATGATATCTTCCTCTAGCGATTGATCTCTCCTAATGATGTGTCCAAAGTAAGTTAGAGAGTGTTCTATTGTTATCCATAAGATTTTCACTGGCTAATTTTTTCAAGTAGATCACCAAGCCTTTCTTCCTAGTCTGCTTGGTTTGGCACTCCACCATTTGTCTGTCAGTTTGCCATACTCTGGTGGCTTGCATGTTATTATAATACTGACAGCTATGTCACCATTATTTCAAATACCAGCAGGGCCATACATGGTGGAACTGGTCTCAGTGGCGCTTCCAGACTAAGTGTGTTACTAGAGATAGCAATTAGAGACACAATGTATCATGGTAGGAACAAAGCATGTTTGCGTGGCTCATATGCAACCACTAATTAATACGGAGATGGTGTTTACACCCAAAGACAGAGGCATTATAAGGCAGCAGGGACATGTCTATGTCCTGATGGCATGGACTTTTTCACAATCTGGTTAACGAGGCTCTTCTCTTCTTGTCTACAGTCCTTACAGTTGTTTTCATGTTGGGTCAGTCACTAGTGTTTGTTCCTGTTGCCAGCTCTTCCAAGGCATCCAAATGCTGTCTGAGTTAGAGATTAATAAAGTGACAAGCCCAATGACAGCTGTGAGAGTGACATACTGCCATCATGGCAAGAACATTTTAAAAAGATGAAGAACCCCATTATTTTACAATATTTTAGTAACATATATTCTCCTAGAATACAAGGGATCAGTTTTATTTCTTCGAGGAATGTAGGTTATAAATTGAATTCACTCTTATTGTAATGACCTAAATGCATATAGTCAGAATCTAAATAGGAATACTTTGCAGAAAATTGCCTGTGTGGTGAAAATGAGAAGATGTAGTCATCAAAAGTCAGGTGCTACACTAGCTTTCAATGTTACTGTGTGTTATAGAGTCGATTCTGATTCGTATCTCCCCTAAGGACAGAGTAGAACTGTCCATAGAGTTTCCTCAGCTATAAAATCTTTACGTGGGCAGATCACCAGGTCTTTTTGCCCAGAGAGCCGCTGATGGGTTCAAATTGCTGACCTTTCAGTTAGCAGTGGATCACTTAACCATTGTGCCACCAGAACATCTTAGTTTACAATAATGGATAAAAGCCCTAACACTAAAATCCAGAATGTGTTTTCTTTCTCATCACAGTGTTGGGCTGGATGTGTGGTCAAGCCTAGAATGGTAAAGAATGTGTAAGAAGTTCTGTGATATCAATAAAGTTCTGACAATATGAAATGAAACAAATTTTTATTGAAAGAGGTCAGAGAGATTTAAATACAAGGAGCCATATCACTCATGCTGTTTTTCAGACAGTTCTCGCCTCCTGGTTTTCATTAGATTTTATTAAAGGCATTGGGCTCTGTATTGGCTTTTTTGTTTAATTTGCAGACAATTAAAGGTATATATTTCTGCTGGTATTTATTGGTATATATAACCTTCATTGGCTTGCTTCTTATCTCTCTGTAATGGATAAATTCAAGACATTTGGGTAAAATAATAGACAAGTTATAAATCTTTGAGAATCCTTATGTTATACTCATGAGACCACGAGTTCCTCTGACTTAGTAAAGAAGGCAAATATTTTGGTGAATTACAATCTGTAGGAAAAAAAGAAGTGATGATTATATTTCTTTACTTTTATATCAGTTATACTTTACACTGTCATTTGCATTTTATGCTATTTGCTATGATAATGTATATAATGCAGTGTGAACAGAATTGTAGAAATCAAAAATAATTCTAAAAGAGTTTTCTGTCTCGATTCCTAGAACCAAACACCTCTTTTTGGAGCACTGTTATTTTGAGTCTTCTGATTCACACTAAGTTTCTAATTGATAAGGAAGAATAGAAGAAGAAAAAAAGAAGAGGAAAAAGGGAAGAATCGAGTGCCATGTCTGCATAAAGATTAAAATAAAATGGAAATTACTGTGGGGAATGTTTCATGGGTGTTCTGGGAAAGAAACAACAACGTTATTATACTCTAAGTCTTTAAGTTATGAAAATGTTTCTTCTAACATCTAATAATCAATGATTCCAAATGTCCTCTGTTTAATATTGTTCATCTAAACATGTATACGCACTTAGCATATTCAGTCTTTATCGCACTGAGGGAAACCCTGGTGGTGTAGTGGTTAAGTGCTACGGCTGCTAACCAAAAGGTCAGCAGTTCAAATCTGCCAGGCACTCCTTGAAAACTCTATGGGGCAATTCTACTCTGTCCTATAGGGTCACTATGAGTCAGAATTGTCTCGACGGCAGTGGGTTTGGGTTTTGGAAGATAAACAGCATGCATTTTGTGCTACTGATCCTTCCTTATAAAACAATACTGCCTGGAACTTGGAGGCCTCAGACGTAGTGCATGCTCGGACATCAGTAGAATCAGCTGGGGTAGGGTTTAGTTAGAGTTCAACAAACATGAATTAAGGACCCCCTATGGGCCGGATTGGAAACCCTGTTGGTTAAGAGCTACGGCTGCTAACCAAAAGGTCAACAGTTCAAATCCACGAGGTGCTCCTTGGAAACTCTATGGGGCAGTTCTACTCTGTCCTATAGGGTCACTATGAGTCGAAATCAACTCGATGGCAACGGGTTTGGTTTTGTTTTATGGGCCAGATTGGTGCACAGAGGTAACAAGAAGATAAGGCCTTGTCCGCTTTGTCTGACATTCTGTGGGCTGGGACAGAATCCCCACCTGAAATATTCAGAGCACAGGGCAAAGCTGATGATTCTGGATATTACTGACATAAGAACAATGCAAACAGGGTAAAAATTAATGGTGTATTTGAATATCCTCTTTGGTGAAATGTCTCTTCAAGTTCTTTGCCCATTTTATGATTGGATTATTTGTCTTTTTGTTGTTGTCAAAGTTTTAGATATATTTTTGATTATTAGATTCTTATTGGATATACGGTTTCCAGAGATAGTCTCTCATTGGTAGCTTGTCTTTACATTTCTTTGGTAAAGTCTCTTGATGAACTAAAGGTTTTAGTTTTTATGAGACCCCGTTTATTTATTTTGTCTTTAGCTGTTCGTGCTTTTGCTGTTCTCTTAGATAATAAATTGTTAAAAGCTATGCTTGATAATGTTGCTCCTGCATTTTCTTCTAAGAATTTTATGGTTTTAGTTTTCATGTTTAGGTCCTTAATCCATTTTGAATTTGTATTTTCATACGAATTTTAGAATTAGCTTTTCAATCTGTACAAGAAAAGTCTATAGAGAATTTCACTGGAATTTCAATTGCACCTGTAGATCAACTTGAGGAGAACTGACGTTTTAAAAATAGTGAATCTTCATAAATAAATTAAACTATTTGATTTTATTGGCAAGAAGTTGTTCATCATATTTTTATACTTTTCATATCTCTAGAATCTGTAGCAATGTTACCTGTCTCATCCCTCTAATATTAGTTTTTTGTCTTCTTTCTTTTTAAATCTACGTAGAAATTATTCAGTTTATTGATCTTCTCAAAGAGCAGGTTTTGGTTTTATTTATTTTCCCTTTTGTTTTTCTTTTTTAAATTATTGATCTCATTGTTTCATTTCTTCTGCATATTTTGTGTCTCATTTGCTCTTCCTTTTCATATTTCTTGATGTGGAAACAGAGATCATTAACATAAGCCCTTTCTTCTGTTTCTAATACACGTTTCCAGTGCTGTAATTTCCCTCAAAATATTGATTTAACTTCCTTCCACAAATGTTGATATGCTGGGTTTTCATTTTAATTTATTTTAATATACTTCCTAATTTATCCTTTGTTTTATTCCTTGCGCCATTGATTATTTTGAACTGTGTCATTTAGTTTATAAATATTTGGGCATTTCTCAGATATTTTCCTGTTATTGGAAGAAACATAAATTAAACTTCTATTTTAATTCCACTGTGGTCAGAGAGCATACATGGCATGAGGTAAATAGGCGTCTGATTTTTCCTCCTCTTGCTGTTTATAAGTTTTTTTTTTAAGTTGACCTTTAGATGAAGGTTTACAGAACAAACTAGTTTCTCATCAAACAGTCAGTACACACATTGTTGCATGACATTGGTTAACAGCCCCAGCATATGTCAACACTCTCCCTTCTCAACCCTGGTTTCCCTATTACCGGCTTTCCTATTCCCTCCAACTTTGCAGTCCCCACCCCAGGGCTGGTGAGCCCCTTGAGTCTTGTTTTGTTCCATTGGGCCTGTTCAATCTTTGCTGAAGGGTGAACCTCAGGTGTGGCCTCATTACTGAGCTGAAAGGATGTCTGGGGTCCATACTCTCAGGGTTCCTCCAGTCTCTGTCAGGCCAGTAAGTCTGGTCTTTCTTTTCGAGTTAGAATTTTGTTCTACATTTTTCTCCAGCTCTGTCTAGGACCCTCTATTGTGATCCCTGTTAGAGCAGTCAGTGGTGGCAGCTGGGCACCATCTCGTTGTGCTGGACTCAGTCAGGTGGAGGCTGTGGTAGATGTGGTCCATTAGTCCTTTGGACTAATCTTTCCCTTGTGTCTTTAGTTTTCTTCATTCTTCCTTGCTCCCAAAGGGGTGAGACCAGTGGAGTTTCCTAAATGGCCACTCACAGGCTTTTAAGACCCCAAACGCTACTCACCAAATTAGAATGTAGAACATTATAAACTCTGTTATGCCAATTGAGCTAGATGTTACCTAAGACCATGGTCCCCACAGCCCTTAGCCCAGCAATTTGGTCCCTCAGGGAGTTTGAGTCTGTCTATGAAGCAACCATGGCCCTGCCTTGTACAGGTTGTGCTGGCTTCCCCAGTATTGTGTACTACCTTACCCTTCCCCAAAGTTACCTCTTATATTGTTTATTAAGTATTTTTCTATCCCCACTCTTCCCCTCCCTCATAACCATCAAAGATTGTTTCTTTTTGTATGTAAACCTTTTCATGAGTTTTTACAGTAGTGGTCTCATACAATATTTGCCCTTTTGTGATTGACTTATTTCACTCAGCATTATGTCCTCCAGATGCATCCATATTATGTGATGCTTCACAGATTCATTGTTGTTCTTCAGAGTTGTGTGATACTCCATTGTGTGTGTACCTCAGTTTATTTATCCATTCATCTGTTGATGGACATCTAGGTTGTTTCCATCTTTTTGCTATTGTGAACAGTGCTGCAATGAATATGGGTGTGCATATATCTATTCATGTGACAACTCTTATTTCTCTAGAATATATTCCTAGGAATGGGATTGCTGGATCATATGGTATTTCTATTTCTAGCTTCCTAAGGAAGCTTTTTTTTAAGGAAGTGCCATTTCATTTTCCAAAATGGTTGTATCATTTTGCATTTCCACCAGCAGTGCATAAGAGTTCCAATCTCCCCACAGCCTCTCCAACATTTGTTATTTTCTGTTTTATTGATTCATGCCAGTAATACCAGGGTAAGATGGTATCTTATTGTGGTTTTGATTTTCATTTCTCTGACGGCTAGAGATCGTCTATTGGCCACTTGAATGTCTTCTTTGGTGAAGCATCTGTTCATATCCTTTGCCCATTTTTTAAATTGGATTATTTGTCTTTTTGTTATAGAAGTGTCGGATTTTCTTGTAGATTTTAGACATTAGAGCTTTGCCTGATTTGTAATAGCCAATTTTTTTTTTCCCAGTCTGTAGGTTCTCTTTTTACTCTTTTGGTGAAGTCTTTGGAGGAGCATAGGTGTTTAATTTTTAGAAGATCCCAGTTATCTAGCTTATCTTCTGGAGCTTGTGTGTTGTTGATTGTGATTTATATCCTGTTAATGCCGTGTATTAGGGCCTCTAGTGTTGATCCTACTTTTTCTTCTATGAACTTCATAGTTTTTGGCTTTGTGTTTAGGTCTTTGATCCATTTTGAGTTAGTTTTTGTATATGGTGTGAGGTATGGGTCCTGTGTCATTTTTTTGCAGATGGACATGCAGTTTTGCCAGCACCATTTGTTAAAAAGACTGTCATTTCCCCATTCGATGGACTTTGGGCCTGTGTCAAAGATCAGGTGACCGTAGGTGGATGGATTTACATCTGGGTTCTCAATTCTGTTCCATTGGTCAATGTGTCTGTCATTGTACAGTACCAGGCTGTTTTGACTACCGTAGCTGTATAGTAGGTTCTGAGGTCAGGTAGTGCCAGTCCTCTTCCTTTATTCTTCTTCTTCAGGTGCTTTAATTATCCAGGGCCTCTTCCCTTTCCGTATAAAGTTAATGATAATTTTTTCCATATCTTTAAAGGATGCTGTTGGTATTCGGATTGGTATTGCATTGTATTTGTAAATCGCTTTGGGTAGAATTGTCATTTTTATAATGTTGAGTCTACCTACCCATGAGCATGGTATATTTTTCCATTTATGTAGGTCTCTTTTGTTTTCTTGTAGTAATGTTTTGTAGTATTTTTGTATAGGCCTTTTCATCCCTGGTTAGATTTATTACCAAATGTTTTATTTTTTTAGAGGCTATTATAAATGGTATTGTTTTCCTGATTGCTTTTTCATCATTCTCTTTATTGGTGTATAGGAATCCAACTGGTTTTTGTATGTTGATCTTGTATCCTGCCATTCTGCTGAATCTATTAGTTCCAGTAGTTTTCTCATGAAGTCTTTGGATTTTCTAAGTAATCATATCATCTGCAAATAGGGAGAGTTTAACTTCTTCATTAGGAATTTGGATACCTTTTATTTCTGTTTCTTGCCCTATTGCTCTAGCTAAGACTTCCAACACAAATGTTAAATAGGAGAGGTTCCTTGTCTTGTTCCTGCTCTCAAGGGGAGTCTTTTCAGCCTGTTTCCCTTGAGAATGATGTTGGCTCTTTATTTTACATAGATGTCCTTTATTATGTTGAGAATTCCCCTTCTCTACCTATTTTATTGAGAGCTTTTTATCAGGAATAGGTGTTGGACTTTGTCAAATGCTGTTTCTGCATTGAATGAGATGATCATGTGATTATTTTCTTTCCTTTTATTTACGTGGTGGATTACGTTAATTGATTTTCTAATGTTGAACCATCTTCGCATACCTGGTATGAATCCTACTTGGTCACGGTGTATTATTTTTTTGATATGATGCTAAATTCTATTGGCTAGAATTTTGTTGAGAATTTTTGCATCTATATTAGTGAAAGATATTGGTCTGTAATTTTCTTTTTTTTGTGGTGTCTTTGCCCGGTTTTGGTATCAGGGTTATGAAGGCTTCATAGAATGAATTTGGCACTATCACTTCCTTTTCTATGTTCTGAAATAGTTTGAGCAGTACCAGTGTAAGCTCTTCTCAGAATATTTGGTAGAATTCTCCAGTGAAGCCATCTGGGCCAGGGCTTTTATTTTGTTGGAAGTTTTTTTTTTTTTTTTTTTTTAATTACCTTTTCAGTCTCTTCTCTTATTACGGGTACATTCAGATTTTCAACATCATTTTGTGTTAGTTTGGGTAGGTAGTGTGTCTTTAGAAATTTGTCCATTTCCTCCAGGTTTTCAAATTTGTTGGAGTATAATTTTCCATAATATTCTATTATGATCCTTTTTATTTCGGTTGGGTCTGTTGTAATGTCCCCCATTTTATTTCTCATTTGGGTTATTTGCATTCTCAACAGCAGTGGGTTCTTGTTTTTCTTTTGTCAGTTTGGCCAGTTGTTTGTTGATATTGTTGATCCTTTCAAAGAACCAATTTTTGGTTTTGTTGATCGTTTCTATTGTTTTTCTATTCTTTATTTCATTTATTCTGCTCTGATCTTGATTATTTCCTTTCTTCTGGTGGCTGTGGGCTTCTTTGTTGTTCTCTTTCTATTTGTTCAAGTTGTGTAACTAATGTTTTGATTTTGTCCCTTTCTTCTTTTTTGATATGTACGTCTAGTGCTATAAGCTGAACTCTGAGCACTGCCTTTGCTGTGTCTCCAGTGTTTTGGTATGATGTGTTTCATTCTCATTTGATTCTAAGAGCTTTTTGATTCCATCTTTGGTTTTTAAGTAGGGTGTTATTCAGTTTCCATGTAATTCATCTTTTGTTTTTTCCTTTTTCTTCCAGTTATTAATTTCTACTTTGATGACATTTTGGTCAGAGAAGATACTTTGTGTTATCTCAGTGTTTGGGATTTTGTCGAGGGTTGCTCTGTGGCCTAAGATGTGGTCTATTCTGGAGAATGTTCCACGTGTGTGGGAAAAGAATATGTGCTTTGCAGTTGTTGGGTGGAGTGTTCTATATATGTCTATGAGGTCAAGTTGGCCAATTGTGCTCTTTAGCTCTTTTGTATCTTTGCTGAGTTTCTTTCTAGATGTTCTGTCCTTCACTGAGACTGGTGTGTTGAAGTCTCCTAATTATTGTGGAACTGTCACTTTCCATTTTCAGTGCTGTTAAGAGTTTGTTTTATGTCTTTTGGAGCCTTGTCATTGGGTGTGTAGATGTTTATTATGGTTAAGTCTTCAGGATGGATTGCCCTTTAATCATTATATAGTGCCCTTTTTGTCTTTTATGGTGGATTTTGTTTTAAAGTGTATCTTATCCGAGATTAGTATTGCCACCCCTGCTCTTTTTGGTAGTTACTTGCTAGATATATTTTTTCCATCCTTTGATTTTTAATAAATTTACATCTTTGTTTCTAAGGTGTGTCTCTTGTAGACAGCATATTGATGGATCCTGTTTTTTTAATCCATTCCGTCACTTTGTATGTCCTTATGGGTGCATTCAGGCAATTTACATTCAGTGTAATTATTAATAGGTATGAGTTTATTGCTGTCATTTTGCAGTGCTTTTTTTTTTTTTTTTTTTGTGGTGCTAACATTTTCTTTGTTCCTTTTAGCCTCCTGTGCTGAATTCCTTTTTGTTTGTGGATTTCTTTTGTTTTTGTAGATTTTGTTTTTATTGAGACTTTATATTTTTCTTCTTTATTTTGATGAGTAGACTTGTTAAGTTTCTTTGTGGTTACATTGAAATTTACCCTTATCTTCCTAGGTTTGCACCAATCTATTATTATTTGGTATCGCCTTGCCTCCCTCTCCATTAGAAAGTTCTATACCTATACCGTTTATTCCCTTTTTTATTGTTCTGACATTGTTGTCAATTATAGATTAACCTCTCTAGTTCCCTGTGGTAATTGTTTTGGTTTTGGATAGTCCTTGAGAAGTCATTTCCTAGGTTCGTACCTGGCTGGTACAATCTTGCCTCCTAGATTCAGGCTGTGGTCTGATGTTGTTTGTTCTCAGACTGAAGGACTTCCTTTAATAATTCTTGTAAATTTGGTTTGGTTTTTACATATTCCCTTAATTTCTGTTTATCTGGAAATGTCCTAATTTCACCACCATATTTGAATGAAAGTTTTAAAGAGTATATTATTCTTGATTGTCAATTTTTTTCTTTCAAGATTTTATATATGTCTTCCCATCGCCTTCTTGCCTGCATGGTTTCTGCTGAACAATCAGAGCTTAGTCTTATTGTTTGTCCTCGGTATGTACCTTTTTGTTTTTCTTGAGCTGCTCGCAGGATTTTTTCTTTGTTTTCAGCGAGTGTGATTATGATATGCCTTGGTGTTTTTCTTTTGGGGTCTACCTTCTATGGGGCTCATTGAGCCTCTTAGATCATCAGCTTTTCATCATTCATGATATTATAGATGTTTCCTGTCAGCAATTCTTCAATGATCTTCTCCATGTTTTCTGCTTTCTCTCCCTGTTCTGGAACTCTGATCACTCGGAAATTTTTGATTTTATCCCACATAATTCTCATTGTTTCTTCATTTTTCTTTGTTCTGATTTTTCCTCAAACGGCATTGTTTCCATGTGTTTGTCTTAAATTTCACTGATTCTGTCTTCCATCATTTCAAACCTACTCCTCAGTCCTTCTGTGACAGTGTCCATTTCTGAAATCTTGTTGTTTATCTTTTTGATTTCTAACTGTTGTTTTTACATGATTTCTAGTTGTGAGTTAATTTTGGCATTTTGTCCCTTATTACTTTCCTGAATTGTTCCATTTTTTGGTCTATTTTCCATGAATTTGTCTGCCTTTCCATAAATTTGTGTATTTTCCCCTCATTTTTGTCTGCTTTTTACTTCAACTCTTGGATTACTCTGAATATTAGAGATTTGAATTTCCCATCAGGCAGCTCTAGTGCCTTTTCTTTTACTGGAAGGTCATTTGGTGTTTTATTTTGGATGCCTACTGGAACCATCCTGTCCTGTTTTTTTTATATGTTTTGATATTGTCTACTGTCTTTGGGATATTCAGTAGTTATTTTCTTTGCTTCTTGATTCTAGATTTGTTTTGTCCTGCTTTTTTGTTTTATTTGGTTATGTCTGAGAAGGCGAGATGTGCATTCTTTGTTGTTTGCTAATTTGTAGTCGTGATACTTTTCTCCTCCTTGTCCAAAGGGCAGGGCTAGTCAATCAGCTATGGTGCAGCAGGTCAGGTCCAGCTAAAGGGGAGGGGCTGGAATGGTTGTTTGTGGCATGTACTAGGTCCAACAGGGCAGACCAAGAGTCAGTGCTTGGCAGGTTACAGTAGGTCATGCCTCTGCTGCTTGGGGGTGAGATGTTCAGTGCACGGTGCAGGCAGGCAGGAAAGAGGGGGGAGGTTGTGATGTTTGGAGCTAACAGGGGTATGGGAAAGAGGAGAGGACAGAGAGAAAAACAAGAGCTAAAAACAAACAAGAAAAGAAAGGAAGAAAAAAAAAAGAGAGTGCTAAGGGATTTGGCCATTGGAGTGGAGAGAAAACAAGAGAAATGGAGAAAAGCAAAAAGGAAAAACAAACAAAAAAAGGGAGCCAGAAAGGCAAAAATAATAAAAAATAACTAGATAAAAATTTGGAAAAGAAAAGCCCCCAGAAGTCCTGGAGTCCCACTGGTGGGGCTGCTAAGACTGGGGAAGTGGCTCCCAGGCTACACAGTATAGCCTGGCTAGGAGGGGTGTAGATGTCACACAGCACCAGGTATTCAGGAGACAGGAAAAGAAGATAAGCATAGAGAGACAAGAACTGAGAAACAAGGAAAGGCAGAAAGGGAAAAAGATACCGAAAAGAGAAAAAGAAAGAAAAAAAGAAATGCCCCCAGGGATCCCACCTATGTGACTGTGCAGATTGGGGGAGTGGCTCCTAAGCTGTGCAGTGCAGCCTGGCTAGAACGGGATCCCAAGCTGAGAAAAGAAAAACAAACAAAGCAAAACAAGGCAAAAAAAAAAAAGAAAAAAGCCCCAGAGATCCCACCAGCGTGGTGTTGTGGGTCAGGGGAGTGGTTCCACAGTCAAGCATGGTTTCACAGCCCTTCAAGGAGAAGCAAAGATGGCACACAGAGCCAGGTGTTCCAGAGAAAGGAGGGGGAGATGGTAGGAGGCACAGAAGAAACCAAAAGAGAGGGAAAGAACAAATACCAGCTCAGGGGCCTGGCCAGTGTGGGCAGGGCAAATCCAAGCAGCCTGAGGCCAAAGCGGTTGCCTCCCGGCCAAGAGACTGCAGCTGGCAGGTAGCAGAGGAGGAAGAAGGGTGAGGGTGATTAAGGAAAGCGTATATCCCTTGTTATCAGGTGCTCTGTCTCCTGCTGGGAACTGTGAAGCTGCTTTCCAGTACTTCCTGTCGCCAGAGCTCAGATGTGGGTGGGGCAAATCCAAGCGGCATGGACACTGCACTTCCCAGCCACTGAGCCACCACAGCTGGCCAGGAATCTCGGAGGTAGAGCAGCGGGGAGAAAATAGCGGGTAGGAAAGCGTGTATCACTGGTTACCCGGTGCTGTGTCTCCTGCTGCGAGTTCTGCAAAGCTGCTTTCCAATGCTCCCTGACTGGTGATCCTCTACAGGAGTCCAAAATGGCAGATCTGTGGTACGTTAGCGATGGGGCCCTTTGCACCTATTTCTGTTCACTCTGTGTCCTTTGTCAGTTTCTTATTACATTCGGTGCTTGGCTGAGTTCTTTATCTCTTCATTTGACACTTTAGGTTCCAGGAATGTTTGTCTCTGTTTTACTTAGTTTTTCAGGTCTTTGCTATAAAGGGACTGTGTGGTGCTTCTGTCTGTGGCGCCATGTTGGCCGGAAGTCCCTGGCTGTTTATAAAATTTTCTCTTTATCACTGGTTTTGTAAAAATTTAATACGATGTGCCTTGATAGTTTTCTTAATTTTTCTTATGTTTGTGTTTATTGAGTTTCTTTGTCTTATGAGTTTATAGCTTTCATCAAAATTTGAAAATTTTGGCTATTAACTTTAAAAATATTTCTTCTGTCCCCCTTTTCTTCAGGCACTCTAGTTACTTCTATAGATGTAATAAGCCTGACATGCAGATTGAAGCTGTACCACACTCTGCTGTTGTGCCTTTTTTTTTTTTGCCTTCCTTTCTCTGTTTTCAATTTTTTCTATTGCTGTGTACTCAAATACTCTCTTATTTTCTTCTGCAGTATTTAATATGCCTCCAGTCTCATCTGATGTATTTACTACCATCAACATTGCAATTTTCATCTCTCATTTGTTTCCCTCAGAGATCATTGTTGTTATTCACTGGATATCCAATGTCTTGTTTATTGTTTCACATATTTCACCCGGGTTTTTTGTTTTGTTTTTGTTTGTTGTGTAAGAATAAGGGTAAGCCTAATCTTTGTTACTCCATTTTGTCCAGAGTCAGAAATCTTTCATCATATTTAATTTGTGTGACCTTTGCCAAATAACTTAAAATCCCTAACTCAACTTTATTTTCTGTAAAATGGTTATAAAATTTATACCCACCTCAAAAAAATTTTGATTTAAGAAAAAGGTATGGTAATCCTTAAAAACAGCTTAGTGTATTATGTGATCCATATTCATTAGTAAGAGGAAACCCTGGTGGCGAAGTGGTTAAGTGCTACAGCTGCTAACCAAAGGGTCGGCAGTTCAAATCCACCAGGCGCCCTTTGGAAACTCTATGGGGAAGTTCTACTCTGTCCTATAGGGTCGCTATGAGTCGGAATCGACTTGACGGGACTGGGTTTGTGTTTTTTTGGTATTCATTAGTAAAGGCTAGTGTTATTAAAGTTAGGAAGTGTTGCTCGGTGTCATGCTAGGCATTAGCATCTTGTTCTTTGTGTAAGGAAGATGGTGTGCTGAAATATTGCAGGCTGATGGTATAGAAAACTGACACAAGCCATGCAGAGTGTAAGATTATTACAATCCTGGGCTCTTTGACTCATTCTAGAAGAAAACATGGATTGGGATCACTATTTGGGACTAGAAGCCTGATCATCTGTGGTAAGCTGAGAGAAAGCTGTAAGGGCCAGGCTTATGCGCTTGGCTTATCACAGGTGCACTGCATGCCATTCCCAACCTGCCAGTGAGTAGTAGGAGGGTATGAACTTTCAGTCTGAGGGTGCCTGCGGCTATCTTTAAGGGAGTCTTGGAAAGGCAGGAATCAAAAATGTTCTCCCTTACTTTATCTATATATCGTCTTCATCAACATGAATTTCCTTTGCTATTTTAAAGGCATTACATGCAGTGACACCCCAAATAGGTTAGCTTTGGAAAAGGCAGAGAAATGAGTAAGCTGTGGAAAATTAGGGACCCTCATTTTCCTATTTTGAACTAATGATCAGCTATAACTGCAAAGCAAACACAAATGCACCTCTTGCCTTTCTTCGCTAATGTTCACATAGTGACTGAAATTTCTTAAGTATGTTCTCTTCATGGCTAACATATGTGATGTGTAAACCATCCTATCATAAAAAAGAGTAAGTGCCTGGAAGAACATTAGGCTCTATCTCCTGAAAAACATTCCTATATCCTTGCTTAACACAAGTCAGCACTGTGGCTTAGAAGTCAGTGAAGAGAACATTTGCTAGAAGGAGAGGAACCAGTATTTTCACTGGCATTTTTGAGCAAGGAACCTCTTCAGATGTTTCTTATGTGTGTGCTGTTAAGGAGTGAGGCCGTTAGCCACACCTCTCAATGGCTAGAGGAGCACTCCAGATTCAGGAGTAAAGTCCGTATTTTTACTGATTGGTTGGCCAACTTTTCCTCAATCATGAATGCAGAGGAAGGTGTATTACAGACCTCAACTCCTGTAAGCTCTCGTCACATTTCCAAATGTGCCATTTGTTTTCAGGAGTTGCTGAATTCCTGTTTGCCTTACCATGGGTAGGGATTGGGAGTCTGTACCTGCTTTGGGCTGACTTTAGGATGGTGGGCTGTGTCCAGTCAGTTTTGACTCTCCCATAGACCGTCCGTGGAGCCTGGCCCATGTCCACCCAATAAAACTATTTTGAATGAACGAAAAGACAAAAGGCACCCATCTAAGTGTCCATGCCAGAGGATAATCTATGGGAACATACTATCAGTTTATGAGCCAGATTTTAAAATTTGAATTTATTCCCGCAGATTGCTTTCTCATTGCTTATTTTTGGAATTCCATATGTCCTTCTGTTGGCACTTGTTTAGATTATTTTTCTGCCACTTTTCAGCTTTAAGAAATTAAAGCAAGGTAATGTAGACTGAAAATTTGAGCCACTGTGCTCTGCCCCACCCTCAGGAGCACAGGTGTAATGGAAAGTGAAGGAGAAAGCAAATGGACAGCTGAGGGCCATTCAGTCCCAGAGACGACTGTTCCAGGAGTGTAGAAGAAAATGTCAGCTTTTTCCATTTTTAGTGAGGTATTTTTAGTGTGCCGCCTTTTTGGCTAGAGTCAGGGTGCTATTTTATAGAGGAGATGCGTTCTACCGAAAAAGAAGCTCCGTAAAAATAAAAAGCTAAAAGGAACAAATTATGTTAATTGTTTATTCATCATACTTTCTTATAAAATCTTTGCCTTTTCTGAGAGTTTCATTAATAAACATTTATGTTGTAAGATTTTGTTGTTTATTTTGTCTCATTCCCCTACAGTAAAGGTGCTATAAAATTCCTTAGATTTTTTTTTTAATAAGACTTTTTAGAAATTATATTTTAGGATTGCATTACCAGTTTGGGGCAAATAGGAATATAAGGCATCCTGAACAAGGAATAGACAGTGCATCTGAAAATTCCTAGAGCAAAGTCAGACCATTTTTAGATCTTTTGTCATATCAGGATTGATTTTAAAGAATGAGACTAAATTTATTGACGACATAGGATAGTCAGTCTTATTCCTTCAGAGTAAATCATTGGGTATATGACATTTCTGACTTCAAAAAACCAAATGTCTAATGTGCTGGTGACATTAAGCATGTATGAGTGAAGAAATGATTCTGTTCCTCTCTCCATCTTTGCAATGCCACTTAGGTCCCATTCCAAATCTTTCCTTACAAGTCATCAGGTAAAATAGACTCCCTGAAGCCAAGATTGCTGGCAACTGGGGCCTCAGTGTGGGCAACCCATCACAGGAAACTAGAGATGTGTGCTTTTGGCTTCTGGCAGAATTCTGCTCCCCGGGCCTTCTATAGCTAGGGACTGCAGCCCTCACTCACGTGTTTTCACTGGGAACCCCACCTTGGGGACTCCTGAGGTGCTGAGTCTGTAATGTCCATTCATTCTGGGGACTGTTGAGGTGCTGATTCTGTCATGTCCATTCATTCTCTCTCCCACTTTCCTGTTGGTATTTCTAGACAACAATGAAAGTCTTGGGCCATAAGTACTTTCCACATATGAGATTATTTCCTAAATATAGGAAAGCCCCATTTTGCCACCATTCTATGAGGATATTACCTGTGTGTACCAATATTTTTAAAATATATTTTGTTTCCTTGGAGTAAACAGTTTCTGTAAAAGAAAAATTTGAAAATTCTGAAAAAAAAAGGATCATGAAAATTCACATTAAGTTACACAAGGCTTACTTACACAACTGTTGCTATTTTTTTTTAGTCATTTTTGCTATATTTAGCTTAATTTCTTTTGTAGTGGTCGTGATTACACAATACATGTACATACTTTTTTAACATTATATCATATTCGGAAACCCTGGTGGCATAGTGGTTAAGTGCTATGGCTGCTAAGAGATTGGCAGTTTGAATCCTCCAGGCACTCCTTGGAAACTCTATGGGGCAGCTCTACTCTGTCCTGTAGGGTCGCTATGAGTCAGAATCAACTTAACGGCAGTGGGTTTATATTATAATCAGGTTTATATGTTAACATAGATACTTCATAAACATCACTGTTCATAACTGCATAATATCCAACTGTGTGACTCCAACATAATTAACTTAGCCATTCTGTTATTGGAAATGTGTACTGTTTTAACATTTCCACTCACATAGATAATAAAAAAAAAAAAGATAATATGACCGTACAAATTATTTGGCAAAATTATCTTTTCCATATTCCATTTTCATATTTAGGTTAGTTTTCTCAGGTTCCAAGTAGAACTACTAGCCCAAAAGTTATAAACGTTTTTAAGCTTTGTGATAAATAATGTTTTTCTAAACTGTTGACCTAAATGTTGTTCTGTCATTGGCACTGAACCCTTGGCTGGTTTCTAATGTAATCAACATATATATACACCAAGTTAGCATCTAATATATAATAATATACATTAGTTGGGGTTCTTAGCATAATTTATATTTATCCTTAATATGGCATTGCTGGTGACATTAAGCAGGTATAACCAAAGAAATGATTCTGTTGCTCTCTCCTGCATTTAACATACTATTCTGGCCTTCCATTGATCCAGTATGTGTTCTCTATGGAACAACATCGCAAGCTTGTCTTTGTTGTTTTTTGGCTCATGTATTTACTGCAGATTAGTCTCATTATCTGCAGTAGTCAGACATTTAGAACAGTATTTTAATCAACTTTATAATTATAACTCTAAACTAGGTCCAGTTCTATTTACTGCTGACCTAGGATTCCAGCTGTGCTGCAGTGCAGACCTGGCAAAACCCCTGCTGCCACAGCCTGCATCCAGGATACCTGCCCTGTTTTCACCTGCCACTCTTTCTTCTTACTCGGGCCTGACTTGGGGAAGCAAAAGTGATTTTATCGCCTCTCCAGACTTTTTAATTAAAAGCAAACCATTTCCCAGCTGAGTGCTAATTTCACCAATCTTTTAATTCTGTAAAAGTCATTGAGTCTCTAATGCTTTCTGCCCACACTATGGGCAAGCCCCTATGCTGTGGAGCCATGGGTTTGACTTGAACCCAGAATTTCCCAAACTGTGCTTCTGTGGAGCTGCGATTCCAAAGTGGGCCCAGAACAAAAGTTCCAATAGTCAAATGAGCTGGGAAATGTGCTAGCTCAATGCCCCTCTTGGAGATTTACAGTTCACATTACCGCACTTGGAGACATAAGAAGGAAAATGTTTTCACCTAGTCATTCCCACTGAAAACCTGTTTTCCTCTTACTATTTTTATGGTTACACCTAGACTAATTTTTCCTTAAAACCTAATTGGGACAAACTGCTTTGACCATTAAACCTGTTAATAGAGTGGACCATGAATTTACATGAACAAGTAGACGTGAATAAAAATAAATGCTTCCTGAGCTCAGGAAGCTAGGCCCTGCGCTTGACATTGCCCAGCACAATCCGAGCCCAGAACACATATGGGCAGCGAAGTCTCCACACAGCACTCAGTGACGCACTGTGGGCGGGAGCGAACTGCAGGGCCCTGCGTGAGCAAAAACGGGCCCGCACAAGTGGAAGAGGGAGCATGAATGAGTGCGAGCAAGGGCGTGGAAGCAGGCCTTGCGCCCGGAGAAGCTGTCAGGTCAGTGCCCAGGCCTGTGACTTCCGGGCAGCTCTGCTTGGCCGGGAGGCAGGGAATACCCGATATGGAGAAGTACGGGGGTTTCATGGGCACATTATTTGCCCACCAGTTAGAATGCTTGAGTTTTAATTTATCAGAACAATATTCCTACAAAGTCATCTGTCACCCAAATGAAGCCTTAAGTACCGGCGGGGGATGGTTGGTTTCTTGGGAGCCATAGTGCTCAGCCTCTCGCAGCTGGGGAACTACTTTCTGTGAAATGGAATTTCAGATGGATACAGAATTAATCAGCTTTCACAGCACTAATTTTCGACGAAGACTTTGTGTCGGTGCATTTGGTACACGCTGTGTTCAGCTTGGAAGCCTATGCCTTGCATTTGTGTAGCATCATGATACCACCACCTGCCCCTCTGATGGCATGTGAAACAAGCACTGGGGAGCTAGCACGTTCTCCTCCCCATTCCTGCTGGCTCTTCCTCGTAGCTTAGATCCAGGGACAACCTCTCACAGACTAACACATTTGAAAGGAACTTAATGGCTACCTACTCCGCCCTCTGTCCAGTGGCAGAAACCCTTTTTAACGCTCTTGATTGGTGGCTAGTCCAACCTCTGCTTTTCTGCCTGTGGTGTTTGGGATCCACTATCTTACAAGGGAGGCCATTGCTGGATTTTTTAATCATATCCAGGTTTTGTGGAAGTTGTCCTTCCTGAATAGGCTCAAAAGGTCAGATTCTATGTTGCCTCATCTCAACACTAGCATGAGCACTATCATGGGGATAGTCAGTTCCTTTCCTTACCTTGCATGGCTCTGATATGATCCATTTGGGGTCTTTTGATCTCAAGTGCTTGGGAAGGCCATATACAGACAGAGACTGACTTTTGTGAGCTAACCCTATCTGACAAAATCTGATCGCTTGAGACAATTAAATGAGAATGATATACAAGGCTTCCCAAGAGACAATTAGGGGAACAAAGACATATATGTTTGGTGGAACATCCTCACCCTGACAACCAAACCAGTGCTGTCCAGTTGATTCCAACTCATAGCGACACTACAGGACAGAGTAGAACTGCCCCATAGAGTTTCCAAGGGGCGCCTGGCAGATTCGAACTGCCGACCCTTTGGTTAGCAGCCGTAGCACTTAACCACTACGCCACCAGGGTTTCCACCCTGACAACAACAAAAAGAATACAGGCAATCATACTGAAAGGATCAATGATCAGGTTTTCAAATACAATTTTTTACTTTTTTAAAAATCCTATTAGTATAAGGAAAACAATCTGTTTACAAAAAGCTTCCAGTCATGAAGTGGCATGTAATTGGAAGAACATACTCAGCCAGCTTTATCGACCAGCATACACCCCTGCCTTTGCTTCCACATTAGTCTAGATGGTTTGTGGCAAGGAGGGAGGAAAGATGAGTGAAACATGGCCCCTGCCCTCAAAGAGCTCAGGATCTCCCCAGTGGGAGGCAGCAATGGCAAATGTCCACAAAAATAGCCACACGCAAGGCACATTATAATAAGGATAGCAGCAGAATGCTGAAGAAGCGGGGAGGAGGCCAAGGTTACCACCATGTGGGAGGATTGAGGAAAAGTGCACAGCTGAGCTGACTCTGAGTTGCACGTGGGAAAATGGTGAGATTTCTACAGGCAGAGGTTAAAGGAAGAAGAGTGCTACATGAAGGCATTTTCCTAGAGCATCCCACAGTGCAAGAGGTGGGGGCTTTCCAAACTACATTCATTATTCTCTATGGACTTTTTTCCCTGTATGGTGTCTTAGCTTTGTATCCAGAGCTAAGGGGATTTAAGTGCTTATTTTTTTTCTGTAGCTGGTACTGTTTTAAATTTGTATTCCATATTTGGGCTACTAAAGTCTTCTCACACTCCTTGGAATGTCTACAAGTAGTTCTTCTTGGCTCACCCTCCATTTAACTCTTAATTTGGGGTGGACTCTTATTCTATCCTTTCTTTTGCTTTGTGAAGCAATGTCTTGCCCTGGACAGGGAGGGGGATAAATACTGTTGGATGGAATCATCCTGTCTTACTGAAGGCACGGGGAGAGGGGACAGGAAGAGAAAAGATGGGTCTGTAAACCTGGTATGTGAGAACAAGAGTTCTTCCATGCCTGACGTGTGTAAACAAGGGCAGTGGTCTCTTGACAATCTCAATAGCAATTACATTCATTCATTATTTGTTCCCCAAAGCATGGATGAAGTACATACTGTGTATCAGGAATTTTACTTTCAGAGTTCCCAGCCCTGGTAGTGCAGTGGTTAAAATGTTCAGCTGCTGACTGAAAGGTCGGTGATTCAAAACCACCAGAAGCTCTGTTGGAGAAAGATATGGCAGTCTGTTTCTGTGAAGATTTGTAGCCGTGATCAGACTGAGTCTAGCACAACTAGATGGTGCCCAGCTACCACCACAGACTGCTCTGACAGGGATCACAATAGAGGGTCCCAGACAGAGCTGGAGAAAAATGTCGAATAAAATTCAAACTCACAGACACACACACAGAGACCAGATTTACTGGTCTGACAGAGACTGGAGAAACCCTGAGAGTATGGCCCCAGACACCCTTTTAACTCAGTGCTAAAGCCAGTCCTGAGGTTTACCCCTCAGCCAAAGATTAGACAGAACCATAAAACAAAATGAGACTAAATGGGCACACAAGCCAAGGGCAAGGACAAGAAGGCAGGAGAGGACAGGAAAGCTGGTGACAGGGAACCTAAGGTGGAGAAAGGGAAAGTGTTGCCATGTTATGGGGCTGGCAACCAACGTCAGAAAACAATATGTGTTATTAATTGTTTAATGACAAACTAATTTGCTCTGTAAACTTTCACCTAAAGCACATGGGGGTGCTATGAGTTGGAACTGACTCATTGGAACAAACCACTGCCACCACCACCAGTCTGGAGGGGGAGAGAAACAGGGAAACTAGCATTTACAACATAGTGTGATAAGGGCTATGACAAGGGGGATGTGGAATGTACTGTCTTTTAGGGCAGATAAGAGAAGCAGCAAATAATAGCTGAGAACATGATGCCTGATTCAAGCGTGAATTAGGTGGGCAAAGGAGGGAGTTTCTTTATAATAATTTTGTACATAAAATAGCAGATTCACCCAGCTTAATTAACTTGATTCACAGTTGCTTCACACTGAGTGACCTTGGTGCTGTGACTCACCATAAGATGGACACAAATAACACTGATACCTGAGTGTGTGCTGCAAAAAGAGAGTTCTGTGTTGAGCACTGACTTCCATCAGATCTCTTTAGATTCGGGAAAACTTTCAGTCATCTACTAGGATAATACGTATTTGTTTCTAAAATGCTCAATAAAAATAATTTAACTTGTCTTGGAATTAAAGGGCCCATTTTGCAAGGACACTATCATAAAATTCAACGAAGAGATAATATCACACTTCTAAGGATGAGCTAACATTTTTGAACACATGCTATGTGTTTTTACATGCAGTATTTTACTTAAACCTCACCAGAAAGAAAGAAAAAAAAACTTAGCCGATGTTGCTGGCTGTCTCCTCACGCCTCATCCTCCCAGCCTTCCCCTTCTCACAGAGCTCCAGCTTTGCTCTAATAATCAGTCTGCGCCCCTTCACGTCGTCATGTACTTCACGAAGCTGCTCAGGAGAATGCCAGTCCTCTTGCTGGTGAAGAGACTGGTGAAGATGTGGGTGTCTGATCCAAGTTTGCCAGTGTGACATGAATGGGGGGATGATTCGCTGCCTTGTTTTCCACGGTTATGTCCAGATGTGATTCCTAGACCCTGGCAGCTACCTGGGACTGAGGGAATCTAGCCTAAGGGTCAAGCCAGTGATGGCTGAGCAGGAGGACTTGTGAGTCCTCAATGATGTAATGAAGCTGCTGAGTTAGAAGATCCAGGCAATGCTTTTTGTTACGTGAGATCGCACACTTCCCTTCTGTTGTATGTCATTTTGAGGTGAGTTTTCTGTTCCCCTCAGCCAAAACATTCTAATTGATACTGGTAGGTACTCTCATTATTCTCATTTTATAGACAAGGAATGTGAGGGCAAAAGAAGTTAAGTAACTGATGCAAGATTGTACAGCTAGTTAAATATCAGAATCAGGATCGAATTCAAGTCTGTTTTCACAGTCTGGTGCTTAGATCTTGGCAATGCCTCTTCTGCATATGTATATTTATTTAAAATATGTAATATTGAAGCGGAGCTGTGGTGGCACAGTGGTTAAGAGCGCGGCTGCTAACCAAAAGGTCAGCAGTTCGAATTCACCAGCCACTTCTTGGAAACCCTATAAGGCAGGTCTACTATGTCTTATAGGGTCGCTATGAGTCAGAATTGACTCATTGGTACTGGGTTTGGTTTTTGGTTTATGAGTCGGAATCCACTGGAGAGCAATGGGTTAATATTGAAGCACTTGAATCAATGTTAAATATTTCCAATAATTTAAATATATAATTTATATGCATGGCACCATTCCCAATCCTTTATAGCAGGGGTTGGCAAACTTTTGCTGTAAAGGTCCAGATAATAACTATTTTAGACTTTATGGACCATGCTATCTCTATCACAACTAGTCAACTTGTAGCCTTAAGGGAGGCATAGACTTTGTGTAAACAAATGAACTTGGCTGTGTCCCAACAACAACAATAAAATTTACAAAACAAATGGCAGCCTGGGTCGAGCCCAGGGAGTGTAGTTTGCTGACCCCTGTTACATACGAACTAAATCTGATTCTTGGTTAAGACTCCAAGCAGGATCAGTAAAGGCGGGTTTTATTAGTTGTGTACAAGGAAAAGTCGCACCAGAAAGCAAAGAAGAGGCACAGAGTTGCAGTGTGGGAAGAGAGAACGAATCCTCCATCTTTTGCCAAACTTTAATGACTTTAGAGGGGGTGACCCCTTTGTGGGGTGATTGGCAAACAGCTTAGCCAATGTAAAGGGGGGGGAGGATTTTCATGACCTCAACCACTGCCATTGTTGTTAGGTGCCATCAAGTTAATTTCAACTGTTAGTGACCCCATGTGACAGAGTAGAACTAACTGCCTTATAGGCTTTTCTTGACTGTAATCTTTACAGAAGCAGTGCTCCAGGTCTTTCTCTGATATAGCGACTGGGTGAATTTGAACCACTAACCTTTCTGTTAGCAGCTGAGTGCTTAACCACTGCACCACCAGTGCTCCTTTTTCAACCACCAGACAGGCAAAAGTTGGAGGGTTGATAACCTCTTATCTATACCTTACCTGGAATTTCTGTTAAAAAAAATGCAAATTTTCTCAGAAGTACCAATCAAAAACCACCAGTCTCTCTAGTAGTTAAATTATTGAGTGATTCACAAGCACTTCAAACTTTCAGCAAATGGAAAGAGATAAAGGTTGCAAATGAACAGATGATAGCTATTGGATTTCAGCTTTAATTACTTCCCAACAGTCAAAGAGAATGGACCAATTTTCTCAAAACAATATTTGCTCTGAAATAGAGGTCTGGGAGTGAACTTATGTCAGTTGTTAAGACCTAATTCTGTCTTAGTTACTTAGTGCTGCTGTAACAGAAATACCACAAGTGGATGGTGTTAGCAAACAAATTTATTCCCTCACGGTTTAGGAGGCTAGAAGTCTGAATTCAGGGCTCTGGCTCTAGGGAAAGGTTTTCTCTCAGTGTTGGAAGAGGATGGTCCTTATCTCCTTTCAACAACTGTGGGTCCAGGGTTTCTTGGAGATCTCCACGTGCTTAGGCATCAATCTTCCCCTGGGTCTAAGAGTTCTTAGGGCAGGGTCCCAAGCTCCAAAGTATGCTTTTTTGCTCCTGGCTCTGCTTTCTTGGTTGTAGAGAGGAGCTTTGGGAAAGTATGTGGAAGGCTTTCCTTCTTTTCTCAAATGGCTTACAGTGTGTGCTACCTTTCTTTAAAACGTGTAGCATGAAATCCGCTGCTATTTTATACAGAATCTAAAACGGCGAGCCATGTTTTTCCTCTTTACTTCTCACTAAAATAAAAACATAAAAGGAGTTTATAGCAACCCAAAGTTGAAAGATAAAACAGAACAGTTTCCCTTCTTCCTCCCTAAATCCTAGAAACCACTAAACTAATTTCTGTCTCAGTGTATTTGCCTACTCTAACATTTCATACCCCCACATGTCTGTCAGTTTGTCGTACTATGGGGGCTTGTGTGTTGCTGTGATACTGGAAGCTATGCCACCGGTATTCAGATACCAGCGGGGTCACCATGGAGGACAGGTTTCAGCTGAGCTTCCAGACTAAGACAGACTAGGAAGAAGGGCCCAGCAGTCTACTTCTGAAAAGCAGTAGCCAGTGAAAACCTTATGAATAGCAGTGGAACATTGTCTGATATAGTGCTGGAAGATGAGCCCCTAGGTTGGAAGGCACTCAAAAGATGACTGGAGAAGAGCTGCGTCCTCAAAGTAGAGTTGACCTTAATGACGTGGATGGAGCAAAGCTTTCGGGACCTTCATTTGCTGATGTGGCAAGACTCAAAATGGGAAGAAACAGCTGCAAACATCCATTAATAATCGGAACCCGGAATGTGTGAAGTATGAATCTAGGAAAATTGGAAATCATCAAAAATTAAATGGAATGCATAAACATTGATATCCTAGGCATTAGTGAGCTGAAATGGACTGGTATTGGCCATTTTGAGTTGGACAATCATATAGTCTACTATGCTGGGAATGACAACTCGAAGAGTAATGGTATTGCATTCATCGTCAAAAAGAACGTTTCAAGATGTATCCTGAAGTACAACGGTGTCAGTGGTAGGATAATATCCACATGCCTACAAGGAAGACCAGTTAATACGACTATTACTCAAATTTATGCACCAACCACGAGGGCAAAAGATGAAGAAATGGAAAATTTTTTTCAGCTGCTACAGTCTGAAATTGATCAAACACGCAATCAAAATGCATTGATAATTACCGGCAATTGGAATGCGAAAGTTGGAAACAAAGACGAAGGATCAGTAGTTGAAAAATATGGCCTTGGTGATAGAAACAATGCTGGAGATCGAATGATAGAATTTTGCAAGACCAACAACTTCATTGCAAATACCTTCTTTCACCAACATAAACAGTGACTATACACATGGACCTCACCAGATGGAACACACAGAAATAAAATTGACTACATCTGTGGAAAGAGACGATAGAAGAGCTCAATATCATCAGTCAGAACAAGGCCAGGGGCCGACTGTGGAACAGACCATCAATTGCTCATATGCAAGTTCAAATTGAAACTGAAGAAAATCCGAGCAAG
Organism: Loxodonta africana; assembly: GCF_030014295.1. NCBI lineage: Eukaryota > Metazoa > Chordata > Mammalia > Proboscidea > Elephantidae > Loxodonta > Loxodonta africana. Next base: position 128,082,861 of record NC_087349.1, on the reverse strand, counting down.
TCCACGAAAGCCAAAATATGACATTGAGTATATTCCACTGGAATTTAGAGACCATCTCAAGAATAGATTTGATGCATTGAACACTAGTGCCCAAAGACCTGACGAGTTGTGGAATGATATCAAGGACATCATCCATGAAGAAAACAAGAGGTCACTGAAAAGGCAGGAAAGAAAGAAAAGACCACGATGGATGTCAGAGGAGACTCCGAAACTTGCTCTTGAGCATCGAGCAGCTAAAGCAAAAGGACGAATTGATGAAGTAAAATAACTGAACAGAAGATTTCAAAGGGCCTCTCCAGAAGACAAAGTAAAGTATTATAATGACATGTGCAAAGAGCTGGGGATGGAAAACCAAAAGGGAAGAACACGCTCGGCGTTTCTCAAACTGGAAGAACTGAAGAAAAAATTCAAGCCTCGAGTTGCAATAGTGAAGGATTCCATGGGGAAAATATTAAACGATGCAGGAAGCATCAAAAGAAGATGGAAGGAATACACAGAGTCATTATACCAAAAAGAATTAGTCGATATTCAGCCATTTCAAGAGGTGGCATATGATCAGGAACTGATGGTACTGAAGGAAGAAGCCCAAGCTGCTCTGAAGGCATTGGTGAAACACAAGGCTCCAGAAATTGATGGACTATCAATTGAGATGTTTCAACAAACAGATGCAGCGCTGGAGGTGCTCACTCATCTATGCCAAGAAATACGGAAGACATCTTCCTGCCCAACTGACTAGAAGAGTTCCATGTTTATGCCTATTCCCAAGAAAGGTGATCCAGCCAAATGTGGAAATTATAGAACAATATAATTAATATCACACGCAAGCAAAATTTTGCTGAAGATCATTCAAAAATGGCTGCAGCAATATATTGACAGGGAACTGCCAGAAATTCAGGCTGGTTTCAGAAGAGGACGTGGAACTAGGGATATCATTGCTGATGTCAGATGGATCCTGCCTGAAAGCAGAGAATACCAGAAGGATGTTTACCTGTGTTCTATTGACTATGCAAAGACATTCGACTGTGTGGATCATAACAAACTATGGATAACACTGCAAAGAATGGGAATTCCAGAACACTTAATTGTGCTCATGAGGAACCTTTACATAGATCAAGAGGGAGTTGTTCAGACAGAACAAGGGGATACTGATTGGTTTAAAGTCAGGAAAGGTGTGCATCAGGGTTGTTTTCTTTTACCATACCTGTTTAATCTGTATGCTGAACAAATAATCCGAGAAGCTGATCTATATGAAGAAGAACGGGACATCAGGATTGGAGGAAGACTCATTAACAGCCTGCAGTATGCAGATGACACAACCTTGCTTGCTGAAATTGCAGAGGCCTTGAAGCACTTACTAATGAAAATCAAAGACCACAGCCTTCAGTATGGATTACACCTCAACATAAAGAAAACAAAAATCCTCACAACTGGACCAATGAGCAACATCATGATAAACAGAGAAAAGATTGAAGTTGTCAAGGGTTTCATTTTACTTGGATCCACAATCAACACCCATGGAAGCAGCAGTCAAGAAATCAAAAGACGCATTGCATTGGGCGAATCTGCAGCAAAGGACCTCTTCAAAGTGTTGAAGAAAAAAGATGTCACCCTGAAGACTAAGGTGCGCCTGACCCAAGCCATGGTATTTTCAATCACAACATATGCATGTGAAAGCTGGACAACGAATAAGGAAGACGGAAGAAGAGTTGACGCCTTTGAATTGTGGTGTTGGCGAAGAATATTGAATATGCCATGGGCCAAAAGAATGAACAAATCTGTCTTGGAAGAAGTGAGGCCAGAATGCTCCTTAGAGGCAAGGATGGTGAGAGTGCATCTTACATGCTTTGGACACGTTGTCAGGAGGGATCAGTCCCTGGAGAAGGACATCATGCTTGGTAGAGTATAGAGTCAGCGGAAAAGAGGAAGTCCCTCAACGATGTGGATTGACACAGTGGCTACAACAATGAGCTCAAGTATAACAAGGATTGTAAGGATGGCACAGGACGGGGCAGTGTTTCGTTCTGTTGTGCATAGGGTCAGTATGAGTCGGAACCGACTCGACGGTACCTAACAACAAGAACGTTTCATAAAAATGCAATTATACAATATATAGCCTTTAGTTTTTTTTACTAATAAAATGCTTTCAGGGTTCATCCATGGTGAAGCATATATTAGTATTTATTTCTTTTTATTTTTAAATAATATTCCATTTTTTAGATTAACTTTCTTCATGTATTCATCAGTTGATGAGCATTTGGGTCATTTATACTTTTTTGATTATGAATAAGAATATGCTTGAACATTCATTTACAAGTTTTTGTATGAACATGTTTTTAACTCTCTTAGGCATATACCTAGGAGCAAAGTTCCTGGATCATATAGTAACTCTAGGCCTAGCTTTTTGAGAAATTACCTAATCGTTTTCACAGTTGCTGTATCATTTTACTTTCCCACAAGCAATGTCTGAGGGTACCAGTTTTTCCACATTCTCATCAGCACTGGTCATTGTGCATCTTTTTATTAGAGTCATCGTAGTTACTATGAAGTGGTAGCTCATTGTGGTTTTGATTTACATTTTGAAGTCAAGCATCTTTACTTTTTTTTTTTTTTAACTTTTATTGAGCTTCAAGTGAATGTTTACAAATCAAGTCAAAACTGTCACATATAAGTTTATATACACCTTACTCCGTACTCCCACTTGCTCTCCCCCTAATGAGTCAGCCTTTCCAGTCTCTCCTTTCGTGACAGTTTTGCCAGCTTCCAACTCTCTATCCTCACATCCCCCCTCCAGACAGGAGATGCCAACACAGTCTCAAGTGTCCACCTGATACAAATAGCTCACTCTTCATCAGCATCTCTCTCCTACTCACTGTCCAGTCCCTTCCATGTCTGATGAGTTGTCTTTGGGAATGGTTCCTGTCCTGGGCCAGCAGAAAGTTTGGGGACCATGACCACCGGGATTCCTCTAGTCTCAGTCAGACCATTAAGTATGGTTAGTTAGTAGACAAGAACTGCTTTAGGTGAAGGGAAGGACAATACTCAATACATGGAAGGTCAGCTCAACTGGACTGGACCAAAAGCAAAGAAGCTTCCAGGATAAACTGAATGCTTCAAAGGTCAGCAAAGCAAGGGCAGGGGTTTGGGGACCATGGTTTAAGGGGACTTCTAAGTCAATTGGCAAAATAATTCTATTATGAAATCATTCTACATCCCACTTTGAAATGTGGCGTCTGGGGTCTTAAATGCTAACAAGCGGCCATCTAAGATGCAGCAATTGGTCTCAACCCACCTGGAGCAAAGGAGAATGAAGAACACCAAGGTCATACGATAATTATGAGCCCAAGAGACAGAAAGGGCCACACGAACTAGAGACTTACATCATCCTGAGAACAGAAGAACTAGATGGTGCCCGGCCACAACCCATGACTGCCCTAACAGGGAGCACAACAGAGAACCCCTGAGGGAGCAGGAGATCAGTGGGATGCAGACCCCAAATTCTCGCATCTTTACTTTTAAATCTACCTTTGGAAAGAAAGTTTTGATGGGGAAGAGACAGAAGAGATAACTAACATTTATTGGATGTCTATAATGCATTGAGCCATTTCAACTCTTACAGAAAGGAAAGATGACTAACATTTTCTATAACACTTCACAAATAAGATTCTGAGAAATTAAGAACTTGCTGAAAGAAGGTGAATGTTGTTGGGCCTACAGTCAAAAGAGATTCAGAGATGTTTCCTCTGCGTCATGCTTACATATTGTAACCATCAATATCATTTCTGCACTTTCACAGATAATACGACAGCCATAGCTGCATGGCACACAACACAAATTCCTCTCATTTTTTGGCCAAAAAAAAAAAAAAAAAATGAAATTGAAACTGTTGAGAAATAATGCAGCAAAAAAAAAAAAAAAATGAAATTGAAACTGTTGAGAAATAATGCAGCCAAGTCTCCGTTCTCTTCCTGGGACCTGTGTGATGGTAGAGTTGTAGGCCGTGCATTTGCGATGTCAGCATGTGTCTCTAGTGACTGGTGGGGGCTTTCCACTCTTCACAGAAGTAGTCAGCATAGACTAGAGAGCAGCAACGAGGAACCCATGAACTGTCCTATGAGGGACTTCTTTACATGTGAAAATGTTCTAGCCACAGGCAGTCTCCAAACAAGCTCTTAGAGGTAAGCAAGCATTGGGTGTTGTTAGTATATTTCTCCCACTTGGTGCCCCGTCCACCGCGGCACACAGCCAAGTGTGGATTGGGCACCGGACTGTCACAGAGGCTTGGGAGGACCTGGGAGGCAGCCCCACGTATTATTGCCTTTGAACTGAGTTCCTCACTCCCACCCCCAGGAACTGGTATAGACCCTAGAGTCTTCTAGCAGACACACCCTGATAAAGTGTTAAAAAAATTAAAGGTTTAATTGGTATCATACAGAGTTGCATATAAAAACATTACAGAATTGGATATGAAGTTGATGTTGATAAATACATGCTGACTTACTGAACATAAAGTGAAGAAGGGAATGAAGTGGCTGGCCCTGTGAGCTAGGCCCACTAACATGGATTATCTCCCTTTCTCTTTTAGGCTCCATGAAAACCCATGAATTACATACAGTGAAACCTGTGAGAGCCGGAACTCGACGGGCTGTCTTATTTTCCAGGTCTTGAAAGTTTTTTTGCCTTTGACAGGGTGCAGCTTAGTATTTTTCTGTTGCTCTCTATTAGTGGCAAACATCTGAGTTTTCCTTCTCTGACGGGTTTCCACTTACACAGGTTCCAGCTTTTGCAGGTTTTACTGTATTTTCAATTATTCAATTTATTCATGTTCAAAATACCAATAAGCAGCAAGGTTGGAATGCAAACCTACATCTGTAAAAGTATATTACAAAGCATTATGTTAGACTTAGGCCAAAGCACAGAAGTCCAATATGGTATGAAGACAAAGCCTTTCCCCCTTTGCTTTCAGTTGATTAAGACTCACACTGTCTCTAAGCAGATGTATAAGGATGTGGGGGATGAGATTTTGTTAAAGGAGTGAAATGAATGATGTATATGGTACTGTATGGAAGCAGACTTGGAGAATGGCTGTTTCTTAACTGTTTCATAATCTGATTGCAAATCCCTAAGACCCAAAGATTGTCAAAATGATAAATGACTTTGTGCTTGCCTGATTTGAGCAAATGTGGCATTTTAGGGGTTAACACTGCATTATTGCATTATTGATTTCTGACATTTTTAGTCAGAATTTCCTTGTCATCATCATCTTCTTCGTCCTCCTCCTTTTTCTTTTTGGTTAGAACGCATTAAAGTTCAAATACCTTAAGCTTCCAAGTGTTCTTTTAACTTTGAGTGTCTTTCTGGTGTTCCCTTTTGCCTTTTGGGACTAATGGTTTGGTTACGTTTTAGCATTTCCTTTCTTCCTTGTAAGAACTTCTTATTTTTGTTATATTTTTTGGGAAGTTATAGCCGTGTATCTGATTTACCATTTATTTATCTTTCATTGTGTGCCTAGTGGTATGCTAGCTAAGATGGAGGAGGGGGATATAAGACAGCCTGGAGACATAGTCCTTGTACTTGAATAATGAATTTTTGTTTGTTTATTTACTTTAGTATTTCACAGTTTTTTTTTTTTAATATGATTCTCGCAATTTTAGGAGTCAGCCAGAGTGAGTACTCCATGAAGTCTCTTTGTTTCTTATGAGAAACTTTATTAACTTTTTGTCATATCCAGATTTATGGACAAGGTATCAAGAAATAGGGGTGGCAGCTGGGGGAGGGGGGTCAAAATTAATTCCCTAATTATCTCTGTTGGTGTCTGCAATCCATCCCAAATAAGGACATAGTAGAAATAAAAACTGCATGTTTTCCATGCAAAAGCAGCATGAAGGAAAATTCCCACTTCAGCCCACTCTCTAATCCCTTACTACATACAGATGTGAGGTTGTCACTGCTGACACAGCTACCCACTCCTCTTTGAACTCCATAACATTTTGCCTCTCCTTTTCCGTGACATATGACACGGCAAATGGTTAAGCATGGCCTCCACCCAGACCCACACCTCCAGTGCTGATGACTTCTTCATGCCCCCACATAGAGAGGGAAGAGCCTGGTCTTTGAACACTAGGAAAAAGGATCCAAATAAGTGCTAGAAATATTAAGGTTGGGTGGGGGAGAAATAAGATTTTCAATAAGAAAAGTGAGTGATATTTTAGGCACATTTTATGAAGAAATTGGAGAATAATGTCAATGTTTAGACTTTACTTAAAAATCATGATAGCATAAAAAGGAGACTTGAAAGAGAGAACAGTAGCAATTCCAGTATCGAGCACTGTCTTTTACTTTTGTAGTCACCTACCTCTCCTCAGTACCTACCTAGCACAGTGCTTCAGTGTGTATTAAAAAAAACAGGCATTGGGTAGGTGATTACTCTTTCATTCACTTATATTACAGTGACTAATAAGAGTGTTTGGCAAGGATAGGCTTGATTATATGCACCTGAGAGAGTCCATGATGCAGTGAAAGTGGACCTGCAGAATGTTTAAGAATACTGCTTATGGAGTGGGACTTCTTTGGTCCTTATCCTAGCTTTTTCATTCACTAGCGTGACATCCTAAGAAAATCATGTGATCCCTCTGTGCTCAAACTCTTCTTGTGTAAAATGAAAGGAATAATTATATATGATTACTAGATTTAGTCTAAGCATTATTTTCACAGTGAGACTGCTAAGGTCTCTATTATCCTAAGGTAGTCTAATATGAATGGTTACAACTAAAACAGTTAAAGAAAGATTTAGAACATTGTTGTTCTTGTTAGGTGCCATCAAGCCAGTTCCGACTGGTAGTGATGCTATGTACAACATAATGAAACACTGCCCAGTCCTGCGCCATCCTCACAATCATTGTTATCCATGAGTTCATTGTTACAGCCACTGTGTCAATCCATCTTGTTGAGGGTCTTCCTTTTTCTCTGTTATTGTTGACTCTCCACTTTACTAAGCATGATGTCCTCCTCCAGAGCCTGGTCCCTCCTAAAAGTATGTGAGACATAATCTCACCATCTTTGCTTCTAAGGAGCATCCTGGGTGTAATGTAAGGCCATTAGAAGGTATGATATGCAGCAGTGTGCTCTGGTAGTTGTACTGATGTCTAAAATATTTAGATGATTTTATTCTAGCTGGTAAATATTGCCCACAACCCCCTGAATGATGCCCCCGCATGCCAGTCTGGACTCCCCCACCAGGGTCCCTAACCCTTCTTAGCATTAATCCAGAAACCAAAGGGTTAACATAGGGCACTGCATGGGACCTCCAATATTCTGCTTTTGCTACAGAGATTCATTTTGATCAGCCCTGTCCTCGTCATGTTGCTCATTAAATATTTTGAATATCGGCAGTATGCGTACTTCACAGATAAGAAATTTGGATCTGGAAGAAGATTTTTGAGTAAACAAACATATAACTGCTTATCAAGAAACACAAAACTGCTTATTTTTTATAAGCTACCTGTGAGCATCAAGAAAATAACCCTGATTATAAGCAGCTGGCCTCATTTGCACTCTCATCTATCATCAAAAACATTCTTACTGGTAAAGGTAATATATGGAGCTATGACGAGGTGGTATTTGCGTATCATGCTGGAGGTGTCTGTGTGCATGTGAGGTTGATATCATTGCTGCTCTAACCATCATGATACTTATTTACTCAAAAAGCACATATTAAGCATTTACTTTGTGTCAGATCTTGGGATCAATTTTGGAGCACAAAGATGGCCTTTTCTTTACCTAGGTATTCATAGTCTTGTTTGGGAAGAGGGTAGAGAAGCAGACATATAGCACTTACAAGGCAATTGACAGTACTAGAGATGGTGTCTTAGATATCTAATGCTGCTCTAACAGAAATACCACAAGTGGATTCCTTTAACAGAAAATTATTCTCTCAGTCTAGGAAGCTAGAAGTCTAAATTCAGGGTGCCAGCTCCAGCTTTCTCTCTCTTGGCTCTGGGGAAGGTCATTGTTAATCAATCTTCCCCTGGTCTAGGAGCTTCTCAGCCCAGGGACTGAAGGTCTGAAGGATGCACTCCACTACTGACTCTTCTTGCTTGGTGGTAATGAGGTCCCATTCTTCTCTACTCAATTCTCTCTTTTATAGCTCAAAAGAGATTGAGTCAAGATACAACCTATTCCTGTAGATTGAGTCCTGCCTCATTAACATAATTGCCTCTAATCCTGCCTCATTAATATCATAGAGGTAGGATTTAAAACAAATGGGATAGTCACATCAGATCACAAAATGGTGGACAACTACACAATATTGGGAATCATGGCCTAGCCAAACTGGCACACATTTTTGGGAGACACAATTTAATCCATGACATTCCACCCTTTAGTCCCCCAAAATTCATGTACTTGCCACATATAAAACACATTCACCCCATCATGTCATCCAAAAAGTCTCAAATCAACTCCAAGTCCAAAATCTCATGTTCTGCAAAGTTCCTTTTCATCTGTGAAATCTAGAATACAATTTATCTGTTTCCAAAGTACAATGGTGGAGCAGCAACAAGCTAGATTATTTCCATTAAAAATGGGAGAAATTGGAGGGAAAGAAGGGATAACAGATAGCAAGCAAGTCAGCAGAACACATTACATTAGCTCTCGAGACTTGAAAACAGCCCCTCGTTTAGATAATGGTCCTGCCCTCTAGACTCTGGGTGTTGGCCACACTCTCTGGATTCTAGGTGGAGGTCCTTCAACCCTGGGCTTCACCTCCACCATCCAGGCTCACTGGAACAACAACTCTGCTCCCTCAGATTTGGTAGACTCCATTCTCATAGTCCACCTGAGTGTCAACCCTACCCACTCATGAAGACCCCATTCTTCTGCCCCTTGGGCATGGCAACCCTGCATTTTCAGCTTTGGGTGGCAGAGTTGGCCCCATCCTGCTGGCACTCATGAAAAACAGCCACACACTCTGAAACCGAGTTGGTGAAGATCTGACTTTTTGAAACCTAGGTGGCTGTGGTCCTACCCTTTGAAACCCCTGAGGCCATGGCTCTACATTTTGAGACCTCAGAGGTCATAGTCCTATTCTTTGAGACTGAGGTAGCTCTGATTCCTGTGTTCCTTGTCTCTTGAGCTTCTGCTGCCTGGTCCCTTGGCATCTCAGCCCCTCGAGCCTCTTGGGCCAGCCTGATGTCTGCCCTGCTCAGGGAAGTGTTCCAAACTCTTTAGCTTTGCTGATAAGTGTCTGTAGGTACCTCACTCTGCCAGTAAACCTCGGCTGAAAGGCACTCAGCTCTCCTGCTCCATGGGTCAGCAATCCTAGTTCCAAGAATGAGTGCCCAGAGGCACCCCCCTCCACCAGGAAGCATTCTGCACAAAGGCACTCAGCTGTCTAGCTTGCTAGGTCACCTTCCATGTCATCTCGCACTGGTCTGGTTCTGCTGCTGTTATTTCTCAGCTGCTGCTTCTTGCTATCTGAGCCATCTCTGGTGTTACAGCTCTCCTCACTTCCTCTGAGTCCTCACCAGAGTTATCTTTTATGTCCATAATTCCACCAACAGTCTCTTCAAGGCAATCTAGAATTTTACCATTAGGAACTTTAAAACTCTTCCAACCGCTACCCATTATCCAATTCCAAAACTACTTCCTCATTGTAGGTATCTTTAGAGCTGCACCCCACTCTTCTGGTACCAAATATTGTCTGAGATATCTAATGCTGCTATAACAGACATACAACAAGTAGATGGGTTTAACAAACAGAAATTTTTTCTGTCATAATCTAGAAGGCTAGAAGTCCAAATTTAGTGTGCCACCTCCAGGGGAAGGCTTTCTCTCTCTGTTGTCTCTGGGGAAAGGTTGTTGTCATAATCTTTCCCTGGTCTAGGAGTTCTTGGCACAGGGACTACAGATCCAAAGGGCATGCTCCACCCCTGGCTCTTCTTGGTTGGTGGTAATGAGGTCCCCCTCTCCTCTCTGCTCAATTCTCTCTTTTCTATCTCAAAAGAGATTGACTTAGGATACAACTGTAGATTGAGTTCTGCCTCATTAACATAACTGCCTCTGATCCTGCCACATTAACATCATAGAGGTTAGGATTTAAAATGCATAAGGTAATCTCATCAGATCACAAGATCGTAGGCAGCCACACAATATTGGGAATCATGGCCTAGCCAAGTTGACTCACATTTTGGGGGGACACAATTCAATCCATGGATTCAGTGAAGATGGGAATGAAATGTTCCTAGAGTTCAGAATACTAACAGCTACTTCTAATCTGAGTTGCTAGGGAAGACTTCAGTAGGAGATGACATTTCACATAGATCTTAAACAATTAGCAATTTTTTTGCCATATAGAGGAATATAGGCTGTGTACTCTAGGTAGAAGTAACAGCATATTAAAATCATGATGTCTTTTCAGTGACTTCCATGTCACCAAGCACTAGTTTGTTCCAGCATTATTAAAATCCAAGAGGTGGGAGAGGGAGGTTTTGGGAATCATCTGTGTTCAGCCTCTGTCACAATTGTGGAATTGGCTAGGAAGTGGCTTTTGCCTTATATAACGAGGACATGATGGCTTTTGAGCACAGGAAGAAGAGAGCCCAGAGTGTGACAATTTTTGACTGTGTGGAAGAAGGTTGTGGGGACAGAGATCAGACAGGAGGCTATTGCTACATGTGCAAGGGATTTTCACCTCTGTATGTCACATCAACGTAATCTGAAACACAGAGATGTCATGGGCATGAAACACTGCCCCTACATGGGACCAACCTGCTTTGAAAGGCATCCCTGCATGGGAAATCCAGTCCTAATTTGAGGATTGCTTAGGAGGCATGGTAGCAGAACAAGGATAGTTGTGAGATTCAGGTTTATAATGATATTAAAATCCCCCCAAAGCATCTAATTCGGATGATAGGAACGGGCCCAAAGTCTGTTAGCTGAGGCCTGTCTTCAGTATCTTGAAATGGCCCTATCGACATAGCCTTAACATGCTTGTTTATCTTGGATTTCAAGTCGGGCCAACTTCCTCCAAATGGCCATATTCTTCTGAAACTATAGGTTATCAGGTGCCTGTCTGACTACTTATGTGCAAGTTAGGTAATGTCTGAAAAGGTGGATGTTCCCAAATGGGCATACATGGTGCTCATGGTGCTCTGTAATCTGACAGACCAAGCCATTTTGCAACCACAAAAACATCTAAGCACCCCCTTTTCTGACCAGTGTGAGTGACTGCTGATGCTGTGTCAATGACACGTCTAGCTCTGCTGTAGTCCTCCTGCATAATAGATTGTTAAGCTCCCTAGCCACCAATTGTTCCTACTTCTTGATAGCATCCAATCCATAATGTTCCCTTCTTCTCCTTAGGGTTAACTCAGTCTGTGGAAGTATTCAACTCACATTTCAACCACCCTACAAAGGCTGTTTCTTTGAAAAAATATAATGTTCTTTGGTGATTTAAAAAATTCCATCTGTAATATGTAAATGTCTATAATTCAGGATTGGTGTGAGAATATTCTTTTAATAAATATTAATTGAATAACTTATGTAGCAGGTGATGAGCTAGGTACTAGGAAAACAGGGTTCAGGCAGGCATTGTTCTTATCTTCCAGAAGCTTATATGAGAGAAGCAGACATTAGTCACTTGTAACAGTTGGTTTTTATTTCTAGTAGCAAATCTGAGAATCTCCCCTAGGGTGAGACTCATTTTTGTTAGACTTTGACAAGCCAACCTAATGGCTGGAATTCCACAACTGTGATCTGTGGCTCAAGACTGTAAGTCAGAAGTCTCTATCTGAGAGAAGAAAAGACAAAGGGAGGAAAGCAAGTGGAGTAGGGCCTTTGCCCCAACTGGGGGAAGGGCCAGGGAGGAGAGAGCCTCCTCTTGGCAGTATAACCAAAGAGAGATTTTGCAGAGAACAGAAATATCTAATGGGATTTATTTTTTGCTGAAGTTTTCTATATCTTATAATATGTTCTCTGGATGAATTAAGGCATACAGTACAGAGTGTGGGGGTGCAGGGTAGCTCCTGCAGGGGGAGCATGTGCAGACACCTCAGGGAATATGACCCATTTGAAGAAGTGTGGCTTGAGTACTGCAAATGATGGAGAGATATTCGGTTTGAGATGAGGATGGAGAGACAGAATTGTGCTTAGAGGATTTGGTTTTCCACTAAATGATTTTTGCAAGGAAATGATGGATCATTGTGTGGTTTTGTGCACACTTTTTCACATTTTGAAAACCGATTAACTCATTTTAGAGTGTCAAGTATGTCTGCAGGCAGGCCAGTTCAAAGTATCCCAGGTAAGATAATATGGAAAGGAGTGGAAGATTCTGAAAATATTTAGGAAATGGAATCAATGATATTTGAAGGTGAAACATGGAAGGTCAGGAGGACTGTGTATCAGTCAGGGTTCTCCAGGGAAACAGAACCAATAGGAGATATACATGGATAACTTGAAAATATTATAAAATGCATCTATAATACAGACTATGTATGGATTATCTGATAATATTATAATATATGTTAGCATATTTATACTATAATTCTGTTATGAGCTGCCCTTGGAATGGAGCCCTGGTGCTAGCCTGGAGCTCAGCTGCTAATCAAAAGGTCAACAATTCAAATCCACCAGTCACTCCTGGGAAACCCTATGGGGGCAGTTCTACTCTCTCCTATAGAGTCGCTATGAGTTGGAATCCACCCAACGGCAATGGGTCTGGCTGGAGTTTTGGAATGGCCATCAGGAGGGGGAAGGTGGATCAGCTGGAGGTCAGGAAATTGTGGGCTGAAGCCATGAATGTGAGAGTTCTTGGTATGAGATGATAGCAGGCACATCTAGGGCAACTGGCTCTCAGAGCATCGGGAGCATGGAACGACCCTGAGAGCTTCTTAAAGCGGCTTCCTAATGCCCACCTCCAGTTTCTGATGCAGTAGGCCTGGGGTGGGGCCCACTAACTAGCGTTTCTAATGAGCTTCCAGATGGTGCTAATTCTGCTGTTCCGAAAATCAAACTTGGAGTAGCTTTGACCTAGCGAATAAGTAAAAGTAAATAAACATAAAATAAAATACGGATGTGGCCTTTGGGAAGCAGCATAGAAGCGCCAGCCAGAGTGCACTGCTTTGGGTTCAGAAATCAGCATCTGAGAGCCATGTGACCTGGGTAAATGACTTCAGCACTATAAGCCTCAATTTCTACACGTGCAAAATTAGGGTGATAAATAATAGCACATATTCATAGTGTTATTTTAAGGTCAAAAAAGAATATCTAAAGGAAAGTGGATTGTACAGTGAAAAGTACATATTAGGAGTTATTTGAGGTCCAGGATTTAGATAATACAACACTTAAGTATAGATTAGATGAAACTCAGGTGGCAAAAGCCAAAACCTAATAATACGTGATGACACAGAAGCCAATGAAAGAAGGTTTTCTAGAAGGCAGGTGTGGTTAAGAGTGTCAGACACTGCTAATAGTTCAAACAAGGTGAGTGGTTTTTATTTTAAACACCCATTGAATTTACAGATAGTTGGTGAGATACATTGAACATTTCAGTAAAGTGAAGTAGTAAGCAGAGATAGTGTGTGAGGTACCTAGAACAGAGCCTAGTGGGAGCCAAGGGCTGCAGTGACAGCAGCTGCTATTAGGACTCTAAGAGTTGAAAACAGTTTGCACATGCGCACTGGTGAGCACAGAAAATACACTCAGCTTTAGGATAAGCCCTCCAATTCCCAGATAAATGCATTTCTATTGAACCACAGATGTCCTGTGCAAATTTGTTTAAGCTAAAGTAGAGTTTTTAAAAGCAAAATTTCAAAATGGAAGGTGGCAACCAGAACAGAAATAATGAGAATGTTTATGGATTATGAAGAATGTAACCAATGTCACTGAACAACTTGTGTAGAAATTATTGAATGGGAACCTAAACTGCTATGTAAACCTTCAGCCAAAGTGCAATAAAGTATTATTTAAAAAAAGTGCAAGGTGACAGGTATGTCAGGCAAATTTAACTGGAGCTCTTTCAATATTTACTATAGGAACTGACAGCTCTGGGATGCATCAAAAATTTCCAGTCCTCTCTGTAGCTCCATGGCTCAACTGAACTTCAAAGTTCCTCCCCATTTCTTCCCTGTCAGCAAAGTGAATAACTGTCTGATCTCTGGCAGGAGGAAGAAAGCTATCTTTGCCCCTTGCCAACTGAGAAGTGGTTTATAATGCCTTCCAACACGATTGCATTCTTCTCACAATTTTCCTTGATCATTAAATATTTTACAACTGAGTCTCAAACCATGCTCTTTCCTGGGTGCTGGAAAAATGACAGATTCTACAGGTAATTTTAATGTATGGCAGCACGTTTAGTTTATACCGTCCCCACAGAAGAGACTGCCAGAGTCAGGGACCAAATCTAAAGGACTCTGGCCTGTAATGGTATTCAACTAATCCTGAAAGCTTTGAAATTAAGTCACCAGATTCTTAACTTTTCTTGGAGAATTAACATGCCCTGAAGTCAGTGGAGGCTGGGGGGTGGGGGGAAATAACTGCTTGACGAATCTGACACTTAGAAGCCAGGAGCATGGAGAATTTATTGAGAGTCTACTTTGTGCCTCATTGTTTTCCTTCCCTCCATGATCGTGCTCTTCCAATCTAGAATCCCATTTCCTGTGCCAATTAAACACACGCTCAAGGCCTAGCTCCAGTCCCCTCCTTTCAGGGGCATTCCTGAGTACGTACGGCCTGAGTTAGACTCTCTGTTGTCTTTGACTGCCTGCTGCAGCCATTGCCTGTAATAGCCAACCGAGCATTCTTGTTCCTGCAACAGAATATGGGTGCCCACAGTGTGCAGCCTTGGGCTGGCAACATGGAAAACTTCAGGAAGGCATGTTCAGATTCAACTCAGCCATCACTTTAATTCTTTAATTAACTTTCATTGCAAAATCTGCAGGGATTTCTGTCTTCCACAGTTACATTTTCTTCTCGTTTTGATTTTAATAAATTAACCAGTACCCCCCACACTGTTGTGTTTAATTACTGTACAGATTGCTTAGTATATATGCTACATGATGTGGAAAGAATATAAAACTAACAAGCAAAGCAGTCCCCTCGACCTCTCTGGAGATAGAGACAGAAACCCATAAAAATATAAGAAAACTTGTTAAACGGCACATGGCAGGTGCCAGGTAAGTGGTCCTGATGAGCGCACAGTGCCTCTGACCTAAGAGAACAGACACTATTCCTCCAGAAGCAGCAATGCCTCCTCGGCTGAGTCCTCCACCTGTGGCCATGTTGCCCGGGAGGCCCTTCCGGAGCACCTTCCTGGCTCACCTTAAACCTAGTGTCCCTTTATCCTCCATGCCCCTTTCTTTTAGAAAATTTCCCAGATTATTTTCTTCTTCTCCCTTACCCTAAGATCTGGGATTAATTTTTCCCTCCTCTCATAAAATTCCACACACTTTACTAAATTGCTTTTTTGACACTTCTCTTGTTCTAACTTCCAAATATTTATTCATTTCCTAGATATCATTTTTTAATAGGGTTGTTGTTTTCATGATGACAGCGTAAGAGTGCACACTTTTTAATACAGAACGTTTGGAAAAACACTCAAGCAAAAAAAAAAGAAAATCTTTCTATAAGCACCTATTCTGTTCAACTCTGTGTCAGCCCTCCATCCAGTCATGGATGCAGAGGGAACTCATGTCCAGGCAGATGACAGATTCCCGAGCTAACACAGATGGAGAGTGTGGTGGCTTGTCATGGGGCACCACACTCTGGGGTTGTTGTTAGCTGCTGTCAAGTCAGCCCCCAACTCGTGGTGGCCCCATGCACAACAGAGCAAAATGCTGCCTGGTTATGTGCCATCCCCATGATCAGTTGAGGATAGGATCATTGTGACCATAGGGTTCTCCTTGGCTCATGTTCAGGAGTAGATCCCAGGCCTTTTTTCCTAGCTTGACCTAGTATGGACCCTCCTCTGCAACCTGATCGGCATCATTGCAACATGCAAACCCTCAGTGACAGACAGTAAGCCTCTGGGGTCGATGAGCATAAGGAAGAGAGCTTTGAGAGAAAAACAGAATTGATGGAAATACTAGGTCTCTCCTGGTTTACTTACCCGGCCCTCATTCATGTATTTCTGAATATAATTAATAGCTCTGTGTTAAATTTATTTGGCAAATTACACTTCTAGACACAGAAGACACTCTCTGAGTTTCAAATACATAACCCAGATGGTCACGTATACTGTGGCAAGCTGAGGGTATTATTTGTCTTAAGGCTAGGTGCAATCATCTAAAAAATAGAAGTTCCACTGAGGGTTGGATACATTCACAGATGAGAGTTCTACATCTAATTGCTAAGGTTCCCCAAGGTTATTTAGGGCCAAAAATTTTCTAGTTTAGAGTCACACCTTATACACTACCTTGTTCTTACAAAATGTCCCTATTTCCCCTCAGAACTAAATACTCATCTGGATATATTGGAATTTGCTGTGCCACCTTCGGACACTAAGACGAAATAAAGAATTGTACCTTATATTCAATGTTTTTAATCTATTTTTAATTTATATTCTATTTTATATGTTTCAAAATGTGCATTATATGTAAGAAAAAATTGAACAAATGAAAGCACTTAGAAATAGGTATTGTGTCACGCACAATTATCACTGTCTCTTTCTCAGACTGGGCTTGGTTTTATGTAATAGAAACCCTAATAACAGTGACTTATACGCAACATCCTTACTACTTATTTAATGAAACTCTGGGTAGGTCCCCGACGTGTCTGCCAGTTTGTCCTACTGTCGAGGCTTGCATGTTGTTGTGATGCTGGAAGCTTTGCCACTGGTATTCAAATATCAGCAGGCTCACCCATGGTAGACAGGTATCAGCTGAGCTTCCAGATTAAGACAGACTAGGAAGAAGGACTTGGTGGTCTACTTATGAAAAAATTAGTCAATGAAACCTTATGAATAGCACCAGAACATTGTCTGATACAGTGCTGAAAGACGAGCCCCTCAGGTTAGAAGGCACTCAAAATATGATGGAGGAAGAGCTGCCTCCTCAAAGTAGAGTCAACCTTAATGACATGGGTGGAGTCAGGCTTTTGGGACCTTCATTTACTGACATGGCATGACTCAAAATGAGAAGAAACAGTTACAAACATCCATTAGTAATCGGAACGTGGAATGTACGAAATTTGAATCTAGAAAAATTGGAAACCATCAAAAATAAAATGGAATGTATAAAGATCAATATCCTAGGCATTAGTGAACTGAAATGGACTGGTATTGGTCATTTTGAATCAGACAATTATATGGTCTACTGTGCCAGGAATTACACCTTGAAGAGGAATGGCGTTGCATTCATGGTCAAAAAGAACACTTCGAGATCTATCCTGAAGTACGATACAATGCTGTCAGTGATAGGATAATATCCAAACGCCTACAAGGAAGAACAGTTAATATCAAATCAATACAAATCTACCCACCAAACACTAAGGCCAATGATGAAGAAATTGAAGATTTTTATCAACTTCTGCAGTCTGAAATTGATTGAACATGTAATCAGGATGCATTGATAATTACTGGTGATTAGAATGAGAAAATTCAAAACAAAGAAGAAGGATCAGTAGTTGAAAAATATGGCCTTGGTGATAGAAATGATGCCAGGGATGGAATGATGGAATTTTGCAAGACCAATGACTTTTTCATTGCAAATACTTTTTTCACCAACATAAATGGTGACTATACACATGGACCTTGCCAAATGGAATACACAGGAATCAAATCAACTACATCTGTGGAAAGACATGATGGAAAACTCAATATGATCGGTCAGAACAAGGCCAGAGGCCGAGTGTGGATCAGACCATATGCAAGTTCAAGTTGGAACTAAAGAAAATTAGAACAAGGCCACAAGAGCCAAAGTACGACCTTGAGTATAACCCACCTGAATTTAGAGACCATTTCAAGAATACATTTGACACATTGAATACTAGTGACTGAAGACCAGACGAGTTGTGGAATGACATCAAGTATGTCATACAAGAAGAAAGCAAGAAGTCATTAAAAAGACAGAAAATACAAAAATGCATGTCAGAAAAGACTATGAAACTTGCTCTTGAATGTACAGTAGCTAAAGTAAAAGGAAGAAATGATGAAGTAAAAGAGCTGAACAGAAGATTTCAAAGGATGGCTTGAGGAGACGAAGTATTATAATAACGTGTAAGAAGCTGGAGATGGAAAACCAAAAGGGAAAAACACACTTGGCATTTCTCAAGCTGAAAGAACTGAAGAAAAAATTCAAACCTTGAATTACAATATTGAAGGATTCTATGGAGAAAATATTAAACAATGCAGGAAGCATCAAAAGAAGATGGAAGAAATGCCCAGAGTCACTGTATCAAAAAGAATCGGTCAGTGTTCAACCATTTCAGGAGGTAGCAGATAATCAGGAACTGGTGGTACTGAAGGAAGAAGTCCAAGCTGCACTGAAGGCATTGGTAAAAAATAAGGCTCCAGGAATTGGCAGAATATCAACTGAGGTGTTTCAACAAACAGATGCAGTGCTGGAAATGCCAAGAAATTTGGAAGACAGCTACCTGGCCAACTGACTGGAAGAGGTCCATATTTATGCCTATTCCCAAGAAAGGTGATCCCACCAAAAGTGGAAATTATTGAACAATATCATTAATATCACACACAAGTAAAATTTTCCTGAAGATCTTTCAAAAGTGGCTGTAGCAGTGTATCAACACGTAACAGCCAGAAATTCAAGCTGGATTCAGAGGACGGTGTGGAACCAGGGAGGTCATTACTGATGTCACATGAATCCTGGCTGAAAGCAGAGAATACCAGAAAGATGTTTACCTGTGTTTTGTTGACTATGCAAAGGCATTTGACTGTGTGGATCATAACAAATTATGAATAACATTACAAAGAATGGGAATTCCAGAACACTTAATTGTGCTCATGAGGAACCTGTACATAGATCTGTCATTTGAACAGAACAAGAAGATACTCTGTAGTTTAAAGTCTGGAAAGGTGTGTGTCAGGGTCGTTTCTTTTCATTATACCTATTCAGTTTGTATGGTGAGCAAATAATTCCAGAAGCTGGACTATATGAAGAAGAATGAGGCATCAGGATTGGAGGAGGACTCATTAACAACCTTCCATATGCAGATGACACAACCTTGCTTACTGAAAGTAAAGAGGACTTGAACCATTTACTGATGAAGATCAAAGACCACAACCTTCAGTATAGATTACACCTCAACATAAAGAAAACAGAAATCTTCACAACTGGACCAATAGGCAACATCATGATAAACGGAGAAAAGATTGAAGTTTTCAAAGATTTTGTTTTATTTGGATCCACAATCAACAGCCATGGAAGCAGCAAAGAATTCAGAAGACACATTGCATTGGACAAATCTGCTGCAAAAGACCTCTTTAAAGTGTTGAAAAGCAAAAATTTCACCTTGAAGACTAAGATTGGCCTGACCCAAAGCACGGTGTTTTCAATCACCTCTTGTGCATATGAAAGCGGGACAATGAATAAGGAAGACTAAAGAAGAATTGCTACCTTTGAATTGTGGTGTTGGCAAAGAATATTGAATATACCATGAACTCCCAAAAGAATGAACAAATCTGTTTTGAAAGAAGTACAACCAAATGCTCCTTAAAAGCAAGGATGGTGAAAGTATGTCTCATATACTTTGGACATGTTATCAGGAGGGTTCAGTCCCTGGAGAAGGATATCATGCTTGGTAAAGTAGGCTGTCAGCAAAAAAGAGGAAGACGCTCAATAAGATGGATTGACACAGGTACCACAACAATGGGCTCAAGCATAACAAAGATTGTGAGTGTGCATGGACCAGGTAGTGTTTAGTTCTGTTGTACATAGGGTTGCTCTAAGTCATAGCTGACTTGATGGCACCTGACAACAACAACTAGGTAGGTGGTCCTAGAGTTAGTATGATGACTTAAGTGGTTTGGTTAAAGATCTAGAATTTCTCTATCTTGGGTATGATGACTTTCAAGTGTAGAATTTCAACTGATTGTTGCAAAACAGTTGCAATATAGATATCGCATCCTCAACAGAATTTCAAAGCAGGAAGATGAATGAGGGCAACAAGACAGAAAGGCTTTCTGCTGAAGACATCTTTTCTTAAAATGAGAGAAACTTATCCCGAAGGCCTGAAGGCCTTACTAACCTGTTGGAAGATCAGTAGGCATCCCCTTAGGTCTCATTGATTAGATAGGATCGCATGAGGGTCTCAAGAACAGAAAAAAAAGAAAAAATTGCTGTCGAGTTGATTCTGACTCACAGTGACCCTATAGGACAAAGTAGAGCTGCCCCATAGGGTTTCCAAGGAGAGGGTGGTGGATTCAAACTGCTGACCTTTTGGTTAGCAGCCACGCTCTTAACCACCGTGCCATGAGGGCTCCATCTTAAGACCAAACCCAGGCTAAGAGAACATGGCTGCCATAGGTGCTGTAGAACAGAGGTGCCTGGCCATGCAGAAGGAGGGGATCACTATCTGGATAGATGGCACTGTCCAGCACATCGTGAAGGTGTTCAGTGTAAGAGGCTTAGAGACCATTGCACTAGAGAAGGTGTTGACCTTTTTAATGAAGAGGAAGCAAAAATTTAAATAAAGCAATTAACCATTTGGTATTTGAGGTTGGTAATCTATAGGCTACAGGCCAAATCCAGCCTGCTGTCTGGTTTTGAAAGTTTTATTGAAATATGGTCATTCAGATTTGTCAGGTATTGCTTATGACTGCTTTCACACTCCAAAAGCAGCTGTGTTGAGATCATGTGGCCTGCAAAGTCTAAAGTACTAAAGTACTAACAATCTGGGCCTTTAAAAAACCGTTTCCTGACCTCAAGATTATCAATGTATCAGCTGATGGGAGGTTTTGATTTCCAATGAGTTATTACACTCCTGATAGACACAGCAAGATGACCTGAAGTAACAAGGAGAGACCCAGGCTTTAGAGAAATGACCTGTGGCTAAGTCAGTTTGTGCAGTCCGTGTTTCCTGAGGAAAGTTATTTAGTCATTCTGAACCTCAGTTTCAAAAGGGGAAGCAATCCCTACTATATACAGTTCATGTGAGGATCAGATTAGAAGGTAAGTTATTAAATCCCCAAACTAAAAATCTGAAATAAAAAGAGGTAAAAATAGAAGAAAAGCAAAGGGATTTCATTTATTGTGGTCAACACTTCTGGGATTTTAGGTGAATCGTGCTATATGGATGCTTCTAGGGAAATAGAATCTTAGGAAAATTCAAGATTTCAAATTTATTAATAATTGCAGTTTTCTAACCTGTTGGGAGATCAGGCTAAAATTTCTGTTATTATTTATATCATTAAGTTATTTAAATGATTAATAGTGGTGCTTTCTTTAAATATAGTTAAGTTGCTGTGAGGGATAAGTACAAATATTTCAAAATAATTTTGTGATTATTTAAGCTAGGCAAATAGAAAACCAGAGCGCAAGCTAAGCCTGGAATCTCTGCAGTCTCTCACCTCCCACTTTTGCAGAGGCATTTACTTGAATCTCGGATTTTTTGTGATGCTCCCAAAACCAAACCCACTGCTGTCAAGTCGATTCCAACTCATAGCGACCGTATAGGACAGAGTCCGGAAATATAGGGGGGAAGTAGTTGGTAGAATGGGGTGGTAATCACTGGAGACAGTTGTCAGATGGAAACTAATTGATTGTAATTGCTTTGCTGTTGTCTTGCTCTTGGAGTCTGTAGCCTGTTAAAGCCACTTATAAAATAAGGATCTCACATTTTATGCTGTAGATTATGTTAATTAAAACTATTCTTGGAGGAATGATCAGTGAATATCAATAAATGGATAATAAGAAATTAAAGGAAAAGTTAACTAACTGATGACAAGTTAATGAACTTCAACAGTCAGCATAGCAGCCAACTGTGTGGTATTCCATATTGAATTTTTTCCTGTGTGCTCTTGAATTTTAAATATTTCACTGGGAAAGAGAGACTGATTCTGTGTGACCGTTCATCACATCCTGTCCTGAATCACAGCTCTTCACTGTAGAGAAGACCTGGAAAACAGACCCTTTAATTTGTACCATAGTGTAAACAAGGAGATATTTTGAAATGGAAAACAAAAATGGGTTTCCTTGTACCACCAAGACAGAGACTACAAGTGGATGTTGTTAATGGTCACAGTGTATAAGTGGTATATGAGTGACAGTCTGTGGGAATCTTAGGACAATGTCTTTTCTCTATGCGTCGATATTAAAGCAGGTGTATTAAAAAGACAACCCTGATGTGAAATTGCATCCTACTTCTGCCAGAAGAAGTGTATTACTTCTATAAGATTGTAATGATCTCAATGATCATGTCATCCATCAACGCATTTAAACTGTTACTGTTGTCAGAATGATCAGATTTATTGAAGACATTTTTCCTGGAGCATCTAAAAACCCATTGCCGCTGATTCAATTCCAACTCATAATGACCCTATAGGACAGAGTAGAACTTCCCCATAGGGTTCCCAAGGAGTGCCTAGTGGATTCAAACTGCCAACCTTTTGGTTAGCAGCCACAGGACTTAACCCCTATACCACCAGGGTTTCCACTTGAGTATCTAATCTGGTTAAACCTCAGCCCCTGCCCTCAAGGAACTCATGGACTAGAGGAATGAGTAAACATGGGAACGAGCAGTTACTTGCAGTGTTAGGGGAATCCCAGAGGAAGATTATCTCAGCCCTGAGGGATTTCTAAGTGACACCCAGCAAATAAAAGGGCAGGGGAGATGGGTGGTCCAGGGAGAAGGAGCAGTGCGATGGTTCCTGGCATCTGGGGTAAATAGAATGACAGTTGGAAATTAAATTGTGTGTTTTAGAGTGCAAGAAGATGAGACTGGATAGTCAGACTAAATTTCAGATGGCTGAAGTCCTTCTGGAAACCCTGGTGGTGTAGTGGCTAAGTGCTATGGCTGCTAACCAAAAGGCTGGCAGTTCAAATCCACCAGGCGTTCTGTGGAAACTCAATGGGGCAGTTCTACTCCATCCTATAGGGTCACTACGAATCAACTAGATGGCAATGGGTTTGGTTTTTTTTTTTTTTGGTTTTAAAGTCCTTCTGTGCTCTAGTAAGGATTTTAGTTATTCTCTTGGAAATGGATTTTTAGACATAAAAAAGACCTGAGTAAATTTCCTTATAGGAAGATGACTCTTCTTCAGTTCAGCTGAACAGCAGGAAGAGACTCACTGTGACCTCCAGTTAGTAAGCTGGCACAACGTTTTGTGGTGTTGAACGTTATTACTAATCTAGATTTGCGAAAAGAAACTTGAAGAGCTTAAAGTGCTGAATAATTTATTCATCTTTGACTTTTTAAATATATTTTTTTCTTGTATGTAGCAGTGGAATTGGTACTAATATTCAGTTGCTTAAAATTTAAACTAGAATGATGCCTAAGTGTTAATAGTCTGTGTCTTATAGGCAGCACATACTGATGGTTAGTTTCCTATTTGGGAAACAGATATAGACATATAGCTTCATTAAAAAAAAAGTAATTATGATCTAAAAAATGCATTTTTAAGAAAATATTTTCAAAAAATGGCAATACTTCGGTGCTGTTAAATATTTACTAGAAACATTCTTCACATTTGGGAGTCTATTTCAGAGTATGGAACATTTGCATTTTAATTACGTAATAAAAGAAGAAAGTGAAAGAATATTTGGCTTAGCCATTGGCCAATTACAGTAAAAACTAAAAAAAAAAAAAAAAATCCCTGGAAAATGACACCGGTTTCCACAGAACAGTCAGAAAACACGTTGATCAGATTTTTAATGACATTTGGCAACAGTGAAGGAAAAGGGGTGTTGTTTCAATCCGTTATACAAAATGTTTATTAAAACTGAAATTAGTAGAAGAGAATCCGGGGTGTTTGATTGCAGGAAGATTCAGCGTTCACTGTTAAGGTCCTAAGATGAAAAGCATCTATAGTGATTCCAGTTGTGTAATGGTAGTGGAGATACAAGACAATTGAATGCAATGGTCGATCCAGCTGCACTTGTTCAGTACCGAGTGGGGTCCATCACTCTGTCTGTCTGGAGGCCCTGAGGCCAGAAGCCATGAAAAGTTCTCCATATACCGGTCTGGGCCAGGGACGGGTTGCGGTGTCAGGATTCACTGCTGACAGCATTTTCCTCTGGGTTTTGCTTGACAGATACAACGACATATTCCACAGAGCGCTCAGAGCACTTCAAACCCTGCCGAGACAAGGACCTTGCCTACTGCCTCAACGATGGCGAGTGCTTTGTGATCGAGACCCTGACCGGATCACACAAACACTGTCGGTAAGTCACTGCAGCCACGCATGTGGAAAGGGCAGGACCTGAGCAGGAGCTGGTGGCAGAGGGCGGTGGTGAGCATGAGCACCAGAGACTGTGTCTGCCATGCCTGCACTCCAGCTGTGCCAATGGCAGAGTGGAGTCTTAACACAGGACAAGCGTTGGAAGGACTTAACACCAAAAGCAATGTAGACATGGTTTCAGTTTTACCTGACCAAGTAGAGAAAAGTTGACTTTCATATATGCCCATGTAATGGAAGTGATTATTACTCACATTACAAGCCTGGTGTGGGATCTAGGTACACATCCGGGTAACGTAGAAGTAATCTTTTGTTGCAAAACTACATTCTGAGGCAGGACAAAGCAAGCCACTCATCTAAGATCTCACCTCCTGTTCATTGTGAACCACACCCCAGAGGCTGTAACTGTGTCCAGAGAAAATTGCATCTTACTTTGATTCTGGCCTGGCTTATTAATTTCAATCCATTTTTTTAACACCTCTGATGATGAAACACTCTCCAGCAAGGTGTTGTAAATGAAATCATAGTCCTGTTATGGTCTCCGTAGTGAACTACTTAGGGGAACTTCTCTCTAGAGGCCAAGAAGGTGTTTAATTGGTTTTTAGAGACATAAGGTTACATAACTGCTAAAAATAAAAACATGGAGATCAACAGTGCACTTGTAGACAAGGCAGCTTTAAGGCTCAATAGAAGAATCAAATTAGCATCTGAAAAATATTTCCCACCCGGCTTTTATTTCTAGCACTGCCCTGGTAATTTGTTTTCCTTGCAGTTGTATACGCTTCAGTGATCATCTGTATCCACACCCCTTTCCTTCTCTTTAATTACTCCACTCATATGTCACAGTTACTAAATTAATTATTCTGAATTATGAAGCATGGAAAATTACAACTGTTTTCCTCTCTATTGCTCTTATAAAACTTTATTTCTGTGTTATTTTATAAGATGGCATAGAGCAATACATTTTATTGTTGTAAACTTGGAACGTGCCCCAAAATCCCACCTGGCTCCAGGAACTAGCCTCCGTCCATCAGAAGGACTTGCTTCCACAGGGGTCAGCTGGCCTGGGTTTGGAAGAAATGATGTATATATATAGTGGTAGATATCTGTGAAGCTTACAATATGTCCTGTGCTGGGACAAACAGACTGGTGGCCTTCCCTTCACCTTGGATATGGCAGCATTCATGTGATTTCTGCCAATGTCATTACATTGACACCAGTCACAACCTTCACATCTTGTTCCTGTCCTTGGGAACCTGAGTGGGGAGTACAAACAGTGGGGAATTGTTCCGCCCCTACTCCTCTTGTTTATATACATTATTTCATCCTAGACACAAGTGACTTCTAGAAAGACGTCAGTGGAAAAGCCAGGAATGAGCTACACTTTCAAAGCATGAAGTGTGCCCATGCTGGTACAGATACACAACCAGAAATCAAAGTCACCTTTGTTATTCCTGCAGGATCATATGTGGGAGTGGGCGTCACAGTCCAATTAAGTTTTCATTCCTCATCAATTGATGAAGAGTTGGATCAGAAGAATCAGTTAAAGCAGCTGCTTGCTGTGATGGTCTTTGGCTCTGGGGAAGGATCAGAGCAGGCCCCACCAAAGTACACAGGCTGATTTGATTCATGCTTTCCAAAGCCAGGAATGTCCAAAAGAGCAAAATAGTTCTTATTCTTCAACATACAATCTCACTGTATTCTCTATTAGTTCATGGGCCTCAGGTCTAAAAAATAATCATTTGCTTTTGTGGGCATGTATGTGTGTAATTATTTTAACATACACGAGCCACGATATAGCTATGTACATGTATAATAATTTTGTACTTCTGTCTTCATATTTTTGCATATTTCAGCACAGACGACATGTTATTTAATTTAGAGTCACAACATAGCTAATCATGACAAAAGACCAGCCTAAGACAGAATTGGAACTCGAGTAAAGGCGAATAGATGCCTATAAATCTTCTACTACTGTATATGAATAAATCATACATTGCTTGTGCCAGCTATTCATCTCCCAGGCTTTGCTATGAATAAAAGGCTTACGTTTGTTCCTGCACGAGCCACTTCTAAGAATTCCAGTGTAGTTATTAATAACGTGCCATTTTGTATAGCACTCTATTTAAGCAGTACGTTCCATTCATTCTTTGCCCATCCAACCAATGCTTATGGAGCACCTCCTATCACTGAGATACTGTTGAATAAATACATACAGAAATGAACTCAGGAATTAAATGGCACTGCACTCTGTAATGTGCTTGAAGTAAGAGAAATACTTCATCCTTAGTAAACATCAAAAACAAGGGGAAGTGTGTTAGAGTGACTTGCCCGCTACCAGGGGTTTCTTTACGATGCATTAGCAACCAGATTATGTTTCCCATTAAGCAAGATGCCATTTAGTAGATCAGAGCAGCAATATAAGGGCTGTGCACGAATCTAGATTATTAAATAGTTTACTTTTGACATGTCTCAAAGGATTAGACATCTAACTCTGAGAGAAATTGATTATATTTTCTAGTTTTTTTTTTTTAATATTGCAATCCTATGATAAACTACACCAAATTTTATTTTCTATGCTTTGAAAATATACCACACTCTCACATTTTTCTGTTTCCTTGCCAAGGAAGAGTAGTAGCCAAACTACTGAGTGTGACTCAGAAACCCTGTGACAGGTATACTGGCAGTGCATGCTCCAAAATGGGAACAGCTCAGCTCCAGCATAGGGGGCTTAACGTTCTTCCCTTTGTTGTGGCTGTCGTTGTTTTAGGTATTTTCCAGTCTTTCAAAAAACGTTTACAGTGTCAATAATTTAGAATTAGAGAAAATTAATGAAAATTTCAGAGAGACACCAAGGTCCTAAAAATAGCTTGGGAATAGGATTTTAAAGAGCAATACATAAACACACACATGCACACAAACATACAAACATGCATAAACAGGTGAACTTGCTCTTTCTAAATTTAAAGTCTCAGATCATCCAGAGATTGATCAGTGAAAATAGCCTCGTCAGTAGTGGAACTTATTATAATACTAAAGGTGGATTCTTAAATTAGAGGAAAAATGAGAGGCTGATAGTTCAATAAATGATTGACCACTAAATAAAAAAATACCAACCTTGGATTCTTACCTCTTCTCTATACCAGAAGTTATTCTCAGTAAATTCGAGAATTAATGTAATAAATAAGGAATACATAAAACAGTAAATAAAATTATGTATTTTTTATGTCAGAAATTAAAGGACCTTTTGAGCAAAAATGAAATGAGAGATAAAATTAAAGAATTTTGATAAAATGTACGTTATTTTCTCATCTGAACATCAAAATTCAGAAACAAAACTAAAACACAAGCACTGAGTGAACCATTATAGCAAATACCACAAAGAATTAATAATCTAAAGAAGTCACACAGATCAATAAGGCCAAAAGTGAGGGGCATAATCTTTGCTTAAAAAGAGTAAAAACAACAAATAAACATGAAAAATACTCAGCTTCACAAACAAATGTAAATTAGATGGGCTGTGTTTTTGCCTGTCAAAGATTTAGTGATTTTTAAAACTCAATATTCAGTTTGGTGAGATTTCAGTAGAAACACATTCTCATAAAACTAGTTGAGGAGTGTACTTTGTTAAATATTTTCTGTAGACGGTGTTTCAGTATGTTTCAAAACATTATATTGTTTCTAAGAGTCTGGCCTACGGAAATGTATACGAAGGTTTTTTTGTAAGGATTTCAACACAGGTTTATTTATAATAGCAAAAAAAAAAAGTCTGAATTTAAGTATCTACATAAATTAGAGGAGCCTTGGTGGTTAAGAGCTATGGCAGCTAACCAAAAGGTTGGCAGTTTGAATCTACCAGCTGCTCCTTGGAAACCCTATGGGGCAATTCTACTCTGTCCTGTAGGGTCACTATGAGTCGGAACTGACCTGATGGAAATGGGTTTTATTTTTTGGTTTGGTTATATAAATTAGAATATATCTATATGTTGGATGAAATCAATATAACTGGAATTTTCAAAATGTTTCACTGACATGAAAATGCTCATTGTATCATGCTTTATATGAAAACCAGTTTAGAAAATTGTAAAGCTGAACATACAATAAGACCCTCATTCTGAAAAGAAACTAAATAAATATGTGAATAGGGTTTACAACTATTTTCTTTTTTGAGCCTTATGATTTTTCTAAGATCTCTACATTGCACATGGATGTAAGTTATAATTCAAAAAATTTATTTTTGAAAAATATTTTAATGGAAAGAAAACAAGTTAACCGCTCTTCATCTTTTTCCTTTAGATTGATTGTTATTAGTTCTTCATTAAAAATAATTGTCCAGCATAGGAATGCCTTATAGAGTCATACTTATCCTTCATGTGTACCATCTGGTTAAGGAAGATTGGACCCATGCTAAAAGCCTTTCTGTAAAGAAAGATAGTGTCCCTGTCTCTGTCAAATTGAAACCTGTTGCCCTTAAGTTGATTCCGACTCATAGTGACTCTATAGGACAGACTAGAACTGCACCACAGGACTTCCAAGGCTATAATCTTTATGGAAGCCAACTGCCACGTCTTTTTCCCACCATGCTGTTATAATCCATTATTATTAAGCTGATTAGAGAGTTTTCAATTAGCTCATTCTAAATTAAGCACTGCTAAGTCTATTTAAATGTATCTGCTCATCCTATTATTAATAATTCATTTTTACTCTTTAAAATAATTATTTCCTATGCTCAATTCATGTGTTTTGAAAACATTTTAAAAAATTGGATTCGGTATATAATAAGACACATTCTGCAGAAATAAATCTGGGTAGAGAAGAATAGCAAGTCACTAAAAACTCCTAGAATCAAAATATTCTGAATAAAAGCAGGGTGTTTTCTGATCTATTTATTTTCATGTCTTTGCTAGAAACTTTAAGAACTTGTAAAATTGTGCTCTTGGTAATATATTTCACTAGAATGAAAGAGGTAGCCATTGTAACTTAAAATATTGCCGGGTATTTGAATGGACCAAGTGTATTTTTAGGCCAAATTCAAGTTAAAAGGATGTATCTTTTCTGAATTGAACCTCATTAAATATCTCACTAGCCCTACCGCACAAAATGAATTTTCAAAACTTTGGAAAGGATAGCATTTGAGTTGAATTAGACCTATATTGATCATTTTGGAAATCTACCAAGCGATTCACTTGAAGATGCTTGAAATATGTAACTCCTAGAACAAGAGGAAAGCAATCCAAAAGCAACCATCGCCACCGGCAATGCCTCGGTAAGGAGGCTGATGGACTAGGCAGCAATCTGGGAAACTGCTGGTCTGGTTGGGAGAAGGGCAGCCATTGAAAAGGAGGAGAACCCTACAAGGAGATGCTGTTCCTTCTCACGTCTAGCTCTGACTGAGTAGATTTTTCAACAAAACTTCCATTTTTAAGAGGATTGAGCACAGTATAAAGTTACTCCTATGATAAACCAAAAAAAAAAAAAAAACAAACCCAGTGCCGTCGAGTCGATTCCGACTCATAGTGACCCTATGGGACAGGGTAGAACTGCCCCATAGAGTTTCCAAGGAGCGCCTGGCGGATTTGAACCGCCGACCCTTTGGTTAGCAGCCGTAGCACTTAGCCACTACGCCACGAGGGTTTTCACCCCTGTGATAACCCAGAACCCAGTGCCGTCAAGTCGATTCGGACCCCTCTGATGCGCTCTATAAAATTGCAAGGCTGTCCCTTTCAGCGCTTTGCTCTGTCAGTTGGAGGTCCATTACCTTTTACACTCAGCAAGGGTCCTTTTCATCGGGTGGCTCTCCAGTAGGTGCTGTGAGAGCAGGCAGCAGCAGTTAATGATTCTCTGTGGTTGGAGCAAGTCGGGATGGAAGGAAGGTTTGGCACACATCCCTGGACTCCTTTGACTGGCGGTGGTTGTGGCTGAAAGATCTCTAAAGCCTGGCCTTCTGACAGAGTACCTGAAGAGTGGATAGAATGTGAGGGGGGAGGAACTTAGAAGAAGCTTCGAGTTATTCAGAGACACGTTCATGAGATCCTATGCGACAGCCAGTCCAGACATAATTTGAGTAATTTCTGATTGCTGTGTTTGTAACAGGCAGTTTATTGATTGCCCTTGACAAGAAGACACAAACCAGATTATGATGCTCTCCTTCTTTGTGGATGTAGTTTATCGAGATAGCCCAGTTCGCTCAGAAATAAAACAAACAGAGGGAGGGGCTCTAGGGATGGGTGGGGGTGAAATGAGGGGGAATCAACTCATAGCTACCCTACAGGACAGAGTAGAACTGTCCCACAGAGTTCCCGAGGAGCGCCTGGCGGATTTGAACTGCCGACCCTTTTTTTTTTTTTTAAATAGTAGACGCTTGTTATTTTTGGTAATGGGAAAAGGTAACGCTGAAGGTAGGTGAAGTGTGCACAGCTTGACCAAGATAAAGAAATGATGTCACTAAGAAGTACACACACAAAAAAGTATGCTTTTCATCAATGTTGGGACATATATGACAACAACTGCTCTAAAGCAAAGATGAAAGGGCGAAAGAACAGGGAAACCAGATTACTGGAAAAGAAACACCTAAAATGAAATTAATGAGAACGTTGATGTATTGTGAAAAATGTAACCAATGTCTCTGAACAATATGTGTAGTAATTGTTAAATGGGAACCTAATTTTCTGTGTAAACTTTTACTGGAAATCTTTCAAAAATAAAATAAAACAAAAACTAAGACACCAACAACTACAAAAACAAAAATAACAGCAAAATGAACTCTAATTCCATGACAAGCACTCAGTGAATCACCTCTAGTCTAGCCTGATTGTGTTGGACCTAAGCTGGTGTGTTTTAAGGGTTTCTTAAATATGCAAAGGACCAGAAAAATATACTCAGTAAGAAGTGATAGCACATTTTATCTTATTTTAGTGCATTCTAACTTGATTGGCAGCTGTAAACGAAGCATGAATTGGTATTTCTTGAGGTGGCTATTATGATTTGGGTTTGTTGTTGTAGAAAAGAACTGAGATAAATGTGTTTAGTTTTGTTTTATTTTTTAAATAGCGTCCCAAATGACATGAGATAAGAGGTACAGGAGGCAAGTGTGGGTTCACAATTGAAGTAACAGAGTTAAAAGCTTTGCTCATTTTCATACTGGCTCTGTGATTTTTCTGCAAGTCATTGAACCCAAATCTTCCATCTTTTATTTAAAAAAAAAAAGTTGTTAGCGTCAACATACCTGTGTTAAAGTTTTGGTGCAAAAATTGAAAGCAACGATACATAGAAAACTCTAGATACACAATAGATTATCTGAATATGACAGCTCTTTCCCCTTCTCCCTTCTGCTCGTATTAAAACTAGGCAAAACCATTTTTGCTGGGATCCTGTGAGGGAGACTAAGCAGGTATTATCCATCTTATTTAATGAAGTGGAGACTTAGGTTTCAATGGAGAGGAGCTTAACAAAGAATCAGAGTTAAGGAGGTGCTGGAGTTGAACCTCGATTATGAAACCTGTACATGAGAGGAAGTCTTGCCATCCTTGCTCTAAGGAGAGTTCTGGCTGTACTTCTTACAAGACAGACTTCTTCCTTCTTCTGACAGTCCATGGTATGTATACTCAATATTCTTTACCAACACCATAGTTCAAATGAATCAATTCTTCTTCGGTATTCATTATTCACTGTTCATCTTTTGCATGCATATGAGGTGATTGAAAATATCAGGGCTCGGGTCAGGTGTACCTTAGTCCTCAAGGTGACATTTTTGCTTTTCAACACTGTAAAGAGGTCTCTTGCAGCAGATTTGCCCAATGCAATATGTCCTTTGATTTCTTGACTGCTGCTTCCATGGATGGTGATTGTGGATCCAAGTAAAATGAAATCCTTGACAAATTTAATCTTTTCTCCACTTATCATGGTGTTGCTCATTGTTCCAGTTGTGAGGATTTTTGTATCTTTATGTCGACTTGTAATCCATATTGAAGGCTGTAGCCTTTGGTCTTCATCAGTAAGTGCTTCAAGTTTTCACTTTCAGCAGGCAAGGTTGTGTCATCTGCATAACGCAGGTTAACAAGTCTTCCTCTAATCTTGATGTTCATTCTTCTTCATGTAATTCAGTTTCTTGGATTATTTGCTCAGCATACAGATTGAATAAGTATGGTGAAAGGATACAACCTTGATGCACACATTTCATGACTTTCAGCCACATGGTATACCCTTGCTCTATTTAAATGACTGTCCTTTAGTCTATGTACAGGTTCCTCATGAACTGAGCACAATTAAGTATTCTGGGAATTCCATTCTTCCAGGTTTCCATAATTTGTTATGATCCACACAGTGGAAAGCATTTGCATAGTCAATAAAACATAGGTAAAAATCTTTCTGGTATTTGCTTTCAGCCAAGATCCATCTGCCATTAGCAATGATATCTGGTTCCACGTCCTCTTCTGAATCCAATTTGAATTTCTGGCAATTCCCTGTCAATGTACTGCTGCAACCTCTTTCGAATGATCTCAGGCAAAATTTTACTTGTGTATGCTATTAATGATTTTGTTCAATAATTTCCACATTCTGTAGGATCATCTTTCTTTGCAATGGGCACAAATATGGATCTCTTCCAGTCAGTTGACCAGGCAGCTGTCTTCTAAATTTCTTGGCATAGACGAGTGAGCACCTCCAGTGCTGCATCCATTTATTGAAACATCTCATTTGGTATTCCATCAGTTCCTAGAGTCTTGTTTTTCACTAATGCCTTCAGTGCAGCTTGGATTTCTTCCTTCAGTACCATCAGTTCTTGATCCTATGCTACTTCCTGAAATGATTGAACATTGACTAATTCTTTTTGGTACAGTGACTCTGTGTTTTCCTTCCATATTCTTTAGATGCTTCCTGTATTTTTCAATATTTTCCCCATAGGGTTCTTCAATATTTTCACTTGAGGCTTGAATTTTTTCTTTAGTTCTTGCAGCTTGAGAAAAGCTGAGTGTGTTCTTCCCTTTTGGTTTTATAGCTCTATGTCTTTACACATTTCATTATAATACTTAACTTATCTTCTCCAGTTGCCCTTTGAAATCTTCCATTCTTTTACTTCATCATTTCTTCCATTCCCTTTAGGTTCTGTACATTCAAGAGCAAGTTTCAGAGTCTCTTCTGACATCATTTTGGTCTTTTTTTCTTTCCTATCTTTTTATTTACCTTTTGCTTTCTTCATGTATGATGTCCTTGATGTCATCCCATAACTTGTCTAGTCTTCAGTCATTATAGTTCAATGCATCAAATCTATTCTTGAGATGGTCTCCAAATTCAGGTGGGATAAAATTGAGGTCACATTTTAACTCTAGTGGTCTTGTTTTAATTTTCTTCAGCTTCACTTGAACTTCCCATTGGGATGTAAAAGCCACTGCCATTCTGTCAATTCCAACTCATAGCAACCCTATCGGACAGAATGGAACTGTCCCGTAGGGCTTCCAAGGAGCAGCTGGTGGATTTGAACTGCAGGTCTTTTGAATAACAGCTGAACCCTTAACCACTTCAACACCAGGACTCCCCGTTGGGACGTAATATATGTGGAATTCAATTGGAAATTGTAAAAGGATATGCAAGTGCAAAATGTTGTAATTATGATCCCCTTATGATGATGAGATTGCAATTAATTAAAACACTTTGAGAATTTTTGAGCATTGTTACAGGTAATCAGCCACACCATTAACATATCACTTGTGATTCATCAAAAGTTCCTGACACAACTCTGATTGCTTCCGGAAGTTCTCACTACATAGCAATGATATAAAACACTTCAAAATTTGAAAATGAAAACAATATGAAGAGTAAAAAATATCTTTATTCCTTTTCAAGTACTGGCGTCAAAATCAAATTAAAAATATTGGTCCTTTTCTCTTTATAATGATTTTCATTTGGACTGGCTTGTTAAATCCACTACTCTGCCACCAACTAAAAAAAAAAAAAGCGGACTGAAAACTGACATACATTCTATATGACTAGGTTTCCTCATCCATTAAATGGATAAATAATAGCACTAATTCATAGGATTCCTTTGAGAATTGAATGGGTTAATAAAAGTAAAGTGCATGTGCTTGGCACAGAAAAAGCATGCGGTGAGGCTAGTGGAGTATGATCAGTAGGGTATGTGTACCGCTATTATTGAATCTGCACAGCTTTGTTCACTGAATGAGTGACTTGTGCCAGGACTTCTTGATGGGCACCCAGCCTTGTTCACAGGGCTCAGCTTAGAACAACTAACAGGGACTAAAGAGCACTTGCCCAGATAAACTATTTAAAAATACAGTAATACCCAAGGTCATGCTCAAAGATACTTTTCAGATGAAAGAGTCATTGCAGTTATTCCCGTAGTGAACTTAGGAGACAGGAAGAAACAAGGGCCACCTTTTGCTGGAATTCTACTTGTTGACAATTCCTAGAGGGGAGGATATGCAGAGAACTCTGCTCCCTCCTATTGTCAGGCCCTCAGGTGAGGACCACCAGGCATATCCTCCATTGCCCCCTAGATCTGGCTCCTTGGCACCACTTCCTGTTTCCAGAGTGGGGAGTCCTGTTAACGATGGAACAGACAGGAGCCCTCACACAGAGCCAGGAGGGCTCGAGAGGACCTGTCATGGACGAAATAACACAAGTAAGTGAGTGATGGATTATTTGGCTAAAGAAAAAAAGTTAAGAACATATCCATAAATGTCCTTTTAGCTAGAGATAGCCTGTCAGTCCAGATGTGAACAGCACTGACCCTGGTACAGGCCTGGCCGTACAGGCTCCTCAGGCAAACATTGCAATAAAATGTTCTCAAAACAAGACAAAGTTGGCTCAGACTGTGCCCAGTGCCCAGGCAGCAGGGAAATTGGAGATGTCCGTCAACAGTTGGGCTACAGAGAGGATTCCTGCTCCAGCCTAACACTTCCGCAGCACTAGGCCCCATCTCTACATTCCATAGGGTGCTATTCTTTCTGTTTCACTTTGGTCTGAGTGTCCTTGGGAAGAAAAAAAAAAAAAAACAAGATTAAAGGATCAGGTCATATTTTTTAAGCATATACCAAAAACTCAGTCTTTGTGTGCCTCAAATATTTACATTTCCCAAGGGTAATCTAGCAAATCTAACTAGAAGAATAAGCTGAGGTAGGGTCTCTAAGCTGCTGATGGCGTGTCAGGCACCCAGAACAGTGCTAGATGGAGGCAGTGTGACTGAGACCAAGGTCATGGCCCACGTTACACAGCTGGTGAGTGAGTGCCAGGACCAGACTAGGCCTACACTATTAACCTCTCCACTAACCCCCTCCCCAAACCCCAGTGCTCTAGGAATCCTGAAATCCAAACTGCTCAAAAATAGGAACTTGAAACTCTTGCTATACGTTAAGATATCTTAGTATATAATTTAAAATGTACATATGTTGTTAGTTGCCACTGAATTGATTTCAACTCACGACAGCCCCATGGGTGCAGAGTAGAACTGCTCCATAAAGTTTTCAAGCCTATGAAGCAGATCACCAGGCCTCTCCTCTGAAGGACCTTTGGATGGGTTCAAACCACCAACCTTTCAGTTAGTAGTAGAACACTTAACCAGGAACTCCTGATACATACATGTATGTATGTGTGTATATTGTGTATATATGTATATACATATAATATATATGTATAGATACACACATGTATATATATATATACACATACACTATATATATTCACTTCTGCAATATTTTATAATTAGAGTGACCATATAGATTATCATCTAAATAGAAACTTTTACGATGCAGTGGGGCAGTTTTAATAATGTCTTTTAAAAAATAAGCATAAACCTGGACCATCCCAGGCAAAATGAGACATATGGTCACCCTGATTATAATTCAGACAAAAAGCAAATTCACAGAAAAGCAGGACCACCATATGTGGGGTGTGTTTTCCTTCATGTAGATTTCACAAGAAGGTACCACCTCTGTGTTCCTCTCCCTGCTTTCCTGAGATTAGCCAGAAGTGTCCAAAGTCGTTAAGTACCGGCAGGATCTGCACCCCAACTCTGTGGAAGTACGCTTCAACATCCTATACCTGTTCTATTTCTGTACCTTTATTTATATCTGCCATTATCTGTAAAAACCAAAAAAGGTACCTGGAAGATGAAGCTTGCTTTCTTTTACAGAAAGAAGCCAAAGACAGTGCTTCCGAAATTTACCTTGAAGGGCTTCTGTACAACTCTGTTTAAAGTTTTATGATCACAGTTTTTCTGATTCTGATGGTTTTGTGAATGCCAGGAAATTATTTCCAGCTTAGAGCAAAATCACCCCAAAATGCATGCACACAGGTGAACATGACACACTTAGTAGGTACCTGCTATCACGAAAGGCGCTGAGCGTCAGTGATAAACCAAAGGCTCTTCCTGTGCAGAACTTGCTGTTAGTGGGGGCACAGAGAGGTAAACACAATCTACTGTGACAGGGTACCCTGATGGGCAAACGCTGATGTCAACAGGACCCCAAGCCCACACTTGAGATACCAGGGAAATCCTTGGCAGACTGGGAAGCTAAGGAAAAGTCTTTGTGAACATACTTACTTACAAAATCCCTCATGAAAGCTTTGAAAAATGAGAAATTAAGGAGAAAAATAAAAGAGGAAAAAACGTGAAAGCATTCAGCATGATGGGAGAAATACCTTGTTCAGGGCTGTACAGGACACGTGAGTGTTGAAGAACACCACATTAGTCCTCTACTGTAGACGCTCAAAATAGATGGAGTTCTACAGTCCTTCAGTCTTTCCTCTGACATGTATCATGTAGTTGCAAAATTCCAGGGGCAGTGCAAACTGCTGGGCAGCAATATTCTCATAAAAACTCATTGAGACACTGACTGAGGTGGACGTTTTCTAGTTCAGTTCAATGTGACTAGTTCTGTGATAGAGATATGAGCTCTGCTCAATCCACAGAGAAAACCGAAGGCAACAGTGTTCAGGAAGCCAAGGAGAGCCGCAGAGAAGAGGTAACATATGAATGTGCTCTTGCAAAGACTGGAGCCTGGTCACTTCTCCTTCTGATACCTTCTCTTGCTTGCCAACAAAGCCTCTGAGACTTGAGCTGCCATTGGCGAAGATTTCCTCCAGAGCCCAGGGAGGGAATTTTAAAAATTATTTAAGATGTGATTAACAGTAATCAATTTCATATCGTAAATTCTTTATGTAATTAGCTTCTTCCTTTCTGAATGATTTTCTCTTGGGTGCACATGGTTGTCTAAAGCATCAAGAGGTAATGACATGTCCATTCCTTAAACTCTGAGTTTTTACAGTGAATGAGAAGTGTAGACGAAAATATGACTTTTCAAGCCTAATATCACATTGCTTAAATTATGAAATCAAGATTATTTTTCTTTATCCAAAATTAATTTATAAATTTTATATACAAATAGGAAACCCTGGTGGCATAGTGGTTAAGTGCTACGGCTGCTAACCAAAGGGTCAGCAGTTCGAATCCACCAGGCGCTCCTTGGAAACTCTATGGGGCAGTTCTACCCTGTCCTATAGGGCTGCTATGAGTCGGAATCGACTCAACGGCACTGGGTTTTTTTCTGGGTTACATACAAATATGAAATATTTGCAGGGATCA
The DNA here is from genome assembly GCF_030014295.1 of Loxodonta africana. Taxonomy (NCBI): domain Eukaryota; kingdom Metazoa; phylum Chordata; class Mammalia; order Proboscidea; family Elephantidae; genus Loxodonta; species Loxodonta africana. Next base: position 128,044,921 of record NC_087349.1, on the reverse strand, counting down.
TTTCATAGTTACATTCTAAAAACTAATTTCTCAACAATTTCTCAATGCCCTAGATATAAGCAATGATTCTCCAACACTAAAGTTGTCTTAACAAATTAGACATAACGATTCAAGGCTGCTTTGACAGTTGATTGCTATTGAATTATTAAGGAAGAATGGAAGGGACTACTTTTATTTTCCCAACTAGAAGGCATTTCTTTTCTGTCACACAGCTGCTGTGGGGCCCACATGAGATCAGGTAATGTGTTCGGTTTGATCCAAAGGGATTTGTGGGTGTCGTGGACGGTCTGTCAGGTGTGGCAGGAAGAAGTGAGACTCATGCAGGAAGGCCAGACAGAAAAAAGAGTTTATTACCCACAGGTCCCAGAGACACGAAACAGCCAGGTAACAACATGGAATTGTAGGAGAGGGCCATGTATGTCAAGCAGGGTAGGGTTAGCTAGGCATCTTGGGCTTCCTGGGGATTGTGCATTTAGAATAATTCTGCAGGCTCAGAGAGCATAAAACCTGCCCCTAGCTGTTGAGTACCTGGTCCTGGGGCTATTAGGAGGGGTGCAGAGTGGCCCAGGAGTGTTAGAGGCTGATGAAGCCTTAGAAAGGGGATGGACTGGCCTCCAGCCAGGGCCTCCAAAAGGTGTCTGGGCATCATTTACAGAAAATGGTATTACAGGCTCAGACCCTGGCATCCCTGTGAGGGGCCAGGCAGCTGGGCATACAAGGACACATAAATACAGACCAGAGAAGTACAATCTGTAAGAATTCCTAGAAGCGTGTGACTTTCTAGTTCTGCAAAGATGACTTTCTTGTTTAAACTAAATAAAATCATAGCTAACTCCAGAGAAAGGGGTTATTTGGACAGGATACTTCATTAAACAAACAGACCCCAGGCTTTGGGGCAGAGGGGTGCTCAAAGACAGGGCTTTGAAGAGACAAAACGATGCCCAAGAGGCCGGCATGCCTGGAATCCAGCTTCCCTCAGAGTCCTCTGACAGCATGTTGATCCAAATGATCCTGTGTCCCTGAGGGCAGAATGCTATTAGGAAACCTCAGTGCTGAGGCTCCTGAGGGAGGGGCATGCTTGGCAGTGGCTGGCTCCACGCTAGGAGGAATGCATTCTCCGGCAGTTATGAAACAGAGGCTAATGATAGGACAACAGAGAGCGGAAAACAGCAGGTTGGGAAGAACTGGTAGGAAGGATGAACTGATAAAGCAGCTATTTTAAATAAGGTCAGAATTGTGCCACTGTTTGAGTGTTCTTCTGGGCTAATTTACAACCACGGCTGGAGTCATGCAGAAGCATTGCTCTCTGCAAGGTTTTATTTTCAGTGCCCTAGAATGAAGCCTCTCTTCTTTCTCCCCGTGTTAGCATACGTGAAAGAAAGCATGGCGATTTTAATGTTATTAAGTAGTATCTTTTTTTTTTTTTTGATCTCTTCATCCCACAAGCTAACCAGAACATTATCTGAGTGTGTGAAATGGTTCATTTGTGAACAGAACTTCTGTTTCTATTATAATATCCCTGTTCGCCTGCCCCGCTCTGCATTGGAATGTGAGCTCATCTTTGCTTGTGGAACCTGCCGCCTACTCAGTAAGGACAAATTCAATGAGTGAAAAAAGACCCAGACGACAGCTATCACCCTCATTTTTCACAGGACAAAACTGAAGGTGAAACAGAATACCAATAGCCGCCTTCTATTTTGTACCTACCAGTGCCAGGCAAGGAGCCCTGGTGGTGCAGTGGTTAAGAGCTCGGCTGGTAAGGAAAAGGTCAGCATTTCCAATCCACCAGCTGCTCCTTGGAAACCCTATGGGGCAGTTCTACTTTGTCCTGTAGAGTCACAAGGCAAGAGGTCCCCAAGTGGAACAAATGGTTAGTGCTCAGCGACAGGATGGTGGTTCAAGTCCATCCAGTGGCACCTTGGAAAAAAGACCTGACGATCTTCTTCCATAAAGATTATAGCCAAGACAACCCTATGGAGCTAAATTCTACTCTGGTCGGGATCGACTTGACCTTAATAGGTAAGTGCAGGGCAAAGGCAGTGGTGGCTCAGTGGTAGAATTCTCACCTTCCATGCAGGAGACCAGGGTTTGATTCCCAGCCAATGTACCTCAAGCGCAGCCACCATCTGTCTCTCATTGAAGACTCGTGTGTTGATATGATGCTTAACAAGTTTCAGTGGGGTTTCCACATTAAGACAGACTTGGAAGAAAGGCCTGGTGATCTACTTCTGAAAATTAGCCAGTGAAAACCCCATGGATGATAAGGGTCCCATCTAAAATTGATCATGGGGATGGCACAGGACCAGGCAGAATTTCATTCCCTTGTGAAGGGGTCACGCAGAAGTTAAGAACTTGGCTGCTAACCAAAAGGTCAGCAGCTCTAATCCACCAGCCACTCCTTGGAAACCCTATGGGGTTGTTCTACTCTGTCCTATAGGGTTGCAATGAGTCAGAATTGACTTGACGGATTTTACGCTGGTTGCCATGAGTCAGTGTCGGACTTGATGGCAGCTAACAAGTACAAGGCAGATGTTCAGGCCCCTTCTACACTGTTTCATGGTTTCCTATCTAGTCCTCATATCAAATTTGCAAAGGAATGTTGTATCCCCATTTGATAATTGACAGAAGGAAGCTCCGAGAAGTAAGGAGATTTCTTTGAGGACAGCCAGCCAGTAGGGGGCAGGACAGGGTGCTAGCCTTGGTTTTGTCTAACTCTAAAGCTCTTGATCTTGTGACCTTGTCAAACTCATTTTGTTGTAAGAATCACTGAGAGTGAGGGTGAGATATATAGATTCTACGGCTTTTCCCCTGAACACTGTGTGGTGGGACCCAAGAATCATGCATTCAGATGACCCCAGTAATGAGACAGATGTAGGAAACAGCGAATGAAACTAGTGTTTCTCAAACTTTAATGTGTGCGGATTGTCACTCTGGGGGGTTTATTAAAAAGCAGTCCTACTTCAGCAGGTCTGGGGTGACAGCTGACGTTTCACATTTCTTTCTTTCGTTTTTTTTTTTCTTAATATGTTTTATTATGCCAGTTGACCTAGATGTCCCCTGAAACCATGGTCCCCAAACCCCTGCCCCTGGTATGCTGGTCTTCAAAGTGTTCGGTTTATTCAGGAAACTTCTTTGCTTTTGATTTAGTCTAGTTGTGCTGACCTCTCCTGTATTGTGTGTTGTCCTTCCCTTCACCTAAAATAGTTCTTGTCTACAAAAAAAAAAAAAAATTTTTTTTTTTTTTTTACTATCTAATTAGTAAATACCACTCTCCCTCTCTCCCTCCCCACTTTCATAGCCATCAAAGAATATTTTTTTCACTGCTCAAATTATTTCCTGAGTTCTTAAAATAGTGGTCTCATAATATTTGTCCTTTTGCAACTGACTAATTTCACTCACTTAATGACTTCCAGATTCCTCCATGTTATGAAATGTTTCACAAATTCATCATTGTTCTTTATCGATGCATAGTATTCCATTCTGCAAATGTACTGTAACTTATTCATTCATCTGTTGATGGGCACCTTGGTTGCTTCCATCTTTTGACTATTGTAAACAGTGCTGCAGTGAACATGGGTGTGCATATATCTGTGTAAAGGCTCTTATTTCTCTAGGATATATTCCAAGGAGTGGGATTGATGGATTGTATTATGGTACTTCTATTTCTAGCTTTGTAATGATACACCAAATCTATTTCCAAAGTGCTTGTACTATTTTACATTCCCATTAGCAGTGTATAAGTTTTCCAGCCTCTCCATAACTTCTCCAACACTAATTATTTTGCGTTTGTTGGATTAATGCCAGCCTTGTGGGAGTGAGATGGAATCTCATTATAGTTTCGATTTGCATTTCTCTAACGGCTGATGATCGTGAGCATTTCCTCACGTATCTGTTAGCTCCCTGAATGTCTTCTTTAGTGAAGTGCCTGTTCATATCTTTTGCTCGTTTTTTAATGGGGTTACTTGTCTTTTTGTAGTTGAATTTTTGCAGTATCATGTAGATTTTAGAGATCAGGCGCTGATTGGAAATGTCATAGTTAAAACTTTTTCCCAGTCTGTAGGTAATCTTTTTTACTCTCTTGGTGAAGTCTTTGGATGAGCATAGGTGTATGACTTTTAGGAGCTCCCGGTTGTCTAGTTTCTCTTTTGCTGGTTTTGCAGTTCTAGTAATGTTTTATATACTGTTTATGCCATGTATTAGGGTTCCTAACGTTGTCCCTATTTTTTCTTCTGTGATCTTTTCATTTCAGATTTTATATTTAGGTCTTTGATCCATTTTGAGTTAGTTTTTGTGCATGGTGTGAGGTATGGGTCTTGTTTCATTTTTTTGCAGATGGATATCCAGTTATGCCAGCACCATTTGTTAAACAGACTGTCTTTTCCCCATTTAACTGACTTTCAGCCTTTGTCAAGTATCAGCTGCTCAAATTTGGATGGATTTATGTCTGGATTCTCAATTTTATTACATTGGTCTGTGTATCTGTTGTTGTACCAGTACCAGATAGTTTTGACTACTGTGGCAGTATAATAGGCTCTAAAATCAGATAGCGTGAGGCCTCCCAGTTTGTTCTTTTTCAGTAATGCCTTATTTATTTGGGGCCTCTTTCCCTTCCATATGAAGTTGGTGATTTATTTCTCCATCTCATTAAAAAATGCTGTTGGAATTTGGATCGGAATTGCATTGTAGCTATAGATCACTTTTGGTAGAGCAGACATTTTTACGATGTTGAGTCTTCCTATTCATGAGCAAGGTATGTTTTTCCAGTTATGTAGGTCTCTTTTGGTTTCTTGCAGTAGTGTCTTGTAGTTTTCTTTGTGTAGAACTTTTATGTCTCTGGTAAGATTTATTCCTAAGTATTTTATCTTCTTGGGGGTTACTATAAGTGGTATTGATTTGGTGATTTCCTCTTCAATGTTCTTTTTGGTGGTGTGAAGAAATCCAACTGATTTTTTATGTTTATCTTGTATCCTGATACTCAGCTTGGTGGAGATGACAGATTTTCTTTTCCGCCAGTTGTTCATTTATTCCTTCTCCAAGGCTGAGAGAATGGCTCAGGGTGTGCAGCCAGACCTTTCTCAGGCCCAGGGAAATTGACAACCACCGAAGCTGTCTTGGTGGCTGGGGGCGCAGTACAATAAACGCAAGTACTTAGCTTTTGCCAAGAGCATGGTTCTTTTCTGGTTCCAGAGGTATGAGTAGGCTGTGTGGCTCATTGTCTCTCCCTGAAGAAAATGCATCAGAAATGCTACCGCCAGCCCTGCCACGGTCGCTCCAGGGAATGGTGCTTGAGGGTTCCCAGTGATTCAGCTCTGGCAACTCCTTGCAGCTTCTGAATCGTCTCTCCCTACCCCTGCCACTCAGTCCATTTTCTAACTTTGCCTTTGAGGTTCAGGGCCCCTAGCTTGTCATACATATAATCATTTTACTTGTTTTTTTTTTTCGGGTCTTTGTTGTAAGAGGGATCACCAGAAGTGTCTGACTACTCTGCCATCTTGGCCCTGCCTCTCTGAGGTTACATGTTTCTAACAAGGTTCCTGGTGATGTTGCTGGTCCATGGGCCACACTTGGGGTACAAGGAGCTGAGCCACACTGCCCACTGTAGAGTGATGACCTATGCCCCTTTCCCAGGCATCTTTTCCTAATTCTATCACAGCCTACACCTGCCATCCACATGCAGCTCCATGATTAAATCACAGCACACTTTCCTGTGCTCTCTTGCAAGTATGTCTGTGAAGTCTCCGGAAGTCCCTGTTTGTCTCTACTAGTTACCTTGCTCATTCATACACCACCTGCCAAACAAAACTCGAGTTATATCAATGCCCGTCTCATCCACAACAGCTTTGTAATCTGTCTCTTTAGGCCTTTAGACCAGGGATATCTTATATACTAAATCTGTGATGTGCAGATATAGGTTGGACAATTCATATTTTTCTTAAATAGCGGAACTTTCAATTTTTAGGGAAAAATGCTCTCTGGGACGTTCAGAGAGTTGGGTATAGCACTTGTTAGAGTTGCTAATAATCACACCTCCCTGGAAATTTGGTTCATCCCAGATAATGCTCTTGAGGCCTTTTTCTGTGTTTTCTTTTTTATTTAACCTGGGAACGTCATGATGTGCATACATGAAGAATGTGAAGTGGATCTGAAATAGGTGAATGTAGAGAGAACAAAATAGGTTAGTGGTTACGAGGGGAGGGAGGGAGAAAGGGTCAGTTACTGCTTAGAAGGCAATGAGCATCTGTTAATGGTGGTGGAATTACTTGGAAAAGGATAGTGGAAATGTTGCACAGCATGACGAATGTGATCATTATCACCGAATTGTACATGTAAAAATCATTGAATTGCTAATGTTTTATTATATGTAATTTTACCACATATAAATAAGTAAATATAAAGTGTATATTACAATGAAAGTCTGAATTTTCCAGAAGACATTTCTCATTTATCGAAAATGATGCTATTTTAAATCTAGGTGTTGCTGCTTCCTAGCTATGTGACACTGGGTAATATGTTGGCTTCTGTGATAGAAGGAGATGATTCCTAAGGTCACTTTGATTTCTAAAATTGAGTGAAGACACCAAGTATCAGTAAATGTTATGTGTTTACTGCATTTTTTATTTCTATGTCACATCTTTGATGTGGTTAAAAACAGATGAAATTGTGCACTACAGATTAATAAGTAAGCATAGTTAAGCCCATGCATATGTACCTTGCTTATTGGGTAATCTATCCCTGTCCAAGGGCACAAACATTTTCATGACTCTGGATGCAAAATTGTCTTGCCTAGGCAGAGACTGGAAGAACCTCTGAGACTATGGCCCCTAGACACCCTTCTGAACTGGAGCTGAAGCTGTTCCCAGAGACTACCATTCAACCAAACCATAGACAGGTTCTGCAAAACAAACAATAACACTTGACAGGAACAGTGTCCTTAGAACAATTATGTGAGGCCAAAAGAGAACATTTGCCCCAAAGCACAGATGAGAAGGCAGAAAGGGGTAGAAAATTAGGGCTGAAGGAAACAGGAAACCAAGGATGGAAATGGGGAGATTGTTAACATATTGTGGGGAATGAAACCAATGTCACGGGACACTTAATTTACAAACTATTGAATGGTAAACTAATTTGTTCTGTAAACTTTCACCTAAGGCACAATTAAGAAAAAACAAAAGTCTTGCTTACTTTGAGGAGTTAAACTTTTCTTTGCCGACTTAATAGGGGTAAGCTTGCCACTCATTATTACTTAATGCTCATGTCTTTGATTAACAAATTCTTTGTATTCGTTGTAAGGATATAAATAAAGTTATACTTTTATTTTTTATTTATTAGTTTATTTTCTGTGTGTTCCATCTGGCGAGGTCCATGTGTATAGTCACCGTTTATGTTGGTGAAAGAAGGTATTTGCAATGAAGAAGTCGTTGTTCTTGTAAAAGTCTATCATTCGATCTCCAGCATTGTTTCTATCACCAAGGCCATATTTTCCAACTACTAATCATTCTTTGTTTCCAACTTTCACATTCCAATCACCAGTAATTATCAATGCATCTTGATTGCATGTTCGATCAATTTCAGACTGCAGCAGCTGAAAAAAATCTTCTATTTCTTCACCTTTTGCCCTAGTGGTTGGTGCATAAATTTGAATAATACTTGTAATAACTGGTCTTCCTTGTAAAAAAAAAATGGTGTATGGATATTATCCTATCACTGACAGTGTTGTACTTCAGGATAGATCTTGAAACGTTCTTTTTGATGATGAATGCAACACCATTCCTCTTCAAGTTGTCATTCCCAGCATAGTAGACTATGTGATTGTCCGATTCAAAATGGCCAATACTAGTCCATTTCAGCTCACTAATGCCTAGGATATCAATGTTTATGCGTTCCATTTCATTTTTGACCATTTCCAATTTTCCTAGATTCATACGTCGTACATTCCAGGTTCTGATCATTAATGGATGTTTGCAGCTATTTCTTCTCATTTTGAGTCTTGCCACATCAGCAAATGAAGGTCCCGAAAGCTTTGCTCCATCCACGTCATTAAGGTCAACTCTACTTTGAGGAGGCAGCTCTTCCCCAGTCATCTTCTGAGTGCCTTCCAACCTGGGGGGCTCATCTTCCAGCACTATATCAGACAATGTTCCACTGCTATTCATAAGGTTTTCACTGGCTACTGCTTTTCAGAAGTAGACTGCTGGGTCCTTCTTCCTAGTCTGTCTTAGTCTGGAAGCTCAGCTGAAACCTGTCCTCCATGGGTGACCCTACTGATATCTGAATACCAGTGGCATAGCTTCCAGCATCGCAGCAACACACAAGCCCCCTCAGTACGACAAACTGTGGAAAGGGATGATGGAAAAGCTCAATATCATCAGTCAGAACAAGGCCAGGGGCCGACTGTGGAACAGACCATCAATTGCTCATATGCAAGTTCAAGCTGAAACTGAAGAAAATCAGAGCAAGTCCACAAAAGCCAAAATATGACCTTGAGTATATCCCACTGGAATTTAGAGACCATCTGAATAGATTTGACTCATTGAATACTAGTGACCGAAGACCAGACGAATTGTGGAATAACATCAAGGACATCATCCATGAAGAAATCAAGAGGTCATTGAAAAGACAGGAAAGAAAGAAAAGACCAAGATGGATGTAAGAGGAGACTCTGAAACTTGCTCTTGAGCGTCCAGCAGCTAAAGCAAAAGGAAGAATTGATGAAGCAAAATAACTGAACAGAAGATTTCAAAGGGCTGCTTGAGAAGACAAAGTAAAGTATTGTAATGACATGTGCAAAGAACTGGGGATGGAAAACCAAAAGGGAAGAACACGCTCGGCGTTTCTCAAGCTGAAAGAACTGAAGAAAAAATTCAAGCCTCAAGTTGCAATAGTGAAGGATTCCATGGGGAAAATATTAAACGATGCAGGAAGCATCAATCAAAGATGGAAGGAATACACAGAGTCATTATACCAAAAAGAATTAGTTGATATTCAGCCATTTCAAGACGTGGCATATGATCAGGAACTGATGGTACTGAAGGAAGAAGTCCAAGCTGCTCTGAAGGCATTGGCGAAAAACAAGGCTCCAGGAATTGATGGACTATCAATTGAGATGTTTCAACAAACAGACACAGCGCTGGAGGTGCTCACTCGTCTATGCCAAGAAATATGGAAGACAGCTTCCTGGCCAACTGACTGGAAGAAATCCATATTTATGCCTATTCCCAAGAAAAGTGATCCAACCGAATGTGGAAATTATAGAACAATATCATTAATATCACATGCAAACAAAATTTTGCTGAAGATCATTCAAAAACGGCTGCAGCAGTATATCAACAGGGAACTGCCAGAAATTCAGGCTGGTTTCAGAAGAGGATGTGGAACCTGGGATATCATTGCTGATGTCAGATGGATCCTGGCTGGAAGCAGAGAATACCAGAAGGATGTTTACCTGTGTTTCATTGACTATGCAAAGACATTCAACTGTGTGGATCATAACAAACTATGGATAACACTGCAAAGAATAGGAATTTCAGAACACTTAATTGTGCTTCTGAGGAACCTTTACATAGATCAAAAGGCAGTTGTTCGGACAGAACAAGGGGATACTAATTGGTTTAAAGTCAGGAAAGGTGTTTGTCAGGGTTGTATTCTTTCACCATACCTATTTAATCTGTATGCTAAACAAATAATCCGAGAAGCTGGACTATATGAAGAAGAACGGGGCATCAGGGTTGGAGGAAGAGTCATTAACAACCTGTGTTATGCAGATGTCACAGCCTTCCTTGCTGAAAGTGAAGAGGACTTGAAGCACTTACTAATGAAGGTCAAAGACCACAGCCTTCAGTATGGATTGCACCTCAACATAAAGAAAACAAAAATCCTCACAACTGGACCAATGAGCAACATCATGATAAATGGAGAAAAGATTGAAGTTGTCAAGGATTTCCTTTTACTTGGATCCATGATCAACAGCCATGGAAGCAGGGCAAATCTGCTGCAAAGGACCTCTTCAAAGTGTTGAAGAAAAAAGATGTCACCTGAAGACTAAGGTGTGCCTGACCCAAGCCATGGTATTTTCAATCACATCATATGCATGTGAAAGCTGGACAATGGATAAGGAAGGCCAAAGAAGAGATGACGCCTTTGAATTGTGGTGTTGGTGAAGAATATTGAATATACCGTGGACTGCCTAAAGAACGAACTAATCTGTCTTGGAAGAAGTGCGGCCAGAATGCTCCTTAGAAACAAGGATGGCGAGACTGCATCTTACATACTTTGGACATGTTGTCAGGAGGGATCAGTTCCTGGAGAAGGACATCATGCTTGGCAGAGTATAGAGTCAGCGGAAAAGAAGAAGACCCTCAATGAGGTGGATTGACACAGTGGCTGCAACCATGAGCTCAAGCATAACAACATTTGTAAGGATGGTGCAGGACCGGGTAGTGTTTCGTTCTGTTGTCCATAGGGTTGCTATGAGTCGGAACTGACTCGACGGCACCTAACAACAACAACAAAATGAGTATTTTGAAAGAAATGGGGAACCAATATGGAGTATTAAGCAAAAGAATGACATGTTCATTTTTTGCAAAAAAAAAAAAAATTTTTTTTTATATGCTTATAAAAAAATACATCATATATTTTCATCTGTAGCAGTTCCCACTTCATTCTTTTTTTTTTTTTTTAAATAACATTTTATGGTACTTTTGGTGAAGGTTTACACGTCAGTTTAGGTCCCCATTCAAGAATTTCTACAGAAGTTGTTGAGTGACATTGGTTACATTCTTCATAATGCGTGAACATTCTCATTATTTCCACTCTGGTTGGTGTATTTCCAATCATCTAGTTCCCCGGCCACCTTATGTTCTCATTTTTGTTTTAAAGTAATTGTTGACCATTTGGTCTCATATAGGTGATTTTTGAAAGGAACAGTATGTTCAGGTGATATTCACTATATTTTGAGCCAATTTGGTGTTTAGCTACAAGGTGACCTCCGTGGTTAGTTTCAGTTCAAGGTTTGAAGAGTATCTCAGGGCAACACATGTTGAGAGTTTTTTTTTTTAATTTGAGTTACTGTTCCACATTTTTCCCATACTATCAGGGTCTATCTATCATGGCCTGATTAGAAGAGTTGTTAGTAGTTGACGGGCACCATCTATTTCTTCTGGTCTTCAGGGTAGATGAAGTCGTGGTTCATGTAGACTGTTAGTTCTGTAGACTAGTTTTGTCTCTGAGTCTTTGGTTTTATTCTTTGCCTTTGCTCCAGACCAGTAGAGACCAATAGTTGTATCTTAGATGGCTGCTCGCAAGCTGTTAAGACCTCAAACACTACTCAACAAACTAGGATGTAGAACATAACTTTATGAACTATATTATGTCAATAGACTGAGATGTCACATGAGCCTATGATCCTAATTCTTCATACCCAGAAGTATCTGTAACTGTGCCCTATCTGTGCTTTATTATATATATGAATATATGTGCATACAGTCACATAGATGTACATACATATGTGCTATATCTATACATATGTGTATATGCTATATATACACACACATATACATACCTATACACATATAAGAGGTGCCCTGGTAGTGCAGTGGTTAACCAACCAGCTGCTCTGCCAGAGAAAGATGTGGCAGTCTGCTTCGATAGGGTACAATTTGAAAATACTATGGGGCAGTTCTACTCTGTCCTTTAGGGTCGCTGTGAATTGGAATCAACTGGACAGCAATGGTATATACGTATATGCCTACACACATACATCTATACCCACACATATGTTTTTTGGTTACTTTTGTTTCAAAATTATATATGCCATAGCAATTACCAAGAGGTCTTTTTTCCTTGTGTGCTTTTTAATGACATTGATTACCTGCATCAATCCATGTACGCTTCACCCTCATTTGATGGTACCTTTCCCATCACCAAAAATAAAAAGTGTCTTCTGTCTAGAGAAAAACAAGAAGACTCTCAATGAGGTGGTTTGACACAGTTACTACAACAATGGGCTTAAACATGGCAATGATTGTGAGAATGGTGCAGGACCAGACAGTGTTTTGTTCTGTTGTGGATAGGGTCACTATGAGTAAAAACCTACTCGAAGGCACCTAACATAAACAGCAACTGTTTATAGAGTAAAACCTCCTCTCCCCTTTCCCCATCTGTGGTAACCACTTGTGAACATTAGTTTCTGTATATTTCACTTAGTTCTTTTTATAAACAGCCTCGCATTTAATAGACCCTCTTAGTTTGCATATGTGAGACAAGCAGACATCCAGGGTCCTTCAGGATGAGGTAAACTGTGTGTATGTGTGTTGTGCGGTTTCATCAAGCCCTAAGAAACTCAAGTTCTTCTGGAAGGGGAGAAGAGCAAGAATTCAAACCGTGCCCCTCCAAATTTAAAGAGAAGGGGACAGGACAAGGAAAAACAGAGTGGCCCTATTAAGATCCACTGCAGGAAGGGAACCAAGACCTCCTAAGAGAAGCTTACCAAGCAGGGTGGGGGGAGTGGAAGTATAGGATGGTGACCCAGGCTCAAATCTGTGCCTTAGGGCTTAAAAACAAACAAAAACTGTTTCTGTATCTCCTGGTGGAAATGTAACATTCTCGTCTAGGTTTCCCACCTCAGACTTTTGATTGGAGGAAAAAAGATCTATAATTCTGGATAACCCCACTCACTGTACGCCAGGAGGGTGAGATTTCTGCAAGCAAACCTTCCAAGTTTTGATGAATTAGGACCCTTTGGAGGGTCACCATTTCATTGTGGCAAAGACTGAAGCTGCAACTCTTGTTGCCGATAGAACTGGCCATCACTTCTTCCCAGATATTTGGAGTCAGAAGGGGAAAGCTCTAAGATTTTGACAATCAAATGAAGGGGAAATCTTGGGATTCTAACCACTGAGAGTAGGTGGGGGATTGGTAGCAGAAGGGTTGTTTTGTTTGTTTTTTTGTTTTGTTTTGCTCAGAAAGACCACTTAAGATGCAGGGGAGAGAATAAATTGAAGAAAGAGTTCCTATCTAGATAGTAAACCTGTTACTCCCTCCCCAAATTCAGCCTGAAGGAACTACAGAGGGAAAGCATCAAGGCATGGAAATAATTGTGAGAATCAACTGTGGAAAAGTTCTGAGGGAGACAGAGAAGATTTTGAACTTGGAAGTTTTTGCATTCTGACTTACAGCAGGAGGCAGCAAGTTTGGCTGTGGGGTAATAACTTAGGAGAGAAGCAGGGCTTTGAACTGGTTCAAGTTGGTTCTGTCATGGTCAATGAAGAGAAACTGGAAGAGACCAGACAATTTTTTCAGTTTGGATGATTTGGCATGATAACCGGAACTGGAAAAATCATGGTTTGAAGCCCTGGAATGGAGACTTGGAAAAAGTGTAGTGAACCCTTTCAGGAACCTGATGTGTGAGATTGAATTATTGGCAAGACTGTGGATAGTGACATACATTCAAAGCGGCACGATCATCTGCCATCTTTGAGCAGGGCAGCCCTGTTTCCAACTCTGCTCAGAATCCAATGGGTAAGAGATTTGGTTGCTGTGCAATACATACGCTGCCCTTGTTTTCTAAGAATGAGATTAAGTTTCCAGCAGGAGTTCAACCTGTAATTTTTCCTGTTCCAGATGTTGTTCCCATTCACCCAAATTTTAAAAATTTGTGTCTGTTCTGGTAATGCTTCCTCAGCCATGACTGAATCAGGAAGAATAACCTCAAAGCCCTGGAAAGAAGCTGTTGAAATTTTGCCTTTGCTTCTCCCCATCTGTGTCTTGGGCTGACCACATGTGAGTAGCACATGTGGGCAGGAGCAGAGGGTAAACAGGTAGAACTAACTGGGCTCAGCTAGTCATTCCATCATCTTTCCCCTTCCAAATACCCAAGGGCGTTGGGCTACAATCTAAGGAATCACTCGTCTTGAGGATACTTCCCTCTGGGGGATGGAGGGTAAGGAAGGACCTGAGCAGTGGTTTGGAATGATGAGGCAGACTAGCATGGCTTCCAGGCAGCTAGAGTGTCCCTTTAAGCTCGTATGCCTCCTTCTGGATTCCTGCTGGGTTTTAAGTCTCAAAGACTAGATTCTGCCTTTGTGCCTTCTGCATACTCATTGTCTGACACATCAGCCAATACCTTTAGGGGGAGAAGAGCTTCCCACAGCAAAATAATGACAGGAAGGTAAACTAGTTTAACAGAGCATGAATTAGAGAAGGCTACCTACATCAAGAAAAGGCTTAGACAATGGCGTAAGGAAATACTGGCAGTAAGAATTTAAAAAGGAAATATTGAATAAGTTTTAAGAAGGGAAATCCACACAATGTATTTATTAATGAAAGAAGAAAGGTAAGAGGGAATGAAAGGATTCAAAGAGACTGCCAAATTTCTGGGTTGAACAGCTGGGTAGTGTCATTCATTTAGCCAACAAACAAGAAAGAGAACAAAAAATTCACCCCCACCACTTACTAATTATAAAATTAGGTAAATTCATTTAACCTTTTTGTACTCAGGTTTTTCCATATTATGGATATGACAATACCAGTACCTCCTCATAGACCTATTGTGAGGATTAAATTAATTCTTATGTGAAAACAAAACAAAACAAAAAACATTGCCGTCGAGTAGATTTCAACTCATAACGACCGTATAGGACAGAATAGCAGCTGGTGGACTTGAACTGCTGGCCTTTTGATTAGCAGCTGAACTCTTAACCACTGTGCCACCAGGGCTCCAATTCATATGCGAAGTACATAAAATATAAAGCATTTACAAGTATATAGTAAAAATTAATGGTATAAGCAGGTTTTGGGGAAGAGGAGCTCTGCTCTGGATATATTGAGTTTGAAATTCCAGTTAGACATTTTAGGAATATGTCTGGGGCTCAGTGTAAATTGGGCCAGAAGAAAAAATCAGTGATTTTCCATAGATGCTTTCTAACATCCTGCTAATAGATAATATCAGGTAGGATGGAACTCTGAGTAAGAGTGATGTTTATAGGATATAAAAGGAAATGTTACCTAAAGAAGAGTAGGATGTTTGGAAACACAAATTAACAACAATAAAAAACAACCTTGACTATCCATTCATTAGTTTAATTGCATTTTTTAATATTGCCAAAGTAATTTTAAATTATTCAAACAATATAAAGTAAATCAAAATAAAATTAAAAAAGAAAAAAAAGAAAAACTTCAGTCATCATCCCCAATCCTGCTCACCAAGGGTTAACTGCAGTTAACGTATTTTGGGGTCTCTTTCCTCACTTTATAAATATCTGTGCAACAGCCCTGCAATGTGGAGCGTCTTACCTAGGGTTTTCATGATCTACCTCATTCTTTATAATGCACCGTATTCAAAATAGAGGTGTGCATAATGATTTTTAACCATTTTCTGTTGAAGACAATTCAGGTTTTTTCTTTTGGCTTCTAAATAACGCTGCAGTGAACGTTCTTCCAAATATGTGTTACTTTTGATTTTCAGGAACTACTTAATAAAAGGTAAAAGAAGGTCCATTCAACATGTATTTATAAAGATCCCATGTGATCCAAGAAATGTGTTAGGTGCTGGATTATGCAGTTTTATTATGAAAGATAAAGGGAAAGAGTATTTTAACAAAGAAGAAATGATTAACAGTATCAAATGTAGCAGCAGGTAAGAAGTGACAATAGATTTAGCAAAGAATCAACTCAGACATTAATAAGAGCCATTTTACTTGCAATGTTGGGTGTTGGTGTTAGATGCCATCAAGTTTGTTCCAACTCACAGTGACCCTGTGTACAACAGAAGGAAACAATGTCTGGTCCTGCACTATCCTCACAGTCATTGTTGTGTTTGAGCCCATCATTGCAGCCACTGTATCAATCCATCTCATTGAGGGTCTTTCTCTTTTTCGCTGACCCTCTACTTGACCAAGCGTGATGTCCTTCCCCAGAAAATGGTCCCACTTGACAATACTTCCAAAGTGCTTGAGTGGGATGAAGTCTCATCAACCTTGCTTCTAAGGAGCATTCTGGCTGTACTTCTTCCAAGACAGATTTGTTCATTCTTCTGGCAGTTCATGGTATATTCAATATTCTTCACCAACACCATAATTCAAAGGTGTCAGTTCTTCTTTGGTCTTTATCATTCATTGTCCTGCTTTTGTATGCATATGAAGGCATTGAAAACACCATGGCTTGGGTCAGGCATTCCTAGTCCAAAGTAACATCTTTGATTTTCAATATTTCGAAGAAGTCTTTTGCAGCAGATTTCCCCAATGCAATACGTTGTTTGATTTCTTGAATGCTGCATCGATGGGCATTGATTGTGGATCCAAGTAAAATGGAATCCTTGACAACTTCATATTTTTCTTACATTTACCATGATGTTGCTTATTGGTCCAGTTGTGACAACTTCTGTTTTCTTTATGTTGAGGTGTAATCCACACTGAAGGCTGTAGTCTTTGATCTTCATCACTGAGTGCTTCAAGTCCTCTTCACTTGCAGCAAGCAAGGTCATGTAATCTGCATATTGCAGGTTGTTAATGAGTCTTCCTCCAATCCTGATGCTGCATTCTTCTTTACATAGTACAGTTCCTTGGATTATTTGCTCAGTGAACAGATTGAATAAGCATGAACCAAAAACCAAACCAAATCCAGTGCTGTCGAGCTGATTCCGACTCATAATAAGCATGGTGAAAGGAAATAACCCTGGTGAACAACTTTCTTGATTATATACCATGCAGGAAACCCCAGTAGCATAGTGGTTAAGTGCTACAGCTGGTAACCAAAGGGTCAGCAGTTTGAATCCACCAGGCGCTCCTTGGAAACTCTATGGGGCAGTTTTACCCTGTCCTATAGGGTCGCTATGAGTCGGAATCGACTTGACGACACTGGGTTTTTTTTTTTAGAATCCCCTTGTTCTGTTCAATTGACCACCTCTTGGTCTATGTACAGGTTCTCCTTGAGCACAAGTAAGTGTTCTGGAATTCTATTTTTTGCAGTGTTGTCTGCAATTTGTTATGATCCACACAGTCGAATGTCTTTGCATAGTCAATAAAACACAGGTAAACATCTTTCTGGTAGTCTCTGCTTTCAGCCAAGATCTATCTGACATCAGCAATGTTATCCCTCATTCCATATCCTCTTCTGGATCCGGCTTGAACTTCTGGCAATTCCTTGTCAATGTACTGCTCCAACCATTTTTGAATGATCTTAGCAAAATTTTACTTGCATGTGATATTGATGATACTGTTCAGTAATTTCCTCATTCTGTTGGATCACCTTTCTTTGAAGTGGGCACAGATAAGGATCTCTTCCAGTGGGTTGACCAGGAAGCTGTGTCCCAATTTTCTTGGCATAGATAAGTGAGCACCTCCAGCATTGCTTCCGTTTGTTGAAACATCTTAATTGTTATTCTGTCAATTTCTGGAGACTTGTTTTTTCTCCAACATCTTCAATGCAGTTTGGACTTCTTCCTTCAATACCATCAGTTCTTTATCATATGCTACCTCCTGCAACGGTTGAATGCCGACAGATTCTTTTTGTTATAGTGACTGTATGTATTCCTTCCATCTTCTTATGATTTTTCTTTTGTTGTTTGATATTTTGCCCATAGAATCCTTCAATATTGCAGCTAGAGGCTTGATTTTTTTCTTTAATTCTTTCAGCCTGAGAAATTCTGAGCATAATCTTCCCTTTTGGTTTTCTAGCTCCAGGCTTTTGCCCATTTCATTCTAATACTTTATTTTGTCTTCTCAAGCCACCCTTTGTAATCCTTTGTTCAGCACTTTTTTTCCCCCTTATAGCACCACAATGCTTGCTGTATCTTTATTATTTTGTTAAAATAATATTTATTGTGCTCTAAGTGAAAGTTTACAAATCAAGTCACTCTCTTACATGTAAACTTATATATACCTTACTACATACTCCCCTTTACTCTCCCCCTAATGAGTCAGCCCACTCCCTCCTTCCAGTCTCTCCTTTCGTGACCGTTTTGCCAGTTTCTAACCCTCTCTACCCTCCCATCTCCCCTCTAGACAGGAGATGCCAACACAGTCTCAAGTGTCCACCTGATACAAGTAGCTTACTCCTCATCAGCATCTCTCTCCAACCCATTGTCCAGTCCAATCCATGTCTGATGAGTTGTCTTCGGGAATGGTTCCTGTCCTGGGCCAACAGAAGGTTTGGGGACCATGACCACTGGGATTCTTCTAGCCTCAGTCAGACCATTAAGTCTGGTCTTTTTATGAGAAATTGGGGTCTGCATTGCACTGTTCTCCTGCTCCCTCAGGGGTTCTCTGTTGTACTCTGTGTCAGGGCACTCATTGGTTATGGCTGGGGACCATCTAGTTCTTCTGGTCTCAGGATGATGTAAGTCTCTAGTTCATGTGGCCCTTTCTGTCTCTTGGGCTTATAATTATCTTGTGACCTTGGTGTTCTTCATTCTCCTTTGATCCAGGTGGGTTGAGACCAATTGATGCATCTTAGATGGCCACTTGTTAGCATTTAAGACCCCAGACACCACACTTCAAAGTGGGATGCAGAATGTTTTCATAATAGAATTCATTTTGCCAATTGACTTATGTGTCCCCTGTAGCCATAGTCCCCAAACCCCCACCCTTGCTCCGCTGACCTTCGAAACATTCAGTTTATTCAGGAAACTTCTTTGCTTTTGGTCCAGTACAGTGGAGCTGACCTTCCCTGTATCGAGTCCTTCCCTTCACCTAAAGTAGTTCTTATCTACTATCTAATCAGTAAATAACCCTCTCCCACCCTCCCTCCTGCCCCCCTCTCCTAACCACAAAAGAATGTGTTTTTCCCAGTTTAAACTATTTCTCAAGATCTTACAATAGTGGTCTTATACAATATTTGTCCTTCTGCATCTCACTAATTTCACTCAGCATAATGGCTTCTGGGTTCCTCCATGTTATGAAATGTTTCACAGATTCATCACTGTTCTTTATCGATGCGTAGTATTCCATTGTGTGAATATACCATAATTTATTTATCCATTCATCCATTGATGGACACCTTGGTTGCTTCCAGCTTTTTGCTATTGTAAACAGTGCTGCAATAAACATGCGTGTGCATATATCTGTTCGTGTAACGGCTCTTATTTTTCTAGGATATATTTCGAGGAGTGGAATTTCTGGGTTGTATGGTAGTTCTATTTCTAACCTTTTAAGGAAACACCAGATAGATTTCCAAAGTGGTTGTACCATTTTACATTCCTACCAGCAGTATATAAGCGTTCCAGTCTCTCCACACCCTCTCCAACGTTTATTATTTTGTGTTTTTTGGATTAATGCCAGCCTTGTTGGCGTGAGATGGAATCTCATGGTAGTTTTAATTTGCATTTCTGTAATGGCTAATGATTGAGAGCATTTTCTCATGTATCTACTAGCTGCCTGTATATCTTCTTTAGTGAAGTGCGTGTTCATATCCTTTGCCCAATTCTTAATTGGGTTGTTTGTCTTTTTGTGGTTGAGTTTTAACAGAATCATATAGATTTTAGAGATCAGGTGCTGGTCGGAGATGTCATAGCTGAAAATTTTTTCCCAATCTGTAGGTGGTCTTTTTACTCTTTTGGTGAAGTCTTTAGATGAGCATAGGTGTTTGATTTTTAGAAGCTCCCAGTTATCTGATTTCTCTTTGTCATTTTTAGTAATGTTTTGTATTCTGTTTATGCCTTGTATTAGGGCTCCTAACGTTGTCCCTATTTTTTCTTCCATGATCTATATCGTTTTAGTCTTTATGTTTAGGTCTTTGATAGACTTGCAGTTAGTTTTTGTGCATGGTGTGAGGTATGGTCCTGTTTCATTTTTTTGCAAATGGATGTCCAGTTATGCCAGCACCATTTGTTAAAAAGACTATCTTTTCCCCAATTAATTGACACTGGGCCTTTGTCAAATATCAGCTGCTCATATGTGGATGGGTTTATATCTGGGTTCTCACTTCTGTTCTATTGGTCTGTGTGCCTGTTGTTGTACCAGTACCAGGTGTTCTGACTACAGTGGCTGTATAATATGTTCTAAAATTGGGTAGAGTGAGACCTCTCACTCTCTTCTTCTTTTCCAGGGCTTCTTTCCCTTCCATATGAAGTTGGTGATTTGTTTCTCCGTCACATTAAAAAATGTCATTGGAATTTGGATTGGAAGTGAATTGTATATGTAGATGGCTTTTGGTAGAATAGACATTTTTACTATGTTAAGTCTTCCTATCCATGAACAAGGTGTGTTTTTCCACTTATGTAGGTCCCTTTTAGTTTCTTGCGCTTCTACTTTGTAGTTTTCTTTGTATAAGTCTTTTACATCTTTGGTAAGATTTATTCCTAAGTATTTTATCTTCTTGGGGGCTACTACGAATGGTATTGATTTGGTGATTTCCTCTTCGATGTTCTTTTTGTTGATGTAGAGGAATCCAAGTGATTTTTGTATGCTTATCTTGTAACCTGAAACTCTTCCGAAGTCTTCTATTAGTTTCAGTAGTTTTCTGAAGGATTCCTTAGGGTTTTCTGTGTATAAGATCATGTCATCTGCAAATAGAGATACTTTTACTTCTTCCTTGCCAATTTGGATGCCCTTTATTTCTTTGTCTAGCCTAATTGCTCTGGCTAGGACCTCTAGAACAATGTTGAATAAGAGTGGTGATAAAGGGCATCCTTGTCTGGTTCCCTTTCACAAGGGAAGTTGTTTCAGGCTCTCTCCATTTAGAATGATGTTGGCTGTTGGCTTTGTACAGATGCCTTTTATTATGTTGAGGAATTTTCCTTCAATTCCTATTTTGCTGAGTTTTTATCATGAGTGGGTATTGGACTTTGTCAAATGCCTTTTCTGCATCAATTGATAAAATTATGTGGTGGATTACATTAATGGTTTTTCTAATATTGAACCAAACTTGCATACCTGTTATAAATCCCACTTGGTCATGCTGGATTATTTTCTTGATATGTTGTTGAATTCTATTGGCTAGAATTTTGTTGAGGATTTTTGCATCTGTGTTCATGAGGGATATAGGTCTGTAATTTTCTTTTTTTGTGGTATCTTCAACTGGTTTTGGTATCAGGGGTATGCTGGCTTCATAGAATGAGTCAGGTAGTATTCCATCATTTTCTGTGCTTTGAAATACCTTTAGTAGTAGTGGTGTTAACTCTTCTCTGAATGTTTGGTAGAACTCTGCAGTAAAGCCATCCGGGCCAGGGCTTTTTTTTGCTGGGAGTTTTTTGACTACCTTTTCAATTTCTTTTTTTGTTATGGGTCTATTTAGTTGTTCTACTTCTGATTGTGTTAGTTTAGGTAGGTAGTGTTTTTCTAGGAATTCATCGATTTCTTCTAGGTTTACAAATTTGTTAGAGTGCAATTTTTTGTAATAATCTGATATGATTCTTTTAATTTCAGTTCGGTCTGTTGTGATATGGCCCATCTCATTTCTTATTCGGGTTATTTGTTTCCTTTCCTGTATTTCTTTAGTCAGACTGGCCAATGGTTTATCAGTTTTGTTATTTTTTTTCAGAGAACCAGCTTTTGGCTTTGTTAATTCTTTGAATTGTTTTTCTCTTCTCTAATTCCTTTAGTTCAGCTCTAATTTTTATTATTTTTTTTCTTCTGGTGCCTGATGGATTTTTTTGTTGCTCACTTTCTATTTGTTCAAGTTGTAGGGACAGTTCTCTGATTTTGGCTCTTTCTTCTTTATGTATGTGTGCATTTATCAATATAAATTGACCTCTGAGCACTGCTTTTGCTGTGTTCCAGAGGTTTTGATAGGAAGTGTTTTCATTCTCTTTGTATTCTATGAATTTCTTTATTCCCTCCTTAACGTCTTCTATAACCCAGTCTTTTTTGAGCAGGGTATTGTTCAGTTTCCAAGTATTTGATTTCTTTTCCCTGATTTTTCTGTGATTGATTTCACCTTTTATGGCCTTATGGTCTGAGAAGATGCTTTGTAATATTTCGATGTTTTGGATTCTGCAAAAGTTTGTTTTATGACCTAATATGTGATCTATTCTAGAGAAAGTTCCATGTGCACTAGAAAAAAAGTATACTTTGCACCTCTTGGGTGGACTGTTCTGTATGTGTCTAAGAGGTCAAGTTGGTTGATTGTCGCAATTAGATATCCTGTGTCTCTGTTGTGCTTCTAACTGGAAGTCCTGTCCTTCTCCAAAAGTGGTGTGTTGAAGTCTCCTACTTAATTGTGGAGGTGTCTATCTCACTTTTCAATTCTGTTAAAGTTTGTTTTATGTATCTTGCAGCCCCATCATTGAGTGCATAAATATTGAATATGGTTATATCTTCCTGGTCAATTGTCCCTTTAATCATTGTGTAGCGTCCTTCTTCATCCTTTGTGGTGGATTTAACTTTAAAGTCTATTTTGTCAGAAATTAATATTTCCATTCCTGTTCTTTTTTGATTGTTGTTTGCTGGATATATTTTTTTTCCATCTTTTGAGTTTTAGTTTGTTTGTGTCTCTAAGTCTAAGGTGTGTCTCTTGTAGGCAGCATATAGACGGATCGTGTTTCTTTATCCAGTCTGAGACTCTCTGTCTCTTTATTGTTGCATTTGGTCCATTAACATTCAGCGTAATTATAGATAAGTATGGGTTTATTGCTGTCATTTTGATGCCTTTTTGTGTGTGTTGTTGACAGTTTCATTTTTCCACTTACTTTTTTGTGCTGGAACGTTTTTCTTTGTAAATTGTGTGTTCCTCATTTTCACAGTAGTTGAATTTGTTTGCTGAGTTTTTATGTTTTTCTTTTGAATTATGGAATTGTTAGACCTCTTGGTGATTACCTTAGTATTTACCCCTATTTTTCTAAGTAAGAACCTAACTTGTGTCATCCTACATCACCTTGTTTTCTTCTCCATATGGCAGCTCTATGCCTCCTGTATTTAGTCCCTCTTTTTGATTAGTGTGATCTTTTACGTAATGACTTCAATGATTCCCTGTTTTGAGCATTTTTTTTTCTTTTTAAAATTTATCTTATTTTGTTTTTGTTGTTTCCCTACTTGAGTTGACATCAGGATGTTCTGTTCTGTGACCTCGTGTTGTGTTGGTATCTGATATTATTGATTTTCTGACCAATTTCCTTTAGTAATTCTTGTAGTTTTGGTTTGGTTTTTGCAAATTCTCTAAGCTTGTGTTTATCTCTAGGTGTTTTAATTTCACCTTCATGTTTGAGAGAGTTTTGCTGGATATATGATCCTTGGCTGGCAGTTTTTCTCCTTCAGTGCTCTGTATATGTCATTCCATTGCCCTCTTGCCTGCATGGTTTCTTCTGAGTAGTCTGAACTTATTGATTCTCCTTTGTAGGAGACTTTTCTTTTTTCCTGGCTGCTTTTAGAATTTTCTCTTTATCTTTGGTTTTGGCAAGTTTGATGATAATATGTCTTGGTGATTTTCTTTTTGGATCAGTCCTATATGGGGTTCGATGAGCATCTTTGATAGATATGCTCTCATCTTTCATGATGCCAGGGAAGTTTTCTGCCAACAGATCTTCAGCTATTCTCTCTGTGTTTTCTGTTATCCCTCCCTGTTCTGGAACGCCATTCACACGTGAGTTATTTTTCTTGATAGAGTCCCACATGATTCTTAGGGTTTCTTCATTTTTTAAAATTCTTTTATCTGATTTTTCTTCAACTATGTCAATTGCTTTATCCTCCCACTCCCCTACTCTGCATTTCAATTGCTCAATTCTGCTCCTCTGACTTCCTATGGAGTTGTCTAATTCTGTAATTTTACTGTTCATCTTTTGGATTTCTGAATGCTGTCTCTGTATGGATTCTTGCAGCTTATTGATTTTTCCTCTATGTTCTTGAATAATCTTTTTGATTTCTTCAACTGCTTTATCAGTGTGTTCCTCGGCTTTTTCTATAGATTGCCTTATTTCATTTCTGAGGTCATCCCTGATGTCTTGAAGCATTCTATATATTAGTTTTTGATATTCTGCATCTGGCAATTCCAGTATTGTATCTTTATTTGGGAAAGATTTTGTTTCTTTAATTTGGGGAGTTGTAGAAGCAATCATGATCATCTTCTTTGTGTGGTTTGATATCAACTGCTGTCTTTGAGCCATCTATAAATTAATGTAATGATTTATTTTATGTTTGCTCACTGAGTCTTATCTTGTTTTTTTGTTTCAATATACCCAGATGGGCTACTAGATTATACTGTCTTGATTATTGTAGCACACATATGTCCTATTACCAGCTGGCTTGGGCTGTTACCAGATATATAAGCCTAAGAGTCCATTCACTATTCTTGAATAGAATCAGCTTAGGTGTTCTGATTTTGGGCCACCAAGTGTGTGGTGTAGACTGTCACCTATTAACTTAGAGGAGTAGTGGTGATAGTTGTGTGCACCAGATTCTAGTAGTGGCAGGGGGTCACACTCCAGGGGGTCAGGATGCTGACAGCCTTTTC
Source organism: Loxodonta africana (assembly GCF_030014295.1). NCBI lineage: Eukaryota > Metazoa > Chordata > Mammalia > Proboscidea > Elephantidae > Loxodonta > Loxodonta africana. Next base: position 128,020,546 of record NC_087349.1, on the reverse strand, counting down.
CCACGTGCCAGTGAGGTAGGTGTGTCTCTATTCCTAAAGCAGTTTGGTGGGTGGGCTCTGCAGCTGTATCTTAGGCACCCAATGCTTGTACCTCTAGAAATTGGTAGGTATCAGTATCCTCAGACCCCTTTGGCAGGTGTCTATGTGGTTTCGGTGGAGCTTCAGCCCTCAGTTCCCCATTGTGGATCAGTGAGGGCTCTATTTAATAGGTAGAGATATCAGACCTGGAAAACTTTTCTTTCCAATGCTCTCCTAAAACAATTACAGTTAGATCTCTATCAGAATTGCCTTTGCATTATAATAGCCACCTTGTTCCCTGTAGGGATGAAAGCAAAAGACTGTGGGTCTCATATGGTTGGCTGTAGTTCGTTCTGTATTTTTATTCCAGTTTAGGGAAGTCAGGGAAGGATTTTTTGGGTTGTTAGTAGCTGCTTCTCTCAGGCCAGGAGAATGGGTTAGAAAAAAAAACAGACAAACAAACTGCAGAGCACTTCACTCCCTGGCCCAGCCAATTCCAATGTTAATGAAACTTCCTGGGGCAGGGAAGGGTTGTATCAGATAGATAGGAGAGAGTAGCACCCAGCAGTATACACAAAGTTACTTATCTTGCTTGGTGATGACTGTTTTATCTGCGATTCTCAAGGGGAGGGCCTTGTAGCCTGTGTGCACTGGCTGAGTCGAGATTGCCTCTGAGGGTCAGGCCTGTATACAGTGTTTGTGCTGTCTCAGAAGCCGTGATCAGCTCCTCTGCTCCTAGTCCAAAGCCTAGCGCCAAGGTTTCCTGGCTGGGATGCTGCATTCCAGGCTCCAAAACCAGTCACTGCTTCCTGGTGATTTCTCCTTCTGTCAGCCACATCATTGTGCTGCCCGTGTGCACTGGTTGGACTTCCTCTGAGGTTACTTCAGAGGGCTAGAGCTGTGTCCCGTGCTTGTGCCGTCTCAGGAAGCCTTGCTCAGCTCCTCTGCTCCTAGTCCAAAGCCTGGCGCCAAGGTTTTCTGACTGGGACCCTGGCTCCAGGCTCTGAAAACAGTCACTGCTTCCCCGTGGTTGCTTGTTCTCTCGTTAGCCACATCAATGTGCAGCCTGCTTGTGCTGGCTGAGTCTCTACCGAGGTTACCCCAGCAGTGTAGGGGTTAGGGCTTTGTCTCGTGCTTGCCCCGCCTCAGGAAGCCGCAATCAGCCCCGCCACTCGGCACCAGGGAACCGTGAGGGCTCAAGGCTGTGGAGTAGGACGCAAGTTCCAGAAGTGGTCGCTGCTTCAGCGTGTGGCTTTTTGCTCCCCTGTCACTCAGGTCAATTCTTTAGATCTGTGTTTGATGGTCAGAGTTTGTAGATTGTCATGTATGTGATCGATTCACTTGTTTTTCCGAGTCTTTGTTGCAAGAGGGATCCGAGGTAGCTTCTGCCTAGTCAGCCATCTTGGCCCCCCTCCTGTTCAGCACTTTTACTTCATCTTTTCTTCCATCCTTTTTAGCTACTCAATGTTCAAGAGCAAGTTTCAGAGTCTCTTCTGACATCTCTTTTGGTATTTTCTTTCTTTCCCTTTTTCTGAATGAGCTTTTGTTTTTTCCATGTATGATATCCTTGATAACATTTCACAACTTGTCTCGGTAAGATGACAGATTTCAATTAGCTAGGAAGTCACCTGGAGCTAAAGTGTAGAAATGATTACAGATTAAAGTGTCAGAGTTATCTTTACACATCCACAAAGCCAGCAAAAATTATAAAATAGTACAGGGATACTAGAAATGAACACTGGTACCAGTACTTTGGGAAGTAGTTCAGCATTACTCAGTCAAGTTGACCATGTACCTCTCCTATAACCAAGCAATCCCTCTGCCGGAGAAATTCTTACATTAGTGCACCAAGAGACATGGATATGAATATTCCTGTAAGGAACATGTTTAATAACACTCAATGGAGATAACCCTAATGTTCATTAGTGATAGAATGTTAGGGAAATTGCCTCCCTATGATGGAATGCTATCCAGGAATAGACAGCTACAGACAGCAACACGGACGAATCTTAGCAGCATACTATTTCATGCAAAAAACAAGATGCATAGTATGATTCCATTTAGGCAAATTTCACAAGCAAGCAAACCAAAATAATATGTTCTCAAATTATAAAGAAAAAAAAAGGGAATCATTTTCATAAAAGTCAAAATAATGGTTACCACTTTTCTTAGGGTCTTAAGATTCTCTAGAAAAACAGAACCAGTAAGATACATAAGAGAAAGAGAGATTATAAGGAATTGGCTCACTTTCTTGTAGGGACTGGCAAGTCCAAATTTTGTAGGTCAGGTGACTGCGTGGTGATTTCTGCTGTCCTGTGTCCAAAAATCCCAAATTCAGAGAACAGGAAGAGTGAAAGACTTTTGGAAAGATATCTATTTGTAGGCTGGAGGCAGACTACACCCTTGCCAAATCTCCCATTTTGCTCTTAAAACCTCAACCAATTAGGTGAAGCCCACCCACATTATAAAGGGCAATCCACTTTACTTAAGGCCAACTGATTTAATTACATCTAACTGATGTCAGATGGATCTTGGCTGAAAGAGAATACCAGAAGGATGTTTACCTGTGTTTTATTGACTATGCAAAGGCATTTGACTGCATAGGCCATAACAAATTATGAATAACATTGCAAAGAATGAGAATTCCAGAACACTTAATTGTGCTTGTGCAGAGCCTGTATATAGACCAGGAGGCAGTCATTTGAACAGAACAAGGGGATACTGCATGGTTCCAAATCAGGAAAGGTGTGCATCAGGATTGTATCCATTCATCATACGTATTCAATCTGTATGCTGAACAAATAATCCAAGAAGCTGGACTATATGGAGAAGAACATGGCATCAGGATTGGAGGAAGACTCATTAATAACATACGGTATACAGATGACACAACCTTGCTTGCAAAAAACAAAGAGGACTTGAAACTCTTACTGATGGAGATCAAAGGCTACATGATGTTGCTTACCGGACTAATAAGTAACATGATAAATGGAGAAAAGATTGAAGTTGTCAAGGATTTTATTTTACTTGGATACACTATCAATGCCCATCAAAGCAGCAGTCAAGAAACAAAAGATGTATTGCTTTTTGGCAAATTGGCTGCAAAAGACTTCTCAAAAGTATTAAAAAGCAAATATGTCACTTTGAGAACTAAAGAACACCTGCCCCAAGCCATGATATTTTCAATTGCCTCATAATGTGTGTGAAAGCTGGACAATAAATAAGGAAGACCAAAGAAGAATCGGCATCTTCGAATTATGGCTTTGGCAAAGAATTGATTTAAAGGCACACAGAAGGCTAATAGGTCTAGCATGTTTCATTTTTAACAAGGTGGTTCTTGCACATGTTTATCATTATCTTTATTACTATTACAATCATTATTATTACCTTCAATGTTTTAAGAGAATGATATATGCTATAATAAAAAAAGACCGTTACAGAGATAATAATAAACATTTATTGATCTTATTATGCTCCAAATTTGATTCTAAACAGTTTACATATATGAATGTATTTAATCCTCAAAGCAATTTTTTAAAATGGGCGTTAATATTATTCCCCATTTTATAGTTGAGGAAGCTGAGGTCAAAGAAGTTGTTTGTCTGCAGCTAGTAAGTGGTAGAGCTGGGAGCCGAGCCTCCAGAGCTTGTGCTCTTAATAACACTTGCCAAATAATATCTCAAAGATTGAAAAGCTATTTAATTTGTACTTTGATTATTATTATTCTTTAATGTTTGGGTGTTTTTATATTTAATGCTTCAAATTTGTACATGTTGTGAGGTTCACATTTTAACAAATGTTCCCCATATTTTATTTCATCACTTGTACCTCCTGGTTTGCTTGCCGAGACGTCATTGAGAATAAAAAGATACAATCAACAATTACCCTTGGGAACAGGCATAAACCAGGGCTGTCTTGGGGAAACCAGAACATATGGTCATCTCATGTAGCAAGAAAGTGATAAAACAGGAGAACCATTTTGAAGAATCCCATCTTTCCTTGTGTTAATGTGTTCATTACCATATGTAGTTACATGTCAGTGTGTACCTGCCTGTGTGTGTGTGTGCATTTATGAATTTTTTCTTTAGTGTGGTTTACATATTATTTTATTTTATCTCATGTACCTTTCCACATTGCTTTAATAAACTTTATTTTAAAGTGGATTTTAATTCCTGGTAATGAGATTTATTTTTTTCTTCATTAAACTCTTGCAATGTTGTTAGGTTCTATCAAGTCAGTTCTCACTCAAAGTGACCCTGTGAACAACAGAAGGAAACACTGCCCAGTCCTAGGCCATCCTCACAACCACTGCTGTGTTTAAGCTCATTGTTGCAGCAACCATGTCAATCCATCTTGTTGAGGATCTTCCTCTTTTTTGCCGACCCTCTATTTTACCAAGCTTGATGTCTTTCTCCAGCTACTGGTTGCTCCTGATAAAAATAATATGTCCAAAGTACATAAGATGAAGAAGTCTTACCATCCTCTCTTCTAAAGAAATTCTGGATGTATTTCTCCCAAGACAGATTTGTTCATTCTTCTGGCAGTGTATTCAATGTTCATTACCAACGCCATAATTTAAATGCATCAATTCTTTTTTGGTCTTCCTTATTCATCGTCCAGCTTTCACATGCATGTGAGATGATTGAAAATACCTTGGCTTGAATCAGGTGCACTTTAGTCCTTGAAGTGACATCTTTGCTTTTTAACATTTTAAAGTGTTCTATTGTAGCTGATTTGCCCAATGCAGTATGTCATTAGATTTCTTGACTGCTGCTTCCATGGGTGTTGATTGTGGATCCAGACAAAACGAAATCCTTGACAACTTCAATATTTTCTCCGTTTAACGTGATGTTGCTTATTCGTCCAGTTGTGAGGATTTTTGTCCTCTTTATGTTGAGGCATAATCCATTTTGAGGGCTGTAGTGTTTGATCTTCTTCAGTAAGTGCTTCAAGTCCTCTTCACTTTTAGCAAGCAAGGTTGTGTCATCTGCATATCACAGGTTGTTAATGAGTCTTCCTCCAATTCTGATGCTAAATTCTTCTCCATACAGTCCAGCTACTCCTTCTGGGATTATTTGCTCAGCATATAGATTGAATAAAGATGGTAAAATGATACAACACTGACACACACCTTTCCTGATTTTAAACCACCATTAAACTACTTCATCCAAATATACTTTGATATCTTTAACTTAAAAAAATGGTTTTTTCTTAAGTTTTAAATGTAATTTATAATTTAGTAACATTTATAGAAAAGCATGCTTACTTTATTCTATTTATAAAATTCAGATTAAAAATAAAAAAAAAAGAAAAGAGAAGAAAGGTGCTAGTAGTGATGACGACCCCAGGGATAAGAACTATTAGTAGTTTTGCACATAGTCTTCCAGGCTTGGACAGGGATATTTTTCTTTTTAATACTTGACTTTCTCCTCCACAAATATGGCATTTATATGCATTTTTAGAAGCATTTTTCTATCACTTCCTTTGATAATTTGTACTTTTCTTTATGTTTTCATCCATAGCCCTTGATGATTATTTCACCCTCAGTCTCTGTACATGATAAAGAGATTTTAGCCCTTAAATTTGGTTTTTGTAATGATACAGGAAAGGTATTGATTTTTGTAAATTTATTTTATATCTAGATAAATTATGTACTAAAAGTTCTGTTAGATTTAATGTGAGTTTTCTGCTTTAGGCAGATATGTAATCATGGAATGTGAAAATAGTGCATGTATTATTTTATATGCTTCTGATATTACATTTTCTTGCTTGGCGTTCACATATTATTTTATCAACTTAACAGTTTAAACCAATATTAAATAAGTTAAAGGTTATCTTCATTGTGTGTCAGAGTATAAAGTATTTGTCTACATATTTCCAATTTTTTTTATTAGCCAAGAATAAAAATTTGTGCATAACCCTATTTATTAAAAAATTATTTAGTGGGCTACTTGATTCTCACTTAACCTATTTATATGGTATATTAAACTAATAGTTTGGTCTGCATAGAAATATACCTTCTATTCATAGGATAAACTTATTTTTATTGCTTAATTGCAACTACTATTAATGTACTTACAATTTTAGTTTAATATTTATTAATGAAGTTGTCCTGGCTTAATTTTTTAATTAAATCTCTATTATATTAAGAGTCAGTTTTACTTTTATTTCATAGAATACCTTACAAAGCCCCCGTTCATTCCCCTCCAATTTTTTTTTTTTGTGTGTAACTGCTCTGTTAATGTTCCTTTATTTTTTTAATGAATTTATTAATAAGTGAATCTACCATGAACTCATCTAGTGGAGAAATTTTTTTACCACTTTCTGGAGTCTTGATGGTGCAGTGGTTAAGAGCTCGGCTGCTATCCAACAGTTTGGCAGTTCAAATCCACCACACTCTCCTTAGAAACCTTATAGGGCATTTCTACTCTGTCCTATAGGGATGCTCTGAGTCAGCATCGACTTGACAGCAATGGGTTAGATTTTAGATTTTCCCACCTGGGTGTCTATTATCATTTATATTTTCCATTTCAGGTTAGTATTGACCATTTATTTTCATTTATTTTACTTTGTTTTCAATGCAATTGAACTTTGTTTACATCCTCTTTTTTTTTTTAATATTTAGATTTTATTTTTTTACCAATCACCAGATGATTACATTTGTTCTCAGAATTTCAATGAAGTTATGCCTAAAATTACTTAACTATGAACATTATTTTCGTTGCATAATTTTTATTTTCCTTTTTTTTTTTAACATGTTTTTTTAACACTGACCTCATTTTCTGTGCAGTTTTAAATTAGGCTAAATGCTTTATTTTTTATTTTCTTTCAAACAATAAAATTACATCACATCGTAACTTTTTTTTTGTAAACTGTTTTATATATATATTAGGATGATGTCATGTTCTTAATTTCTTTCTTGACTCATTTGTTATTTGGCTAAGGGATTAGAAACATTAAAAATGTGAATATTTTTTAAATTATATTTTAAATGTTTACGGCACTACAAATCAGAGTGTTATCTGTAAGTGTAGGGACCACATTTATACGTCTGAACAGCTAAATGCTCTGCTTGTGGAATGAGCGAGGATTTTCACCACGGCTAAGTAAATAACATCAGCTTTTCTAACTGCTTCATTAAAAAGGCATTCAAAACGCAAAGCATTCTATTTAATTATTCTTATTTGCTCATGTCATTTATGTCTTTTTATTTTGCCAATAATATGTGCTTAGACCTCCTATATATATTTAAGTAGTTTGAAAATGAATATACTACATAGCTGAACATTAATCTGCTATTTATTTCAAGTAAAACCCTTTTGAAATACTAAGTTTTTGAACAAAACTTTTAGTGATATAAATTGTCATTAGTGATTCACTTAATACATTATGTCTATTATATCAATATTGACAGATTTGTTTAACTTGATTTACACTTGAACAAGCTGTTTTTTCAGCATTTTAAAATTTTCTTTGCTTTTCTCTCTCCTTTCATACCTTATTCATAGTTTTGTGTTGTTTTATATAAATAAACTTTGTATCTGCCTACATTTATTCCAGTGTTCAGTATATTTATTTTCTTCTCTGAAATGATCAAGGGCAGCAGCATCCACAGTTACAGTGTTCCCTTCCAGAATATATAAAAAAATAATTCCCCAACAAGAAATATTTTATTACCACGCAAAGGGTAGGGAATGACATTCACTGAGAGTCAACGTAGCAGAAGCTGTATGGATCAAGGACCTTTTGAAAAACCGTGTATGGGAAAGATTATTCCAAAGGACTAATGGACCACATCCACCACAGCCTCCACCCAACTGAGTCCAGCACTAGATGGTGCCCAGCTGCCACCACTGACTGCTCTGACAGGGATCACAATAGAGGGTCCCGGACAGAGCTGGAGAAAAATGCAGAACAAAATTCTAACTCAAAAAGAAAGACCAGACTTGCTGGCCTGACAGAGACTGGAGACAGCATGGAAGTATGGCCCCGGACACCCTTTTAGCTCAGAAATGAAGTCACTCCTGAAGTTCACCCTTCAGCTAAAGATTAGACAGGCCCATAAAACGAAACGAGACTAAAGGGGCACACCAGCCTTGGGGCAAGGATGAGAAGGCAGGAGGGGACAGGAAAGCTGGTATCAGGGAACCTGAGGCTGAGAAGGGAGAATGTTGACATGTTGTGGTGTTGTTAACCAATGTCATAAAACAATATGTGTACTAACTGATGAGAAACTACTTTGCTCTGTAAACCTTCATCTAAAGTACAATAAAAAAAATAAAATAAAATAAAAAACCATGTTCGGAGCCTCCCCTCATCATTGGGGCCAAATCAGATTGAGCATAATTTAGATGCAAACATAGGATAAAAATTTAGTTTCAAAGAATGCTTAATTAGATGCATTTATAAAGTAGATTATCCTAACAGAAAACTGTAACATAGTAACAAGTGAATGAAAAAATGAATTAATGGATGGATGAATGAGTGAGTTAATGAACAAATATAAATACACCTCACGCAGGCGTGAGCACACACACGGAAAACAGAAAGTTCAATGTGATATTTGGGGCATCAAACGACATTTCCTACTTCTCAAATTGCCTTACATTGAAGTCCGCATTACTTTTTTCAGTCAGAAGTATGTTATTTTAAAACTGCTTAATCGAAACTTCTGGAAATATATTGAGCGATACTTACAAATTGTAATTCATTTATAGGAAAAAAAGAGTAAAATTATTTTTTTTGCTAGACTTTTACTTTAGATATGATTTGTTGTATAGTTTAAGCACATTTGTTTATTCTTTCTCCCCATTAATCTGCCCTTTGTGATGTAGATCCATAAAACCAGCATATGGACATTTTTAAAAAGCCATGAACATTTAGATCAAAGAGAAAAGGTTTTCATCAATAACTGTAAGCAGCAGAATTTGTGTTATCTAAATCCTGGGGTGTAGGAATGATTCGTCAGGTTTTCTATGGGGTTTGGCTATATCTATCATTATTTTTAGTATGACTCCCTATTAAATGTCTTTCTATGCAAGAAGATATGTAGCACAAGTATTAAGAATATGATGGCATGGGTTTATTTAAATATTAAGTTGGTAATTACGTGTATATCTAAAATGATAAATGAGGGTGAGTTGAACTTGAGAATGGAATAGTCTAATTATGTCATCATAACTTATCAATTTCAATTTAAAATAAGGTATAGGCAAGAGTACCCATAGAAATATCATTTCTTCTTTTCTTATACCCTTTTCCATTTTCTCTAAAAAAGTCTTATAAAATATTTAACTGCAAATGTCACAAAAAGTGTTATTGATTTATTTTGAAGATATTTTTATTACTTTTGTTTATAGCCTGAAAGATCCAGTTTTTTAATGGCACATTAAAAAAAAATTAACTACTCAGTAATATTTTTTGAATAAAATATTCTTTTGTTGCTGTTGTTCTAAAGCAGAGTTAGACCAGTCTTGGTGGTTTTTCCAATATCCACATCGTAAGTCATTTATACCAGTTACTTTACTTTTTTTAGCTTTATTTTCTTTACAAATGAGAAATAAAAAGCATAATCATTTTCCCTTTTAAACTTGTGTTGACTTGTTTTAATCAATTTGATATTTCCTCATAAAACACACAAACATAAATATGTTCTTTTTATTGTGGTAAATAATGACATTAGTTAGGTTTATGTTTTTCAGCCAGTATGGCATCTCGATTGCAATACCTTTCATTGTATTTTCAAGACAGAATACACACACCTGCGTTAACTGACATGACGTGTTCCACTTTCTCAAGTACAGGAACTGCCAGACTGTCAGAGTCAAAGCAGGTGTCCCTGCCTGCAGCTGTTGCCTCACCAGCATCCTGATCTTCAGAGCACCAGGTGCAGGCAGTGGATGTCATTTAACAAACAAGAAAAGGAAAACTGACCAGTCTCCAACTCTTCTTAGCTTCGGACATATGCACATTTAATGTTTGCAATAGTTGAACACTCACATTGGCATGTCATCATAACTGTACACCTCAAGTCCGTCAGGGTTCTGGACGAGTATCAGCAATGGGCTCAGAAGGCGCTGATCACTGTTAACATTTTTTACTAGTAGTGCCAACATCGTTTTTCTTCTAGAAAGACTTCTCATTAAAAAGCAAGCCCACAGATAAATCAGAATAAGAGAATATAGCTAGCATTTTATTAATATAAAACCAGAAATTATATGTTTGTTTCTGGAGAGGAAGGCTGTATTTGCTTCAGAGCGAATGCTGTCTTACTCATTTGTACTGAGATACCGCTTTTTCACCTGTCGGAGTGGCAAAGAACAGAGGGTTTGATAATGCGTTGTTGGTGATTCTGTGGGAAAGTAGTTTTTTACATACATGTATGCTGAAGTGTAAATTGCTGCAACAGATGATAATTTGGAATTCTTGTTTCTAAATTAAAATTGTACTTACCTTTGACCTAGAAATGCCATTTCTAAGCTTTGACATTTTATATATATACTGTCATTGATGTTAGTTTCCATCAAGTTGGCTCCAACTCATTCCTGATGACCCCATGTACAACAGAATGATATGTTGTTCAGTCCTGCATCATCTTCGTGATTGCTGGTGTGCTTGAGTTCATTGTTGTGGCCCCTGTGTATCTGAGTGCCCTTACTCTTAAGAAGCTCGTCTTCCAGCACTTTATAGACCAATATTCTGTTGTGATCTGTAGGGTTTTCATTGTTTAATTTTTGGAAGAAGTTTTTCAGGCCTTTCTTCCTAGTCTCTCTTAGTCAGAAGCACAACTAAAACCTGTCCACCATAAGTGACCATGCTGGTATTTGAAATACTGGTGGCATTGCTTCCAGCATCACGGCATCATAGCAACACAAAAGCCATCACAGTATGACAAACGGGCAGACAGGTGGTGGATAGATAAACTTGCACCCATATGAAACATGATTTCCAAAAAAAGTTGTTCATCACTTCATTGAAATAGCAAAAGATTGGAAACAACTCTCCGTAAGCAGGAGACTTGTTAGATATTATGGGACAATCACACAGTATATATTAATGAGTCATAAAAAATAACAAGGAGCTTTTCATGAACATTTATGGAACATTCTTCAAGATATTTTGTAATTGAAGAATAACAAGGCAAACAATTGGGTGCAGTTATTTGTGTAAAAATGAAGAATATATAGCTGCTTTTGCTTCTATGTACATAGAATCATATATACAATAACTATATTTCTTGAATTATTTATAAGAAATGAGAAATTTTGGTGACTCCTGGGTTAGAACAATGGGTGGCTGGGGAATGAGCCTGTGAGGCAGATAATTTGCTATAGACCCTTGGATTTCCATTCAAAAATTAATAAAATAAGAAAAAAAGCAGTAAGAAAAATATTTTCAAGGCCTGATATTTTTTAAAATGTAAACTACGTAGCAAGTCCATTTGTAATACCTGAACCTCTAAGTAGGTTAAGATGTGGTGGCAGTAACATCATATGAACAGTAACAAGGGAATTAGTCTGTGACTGTCTGAGAGGATCTAAAGCCCTAGACTAATAAGAGATTGAGAGTAGAACTTTATTGAAAGTGATGCAGTGTCTCCTGTCCACACCCCCTCATGATGGCCTTATTTTTATGGCACCCCACTGACATTCTAATTCAGTCTGGACTGGAATACCTGGGGGATGTTGTCAGGCAGTGTCTCACAAAATATGCTGCACAATTACCTGCATTAATGTCACTTGTTGGAGCATGTGACGATGAAACATCACAGTGCTCCATGCCTATCCCCATACTTGCTGAGACAGCAGGCCTTAGGGAAAGGCCTAGAAAATTGCATTTTACAAAAGATTCCAAGGTTATCCTTAAATCCAAGTTGAAGAGCCACTGGTATAAAGACAGGGGAGTAGAGAGAAGAAAATATAAGAAAGATGTATTAACTGCCTGATGTATGGCAGGTCTTTCTCGAAAGCTTCATATACGCTTACTCCACCCACCACATTGCAAAGTGGACACCATGACCCCCATTTTAGAAGCCAGGAAATGGAGTCTTAGTGTAATTAAGTGACTCAGCACCCGTGACACAGCCAGGGGGTATATATCAGGATTTGGCTTTGAAATGTGTGCTTTTCCATACAGAGAGGGAAAACATCACGGTAAGTGGAAGTAACAGTTAGCGTGATTTTGGAGGATCACACTTCAATAAGCCTTGCTTCATGATGATAGCCATGTTTTATGCAGCCTTCCCCTGTCTATGCGACATGAGAAATCAAAAATTTGGCTAACAAGAGGTTTTCTTATTTCACTCCACATTCTCATGTCCTTATATGTTTTTCTGATTTCTTCCTCAGGGAACACTCAGCTCAGATTAACTTCGATAATTAATAAGTATCCTGGAGAATTTCTCAATGGCATCTAGCTATTTTTAACAGCAAGGAAAGATACAAACATCAATATGAACTTTTTATATGGCAGCTGACAAGCTGGGGTAGTTGGTGAATATTCAAGTGAATATTCTGAATTAACGAAATGCAGGTACCTACTGAAATTCAGAACTTCATATGATGTCCCGTAAATAGTCCGGTGCACATACGCATTACTCACACCCATATATATGTAGTTCTACACACAAACGGGTGCAGAAAAGCTTCAGTTCAGTATTAGATGTATACTTGGTCTTATGGAGCTGAAAGGTGTAACTTTCTGACTTCATTGACATTAAGTGGTAAAGACTATTCACAATTTTCCAAGCGTATTTCTCAGAAACGTCTGGCAGATTCGCTGGAGGGGCTGCTTTAGCATTTGCTGTTCATTGGCCTATTTCTGTCCAGTCAGATAGACCTGGATTCCAAGCGCCGCTCACCTAACCACTTGAACACATAACCACACTGAGGCCCAATGTCTTACGTGTAGAATAGGGATTGCATGCCAATCCTACTTTACTGTGTTGCTTTGTGGAAAGTGAGAGTATTTATGAAACTGTCAGTGGGAACCCTGTTGGTGAAGTGGTTAAGAACTAGGCTGCTAACCAAAAGATCAGTAGTTCAAACCCACCAAGTGTTACCGGAATAAGGTTCTTGCTTCTCACCGGTCAAGAATGAGCAGGTAAGGCACGTAGAGTTTTCCACACGAGCAAAGCTTTATTGAAGAGGCTTGCAAGTGGAGACAAGGAGGGCCTAAAGCAACGCTTACCCCCATCTCACAGAAAAAAAGACCTGCCCGGGTTTTTAAAAGTTCTTGGGCAGGAAAAGATTCATGTTTATTCACAGGCATAGGCGGGTTTTCCCGGCCAGTAGCCCATTTTGGGCAGGGATAGGCCAACTAAGGTGCATGCACAGCAGCTTTCTAAGATGGCTCCTGTCCTGGAGGCCTCTGGGATCTGTAGCGGGACTTATTATGGGGTGTCGTGCCTGCACAGTGTCTTGCTCCCCAAGTTCCATTCCCAGCTGCTGCTGCTGCCCCTCACTGCCCCTGGTGTAAGGTCACACAGCGGTCACAGGTGAATGTTCTGAGCATGTTCCTGGGCCTGGTTTTATCCAGCTGCTTTAAAGAAGTGTGGGCTATTTTCTGATACCCTGTTCCATTGTCCTGGGGAATGGCTTTGTTTCTGCACCCTGGCCCATTTCCTGTTGCTTCGTTTGCAGATTTGGGGAAGGGGGGTGGGCTCTGTTCCCTGTCTTACGGATACTCCTTGGAAACTGAGGCAGTTAGTTCTACTCTGTCCTATAGGGTCGCTTTGGGTCAGAATTGATTTGACGGCAGTGGGTTTGGTTTGGGTGTTTTCTACCCACGGTGATGTACCTTACTTCCAGTTCCTTCCCACTCATAGTTATTAGTTTCTGGCTCTTACCCAAACCACTTTCAAAAGGCATTCTCTGTGATTTCTGTCCCTGCTTTTCTTTCTATGCCATTTCCCTATGTCTTTTGTTGGGTCAGGTGACATGGGGGAGCCTATTTTTTACTTTAGTTTGATTCTGGTTTTTAGCCTTTTGCAATATGATTAATCAAAATTCCCCAGCATAAGATTTCAGGTGACAGAGTACTCTCAAGGTAGCAATTTAAATACATCTTAAAGTAGAATTATATTCCTCACATGTCACTTTAGGGAAACTGCTATACAAGTTGGGAACCATATATCTGGTTTGCTGAGGATAATTTGTATCTGCATAATTATTAATAATACCCATTGTGTGTTCAAAAGAACGTAGTTTGGACAAGGTTTATGAGCAATCTTATTTTAGAAGAGATTTTTCAGGATCCAGAGGTCAGCTAGTGTCAGGAGTTCAGGGAAGAGAAAGGTAACTCTCAAAGAGACAAGAAAAGGAATCGGTCCATTTCTCTGCAGAAGAGGGCTGGCCAAGGGCCTAATTTTGTGCTCAGGTTGTAATTGGGCAAAACAGAAAGTACAATCAAGGACAGAGGAGAGGGGCAGAAGGAGGCAGTAGTAAATGAGCCTGCAGACATGCTTGCCATAGTGGGAAAGCTGACGCCTGGCTAGGGTGTTAGGGAGGGTGGGCTGAACATAGGAGCAAGGATGCGGCAGGTGGGTGGGGGCCCTGGCTCCTGGGCTACTAGTGCACTTTTGGGGAAAAAGGATTTTGAATGCTGGGTGTGTCTGTGTAATCACTAAACAAGGCCGTTTTTCAGATTACTACTTCTTGTTGTTGTTCATGGTGATAAATAATTTTCCTCCCAAAGCATTTTACTATACTGAAATCTAAACATTGGCATAGGACAACTTTGGTACTTGCAGCTCACTCGGTGACTCAACACTTCTGTTTATCAAGCCCTTCAATGTACTCTTTAAGATGCTGGGGTTAGGTGTAAGCTAGTGTCATGAGGTTTCTCCCAAGGCTTTCTCAGCCTGAGAAGGAATAAGCTGCTACTTACAGCATCTAAAATACCCTTCAAGTGTCAGTGAAGAGTCCACAGGCCAGCTGTCCTGGGCACCTGGCTATGAGTTAGAGAACACACTGCCTATTCTCCCTTGAGGTCAGTGTGGCTAAGTGGCTGAATTAGACGTAATGGGATAAGGGGGCGGGGGGGTGTACGTGCAGTTCGGGGTCACCTTTCACATAAGAGAAATGCCCTTTGCCTTGGAATCCCTTTGCCTCTCTCCTTTCCATATGCTGCTGCACAGACATGATCCTGACCCACTGTGCACGTGGGATGATGCTTAAGGGGATACAAAATTTAAAACATTGGATCCACGCCCCCAATCCAGATCATCTACCCAGGGATGTATGAAAGAAATAAACCTTGAAAAAAAATCCTTCTATTTTTGGACCTCTGTATTGTAGCAGTGGAATTCCCCTTACCCAATGTGTGCTGTGCCGGGTGCTTACAGCTCTTCCACCGACAGCCATGAAACCTACAGGATGGGACCGAGCTACTTTTTTAAATTCTTATCAAGTTTACCTCCTTCTTCTCTCTCTGTTGTAACAATTTTCATTAATAGGGCTGCCAAGGCAGAGTTCTTTTTCAAGTGCATGCAGAAAAAAAAAAAAAAAAACTAGGAAAAGCATTAGAATTGCCCATGTGAATTTCACTCCCATTTCTAAGCCAATGCATTAAAAAGATTAAATGAAAATATCCCATCTACTGATCACCCTCAGCTGTCTTCACCAACATGAACTGAAAATAAGAGATGGGAGGTTTTCAGTGTACTCCCTAGGTTACTCTGGCCCATGCTGCTCCCGTCATTTCTATTTGCTACCATGCTTCTGTGATAAAGCAAGAAATAATATTCCCAAATGCCACCAGTATTCAACGGAGGATGTGCTGTCCTCTGCAATTAGCATATTTTTCTACTTGACCAAGTGTTTAGAATGCAATGATTTATGGGTCCAGTAAATACACAGACAGTTGTCTGGATATAAGAAGGATATATAGGAAGTTGACTTTGTGTACTAATAAATGCCAGAAGGTACACTCGGTTAAGGAAATTATGTACAGGGGATTAGGGCTATAAATTTCGGTTGCATTTTCTGAGTTGAATTGCTTATGTGTCTGTATAAATTGCTGAGCAGAAGATAGGCTAAGAGCATTAAAACTTTAGCTAACTCTATTTCCTCAGGTCTATATAATTTTAAACTTATTTAAGACAATAGCCCATTTGTTTTATAAATCACAGTGTTTATTGTAATATCTTTCAAGCTGAAAGCACTAAATCATTTTATATTACTGAGCTCGGGAAGAAAGCAGCCTTAGAGCTTGGCGGACAGAACATGTATCAGTGTGATATTGATCTAACCAGGGAAAAGGTGCAGACTGGACTCCAGGCTGAAAGGATGCTATCTGCCGGCTGTGCTGTTTGTTCGAATCACATATGGCTGGGGGCGAGGCCACATGTCTTTCTTTTTTTTTTTCAGACTTGGTTTGGCTTTAATGACGT
Organism: Loxodonta africana; assembly: GCF_030014295.1. Classification (NCBI taxonomy): domain Eukaryota; kingdom Metazoa; phylum Chordata; class Mammalia; order Proboscidea; family Elephantidae; genus Loxodonta; species Loxodonta africana. The sequence continues at coordinate 128,004,138 of NC_087349.1, read as the reverse complement.
TATGGCCATATCTTTAATCTGAAAGATTTAGAAAGTTATTAGTTGAGGAATGTTAGTTCAGGAATTCCCTAGAATCTTTTAATCCTCCCCTTTTATTTTCTGCAAGGAAGGGGGTAAAGTGGCACATAGGTGCAATGCTCTTGTCCTGGAGCAGAGCTCACGGAGAGCTCCATGGCTGAGTCATAGAGCCCACTGGCCTCCCCTGGTGATTCACACTTTCAGCACTGAGACAGAGGCAGAGCTGTAACCAGCGTGGGCATGCTGTGTGGCTGTCATGAGTATATGCTGTTGTTGTCAGGTGGCCTTGGACTCAACAGAATGAAATGTTGCCTGGTCCTACGCACTCCTCAAAGTCATTGCTATGCTTGGGCCCATTCTTGTAGTCACTGTGCCTGTCTGTCTAAAAAAAAAAAAAACTAAGAAGTAACAAAAATAAAATAGCTAGGTGGCTGAATCATGACTGGAATGTGCTGTAACTGGGGTGCTCTGTAACCTTGCTTCCCAAGATGCAGAAGGAATCCACGCTCTGGGGTCTGCATGGTGTGCAGGAAGGAGCTGCATGGGAGACTCTGCACCTGTCACCTCAGCATCCAGGCTGTTCCTCCTGTGACGGGACAGGAAGGGGGCATGTGAAGGGTGCAAGGTAGTCATTGGAAGGAGGAAAGTGGTATGTCCAGTGAGAAAAAGAAATACCATCTGTACACAAGGACTCTGACATGCGGAGGAAAAGGAAACTGAGAGCCAGTGCTTGGATCTGTCTTCAGCCAGTACCTTTGAGCTGCAACCCTACCTAGAAGGAAAAACCAGGATAGTTTTTCCAGGGTAATTGTATCTCTAGGCACATAAGCAGGTCAGCTGTTACTCCTCCTGCCAAGAGTGGCAGCAGTTGCGTGGCAGCTAGACCTCAGCTCCGAGCATAGGTGTAGACACGCTGCCACTTCTCCTAAGCGTTTTTTACAGGAATGAAGGGGTAGCCAGCAATAAACTCACATCCCCGGTAGCAGTGCATTTTAAACTGCGGGCCTGTGCCTGCCCACTCGATGACAGTTTATATTTGGAATTGCTTTTTCTTTCTTGTTGGCAAAGAGTTCAGGTCCCTCAAATTCTGAACAATACAATAATGTTACCTACACCTGCCAGCTGTGTGATTCCTAGCCCTGCCTTTCCACATTTTCCTTCTATTTCTCTTTTGCACACACACGCCTGCGCATAAATCCTTGTGCAAGAGGGAGCTTGTGCATTTCTGTTCAGAGTTTGCTGACCTCCAATCTCTTCTCAGGCTGGGTGCTTCTCCATGACCTGCGCTATTTTCTCCACCGTACTGGCTGGTGTCACCGCTGCAGACACAAAGCCAACAGGAAGCCTAAACAGCGTTTCCTCTTGTGGCTGAGAGCGAGGGGGCGTCTTCTTCCTCTCTCATGTCGCACCTTGCTTGGCATGCTCTTAATCCTCCAAGGAACAGATGGGGGAGCATATTTACCACCAGGCCTGTGACTAGCAGACACCCACGAGGCTGCGACTCGCCCCCTCCGCGCGGAGCACCTCAGCACAGGCGGGCAGACAGGGGCCTCACAGGAGTGACGGTCCCGGGCCGCTTCCCACTGAGAGGGCGAGCCTTCCCCCGCCCAGGATCAACCCGTGGAGTGGACCTTGCTCCCCACTCTCCTCTCTTTGTCTTGTGGTTTCTCCGACACACGGGCTGTGCAGAGCTACGGGAACACAGCCATGCCCTCCAATGAATGGCCCTGGCTACAAAGTCCAGTCAAACATTTCTGATTATTTAATTAACTTACCTGCGATATTTTCTTAACATTTGGAAACTACAGAGACTTTCTATCATTTAGAGTTGAAGGCTCAACCCATCCGTGGCACACTGAACTTAGTCACTGTGACTGGTGGTAATGGGTAAGCTAACTTTGGTGGATGAAGTTCCGCCCTGCCCTGTCAGGCCACGGTGGAGCTAGTCTCAGCTGGAGCGCACCCACCTTGCCGCAAGCGGAGTCCTTGTCTCAGTGCTTTTCCCTGTGGTAGTGTAGCTGCAGCGCCCACCTTGCCATGGCTTCTTGGTGAGCCGAGTACCGCCCCACCAAGTGCAAATGGCTAATGTGCTCACTGCTAACAGAAAGGCTGGAAGTTTGAGTCCCCCCAGAGGCACCTCAAAAGAAAATCCTAGAGCTCTACTTCCAGAAGATCAGCCACTGAAAACCCCATGGAACACAGCTGTACTCTGACACCCAGGGTGTCAGAATGACTCAACGGCAACTGGTTCAGAATGTAACTGGCTTTGGTCAATGACATGTCTGTGACTAATGCCAAGCAAAGGTTTGAGATGGGCCCGCCAGGTGGCGGCTGCTTTCTTAGCTTCTGCCATCACCAGGAGCAGAGCATACTCCAGGTAGCTGCCCCCTCCCAGCCCTGCCCCCAAAATGAGGCCCATAAGGCATGGGATCATCTAAAACTCACCTGGGCCTTGGCTCCAGGAGCAAAGAGAAAAACAAAAAAACAAAAAACAAACTGTAGGCCACTGAAATATTGAGCTGGACTATTCCACATTATTGACATTATGTGGCAATAGGTGACTGATACACATATGCGTTAACACCTATTAGCAAGCAAATGCAGAAAGAATTCTATATGTGATTCTTTCAGGCACTCCACCAAGCAAGCTAGCTGAGTGGAAATACTCCTAGGGCAGGATTCTGCTCACCTACCTGGAATCCAGGGACAGAATCATCCTTAGAAGAATGCCCGTAAGTCAGGTACATGCTGCTGGCATCACTGGATTCTTATGTATACAGTATACAATTTTTAAGTCAATTCAAATATCTTGACTAGCACTAGTTTCGCTAATGAAAAATACTTTCCATCTTGCCTGATGCTAGTAATCGAGCCCTCTAGCACTGATCAGAGAAGTTTTAAAAAAAAAAAAAACCTGTTGCCATCCAGTCAGTTCCAACTCATGGCAACCCCATGTGTTACAAAACAGAACTGCTCCATAGGATTTTCTTGGCTGTAATCTTTCTAGAAGCAGATCATCAGGGCTTTTCTTCCACAGTGCTGCTGGGTGACTGTCATGGATTGAATTGTGTCCCCCCAAAAATGTGTCAACTTGGTTAGCCCATGCCTCCCAGTATTGTGTGGTTGTCTTACGTTTTGTAATTGTAATTTTATGTTAAGAGGATTAGGGTGGGATTGTAACACCACCCTTACTCAGGTCACCTCCCTGATCCAAGCTAAAGGGCAATGCCCTGGGGTGTGGCCTATACCACCTTTTATCTCTCAAGAGATAAAAGGAAAGAGAAGCAAGCAGAGAGTTGGGGACTTCATACCACCAAGCAGGAAGCACCAGGAACAGAGCGCGTCCTTTGGACACAGGGCCTCTGTGCCTGAGGAGCTTCTTGACCAGGGGAAGATTGAAGACAAGGGCCTTCCTCCAGAGCCAACAGAGAGAGAAAGCCTTCCCCTGGAGCTGGCACCCTGAATTTGGACTTGTAACCTACTAGACTGTGAGAAAATAAATTTCTGTTTGTTAAAGCCATACACTTATGTTATTTCTGTTATAGCAGTACTAGATGACTAAGACACCAGCCTAAACCTCCAACCTTTAGGTTAGTAGTTGAGTGCTTAACTGCCTGCATCACCTAGGAAGCCATGATCAGAGATATGGGAGCTAGGAATCCTTACAGCAGCCTCCTCTTCAATGGAGACTTCCAATCAGAATTTTTCAAATGCTAAGCAACAACTCTTAGGGTGTAGATTAAAATGAATTAAAGCACACTTATATTTGACTTATCCATGCTGAAATGAAGGAGCCCTGGTGGTGCAATGGTTAGGTGCTGGGCTGCTAACCAAAAGATTGGTGGTTTGAACATACTCAGAGGCTCCTTGGGAGAAAAGACCTGGTAATCTGTTCCAATAAAGATTGTAGTCTAGGAAACCCTATGGGGCTATTCTACTCTGTCCTATCGGGTCACTATGTGAGCTTGAATCAAACTCAATGGCACATAACAACAACATGAATAAATATTTTAAAGTAAATTATAGATAAGATATCATTATCTATCTGTCTGTCTGTCTATCTATCTGTCATCTATCTATCAATCTATAAGGCAGTCCTTACTTTGTACAGTAGTGTATGGGACTAGATCACACAAAGTGAACTTAATAACAAATGAGAGTAATTTTTATTATCCCATGACCTTTGTAATGGTTAGGGTTGTGTGTCAACTTGGCTGGGCCATGGTTATCACTGGTTTGGCAGTTGTATGATGTTGTAATCACTTTCATGGTGAAGTTTGATATAATATGATCACCTCCATGATGAGATCTGCTCTGAGTAGCCAGTTAGTTGAAGGGGAGTTTCCTTGGGCATGTGCCCTACATTGAATGTAAGTGGACATTCTGTCAAGGCCTCTGGGTTTTCGCTCATTCTGGATCCTGCAGCTGGCTTCTGTTTGTCTGGCCTCCAACTCTTGGGACTTGAGCTAGCAGCTTATCTGTGGTCTTGCCTGCTGATCTTGGCATTTGTTGATCTCGAAGGCTATGAACAGGAGCCCTGCTCTCTGACCTGCTGATCTTGGGTTCACCAGCCCTGAGGTTATATGAATCAGGAGAAGCCTCTATCCTGACCCATGGATGTGGGACATTCCAGCCTCTACAACCATTTGGGCTGTGTCCTTGATATGATTTTCTTTCCCTCTATATATTTATACACTTTACTGGTTTTGCCTAAGGCAACCTTTAATATTATTTGTCAAAATGTAAATACAGATGTATAGGGAAATGAAAACAAATATCAACACTAATATTTATTTTGTGTACTCCATTTAAAACATTAGAAACTTGGAGAATTTAAGTGCTTTTATTACTCTGTTAAAATCGTATCAACAGTAATTTGGTTGTCGCATAGTGCCTGGGATTTTAAAAGGTTGCAAGTGGCCATTCAAGGCACAATAATTGATCTCCATTCATCTAAAATAACAGAGGAGGGAGGAGAATTAGGAATAAGAGGAGGAAATGGAATGGGTGGCTAATGGTCTCTGTGAACAAATGCCTCCTTTGCCATGAGACCGGAAGAACTGGATAGTGCCCAACTACCATTACTGAACATTTTGATCAAAGATTCTACAGAAAAATTCTATCAAAAAGGGGAAATTGTGGAGCATAATTTTAAATTTTTATGGAATCCAGCCTTTCTGGAACCATGGAGGCTGGATGACTCTCCAAAATTATTAAGAATCCTGGTCAAAAAGAGGAAATTGCAGAGCATAATTTAAAATTCTCATGGAATCCAGCCTTTCTGGAGCCATGGAGGCTTGATGAACCCCCAAAACTATTGTCCTAAGGTAATCTTTAAACCTTAAACCAAAAATATTCCCTAAAGTCTTCTTAAAACCAAACAATAGTTTAACTTAACTAGTAAAGAAAGTCTGCTTTGAACATTGTGCTCTTTTAAGATCTGTCCATATGGGGTCAAATTGTTAACAACAACTGGAAAGATTAGATAGGAACCTTAGGGGGTAGTGAGTTTATGTTAATGTGGGAGGAACCGATAAGAAAAGGAGGAAAGGAGGGTGAGAATTTTTGCACAACTTGAAGAATGTAATCAACGTCACTGAATTGTACATGTAGAAACAACAAAAAATTAATTATTTTTAAAAAGCCATATTTAAAAAGCTTTAGTATGAGGTTTAGTTTATTTTCTAATCCTTCTTATATATCTATGTTTTTCAATGGTGGATAATTTGGTCATTAGTGTTCTATTTAAAAGTATTTATAAATTGCCCAGTCAAAGTATTCAATTTTGCCTGGATTTTACTGTTAAAATATTGAGCAGCAAAGGTCTTTGAAATTATATTCCTGTAGAATTGCTATTCTGTGGACTATACAAATAAGTTTATGAAGCTTCATTATAATCACACACTCACAAGGATTATGAAGTATGCATTTATTCATTTTTTCCCTTTGCTTAATAACAGCTTTTTTTTTTTTTTTTTAAGAGGAATTGAACAGGGCTTGCCTTTTTCTAGTCGTATAACTTACAATATGGAGCAAATGACTTTTTGTATCTGGGTAAATTGTCATGCTTCATTCTAAGTTTAGATGAGATGCCAACATTTTACTCTTTGAGTTTTCAAGGTGTGAAATATTCCCAAAAGCTATCTGAATATGAGGGTTTTGCTGGACTTCTTCCTCTGCAAGGTCTCCATGCTTTTCACCACAATCGCTCTCCTCATTCACGGCCATCGGTTTGCCTTCATGTAGCTCCTCAAGCAGCAGCAGTGTCAACATCCCCATGGTCAGATACTTCTTTGGTAACTCCATTTATGTTCAATTCACATTTCACTGCTACCGCCATCGCTTTTTGTGTCTTTACTGTGCTTTCACCTTGTTTGACCAAATCCCTTTTTTAGTGTCCATTTAAAACTGCTGCACGGGTATATCACTGGGAGACAGGAAGGCAGCACACATGCAGGCTGTTCTACCTGTGCAGAAACTGAGTGAACAGATGCACAGCCACCCGCAGCCCACAGACTTAGAAAGAAGTGATCTGGCTGGTCATTGCTTAGGATGTGGATCTTTTATTTACGTGGCAAATGCTCTTGTAATTTATATAGTTACTCACAGTTAATACATCATGGAACTGAAATTTGAACTGTATTGTTGGGGGGCTGGTGTTATTTAACTAAACCTGACTCAGCCATGGTAACTAAAATTCATTCCTATCAAAACTCTGCAAAGTGAGGACTGACTGTGTGTGTGCCTGTATGAATGCTAATTTTTTAAAAAAACCATGGATTTTGTTGCCTTCCTTGTCCTCGTATGTGTAAAGGGGACGCTTCCGAAGTCGTATGCTTTGTCAATGCTGGTTCAGTCACTTAAATAATTTGCTATCAACTCCCTTGGATGTATAATCCCTGCTTGCCTAATTGTCGGCCCTCAAACCTTACCCACCCTTACCTCTCTGTGAGTCCCCACGTAAGTCCTGTGGCTTCCGGCTGCCTGCCATCCCTCTAACTCAGTGGTTCTACCTATGCAGTCTCTCTTGGTTGTTGTCAGATAACTGTTTGCTTACCTTGTAAGGAGACGACCTGCCCTGAGCTTCTTATATCCCTGGAGATGCCTTTTCCCTCTGCCAATGCCTGAACTTCTGTATCTATCGCCCCCATGGTCTGAACGTTTTGTTCCTCTTTAAACTGCTTTGCCACACCTCATGTCAAGTTAAGGATGCTCTTTGGGAAGAAAAAAACTGCTCCCAAATGTTAGGAATCATAGAATGCAGATTCTCAAAGTTGAATCATTTAAAGTACAAAATGGGTTCATTTTTTAAATGTCTTCTTGTAAGGAAGGGAAATATTATTTGCATTTCACAGTGAACACATGGTCCAAATGTCTTGCTTTGTCTAAGTATGAAATATAATTAAAGACAGTGAGCCAATTAGGGGGAAAACAACCTGAATATGTACTGCCATGAAAATGTTCACTTGAGACAGTTTCTGCTTATCTTCTTCGGTATCTTTGAGACATTTATTATTAAGAAGCAAAGAAAAAGCCACTGACCAGCTCCTGAATGCCAGGGCTTTAAAATGCTTGTCAAAAATGAATTTACCTTATTTTTACAAGGATGCTTTGTAATACAAAAGGGCAAAATAACGTATTCTCCCTGGGAAGACGTGGTAAGGAGGCTAAACCAATATTTTTCTTTTTAACGTAGATAACATCTCTCTTCACAAAGAAAGAGAAGCTGATATCACCTTCAAACTACCTTTCAAACATTTAATGAAAGCTGTCTTATTGATGAGGGTAAAGGCAAATTTCAATCGCCGTCTGTCAAGAGGTCAAAGAAGGGCCAAGGAAGACCACCCACTGCCAGTTTTTGAAGAATCTGCTATTATTCTCACCCTAAAGGGCAGCCTCTCTTTGAGCATTTGCAGTGTGTATAAGGAAAGGGCCCCTGTTCTGTCTTGTCAGTGTCTGGGGTAGGGTTCTTTCTGAAACTCCTATGTAAGTAGGCAGGGATAATCTATGCAGCAGGCATGTGCTTTGGGAAAGCAGAAATCCAGGGCTGGGTTTGCAGGGTCAACTGCCATGGCCTAGGACAACAGAGCCCCAGGACCAAGGTGGGTGATAGAGTCAAGACTAGACCCAGCAGCAATGGCCCTGTGAAGGCACTGGGCAAGAGGAGAGAAACAACATACAAGGCAAGGAAATGTCTGCAGGAAGCGTCAGGAAGAGAACATTTCAGAAAGAAAGCAGGGAGAGTAAAATCTAGAGCAGGTCCCTGAAAATCCAGAGCATGCTTTCAGTATCTCACTTAGGGTAAATGTGGCCTCTTCTGGATTTGGATAGGGGGACTAAGCTAGTTGGGACAAGTGTGTGCAAATCAAACAACTTTGGCCCCAGCAGATATTTGCAAGGATTTTTGGCTTCATCTTTGTTTTTTGGAGTAGATTGTGATCTGCGTAAGAAATTAACAAGAACTGTCTTTAAAAATTGGTGGTTCAGTGGTAGAATTCTGGCCTCCCATTTGGGAAACTGAGGTCTCATTCCTAGCCAATGAACCTCAAGCACAGCCACCACCCTTCTGTCAGTGGAAGCTAGAGGGTTGCTCTGCTGCTGAGCAGATTCCAGTAGAGCTTCCAGATAAAGACAGCCTATGAAGAAAGGCCTGACAATATGCTTCCAAAAATCAGCCAGTGAAACCCCTATGGATCACAACAGTCCCATCTGCAGCCGATCATGGGGACGGGGCAGGGCCAGGCAGTGTTTCAGTCCATTGTGCATGCAGTCACCATGAGTCAGGGGCCAACTTGATGGTAGCTAGCAACAATAAGTAACCAAACCAACACTTTAAAATGTTCTTCAAAATGCAGGACAGGGAGAGGTCATCTTCCTGAAGGCCCTGAAAATGTGCATTTTTACTGTAAATTAAGAGAGAGCAGAGTTTGAATAAATGAAGTAGAGAAGCAAGTCCAAAAGGGACACCAGTAAGTCTTGTTGATGATCAATCCTGTGCTCCATGGTCTGGCAGGACACCCTGGAGACAGGACAGAGGGAGTCGGCTTGAGCTGATTTTCTGACCTGACAAAGGTGTTCCTTTCCTCTGAAAGTTCCTGGCCACCCCTTAGGTACAGAAGGTAGGAGAACAAACCAACTGAGTATAGTGTTCCCAAGAGATTTAATGGAGCACTGCTGTCGAAATACAGTTAAACAGTCGCCACCATGATTTTGGAGCCTCTGACAAGCGGTAGTTGATTTCGACATTGCTGCCTGTTTGTGGATCCAATTCATTCTCAGCACAGTTTATTCAACTCACTGTCTTGATGTTTTTTTTTTTTTAGTTAAATAAAAATCACAGTGTGTAAAAAAAAACACTTAAATGAAAACATATTTACCTAATAAGCAAACAAAATGCAAATGAAAATATAAGGTCAAAACACCCTGGCTCTGTTGAGCAGTGGAGTAATCTTTCATTTTAGGTTTTTTTTTTTTTCTTGAACATTCCATATCAAATGGTTTTACACCAAATCAGATTCAGGGCATATGTAAATAGATACAAGTATAATACACAGTGTTTTTCTTGAAAGGTTAAAGGATAATGCAGCTACTATGAAGCTCAGCAAAAGAAAATCTCTTCTATGTATTTCCTGTGCTATGAGTGTCAGTGACCAAGGAATGGGGAAGGAGTTAAAACAAGATAAAGAAAAAGTCAATATGCTTTGCTATTGCACACAGGCAGTTATTAATTGTTCCCTACTTTTAATATAGTGTTTGGAAATTTATAGGTCTGCCTGCAAAGGTGAGGTTATGCCCGCATCATTAGATGTTAACAGCCACAATGTGTTTCTGTACCACTTAACAAAATCTGCTCCTGAAAGGCACTGAGGGTGCACACTGAGGCTTGTAAGCTGACTTCTCGGGGGGAAGGGTTGGGAGGAGAGAACTAGCATCCTTGCATACTATGCGTGATAGTTTACAAATACAAAACTATCCCTCAGAAAAAGAAAACAACACATTGACGATACCGTATATTATTATCCCAATGGAGAAAAATCAAACTGAAGATTGACTCAAAAATCAAAGTGCATCTTCCCACACTGTACCATCTCTTCTACTGTACCAGCAGTTCTGGCCCCGTGGGGGAGATAGGATATTCAAGAGGATGGCTATAAGGCCTGGTACTAACTGTACACAAGCTCAGACAGGGCCAGAGGGGATGCCCCTCACCATGTCCACCTCTGTTTCCCGCAGGAAGAAGAATATCAGTGAGCAATTTCAACTGGGTAATTTAGGGTGGTTCCCAGAACGGTTGAGAAAAGCTATATACACACACTACACCACCAGGGTTTCCTCATAACATGAAGTAGTGTGTATACAAAAAAGAGTTTCAGCTTTGGCAGGTTATACTGTATAATGTAAAATTTGCATGTATCTGTATGTAAGCGCATGCATCAGGCAGAGGGATAGTGTACATATACCTCATGGAGCATGAGATGGGATCATGGGAGAACACCAGATTTTGACTGAGATCTAGCTCTGTATATCACACAGCATCTTTGCTTGATTTCTCTTCCATGTGAGGTACCTGTATGTAGGACACTTTGAGGAGCTTATTGATCTCCTTTCAAGATGTCCTTTTTCTTATTTGTAAGGGGACTCACACAAGGGACTAGGAGCTCTTGTTACAACACTTGGAGGCTGAAATCTGATCAGCTTACAAAAATAATTTGAATTCTCTGATGTTCTTTTTTTTATTATTATTAAGTTACCTTTTATATTGCCTTTAGGTAACTCAATCTGATTTTCTCAAAGTTTGTAAGTTTTTATTTTGATCAAGTTCAGAAGAGCAGGTATCAGGTGGCACTTGAGTGATGGATATTTATAGTCCTGGGAAACAAAATGTGTGAGCGAGAGAACCTAGAAGTTTGTGGGATGAGGTTCTATGTATTTGCTGACTTTATTTAAAAAAAAAAAAAAAAAAAGGCAGACAAACCCGTTGCTGTCGAGTCGATTTTGACATATAGTGACCCTATAGGACAAAGTAGAACTGCCCCATAGGGTTTCCGAGAAGCAGCTGTTGGGTTCAAACTGCCAACCTGTTGGTTAGCAGCCGAGTTCTTAACTACTGTACAACCAGGCTTCCTGGCTTAATTATTGTTAAAAATACCTAAAAAAAAAAAAAAAAAAAAGCTTCATTTTAGATTACTACCCTAAGAGACCATGACTTGCCATGAGTTAATCAATTTTATTCAAATCTTATACAATTGAACCAGTTGCCTTTCGGTTGATTCCAACTCATGGTGAACCCCATGTGTGCAGAGTAGAACTGCACTCCACAGGGAAAAATCAATTTTTATAGCTGATATTGAGTGCCATCAAAAATTAACTTAATAAGTAAAACTATCTTTCTATCATGAAACCATATTAGTAAGGTAGTTCATATTCACGTTGACATCTTTTTAGGAAAATGCTTATTGAGAAAGCATTTGAAATCTTTCGATTATAGATATGTCACTTGTAAATCTACTTCTTACATTCTTATTTAAGATTGCTCAGTGATTAAGCGCTGGGCTGCTAACCAAAAGGTTGATGGGTCAAACCCACCCAGAGGCCCTGCTGGAGAAAAAACCTAGAGATCTGCTCCCATAAATATTGTAGCCTAGGAAACCCTGTGGGGAAATTCTCTGTCATATAGGGTCGTTATGAGTCAGAATTGACTTGACAGTACACAACAAAAACAACATTTTCTTTCTTTTAATTTGTTGTATTTTTGCTCTTGTTGCTGAGAATAAACACAGCAAAACATATACCAATTCAACAATTACTACATGTGCAATTCAGTGACGTTGATTACATTCAAGTTGTGCAACCATTTTCACCCTACTTTTCTGAATAAAAAAAAAATTTTTTTTTTTTTTTTCTGAGTGGTTGTTCCCCCATTATCACACTGCCCCCTAAGTTTCCTATCTAATCTTTCCAGTTGCTGTTGTCAGTTTGATCCCATATAGATAGATCTTAAAAGAGTATAATGCTCAAGGCAGACATTCTTTACTGGTTAAGTTAAAGTATTGTTTAAGAAGACTTTAGGGGATATTTTTGGTTTAAGCTTTAATGTTTAAAGATTATCTCAGGACAATAGTTTCAGGGGTTCATGTAGCCTCCATGACTCTAAAAAAACTAAATTCTATGAGAATTTGAAATTCTGTTCTATGTTTCCCCATTCTTGATCAGTATTCTATAGAATCTTTGATCACAATGTTTAGTACTGGTAGCTGGGCACCATCTAGTTCTTCTGGTCTCACGGCAGCTTTTCATGGAGGAAATTAGCCACACATTCCATATCCTCCTCCTATTCCTGACTCTCCTTCTTCTTCTGTTGCTCTAGGTAATAGAGACCGAGGGTTGTGTTTTGAATGGCTGCTTGCAAGCTTTTAAAACCTCAGGCACTATGCAATAAACTAGGAAACAGAACAGAAGCACTAAACGTGATATTAGGCCAATTAACTGTGATTTTCCATGAAACCATGACCCTAAACCTCCAAATCACAGAATCAAATCCCATGAGATATTTGGTTGTATGTATGCAGCCTCAGCAGCTACTCTTTTTTTTTTGTCATTGTTGTAAATATATCATCACATTACTTTTGTCAGTTCAACTTTTTATAGATGTATAACCTATACATTAATTGACTGTACAGCCCTACCCTTAATCAATGAAATTGTTCCATCACATTTGCCTCTTCCTGTCTTTTTATATAAGTGAGGTCATGCAATGTTTGTCCTTTGTGATTGACTTATTTCACTCAGCAAAATGTCTTCAAGTTCCATCCATTTTGTAGGGTGTATCAAGACTTCATCTCTCTTTCCAGCTGAGTAGTATTCCATTGTATCTGTGCACCATATTGTGATTATCCCTACATCTGTTGATGGGCATTTAGGTTGTTTCTGTTTTGGGTATTGTAACTAGTGTTGCAATGAACATTGGTGTACAAATGTCTGTTTCAGTCTCTGGTTTCAACCCTTTTGGCTATATACCTAGGTGTGGAATTGCTGGCTCAGATGCTCTTGTTGTTGTTAGGTGCCGTCAAGTTGGTTCTAACTCATAGTGACCCTATGTACAACAGAATGAAATACTGCCCAGTCCTGTGCCATCCTTATGATCGTTTTTACACTTGAGCCCATTGTTGTAGCCGCTGTGTCAATCCGTCTTGTTGAGGATCTTCCTCTTTTTCTCTGACCCTCCACTTTACAAAGCATGATGTTCTTCTCCAGGGGCTGGTCCTTCCTCACAACATATCCAAAGTATGTGAGATGTAGTCTTGTCATCCTCTGCTGGGTCAGATGGTAATTCTATTTTTCATTTTTGGAGGAACCATTTTTCACCATGGCTGTACCATTCTGCATTCCCACTAGCAGTAGATCAGGGTTTCAATTTCTCCCACATCCTCCCAACAGCATTTTCTTATTAGGCATTATTAAGTATGTTAATCAGAATGAGTATGTCAGAATAGCTATTGGGGGACATTCATTGAATTAAGGATAAACAATTATAGAAATAAAGGGGGATATTGGTCAGTATTCTTCAGAAGTTGCTTCTATTAACCACAATATGAATTTGGGGGGATTAAAGACCAAAAATAAATCAATAAATTGTACATAGAGCTGGGATTATTTAGTAAATGTAAGACTGTCAAATTTGGAGTGGAGGGAGGAAGTCAGCATCTCCTTTTCTAACTGAACAGTTAAAATTGTTTTGGTTTGTTCTCAGGGAAATTTTGCTCAAGTAGACCTCCTAGGCAGGGAGTGCCTCACCTTAGTGCTCATAATCAGATGGGATTTTGTGATCTTGACACTTTAAGCGGTTTTTACAAACTGAAGTATGTTTTACTCACTTGTTTCTCCGTGGTCTTTCCATACCCTGTCACTAATTTGTGCAGTGCAAACTTTGCTTCAGCACCACTCACCTGAAGCTTATTGTACATATCCTCCTTCACCCACCTTTTAAAAGGAATTAATAAAATTGTTTGTTATTATTTGTCCTGCAGGATGAAGTTGAAATATGTCTATGTTTGTGTGCGTGAGTTTGTGTTTTTGCTGCAAGGGCATACTGAATAAATCATTACACTAAAAACTCATCACTGTGTTTACTGCTGTTGGTCCCAAGCTTTATTCTCTGAGATTCTGACTCTCATTTTTGCTGTTGGTTTTGACAGAAATTACAGTTGAAATGTATCTCGGTAATTTAGTTTTTAACTATTTTTAAAATAATAGCCAGCTCCAAGTAGGTATTGTCCATATCAATTTTTGTAACTGAAAGAAATCTGTGTGATCTTTGACAGAAGTAGCTTTCTCAGCTTGAGGTCAAGAATAGGTAATGAAATCCACAAAAAAGGCCTGACAAGACATCCTACTGTCTGAAAAACATATAAGCAATAGGAGGAATGGCATTCATGTGAGGTCATTAGTTTCAAAGCAGTTTCAGTGGGACTTCATAAAACCATTAGCTTAATGATGAAATATTGAGTGAGTTTTCCTGTAAAAGCTCTATTCATTTAAGCATACCATCACTCAAATCCTGTAAATCTTTTCTGGGTTTTGTTGTTGTTGTTGCTGTTGTTTTGTTTTTGGAGTAGTCTCCAGATCGTCATCAGCTTCTTATCTTCAGCAGTGAGTGGAACACACCCATCCCCATCAGGAAAAACTGCCCTTTAGCCAAAATTTTATGTCATTTAATTGTTTGTAAGATTCCTTCATTGGCAGCAGCCCTTCCACATACTCATTAGAATTAACAAGATCTCACTATAGTTTATAGATCGTGTGTTACTCCTCCCCTTCAGTTTAAGAAAGGTATACACATTGCACAGTCACTTTTGAATCTTGAAATTGAAACATTTCCCCTCAATGACTCTATTTTAATGCACATGACTTAAAACATGAGCTTTTAAGAACAAAAAGGAGAATTTTAAAAGAAAAACAGCAGTTGCTAAATGTTTATATATTTCTTTCCTTTGGGGATATTTCTAGGATTAGGACACATAAGAGGCTGTGGAGTTTTTTTTATAACAACCCTATTTTTCTTTGGAAACCCTGGTGGCTCAGTGGTTAAGAGCTATGGCTTCTAACCAAAAGGTTGGCAGTTCGAATCCACCAGGCACTGCTTGGAAGCCCTATTGGGCAGTTCTATGCTGTTCTTTAGGGTCACTATGAGTCAGAATCGACTTGACGGCAGTGGGTTTGGTTTTGGCTTATTGGCTATTTTTGCTTGCATAGAAATGAGGGAGTGAGAATGGCAGCAAGGGCCGCAGACTGTCATTCACAAGACCTGCATTCAAGGCTCATTTCTCTTTCTCATGAACAGTGTGTCATTAGACATACCATGCCGACTCTCACAACCTTAGTTTTCTCATCTGTAAAATAGGCATAATAACACCAATTTGGCATATTTATAAGATTTAATAAAGCTAGCTAACATGTGAGAATTATTGTATACCCTGAAATATTTATGATATTTTGTGACCTTGGGTTTCCTGATCGAAATTTCGGGGTTAAATGTTTAAACATTAATTTCCAGGCTGAGAGTAAACTCTCCCATTGATTTTTAAGACTTCTTGCCTTTCGATATTTTAGTGTTTTTCTCCTTCAAAGCGTGTATGGCAGGTAGAGAAAAGGGTTTCCAACCTGAGTATAAATGGTTGGTCTGAGTATAGAATGCTGAGAACACTTGGGTCATTCAAATTCTCAAGCCCACCTAGGGCCTGACAACCCAACTTTCAAGAGATCGTCTTGGGCCATAAGTAGACAACAAAGGTTGGCATGGTGTATGCCATCCACAATGTCCCCAGTGAGGCTGGATGGGATGCAGTTGTTCAGGGCTGTCTGCTGGGACCAACAGGTCCTAACCTCACCTATCCTAGAGGACACTTCCATAGCCAGGGCGACTGAGGCACAGCCTTGCCAAAGTCATGCCACTAAGTAAATAGAGAAACTGCAACTTAGATCTAGGGTGTTGTTGTTGTTAGTTACCATCGAGTAAGCTCTGACTCATGGCGACATTATGTATAAGAGAAGGAAGCGTGCACCATCTTTATGATGCTTGGTATGTTTGAGTCCATTGCTGCAGCTATTGTGCCAATCCCTCTCATTGAGGCTTCGCTCATTTTTACTGACCCTGTGCTTCACCAACCACAAACCATTTTCTAGCCATTGTTCTTTCCTAATCACGCATCCAAAATATGCAAGACAAAGTCTTGCCATTCTCGCTTCTAAGAAGCATTCTGGTTGTATTTCTTCTAAGACTGATTTGTTTATTCTTCTGGCAGTCCAAGTATATTCAATATCCTTCACCAACACCACAATTCGAATGCATCCATTTTTCTGTCTTCCTTTTCATTGTCCAGCTTTCACATGCATATGAGGTGATTGAATAGTCCCTTGCTTAGGTCACTTTTAGGTCACAGCACCTTAGTCAACAAAGTGACATCTTTGATTTTTAAATCTTTAAAGAGGTCTTTCGTAGCAGATTCACCTCCATCCAATACGTCATTTAATTTCTTGGCTGGTGCTTCTGTGGACCTTGATTGTCAACCTGAATAGAATGAAATTGTTGACAGTTTAAATTTTTCTTTATGTATCATAATATTGTTTATGGGTCCAGCTGTGAGTATTTTCATTTTCTTCACGTTTGAGAATAATCCATACTGAAGACTATACAGTCTTTGACCTTTATCAGTAAATCCCTCAAATCATCTTTGTCTTCCAAAGTTGTATCATCTGTATATTACAGGTTGCTAATGAGTCTTCCTCCAATTCTTTTGCTGTGTTCCCCATATAGTCCAGCTTCTCAGCTACTGCTCTCTTAATCACTATTTTATGATGTTCGTTGAATAAACAAATGAATATTAATGGTAGAAGAACTTTAATCCATGAAAGTGTTCTTAAATTCAGAGACTGTTACTCTTTCTATATATTTATAAGGGAATTAGTAAATTTGAAGGTTAGGATGTCATTTTCCATAACTGGAGTCTATTAGAGTTAATTTTATAGAGTCTGAGTTAGCATTTTATAACAATCATGATTTGGGGAAAAGGACACCACTTTTTACCTTCAGCATCATTAGACAGCCTGTGTCTTGGGATTTGATACAGTCCTCATTATTCCATCCTGGTCAGCCCCTAGCACACTTCTGGCATAGAGAGGGTGCTTCATAAAGACACACCGTGGATGAGTGCATTAATCTTTCATCCTTCCAGGAAACACTACTTAAACCACTGCTGTGCTGAATTAGGTGCTGGGTCAAAAAGTGGTGATCTCTGTCCTGAGGGAGCTTAGGCCAAAATGCTGAAATGCTTCATGGGAAATGGAGATGGGTCTGGGTTGTAGAAGAAGACAGTGAAGGAACTAAGCAGGGTAGGCAGGTCCTTAGACAAGTGGTCAAAAGAGTCCTGTCTTGGCAAGTCCCTCATACAGGAAAGTAGAACTCAGAGGATGAGAAGAAGCTGTGTGGGTAGCAAGGGCAAGCACATTTCAGGAAGAGAAGCCTGGCAAAGGTCTTGAGGTGGAAGTGATTTGGCTTGTTTGAGATTTTGCAGGACAGCCATGGTGGCTGGAATGAAGTGAGCATGGGACAAGTAGGAAGAGAGGACTTCTAAATGGCTGTGATAGGTTTTTTCATGGGAACATCTTTCCTATCTGTGGCATGATCTCAGCATTATTGTTTAAAACAATTAAAAGCTTTTCCAAATAATTGGACCCTGGATAGATTGGCAAGCTAACTTACAAAACTAGGTTTGAGATTGATTTTCTATGTAATTTGGATAGATTTGCTTGAGCTCACTTTTCTAACTTTGTGCAACCATTAGTTCTGAAATACATGTTTATATATTTCAAATTGTAGCACTCCCTCTCTGGTAATACCAACGTTAATGCTCTCAAAATACATGAAGATAGAAGAAGAGCAAGATGATGCCCAAAGACGTTAGTGATGGTGCTTCAGTAATAGAATAATTACCTTCCATGCAGGAGGCCTGGGTTTGATTCCTGGCCAATGCACCCATGTGCAGCCCCCACCTGCCTGTCAGTAGAGGCTTGTGTGATGCTATGATGCTGAACAGTTTCACTGGAACTTCCAGACTAAGACAGACCGGAAAGAAAAGTCTGGCAATCTACTTCCAAAAATCAGCCATTGAAAACTCTGTGAATTACAACAGGCTGACAGCCAATGCATCATGGGATGACACAGAACCAGGCAATATTTTGTTCCGTTGTGCATGGGGTCGCCATGAATCAGGGCCCAACTTGATGGCAACTAACAACCACAATCACAGAGTTAAAAAGATCCCTAAACAAGAAGAAATTAAAAATTCAAGATTCAGGGGGCTGGATGACTTAGGAGCTAAACATGCCTTTGTTTTCTACCTAGAAATTACATTGCTTAATCATATATTCAAAGCATCAGGAGCCTTGGGATAGCTGTAGGTGAGGGAAAAAAAAAATTTCCATTGCTCATGGGGAGTATCTAAGTCCTTAGCCAAATTAGTCAAAGAACAACACTGAAGAAATAATTCAAATAGCAAGAACAATGATAATACCTGGTGTCTCTGAAGCACGTTGTAGCCCTCAGAGCTTTTTCATGGATGCCATCAAAGTTGACTATCATAACAAACAGGGAGGTGGGAAGAAACTGACCTAAGAAGGTGAGATGACTACTGGGGCCTCACTCCAAGTTCATGACAAAGCAAGGCCTCTGTGAATGGTGCCTTCTTTACTCAGTTGTGAATTTCACTGTAAGTGCTTAGAACAGTGAAAATCAGAATCTTAAAAGATGAATGGTTTCTGTGTACTTTTAAAAGGTTTTAGCCTTTCTGCCCCTTAAGATTTCTTGAACTGGAATTCTCGTCTTCAATTATATTCACCACGCGTGGGATGCAGAGGTAATCTGCTTGAAATAGAAGGATAAGGGGGTTCTAAAAGCAGATAACCCCAAGCCCAAAGCATGACTCTGTCAATTCTCAAGTTGTGACCATTGACAAGTTGAGTAACCTCTGTGTGGCTGTCAGCTCATCTGCAGAATGGGGATGATGATATGTATGTACCTCCACACAGGCTGTGAAGAAGGGGTGAGGGAACACAATCATGTGTTTAGTTGGCTCCAAGCTTGACTCTGTCAACACTGAATGCGTGTAGGCGGATTATGTTTGCAATTGTTATTCTATTTTTGCAAATATCGTATACTGACTGCTAACTCTGCTAGGCAATCTGAAGAGGTGCAGACTCAATGGAGAACAAGAAAGAAAAGGTCCCCTCCTAATGAAACTTACACTATAGTAGGGTGGACAAGTTAAAACTTAAAATAAAAATCAAAATAATAAAGAATTGTGAGGTGAGGCATGCTGGGAAAGAAATAAATAGGGTGCTATTATAGAGAAGGGGCCCTGGTAGTACAGTGGTTAAGAGCTACAGCTGCTAACCAAAAAGACAGCTAGTTCAAATTCACTAGCCACTTCTTGGAAGCCCTATGGGACAGTTCCACTCTATCCTTTAGGGTTGCTATGAGTCAAAATCGACTCAATGGCAATGGATTTGGTTATTAAAGAGAAAAAGAACTCTGGTGGAGCAGCAGTTAAATCGCTCGGCTGATAACCATAAGGGTATCATGGGAGAAAGATGTGACAGTCTGCTTACATAAAGATTACAGCCTTGGAAACCCTATGGGGGTGTTCTGCTCTGTCCTATAGGGTTGCTATGAGTGGGAATTGACTCGACTGCAATGGTTCGGGGTTTATTATAAAGAATAGAGAGGATGGTTACTTAGAGAGAGTGGTCAGAGAAGACTTGGAGGAGATGTCTGGGATAAAACCCCAGAAAGAGTAGATGTCAAGCGATCAAAGATGTGGGCAAGATTGTTCCAACATAGGGCATAGCTCATCTCAGAGTTTTGAAGTAGAACTAATTTTACTCTCCTTCAGTCCCTATAAACCCCACTGCCGTCGATTCAGTCCCTATAGGTACCTACAAGTGTTCCGTGCTGTAAATACATCTTGACTCAAGTTCTGTATTTGTGACCTTATTTGGCACAGGTTTTTTCTCATGATCATTAGTTCCTTCATCTTTTAGAAAGTGTCTCTCACATATCATAGAACGATTTACTGCCAACATCGTTGTTGTTAATTGGCATTGAGTTGACTCCAACCCATGGTGACCCTGTGAACAACAGAACAAAATACTGCACCATCTCATAATCATTGGTGTGCCTGAGTCCATTGTTGCAGGGACTGTGTATTTTGAGTGCCTTCCAACCGATGGGCTCATTTTACAGCACTATATCAGACACTGGGGTTTTCTTTGGCTAATATTCAGAAGTAAATTGTCAGGCATTTCTTCCTAGTCTGTCTTAGTCTAGAAGCTCTGCTGAAGCCTGTCCACCATAGATGACTCTGCTGGTATTTGAAATATCAGTGACTTAGCTTCTAGCATAAACTGACAGATGCTTAACAGAAAAAAAACGAACAAACAATAAACACTGTGAAATCAATTTCAACTCATGCTGGCTCCAAGTATTTCAGAATAGAATTGGGCTACATAAAGTTTTCAATGTCTCGAGTATATCAACAATTGTGAAGATGGCACAGGACGAGGCAATGCTTCCTTCTGTTGTGTATTGGGTCACCATGACTCAATTTATTGGCAACTGGCAACAACAACCTTACTGAAGCAGATCTCTAGGACTTTCTTCTGTGGCATGCTGGGTAGATTTGAACCTCCAACCATTTGGTTAGTAGTTAAGCACAAACAGTTTGCATCACCCAGGGACCTTCTCCTAACATTGGAGGTATTTAATCCTTTAAGTTCAGAAAGAATGGATAAAGTAATGGACAGCTTGTGAAATCTTAAACTTCCCTTTTCAGAATGATTTTTTCTCAGTGATGGAGGGACCTTAGTTCTTTGGTTTAATAATTGCTGAAAAATAATGTTAGGATGAATGAGAACTACCTCTTTGGAACATGGTCTTTTTCTAAAGGATATTTAAATGTTATCCTTGTATTCTAAAACTTTTTGCAGAAAACTAAAATTTTCTCAAGGAGTTCATGAGTATAATTTGACCGTATTCAAGTGAGAGTTGGATGAGTCCTTGGCAGAGATGATTTTTTAACTATTGCATGAGATGGATCAATTTAGCATAAGATGAGGTGTCTTTTCATGTGTAACGGAAAGTTAAATTACGAGAGATTACTCTTAAGGAAGGAAACACAATTTCACTTATTTACACCCTTGCCCATTCATTTATTCATCTGTGATTTTGCTCAGTGACACTTGCTGATTGTGCATTCCAAGAAAACATTTTGGGCAATATTTATTTAAGGTGTAATAATAGCAATAATGTAAGAGAGAAAAAGGCACGGGGGGAAGATATTACATATAATTGAAAAATTATGGAAGACTGTATAGATGAAAAAGCCCTTAAGGTGATCAGGCATTAGTCATGCAGTTACGGTGCAGAGCATTTTCTTCACAAACCGGTTTGTAGGTGGGAATAAAGTTTTTACTGAAATGTCTAAAGTTAACTAACAGGATTCTAAAGAGAACTGTCTTAGTTATTTAGTGCTACTATAACAGAAATAGCACAAATGTGTGACTTTAACAAACAGAAATTTGTTTGTTTTTAGACTCTCTCAGAGTCTAAAATGCTAGAAGTCCAAACTCAGGGTGCCAGCTCCAGAGGAAGGCTTTCTCTCAGTGTTGGCTCTGGGTAAGGTCCTTGTCATCAATCTACCCCCCGGTCTACTAGCTTCTCAGCACAGGGACCCCAGATCCAAAGGATGTGCTCCGCTCCCAGCACTTCTTTCTTGGTAGTATGAAGTCCCTCTCTCTTTGCTCACTTCTCTTATCTGTTGTAAGATAAAACGTGATGCAGGCTACCCCCCAGGGAAACTCCCTTTACATCAGATCAGGGCTGTGACCTGAATAAGGGTGTTGCATCCCACCCTAATCCCCTTTAACATAATCTAATCAGGAAGATATTAGGATTTACAACACAAAGGAAAATTACAACAGATCACAAAATGGGGGACAACCACTGCCTTAGGTGTCTAGTGCTTCTATAAAAGAAATACCACAAGTGGATGGTTTTAACAAACAGAAATTTATTCTCTCACAGTTTGGAAGGCTAGAAGTCCAAATTCAGGGTGCCAGCTCTAGGGGAAGGCTTTCTCTCTCTGTTGGTTCTGGAGGAAGGTCCTTGTCATCAATCTTCCCCTGGTCTAGGAACTTCTCAGCACAGGAATCTCAGGTCCAAAAGATGAGCTCTGCTCCCAGTGCTGCTTTCTTGGTGGTATGAGGTCCTCCTGTCTCTCTGCTAGCTTATCTCTTTTATATCTCAAAAGAGATTGACGTAAGACACAGCCTAATCTTATAGATTGGGTCCTTCTTCATTAACATAATTGCTGCTAATCCCACATCATTAACATCATGGAGGTAGGATTTACAACATAAAGGAAAATCACATCAGATGACAAAATGGTGGACAAGCAAGCACAGGATACTGGGAATTATGGCCTAGCCAAGTTGACACACATTTTGGGGGGACATGATTCAATCCATGATAGGAACTAAAAGGAGTCCCTGGTTGGCACAAATCATTAGATGCTAGGTTACTAAACAAAAGATTGGCAGTTTGAGTCTACCCAGAGATGCCTCAAAAGAAAGGACTGGCAATCTGTTTCTGAAAGATCACAGCCTTGAAAATCCTATAGAGTGCAGTTCTGCTCTGAAACATATGGGGGCACCATGAGTTGGAACAGACTTGATCGCAACTGATTGGTTAAAGAAAATTAAAAGGAGATTAGGAAACTAGGATGACATTATTTTATGGGGGATCCTGGCTGTCAAGAACAGAAATTCAG
The DNA here is from genome assembly GCF_030014295.1 of Loxodonta africana. NCBI lineage: Eukaryota > Metazoa > Chordata > Mammalia > Proboscidea > Elephantidae > Loxodonta > Loxodonta africana. The sequence continues at coordinate 127,981,240 of NC_087349.1, read as the reverse complement.
AAATTTTCTTACAGCAGTGTAGATTCAGTCTAAAGGCTATGGAAGGTTTCTTGTCAGAAAGAGAATTGTCAGAGTAAGTTAATAAGACTATCCACCAATTACTGGAATAATTAGGTGCAGAGTAAAGCATTTCCAAATTAGATAAGTCCTTTTTATTTGCCCTGAATAATACTTCATTAACTATATATCAAGCAAATGGCAGGTTTGCAATTTGGCTTTAATTAATTGCAGCACATAAGCATGCAGCAGTGGAAAGAAACCAGGGTGGTTTGGATAATGCTTGCATTTATGTTTGCAAACATACTTATAAATAATAAAGTAGCACTAAATTAAGAACACACAAGATCATGATATGACTCGGAAGGGGGCAGGAAGGAAACCAGAGTTTGGATAAACAAGGGCTGCAGTGAGTCCTAGCTGGATAGAAATGGTCTGGAACATTTTTTGCTGATGTATGTCTAATACAAGTGTGTCCTTGCTTTGTGCTGGCTGCTAAGATGCCTGGATGCGTCATTATCAGAGGAAATATGACCTCCTTCACTATTTCCTTGTTCAAGTTACTATTACTACATAATGAATCACTCCAAAACTTAATGGTATGAAACAACAACTGTTTATTTTGCTCATAATTCTGTGGTCATGAATTCAGGAAGGGCCTGGCTGGTCAGTCCTCTCATGGGATCTGTCAAAAGGTGCAGTCAGACATTGTCTGGGCTGGGATTATGTGAAGGTTTGACTGAGCTGGACATCAGGGTGGAAGGCAAGTTATCAAATCAATGTCAGTATCCAATATCTTTAAGGAGAAAAGGAAGAATGGAGAAAGAAAGGAAGGAAGGAAGGAGGAAAGCTGGGTGGAAAAAAGGACTAATATTATCAAAGAAATCTCTTTGATGTTTCCTCCTTAATTCAAAACAAGTACTTGCTGGGAGAAAATGAAGTTGAGTAGGCTGTGATCAATTGTACAAACCATGTGAGGTGGCTGAGCAGGACCCAAGCTGAGTCTTCTCGTGCGTATCACTGAGGCTCCACTGTCCTCCACCATCAAGTGAGGGTACCAACAATCTCTAAGGCCCACATCAACTGATAGTGATGCCACCTCTTGATTGTCCTTCTAGAAATCCCTTTCCTAATCTTCAGACTCAGTGGACAGCCTATTCGGAACCTGTGACATCCCACTTAAATCCTAAGGCACTTGAGCATTTCCCCTAAGTCCTAAGGAAATAATTATATGGGAGTGAACCCTTCACTAAATTCTAAGGTGCTCCAGGGCAAGAAGAAGGTTATTTCTCTTTGCATCTTCAGGGTCCTGCCCATAGTTTGACTAGGTGCATGGCAAGCACGTATAGAGGAAATTAAAGTTAGGTCCTTGGCTCACCTGAAATGTCACCTTTTAAGTTTGATATAATAAAGGCCTAAATTCTGGTGGGCCAGTAATAAAAGAAGGCTAGAAACTTTGGCAAGAAGAAATAAAAATAGAGGTGAAATCAAAAGTGTTGAAAAGTTTCAGTATGTATAATAGAAAAAGTTGATTCTACCAATCAAAGAGAAGTCAAGAAGAGAAGTGTGCCTAGGGTACATTTCCCTATTTTAGCTGTTACGATGGATGACCATTTAAAAAGTTTAATGGTTATGCATTACTGTGTTGTAGAGAAAAAAAAAAAATTGCACATAAAATATGTGATTTCACAGATAGTATTTCTTAGGAAACACGGTACTAATAAAACAAATATTAATAACCAAAGTATTAATAAAAAATACGGTATTGCTTTGAATTCACTCTGAAGAAAAATATTACCTTATGAATAGCATAGATGGTATGCAAACAAGACAGAAATCGTGAAGGGTAAGTGAACAAGTGAAATGTGTGAAATATTTGTTTAGGGAGTTTGGATTTACAAATGGTGAGGTACATCAAAGAGCTGAAAGTATTCAACGGAGTTTTAGAAATGAATACGACTCATGAACAATCAATCTGCTTTCATATATTCACCTATTTTATTCAGAAAGCCACTTGGTATGGAAACTTTCTGTCATATAGTTGCATGTTCTATTATTAAGAAAAATGTATTTCAAGGGCTTTCCTGTTAGGTTCATTTTCTATAGCTCTGTTGCAGCTTTCCATTGTAAGTGTCTACCATAAAAACTGGCTAGTAATTGCCCTTAATTTCTACTCAGATAGAAGCAAAGATAAGAAAACATACACAAGCAGGAGTCTTAGAATTATGCTACATAAAATCACTAGGCAATTTAGAAAATTATTAGTGAGAAACTGCCCATCATGCATAAAAAATAATTTTGATTTTGATGTACAGAGTTTAATGTAAGAATGATTGTAGGGAGACCATACTATTAATTTTCCCTTAATTGTTCAAGTTCATTTGAATTTGTTTTAAAGAAAGTGATATCTTTATAACGTTGAGTCACTCCAGTCAAGAGTATACTTGTTTTGGCTCTGTGACAAAGTACATTTTAAAGACTTGGTGTGAAATGTAAAATTATTAGAACCAGAAAGAAAAATTAATTACATCTTTTCCCCCCTCCTTTTTCAAAACTACAAAGTAATGAGTTATTTTCCTGCAAACAAAAGTATGTTTTGTAATCACATTCAGGTTAGTTGTGGGCTTATCCATTGTCTTAAATATGGAAATACTCCTAGCTCTCATTTTTGGTGTTCACAGTTGTTTATTCAGATAACTCTCCATATCTTGATAAATGAGTTCTATTGAAAGATCATGATCATGTTATCTCTCAGTTCCTGTTATAGATAAATTCTTACAAATTTTAAGCTAGAGGCAGTCAATATTTAATCAGGACACATCTCTCAAGGGTCCAAAGCATACCACATCGGCTGGCGAATGCAGTTAATTTGTGTAAATCTATTACAGGTCAATGTTCAGTAGTACTTTAGGAACTGTAAAACATAACTTTCAGATTAAAATTCAAGGCCCTTTAATATGGCATGTGCAGTTGGCTGATTTGGGATGTCTGCCCTATCTTGGACACCTCTATAGGGAAATTATTAGATACCAACTTCTCAGGGTTGGCAGACCTGCCAGTTTGTAAGTATGAGAAGATTGCCCAGAGAATGGAGAGAAAGGAGGAGAAATAAGATAGACTGGGAGACCTCTGAGAGACTGAGAGAGATGAGGATCATCTGGTTTCCCAGAGACAATGAGTTCTAGTCCTGTTGGGCCTTAACAATAAGATACCTGCCATTTGCTTGACTAGGCTTGGCCGTGTTCAGTGCTGTTATCGGAAAACACACAAAGCCTTTTATGTATCAGTCTTTACCTGTCTTCTCAACCTCATTTACCAATAAGCACACCTCACAGCCTGCCCACAAGCACCCTGTCTAGGTAGTGGTTTCAAAGCGAGTCCCGTCCTTTCATCTGTACATGCCTTTGCGTGTAGCAGGATCCTGTAGTACAGAGGTGACATAGGAAGGTCAGATCCAAATTCACATGCAGATCCTGCCTTTGGTAGGCTGTATGTTCTAACATAGAGAAAACAGTACTCACCTTAGAAGGTTCACAGGATAATTCAGTGAGATATTATCTGCATAGCCCCCATAACAGCGTTCAGCATTTTGGGCATCAATAGATGCTAGTTGCATTTTTGCCTTCTTATGAGTCAGGTTTCTATTCATCTTTTAAGACCCAGCTCAACCATTTCTTGATTTAACATTCAGAGTCATTCACTCAGCTCAGCTCTATAAAATTACACTTATAATTATTTTATGCACTTACAATTATTTTATACACTTGGATGGTATCATAATTACCTGTTTACAGATTTTTCCAACATTAAAATTGCAACTTTGCTTGTTCCCCAGAAAACACAGGTAAAGATGCTAGGTCCGGTGCATTGCCCAGGAGTGGACAGGTACTGACTGCCAGAGAGAGATGCTCACATGGAGTGATGCTGGAGTTGAGATTCAAAGACTGAGCAGTGACTAAGGAGACAGCAGTATTCTAAGCAGAACACATAGAAATGCATTGCAGGAAAAATGTGTGCAAAGAAGGAACATAGTAAAAACGAGGTTCTGAAAGAAAGCCAGGACAGCTAAGGTGAGGCTATTGACACAGGTAATGGGTGAAGGATGCAAGGTCTTTTTTTATTTTCCCAGTCTATAAAAAGGGTACTATGGGGTAGTGGTAATTCAGTGGTAAAATTCTCACCTTCCACGTGGAGACTCAGGTTTTATTCCCGGCCAATGTACCTCGTGCACAGCCACCGCTCATCTGTCAGTGGAGGCTTGCGTGTTGCTATGATGCTGAACATGTTTCAGCAGAGCTTCCGAATTAAGATGGACTAGGAAGAAATGCCTGATGAGATACCTCTGAAAATCAGCCAATGGAAACGCTATGGGTCGCAATGGCCTGGTCTACAACCAATCACTGAGATGGCGCAGGACCAGAAGACTTTTGTTCTGTTGTGCATACAGCTATAGCTTACTGCATGCTTTTTATGTGCCAGATACTCTTTGAAACTTTCAATACATTAATTTAGATAACCTTCAACAGTTCTCTGCTATTATAATCCCCATATTACAGAAGGGAAAATTGAGGCATAGAGAGGCAAAGTAACTTCCGGAATGTTCACAGTCAGTAAGTGGTGGAAACTCGATGCGAAGCAGCACAGTTGGGCTGCGGAGTTCCTGCCCCTCACTACTGTGAGGTCCAGCCTTTCTGAGTGAGGAGAGCATGGTGGGCTCCAAATCACAGCTGTGTGAGTGAACTCATCTTCCACATCATTCCATCTGGTGTGGAGGGTGGAAGAAGGGCAGGAGGCACGCTGGCAGACCAGTTAGGCAGCTTAATGCGGAATTCCTAGCGAATGATGATGGATAGTAGCTTGGATTGAAATAGTGAGTGTTATTTTGTGAAAGGAAATTTCAATTTAACCAGCACACCTTCAAGTAAAGGCTTTGAATTGGAAAGAAGATTTTAAATTGTCATCAAAATTTGTCACTTTAATGATTGAAATATTTCAGGACCAGACCTGCCATGCCACACCTTTGTGGAAGGAACTATTTGAGGAAGATAACTGCTGGCTTCTCCAGTCTATGTGTCTGAAATATGGGCTCAGTGGAAAAGGCAACTCATCTTATCCCTCGGTGGAGCCTGCTCGAGGGTCTGAACAAACATGTTATGGGGAATCTTTTAAACCTAATCATCTATTACACATGGATTAGGGTGGTCCAGCCTCCTGCGTGTTATATATTTGAGAAGCTTTGTAGTGCTTTGGAAGAAGCTGACTTTATTTCCAAAGGTGTAGTGAACACAATAACAAAACAAAACAAAAATTAGCTTATGCAAATCAAAAAGCTAGATAAGAAGCTATGTTTCACCATTCATTAGGAGTATTTGCATTTTGTAGGTTAATGTCATTCAAGGAAGAAGTTATAATGTTGAGACTATTCTTTGTTCTGGTGCCCTTAACTATCCTCAATTTGTGGGATTTTTTTTAAAGAAGCTGAAGTGTAATAACTTTTAAAAATGCAGTCAGATGTTTAAGCCTCAAAAACTTTTTCCAGAGATTAACTAAACTTCTTCAGATGAAAAATACTTTTTGTAATCAATTATCTCTGAGACATCAAACCAAAAAATTATGCATTTTTATTGTTATGCAAGCAATGAACACACTGACCTTGACACTACAGCAATAAAACAAGAACATCACTCATGTTTACAAGGAAGTACAAGTATTCAGTCTGACACTAGACTTATTTCCTATTGTTAGACTACCCTGAATTTAATAAAATCATGTATTTTGATAAATCGGAGAACTGTTGATGGGAATGACATTGTAATTTCTAAAAAGATCCATAGACTTTTTTTTTTTTTTTTTCCAATTTTAAGGCAAATCAGACGGCTGAGAAGTGAGAGATAGTATCTTTGGCTAATTGAAGTAGAGTTCAATCATTCCATCATTCCAGACATGTGTGACTACATTGTCAGATGGCAGTGCCTACTGAAGTTTGCAGCAATGTGTTTTCTTTCACTACACTTCTAAGACAGGAACTGTGAGTCACAAAGATACTTCCACTTCACAGACATGGGCACTGAGCCTTGGAAAAATGTGGTAATTTTTCTGTACTCACACAAGTTAGTGACTAATAGTAAAGACAATATTCCTTCAATTAATTTTTTTTTCTTTCCTGTGAAAGTCACTAAAAACAAAACTATTGCCATCCAGTGGATTCTGACTCTTAGTTTCCAAGGTGGATTCGAACCGCGGACCTTTTGGTTAGCAGCCAGGCTCTTAACCACTGCACCACCAGGGCTCCAGAAAGTCATTAGCATTCAACAAATGATAATTGGTATAACTGAATGTTTCTTCATTATGGTCTCATATGTTTTTAAATAAGTATACCTCTTTCATGGGAATACATATATTTTGAAGTCATTTTTCTTTACATGTCTCTTCAATGAAAGAAATACATGTTCATCAAATAAAATGTGAAAATAAAGCTTAAAAAAAAAACCAGAATAAAATGGTTATGGAGTTCTACCACCCAAATCCAGTGACACACAGTTGTGGTTTATTTCATCTTTCACATTTGTGCACACAGATTTTCCTCTGTATTGGTGTTCTTTTTATGTTTGCCTAAAGAGATGTAACAGAACATCTATATGAAGACAGTTTATATGGCCGCGACAGGGACCCAGCTCCAGCAGACTAATAATCTCACAGGGATTCATTAGCTTATGTTGTTCTTCTGGCAAGGTTTGATCCAGCAACTCAAAAGAGGTCACCAAGGGCCCAGTATCTCTATATTTTTTCTACCTTTCTAAAAGAATGGCTTGCAAACACGAATCTCATTTCTACCTCTCTTCCTGGTCAACTTGGCAGAATATTTACCTACTGTAATATCTGGCTGATGGCTTGGTCTGGGTGTGCGGTTTCTGACTTACTCTATGCATTAGTTTCTGTGTTTACTTGCATTCTAGGGGCCATTGTGTCTTAGTAATGGCAGGAAACAATCCCCGGTGGTCCTGTCTCATTGAGCCTCCTGCACAATGTAAAATATTCAGTAATACCAGCTGTTCTAAGGAGAACAGAAGTCATGATTAAGAATGCATTGATTTCAGACTCAACTGTAGTTATGCAACACGTAACTGCATTTTAGCGTTCATCAATTTTTATCTTATACTTTATTTATCTTCAACGAGCAAATGAACCAAGTGATTTGGGCTTAAGATACACAGAGCTGAATTTATTTAGTATGTTTTTTATCATCTTTTGCTGTTAAAAAAAGCAGAATCATTCTTATGTAAACTACTTAAGAAAGTAATTTTTCCTCCCCAGTAAAATAGCTTTGTCTGTTTGTTCAAATCCAATTTATACAAAATGGTTTAGCCATTCTGAAAAACAGTTTGGCAGTTTATTATAAAATTAAACATACAATTGCCATATGACCCCATGGTCTCACTTCTAGGAAATTATCCTAAAGAAATGAAATTTATGTTCACACATAAATCTGTACAATGTTTATGGCAGCATTATTGCCAAAAACTGGAAGCAATCCAAGTGTCCTTCAATGGGTAAATGGATAAACAAATTAGTGTGCAAGCATACATAGAATCCTAGCCAACAATAAAAAGAGATGAAGTATTGATACAACAACCTGGATGAATCTCCAGAGGCTTATTCTAAGTGGCAGTAGCCAGACTAAATACTGAATGATTCCATCTATGACATTCCAGATATGCAAAGCCATAGAGACAGGGAACAGATGAGAAATTGCCAGGATTTGGGGTAGGAGAAGGTTGTGTCTATAAATGTCTACGAGGGCGTTCTTGGGGGCATTGGGATTGTTCTGTATCCTGTGTGTGCTGGTGGCTACAAGAATCTGTGCATGCATTAAAACTCATAAAACTGTTCACTAAACAAAGTAAATCGTACTGAATGTGCAAGTATAGTCCACGTTATCAGTGATCAAGCTTTAACTAATTCTGTCTGCATGAAAATAAAGTAAATAAGAACACCTGTGACTCCTATAAGCTGTCAGTTGCCATAGCTCTGAAACCCAGTATAGCATCATGCTTGGGACTTTTTATTCTTAAGATATCCTTCACATAAGTGGAAGATTTGGGGATCAATTTAAGGAAAAAGAGTTCAGATGCTGTGTCAGGATAAGTTAACGTCTGTGACTTTACCTAGAAAGGGACAAAGAAGAAGGCTATGCAGTGACAGTGATGAAATCTTTGCGTGACATGTGGAGGCTGATGGGACTGGCTGCATGGAAAATTGTTCAAGTCTTTGCACTTGGTGACCAAAAAAAAAAACGTCTGGATCACCCTCAGCAAGACAGGACTGAGTTGTTGGATGCTGCCCACCTGTAAAAATTGAATTTTCCAAATGCCTCTGTAGTGCTTACTCAGCTTGACTTAGTGAGGTTTATCATTCCACTTGTTTTTAATTCTTTTCATAGCCAGAAGTTAGGATGCTATTAAGGGCAGTACTTAGCCCAGGTCTGCATCTACTTGTCCCTTTGAATTAGGGACAGCATGCCTGTGCTATAATAGTCCCTAAGCACCTGTGATCAATACTAGTGGTATTAGTCTAGCTTTCAGATTGGACTTCCTTCTCCTTTTAGAGCACCTCCAAACGTTTTTGGAAAGAGCACTGTATCCTTACTGGAAACCAAGTTCCCTCTGGGTATGCCATGTCAACCCCCATCTCTTTAACTTCACGTTTGTGCGAGGAAAACATTAACTGCTTCTACCAGTTAGTCGGTGCCAGAAAGGACTTCAGCCATATTTGCTTTTGAGGATACAATTATTTACAGGTTATGCATGGTTCCTTGACAAAGCAACAGTGCTCTAGAGGGCTTCAGCTGGGCCTCATCCGTTTGTTGTGCTCCTGTGATTCAGAGGTTGCTGAGGTACTGTGGACATGGGCCTGTGTTTAGTAGGCAGACTCCTATTTTGGCCTCTCCTGGACCAGACACAGGCCTATCGTATTAAGAGACATTTTGTGTGTGTGTTTTAGAGGAGGGTTTAGGAAAAAATAAATAAAGGAGAAAAGTTCATGTTGCTTAAACAGTATCCCTCACAGAGTGAATTGTTAGAATTTGTACTAATACACAGAAACCCTGGTGGCACACTGAATGGAATCTAATTTATGGAGATTCACAAACCTTTCTGACTGGGAAGCTCTTTTAATTTTTCCCTGACAACTTCATAGTCCTAGTGTTCTGTTCTACAGATTTTACAAAAGCTCATCTGGAAGATAGCAATAAAAGTCATCTTTGAAGTCTTAACTCTTGAATATTATCATCAATTAAGCAACAGGTTCAGGAGCCAGAGAAATTTCCAGCGGTGACCAAAGTTCTGTTTGCCAAGCTGAGGTAACTTCTGGCTTGTGTTTCTGAATAATTGTTTTCAAACTGGAATTTAGCTGTGCCAGTGGTAATCCCCAAAGTATGTCAGAATTCTGGAAACAGTGTAGACACCAATTTGTTTTAATTTTTTGAAGAATTAGATGATGAAGGAGGTTTTGCTATGTGGTTGATAATTTTCTATGCCAGGATAAAATTCATCCATTGAAATTTACAAAACCGCAGCAGAATGTGGTGAGAACGGCAGGCACTTTGCAACGTATGTCCCTGCTCTTACTAGACTGATTATGTGAGGCAGATACATTAAATATCTTTTTTAGCAATTTGGAGTAAAACATGAATGCATTTCTTTAAGTTACTTATGACCAGGGAGATAGCTATATTTGTACTCACAAAACACTGAAGAGATAGTAGGTGTTTTTTGGTGAGTGAATTAATATTTTAATTCAAGGTGAAGAGTTTGTGCACAGCAATCAAATTTTGCCCAAGAAAAGTAGATCATCAACTAAGACTTTCTTCTGTAAACAGAGCATTAGCTTTTCATTTCATTTGTTCTTGTGTCCAAAAGTAATATATAAACTCTGTATCAGTATATCATTATATTTAATATGATACAGTCATAAATATAAACTATCTCAGGAAAAGGCCTCTTACTTAATAAACAGCCAGAATTACCTCAGACACTGTGCAGTCTGCCAGCATGTTAGCTTAAAAGCATGTTGTAGATACTGTCATTATAACTGCATACCTTATATAGAATGATTGCTGAAACAAAGCTGAGCTATATGCATTGTTATTGGAAGTACATTTGGAAAAATAATCGGTTAGGTCTTAATGTATTCTTCATATCTATGGTTTACTCTGGAAGGAGCTAAAATTTTCATTGATCATTTGATTGAGCTGAAACAGTGAATATTTAAAATTTTCTTAGCGTAAAACAAAATGGGAATTTTTCCCTGAAGCCTTTCTGGGAAAAACACACATACAGTTATTACTGTTCTGAAACTTCTAATCTTTTTTTTTTTTTTTATTGTGCTTTAAGTGAAAGTTTAAAAATGAAGTCAGTCTCTCACACAAAAACTTATATACACCTTGCTACAAACTCCCAGTTGCTCTCCCCCTAATGAGACAACCTGCTCCCTCCCTCCACTCTCTCTTTTGTGTCCATTTCGCCAGCTTCCAAACCCCTCTACCCTCTCATCTCCCCTCCTGGGAGGAGATGCCAACATAGTCTCAAGTGTCCACCTGATCCAAAAAGCTCACTCCTCGCCAACATCCCTCTCCAACCCATTGTCCAGTCCAATCCCTGTCTGAAGAGTTGGCTTCGGGAATGGTTCCTGTCCTGGGCCAACAGAAGGTCTGGGGGCCATGACCACCGGTGTCCTTCTAGTCTCAGTCAGACCATTAAGTCTGGTCTTTTTATGAGAATTTGGGGTCTGCATCCCACTGTTCTCCTGCTCCCTCAGGGGTTCTCTGTTGGGTTCCCTGTCAGGGCAGTCATCCATTATAGCCTGGCACAACCTAGCTGTTCTGGTCTCAGGCTGGTGTACTCTCTGGTTTATGTGGCCCTGTCTATCTCCTGGGCTCGAAATTACCTTGATAATTTGTGCTCTTCATGCTCCTTTGATCCAGGTGGGTTGAGACCAATTGATGAGTCTTAGATGGCCCCGTGCTAGTGTTTAAGACCCCAGACGCCTCTCTCCAAGGTGGGAAGCAGAATGTTTTCTTAATAGATTTAATTTTGCCAGTTGACTTAGCCGTCCCCTGAAACCATGGTCCCTAAACCCCCGCCCCTGCTACGCTGGCCTTCGAAGCATTCAGTTTATTCCAGAAACTTCTTTGCATTTCCTTTAGTCCAGTTGTGCTGACCTCTTCTGTATTCTGTGTTGTCTTTCTCGTCACCTAAAGTACTCCTTAACTACTATCTAATTAGCAAATACCCCTCTCCCAGCCTCCCTCCCTCCCCCTTCTCGTAACCATCAAAGAATATTTTCTTCTCTGATTAAACTATTTCTTGAGTTCTTATAATACTGGTCTTATACTGTATTTGTCCCTTTGCATCTGACTAACTTCACTCAGCATAATGCCTTCCAGATTCTCCATGTTATGAAATGTTGCACAGATTCGTCACTGTTCTTTATCGACGCGTAGTATTCCATTGTGTGAATATACCATAATTCATTTATCCATTCATCTGTTGATGGGCACCTTGATTGCTTCCCTCTTTTTGCTATTGTGAACAAAGCTGCAATGAGCATGGGTGTGCATATATCTGTTCGTGTAAAGGCTCTTATTTCTCTAGGGTATATTCCAAGGAGTGAGATTGCTGGATCATGTGGTAGTTCTATTTCTTAGCTTTTTAAGGAAGCACCGAATCAATTTCCAAAGTGGTTGTACCATTTTACATTCCCACCAGCAGTGTAGAAGTGTTCCAATTTCTCCAGAGCCTCTCCAACATTTATTATTTTGTGTTTTTGGATTAATGCCAGCCTTGTTGGAGTGAGATGGAGTCTCATTGTAGTTTTGATTTGCATTTCTCTAATGGTTAATGACCGTGAGCATTTCCTCATGTATCTGTTAGCTACCTGAATGTCTTCTTTAGTGAAGTGTCTGTTCATATCTTTCGCCCATTTTTTTATTTGGGTTATTTGTCTTTTTGTAGTGGAGTTTTTGCAGTATCATGTAGATTTTAGAGATCAGGCACTGATCAGAAATGTCATAGCTCTAAACTTTTTCCCAGTCTGTAGGTAGTCTTTTGACTCTTTTGGTGAAGTCTTTGGATGAGCATGGATGTTTGATTTTAGGAGCTCCCAGTTATCTAGTTTCTCTTCTGCATTGTTAGTGATGTTTTGTATACTGTTAATGCCATGTAATCGGGCTCCTAACGTTGTCCCTAATTTTTCTTCCATGATCTTTATCGTTTTAGATTTTATATTTAGGTCTTTGATCCATTTTGAGTTTGTTTTTGTGCATGGAGTGAGGTATGGGTCATTTTTTTGCAGATTGATATGCAGTTATGCCAGTACCATTTGTGAAAAAGACTGTCTTTTCCCCATTTAACTGTTTTGGGGCCCTTGTCAAATATCAACTGCTCATATGTGGATGGAGCTATGTCTGGATTCTCATTTCTGTTCCAGTGGTCCATGTATCTGTTATTGTACCAGTACCAGGCTGTTTTGACTACTGTGGTGGTATAATAGGTTCTAAAATCAGGTGGGGTAAGTCCTCTCACTTTGTTATTTTTTTTTTTTTTTCAGTAATGCTTTACTTATCCAGGGCCTCTTTCCCTTCCATATGAAGTTGGTGATTTGATTCTCCATCTCAGTAAAAAATGTCGCTGGAATTTGGATGGGAATTGCATTAAATCTGTAGATCCTTTTGGTAGAATAGACATTTTTATAATGTTAAGTCTTCCTATCCATGAGCAAGGTATGTTTTTCTACTTATGTAGGTCTTTTTTGATTTCTTGCAGAAGTGTTTTGTAGTTTTCTTTGTATAAGTTTGTTACATCCCTGGTAAGATTTATTCCTAAGTATTTTATCTTCTTGGGGGCTGCTATAAATGGTATTGATTTGGTGATTTCCTCTTTGATGTTCTTTTTGCTGGTGTAGAGGAATCCAACTGATTTTTGTATGTTTATCTTGTATCCCAATACTCTGCTGAACTCTTTTATTAGTTTCACTAGTTCTCTTGAGGATTTCTTAGGGTTTTCTGTGTATAAGATCATGTCATCTGCAAACAGAGATAAACTTACTTCTTCCTTGCCAGTCTGGATGCCCTTTATTTGTTTATGTAGCCTAATAGCTCTGGCTAGGACCTCCAGCACAATGTTGAATAAGAGCAGTGATAAAAGGCATCCATTTTCAAGGGGAATGATTTTATGCTCTGTCCATTTAAGATGATGTTGGCTGTTAGCTTCATATAAATGCCCTTTATTATGTTGAGGAATTTTCCTTCAATTCCTATTTTGCTGAGAGTTTTTTTCATGAATGGGTGTTGAACTTTGTCAAATGCCTTTTCTGCATCAATTGATAAAATCATGTGATTCTTGTCTTTTGTTTTATTTATGTGATGGATTACATTGATTCTTTTTCTAATGTTGAACCATGACTGCATACCTGGTATGAATCCCACTTGGTCATGGTGAATTATTTTTTTGATATGTTGTTGAATTTTGTTGAGGATTTTTGCATCTAAGTTCATGAGGGATACAGATCTGTAATTTTCTTTTTTTGTGATGTCTTTACCTGGTTTTGGTATCAGGGATATGGTGGCTTCATAGAATGAGTTTGGGAGTATTCTGTCCTTTTCTATGCTGTGAAATACCTTTAGTATTAGTGTTGTTAACTCTTCTCTGAAAGTTTGGTAGAACTCTGCAGTGAAGTCTTCCAGTCCAGGGCTTTTTTTTTTTTGTTGGGAGTTTTTTGATTACCTTTTCATTTTCTTCTCTTGTTATGGTTCTATTTAATTGTTCTACCTCTGTTTGTGTTAGTTAAGGTAAGTAGTGTGTTTCTAGGAAATCATCCATTTCTTCTAGGTTTTCAAATTTGTTAGAGTATAATTTTTCATAGTAATCTGATATGATTCTTTTCATTTCAGTTGGGTCTGTAGTAATATTGCCCCTCTCATTTCTTATTCAGGTTATATGCTTCTTCTCCTGTTTTTCTTTTGTCAGTTCGGCCAATGGTTTAAGAATTTTGTTGAGTTTTTAAAAAAAACAGCTTTTGGTCTTGTTAACTATTTCAATTATTTTTTTGTTTTCTATTTCATTTAGTTCAGCTCTAATTTTTATTATTTGTTTTCTTCTTGTGTCTGAGGGTTTCTTTTGTTGCTGTCTTTCTATTCATTCAAGTTGTAGGGATAATTCTCTGATTTTGGCCCTTTTTCCTTTTTGCATGTGTGCATTTATTGATATAAATTGACCTCTGAGCACTGCTTTTGCTGTGTCCCAAAAGCTCTGATAGGAAGTGTTTTCATTCTCACTGGATTCTATGGATTTCTTTATTCCATCCTTAATGTCTTCTATAATCCAGTCTTTTTTAAGGAGAGTATAGTTAAGTTTCCAAGTGTTTCATTTCTTTTCCCTGCTTTTTCTATTTTTGATTTCCATTTTTATGACCTTATGGTCAGAGAAGATGCTTTGTAATACTTCAATGTTTTGGATTCTGCTAAGGCTTGCTTTATGACCTAGTATGTGGTCTACTCTAGAGAATGTTCCAGGTGTACTGGAAAAGAAAGTATACTTGTCTGCTGTTGGGTGGAGTGTTCTGCATATGTCTATGAGGTTGAGTTGGTTGATTGTGGCATTTAGATCTTCCGTGTCTTTATTGAACTTATTTCTGGATGTTCTGTCCTTCACCACAAGTGGTGTGTTGAAGCCTTCTACTATTATTGTGGAGCTGTATATCTCACTTTTCAATGCTGAGAGTTTGTTTTATGCATCTTGCAGCCCTGTCATTGGGTGCATGAATATTTGATATGGTTATATCTTCTTGGTATATTGTCCCTTTAATCCTTATATAGTGTCCTTACTTATCCTTTCTGATGGATTTAACTTTCAAGTCTATTTTGTCAGAAATTAATATTGCCACTTCTGCTCTTTTTTGATTGTTGTTTGCTTGATATATTTTTTATCCATCCTTTGAGTTTTAGTTTGTTTGTGTCTCTAAGTCTAAGGTGTGCCTCCTGTAAGCAGCATATAGGCAGATCATATTTTTTAATCCATTCTACCACTTTCTGTCTTTTTATTGGTGCATTTAGTCCATTTACGTTCAGCGTAATTATGGATAGGTATGAATTTAGTGCTGTCATTTTAATGTCTTTTTTTGTGTGTTTTTGACAGTTTCTTTTTCCCACTTAATGTTATGTGCTGAGTACATTATCTTTATATATTGTCCTTTCCTCATATTTGTTGTTGTTGATTTTGTTTCTGCTGAGTATCTATTTTTTTCTTGTATTTTATTTTGGTGAGCAGGATAGTTTGTCTCCTTTGTGGTTACCTTATTATTTACTCCTATTTTTCTGAATTTAAGCCTAATTTTTATTTCATTGTATGACCGTATCTTCCTCTCCATATGGAGGTTTTATGGTTACATTTCTTAGTCTCCCTTTTTTATTTTAATGTTTTCTTCTCTTATATAATAGCATTGCTGTTACCCTGTTTTGAGCTTTTTTCAAATCACGCTTTTTTTAAAAATTATTTCCCTGTTTGTGTTGACATCTGATTGCTCTGCCCAGTGTTCTAGTCTTGGGTTGATATCTGATATTATTGATTTTGTAACCAAAGAACTCCCTTTAGTATTTCTTGTAGTTTTGGTTTGATTTTTACGAATTCCCTAAACTTGTGTTTATCTGGAAATGTCCTAATTTCAGCTTCATATTTGAGAGACAGTTTTGCTGGCTATAAGATTCTTGGCTGGCAATTTTTTTCCTTCAACTTTTTAAATTTGTCATCCCATTGCCTTCTTGCCTGCATGGTTTCTGCCGAGTAGTCCAAGCTTATTCTTATTGATTGTCCTTTGTAGGTGACTTTTTGTTTATCCCTTAAAAAAAAAAAATTTTTTTTTTTTTAAACTCTATCTTTGGTTTTGGCAAGTTTGATTATAATATGCCTTGGTGAGTTTCTTTTAATATCTACCTTATGTGGAGTTTGTTAAGCTTCTTGGATAGGTATCTTCTTATCTTTCACAATATCAGGGAAGTTTTCTGCCAACAAATCTTCAACAATTCTCTCTGTATTTTCTGTTGTCCCTCCCTGTTCTGGTACTCCAGCCACTCGTAGGCTATTTCTCTTAATAGAGTCCCACATGATTCTTAAGGTTTCTTCAATTTTTTAAGTTCTTTTATCTGATTTTTCTTCAAATATATTAGTGTCATGTGATTTATCTTCAAGTTCAGGAGTTCTGCCTTCTACTTGCTCAATTCTGCTCTTCTGACTTTCTATTCGGTTGTCTACTTCTGTAATTTTATTGTTAATCTTCTGAATTTCTGATTGCTGTCTATGGATTTTTCCAGCTTACTAAATTATCCATTATGTTCCTGAATAATCTTTCTAATTTCATCATTTGCTTTATCTGTGTGATCCTTGGCTTGTTCTGCGTATTGCCTCATTTCCTTCCTGATGTCTTGAAGGATTCTGTATATTTAAACTTTTGTATTCTGCTTCTGAAATTCCAGGAAGGCACTTTCATCTAGAAGATCCCTGGATTCTTTGTTTTGAGAGCTTGTTGAGGCGATCTTGATCTGTTTTTTTATGTGACTTGATATTGACTGTTGTCTCTGAGGCATCTATAGGTTATTGTATTAGATTATGTTTGCTTACTGTGTCATAGCTTCTTGCTTTGTTTTGTTTTGATATGCCCAGATGGGTTGCTTGAGTGAGCTAGCTTGATTATTTTCACCTTTGGAGCTCTGATGTCCTGTTCTCAGATGGCTAGAGCTGTTATCAGGTATATCAGTCTAGGAGTCCATTCACTTGAATGAATTCATCTCAGTTGTCGAGGTAGCTGATCATCAGGTGTGTGGTACAGGCTCTGTCCTACAGTCTTAGAGGGGCAGGGGTGATTGGCGTAGATATCGGTATCTGGTTGCAGCAGGAGGTCACTCTCTGAACAAGGCAGGGGGTTGAAAACCAAACCCTGAATGTCACCGAGGAAAGCACATCCCTGTTCCATACAGCGTGCAGGTGGGTGGGTTCTGCAGATGGGCCATGGACACCCAGTGTTTTTGGTTATAAGGACTGGGAGGTACCAGTTATCTTTGAATCCCTGTCATGGGTGGCTGGGTGACCTGAGTGGAGCTACCAGTCCTTAGGCCCCTGATGTGGGTAGGTGAGGACCATGTTTAATAGGCAAAGCAATATCAAACATCAAATATCCACCTTTCCTCAGCACAGCTGAAATGGTTAAAGTTTGTCGACAAGGGCCTGTTCTCCTGAAATAGGCCCACACATGTCCACAGAGAGGAGAAAGGTGCTTAAAGTCCACAGACAGTTTATGCCTGGGCAGGAGCCACTTCTATCCTGAGCTTCCCTGGTTAGTGGAGCTGGCAAATTATCTTTTCTCCCAAATGCAAATTTTGTCCTTCTCCAAGACTGGGAGGATGGCTCTAGGCAGTCAACAGTGCCTATCTCAGTCCCAGGGAATTCAGCCACTGAAGCTGGCTTGGGGGTGGGGGAGCCGCCTTAAAATATACACAAGTACTTAGCTTTTGCCGAGAGTGCCGTTCTTCTCTGGTTCCGGAGCTATGAGTAGGCTGCTTCTTCCTGAGGAAACTGCGGCCAAATGCCAGTACCAGCCTGCCGTTTTGGCTCCAGGAATAGTGCCTGAGGGCTCCCCAAGATTCAAGTCCAGTAACTCCTCTCCGCTTCTGAACCGTCTCTTCCTCACCATGCCCCTCTGTTTGTTTTCTCAGCTTGCCTTTAATGCTCAGGGCTCCTATCTTGTCATAAATATACTGGTTTCACTTGTTTTTTCAGGTCTTTGTTGTAAAGAGGGCTCGCTGTAAGCTCTTGTCTATTCCACCATCTTGGCGCTGCCTCCTGTTCTGAAACTTCTTGAAGTGTTGGTTGGCACCTACTTTTAAGTCTTTTTTTTTTTTTAAAGCTATGTTGAGAAATAGCTCATATACCTTAAAATTCAGTCTTTTTAACTGGACAATGTAGAGTTTATTGTTTTGTATTTACTTTTTATTATTGCCACAGAGTTGTACCACCATAACCACTTTTTATTTGTAGAATGTGTTCATCACCCCCAAAAGAAACTTGTACCCATTTGCAATCACTCCCCATTCCTCCTTACCCCTGATCCTTGGCAGCCACTCCTCTACTTTCCATTTTCTATGGATTTGCCTATTCTGGAAATTTCATACAATACTATCATAAATACATGGCCTTTTGAGTTTGGCTTCTCTTATTTGGCATCTATTTTTGAGGTTCATTCATGTTATAGCATGAATCAGTACTTCATTACTTTATGGCTGAAAAATATTTCATAACCCGTTGCCTTCCAGTCAATTCCGACTCATAGCAGTAGAACTGCTCTAAGGAGTGGCTGGTGGATTTGAACTGCCGGCCTTTTTGTTAGGTGCCGAGCTCTTAACCACACTGCACCACCAAGGATCCATAATGTTCTATAGTATGGATATACCGCATTTTGTTTATTCTGTCATCTGTTGGTGGACATTTGGATTGTTTCCATGTTTTAACTATTATGAATAATGATGCTGTAAACATTCATGTTTTTTATATAGGCATACTTAGAAGTAACCGTGTTGGTGTAGTGGTTAAGTGCTACGGCTGCTAACCAAAGGTCAGCAGTTCAAATCTACCACGTGCTCCTTGGAAGCTCTATGAGGGCAGTTCTGCTCTGTCCTCTAGGGTCGCTATGAGTTGGAATCGACTCAACGGCACTGGATTTGTTTTTCTTTTCTTTTCTTTTTTTTTTTTTTTTTTACTTAGAAGTAAGTTCTCTTGAGTATACTAGGAGTGAAATTGTTGGGATACATAGGAATTTCATGTTTAACATTATGAGGAACTGCCAAACAGTTTTTCAAAGCTGCTGGACCATTTTATATGCTCATTGGCAAAGTGTAAGTGTGCCAGTTTTTCCATGTCTTCACCCACACTTGTTAGTCTCTGCCTTTTTCATATTAGTCATCCTACTTTGTGTAAAGCGGTATCTCATTGTGATTTTGATTTGTATTTGCCTAAAGATTAATGATGTTGAACATCTTTTCATGTGCTCATTGGCCATTTGTATATGGTACTTTAGAGTAGTACCTATTCAAATCCTTTGCTCATATTTGATTTAATTTCTTTGTCTACTAAGTCCAACATTTGGGATTCCTCAAGGACAGTTTATATTGGCTGCTAGGCCATACTTTACTGTTTCTTTGCCTAGCTCATAAATACTTTGTTGAAAACTGCTATTTTAGGAAATATTATATGGCAACTCTGTAAATGAGACCCTCTTCTCTCCATGATTTGTTGTTATTGTTTTTATTGTTATGTGGAGTTTGTCATAACTCCAGTATGTCAGCCAGGGACTACCTATATTGCTTTTCATCGCAACCATAGCTGTGAGGATGCTGATTTTCAAGGGTATCATGATGGTAAGGAGAAGGAAATGGAAATAAGGTAATTTAAAACACTGTAAAACTCAGTATATTTACCAATATTTTGCTGTATTCTTTGAATAAATGCTCTGAGAAATCTTGCAAGCCTTTGATTAATTTTCAAAGTTTTGAAAAAAGTAGATTTTGAGAAGTTTTGCCAGTGTTCTCATTGCTTTTACAGTGAGTAGAATTTTAGATGTCCTCACTTCTTTGCCATTCCAGAAGTGGTTTCAAGTGTTTTTCTGTGTTGTTGTTGTTTTTTGTAACTACCTTAACACTAGCAGTCAAGTTAGGTTTATAAAAGTGGAAAATAATTTCTGGTTGGCTTACAAA
The DNA here is from genome assembly GCF_030014295.1 of Loxodonta africana. Taxonomy (NCBI): domain Eukaryota; kingdom Metazoa; phylum Chordata; class Mammalia; order Proboscidea; family Elephantidae; genus Loxodonta; species Loxodonta africana. The sequence continues at coordinate 127,961,448 of NC_087349.1, read as the reverse complement.
TATCTTAGCTCAATTTTCTAAAAGCAGTCATCAAAGCAATTTTAAAATAGTATCATCTCTTTTTACCTTTCAGTCTCTCTAAGATAACCATGTTAACATATCTTCTTGCCCATAACGTGTACACATACAAAGGGTACATTTAAAAATAAATCATGGGCAATGCTTATTCTGCAACTTAAAATTTTTACATAACAATAAGCCATGGACGTTCCTCCAGTATTAAAATCTGGAAAAAAAAAATCTTTCTCAGAATTTTCTTACCTGTTTTGAGGTATCCATTCTTCCATGTACATGCTAAAGTTATATATATACAAAAAAAACCCAGTGCCATAAGTTGGAGTTTTTAAAATTGAGATTTTCTTTGAAATTGCTTAAAAATTATATTAATATGAGAAAGACTGATTTTTATGATGATATGATGTCTTAGTTGGGGACATAGAATGTTCTCTATTTGCTCGTATGAGTTTTTTTTTTTATTATTCAATAACTTTTTATAGTCTTTTAAAATTATATTCTTCCAAAAATATGCTCTTATTAAATTTATCTTACCTTATTTTCTTGAGACGGGAATCATTATTATATGAAGATTTTCCCCCCATGTGTACTTTCCAAAAGTGTAAAAAGTTCACACACACACACATTTATAAATCCTACTAAATTCTTTAGGAATTTTAAACTATTTAGTAATTTCTATAAACCCTGAAATTTTGTTGTGTCATAGAGTAAAACAGGTTACTCTGTAAAAGTGAAATCAAAAAGTTTTATTGAGGGCATAAAAATGATTCACATCAGGGAAACAGAGTTCACAAAGTGAAACTGAGCGCTCCCATCAGTCTGAGGCTACTCAGGGCTTAAATTCTGAAATGCCAGGAATCAATAGCAAAAATTTTCTGATTGGTTGTATGTAAAGTAAGTTCTTCTGATTGGCTAAGCATTTACAGGAAAAACCGCAGAGATTTTTAAAAATAATTTACTTCTTGTATCTGACTGGCTGATATTTATCTAATCTAATTTTTTTAATAGCATAGTGGTTAAGAGCTATGGCTGCTAACCAAAGGGTTGGCAGTTTGAATCTGCCAGGCATTCCTTGGAAACTCTATGGGGCAGTTCTTCTCTGTCTTATAGGGTCACTATGAATCGGAAACGACTCGACAGCACTGGGTTTGGTTTGTTTTGTTTGTAACCACTGATTTAAGAAATGGCCATAAGCTCATCACAGGGATGAGCATCCTTGATGAAATAATGAAGCCATAAGCTTTTTTCAATAAATCATTAAGGATATGCCAAGGCAAGTCCTTCCTGTAAGCAGCTTTCTTAATTGTTCCACTGAAAACGGGACTTAGGCAGGGAGGCTGATCTGTTAGTTAGTAATAAGCAATGAAATGGAGTTAGGCCTGCCCCTTACACAGAAACCTCAGTCATGCCAAGAACTTCAAATTTCAAGTTTTAGAGTGCTCTTTGGCAGTTGGTATTATTTGTGTAAAGTAAGTGTACGGTAATCTCTTATATTAAGGTTAGTAGGAAGTATCTGGAAAACCATATGAGCCTTGGACCACGTTATAATGGCAGGTAGTTTTTCAATATTTTCTATGATCATTGGATTGTTCAGGTCCTCTACCTTTTTGGAAGTCAATTTTGGGTTATTATCTTCTATTAGGAATCATTTTCTTCCTTTGTATTTTTCAATTTATTGTTACAAAACTTGCCCATAATATTTTCTATAAATATCTCCTATATATCTAGTTACATATCATTTATCATATATAATGTTGTACATTTTTGCTTTACTTACTTTTTTTTAACGATAGGTCTTTGTAGGACTTTATCATTTTTTCAAACCACTCCCTTTCATTTTTTTTTTTTTTTGGCTTTTTGTTTTACTAAGGACAACTTTTAACTTCCTGACTTCACCCTCCTACATTATATAGATTTGTTCTGGTATTTGCTGTGTTTAAAAGTTTTGGAATAAAACATGTTCATTAAAGTAATTGAGACTCAGAGGCAATTGTGGTCAATACCTTTATATGTAACCTGGCTTAAAGGTAACTTTGTGGAGCTCTTGTGGAAATGATGCCTTTTTCTCTTTGTCTGAAATCAGCTGAAAACCCATGCAAGATTTACCTATAATCCAGGTAGCTGCAATAAGAGTCCCTTCATAAATGACTGCAATTCTTGCACCTGCTTTCATAAAAATTAATGTGCTAAACACTTAACACGTGATAGATGTAACATATTAGTGTGATAAAAGAACTTCACTTTGCCATATTGTCTCACTGTAATTATTAAGTCTCTGTTGCAAATGTGTTTTAAATTTTGAGGATGATTAAAATGACATTTTTACTGTTTACTCTGGTCATTGCTGATGAGAGTAAATTGTTTGCTGAATCAGCATGAATTTAGAACATGAGTGAATATTCTGGACTTTTTCCCAGAAAGGAATGTGACTTCAGGTCATATAAATGTGGCAGCACAAATCCCTTTGGATTTAGAAATTTGTGGATGTCCTTAGGCACAGCAGATTAGCTGTTCATTTTTCTTCCTTAAAAAAAAAAAAAAAATTTTTTTTCTTTTTTCATTAAAAAAAAAAATTAGCTAGGTTTAAATCCTAGAGCAATTTTATAGACTTCCAGAAGTTATATTTTTATCTGGGGACTATTTTGATGGAGACCAAGAAATAAAGGCCACCAGAAGAATACTTGGCTAGAGTCAGGACAGGAACAGGTTAATTATGAAAAGCAAAAGAATAGATAAGAGAAAATTTATCATGTGTGTATCTGGTATTCAGACTGAAGCATTAAACCATGAATTTACATGGAAAGGATTTCTGAGAGAATGGTGTTGTTAACAGATTGCTGTGCTGGGGCCTGTGAATGAGGAAGGTGATTTTTTAATGGTTGGGGGAAAGTTATGTTAAAAATAACCAAAACTCAATAAAATTTGAACAAAAGGCTTATTCTCAGCAGTTACGCTATATGCACATAGGGAGGCTATTTTAATTCCAGAAAAAAAATTGGTTGGAAGAAGCTAGGTACCTTGGGGCTAATAAAGAGGAAGAAATGTAGAAAATCAACCACTGGCTAATCTTAACATGATTGGTGGACCCCCCTACCCCCCCCCCCCCCCCCCCGCTTTACTGAGATCTACTAGTATCAGGTCATAAGATGGTCTTTGGCCCTACAACTAGCCATTTCTTTTGACATTCAAATTCAGCAAGCCTGGCTCCTAGCTTTGAACAGGAAAGAAAAAAATTAGCAATTTTGGTGGGGGGAAAAAAAAAAACTGGCAGAATTAATTTTGGTCAGGAATTTCTTTAAAGTGAATATTTGGTTTCGTAAGTAAGAAACCCCCAAATCAAAGCAAGATATCAATATCTTTCCTTGATAGTTACTAAGAAGAAAATCTCCTCTCAACCCAGGAAAGCGCTCCACAAAAGTAAAGAAGAAAAATTTTATTATTGAATAAGCATTAAACCAGAATTCGATGCATCACAGAGAATCCGATAGAGATAACACAGATAGAAAGAAATCTTGTTCTTGATATAGTTAGAGCCCTAATGGTGTAGTGGTTAAAATGATTGAGTGTTAACCAAAAGGTCAGGGGTTCGAAACCACCAGCAGCTCGACAGGAGAAAGATCTGTCAGTCTGCTTCCGTAAAGATTTACAACCTCAGAAACACTATAGGGTTGCTGAGTCGGAATCCAGCAGTGAGTCTGGTTTTTGGTTTTTATATAGTTAAGGGGATACAACCTGTTACATGTTTTCAAGATAATATTGCTAATTTTCTAATATCTTTAGGATACCTGAAGTTTTGCTAAACTCCTTACAGGAAACTGGGAGGTAGGAATGAACTTCCTTGATGGTTATATTTCAGAAGAGGATGGTTCCAAGGATTTGAGAAAACTTCCTTGATTTACATACTTTTCAAAGAGACAGAGAATTTACAGTCACAAGATATCTAAAGTGGATTCTGAAAAAACGGGAGGAGAGGTGACTCTTATTTGCAAAAGGGAGAATTAATAAGTCTTGTTTGCAATTTACATGTTTCCTTACATAATCAGGAGCCCTGGGGGCACAGCGGTTAAGTGCTGCATTGCTAACTGAAAGGTTAGAGGTTTGAACCCACTCAGTGGGAAAAAAATGTGGTAGTCTGCTTCCATAAAGATTTACAGCCTTGGAAACACCATAGAGTCGCCATGAGTTGGATTGGACTCAATGAAAATGGGTTTGGTTTTTTGGTTTACATAATCAACCTGACAGCAGAAAAAACAACATTGGATTTGGTGTCAGCAGATGTATTTTCAAATTCAGGCCCTACTCTTTGCTATTTCTGTGAACTTGACAGTCACATAATGTCACATGCATGGAGGAGTTTTATACTTGTGGGTGCTTTGTGTAAGGGGCAGTACAGTGATGCTCCTGATTATGCAGGAAAATAGCCAGGTCTGAACAGGGAGGAGCAGGGTGGCATGGTGGTCTGAGGCCAGAGATGATGCTGGCAATCTACATCTAGAGGACAGATGAAATTGGATCCAAGGTGGAAAAGGTAGATAGAAAGTGGTGAATTTGTAACAGAAGAAAATAAGGAAAGGAATTAAATCACGGGTTCCTTGGTAATTCTCAGAAGAAGAAAGCCCCTCACCAGGCTATCAAAATCACATACACCCAGCAGTCAGTACTGACCACACGCTCCATGAAGATCTCTTACTAAATGTGAGAACATTTGCAGGTTTTAGTCAAGAATGTCTAATACTGAACGGACATGGAAATATAGGGAGAAGAGAAGGAGTGTGCTGTCTCATTAGGGGGAGAGCAACTGGGAGTATATAGCAAGGTGTATATAGGCTTTTGTATGACAGACTGACTTGATTTGTAAACTTTCACATAAAGCACAATAAAAATTAAAAAAAAAAAAGAATTCCTGATACAAGGGGCATGTTCCTTGTTCCTCACAATGTTCTTCTCTTTCCTAAATTCAAGGATTTAGCTCTAACCCCAGAGATTCTAGGGTTGGAGTTGTGTTGTAGGTAAGTCACTTAGCTTGAGCCTCAGCTTCCACATTTGTAAAGCTGTGGTGGTACCTCCTTGTTCGTCACTGTGAGGATGGTATGAGGTAATGTGCTTATGTCCAATAGCCTGGTGCCTAGCATTAGAGCATAACTGATGAAGGTGAATAACCTTTCCTTTTTACTATTTGATACATCTTCTTTCAACTTCATTTGGTAAATATTTATTAATTGCTGACTTTTTTATATGCTAGAGATAATGTTAAGTGGTAAGACGGAAAATAAGAAGCTTTGTCCCAGCTTCATAGAGGTGAGGGAGGGAGGGAGATACTAGTCAGTCATGTGAGTAAACATTAAATCCAGCTGCTATTGAGTCAACTCCAAGTCATGGTGTCCGCACGTCTGTGTGTGTCAGAGTAAACTGTGCTCCGTAGGGTTTTCAGTGCCTAATTTTTCAGAAGTAGATCACCAAGCCTTTCTTCTGAGGTGCCTCTGGATGGACTAGAACTTCCAACCTTTTGGTTAGCAGCAGAGCATGTTAACCATTTTCACCACATAAAAGATGCTACAGCCTGGTCTGAGGAGTAAAGGCTACATTTCCAGACAAATGGTATTTAATTGGGATCACTAACCAAAGGGTCGGCAGTTCAAGTCCACCAGGCACTCCTTGGAAACTCTATAGGGCAGTTCTACTCTGTCTTATAGGGTCACTATGAGTCGGAATGGACTTGATGGCACTGGGGTTTTTGGGCTTGTGGGTCAGTAAGAGTTAACCAAAGAATGGGAAGAGTGTAGACAGAGTGGGTACAGCTGGGGGCAATAGCATGGACAAAGGATCGCAAATTTGAGAAACCGAGAAAATGCCATTGAAGTTGGAGTTCAGAGAGGGGTTCGGAGGGTAGTGTGAGCACAGACTGCAGCTCTGGCAGATCCACCTGAGTTAAAAAACTCCTCGTGGTATCAGTGTTATCTTTAGGGAAAAAATCATTAATCTCCAGATTATCAGGTTCAATAACCAGAATCATTATATCAGAAATAGAAAATAAAGGCTTCAGTTGAGGACCCGCAAGTATCAAAGATCTTATTTCCATGTGAATTTTCTATGCAATAATACACATCTAGGAGGAAAGTGCATAGAAGTTGCTTGAAAGTAACATCCAGCAGTCCCTTGTCTGCCAACTGGGCTTTGGTGCTGTAGGCTGAAGCAGAAGGTGATTTATGTAACTGAGCTCTGAGAACAGCTTCCCTCAGAGGGAGACAAGTCACTAGAATGATGAATCACTAGTGGAGCTTTCAGTATATAGCACTGGAATCTTTTTCACTTTTACATATCTCCCTGACATTTACATTTGAATGTGACACTCAGAGAAGTAAGGATAATAGATCACATGCTGAGCCTCAAGCAGCATCTTTTTAGATGGGAGAGGAGTAAGAAAGAACTAGAGAGAGAAAGAGCCCTGGGACGACTTCTGTGAAGTTAGGATCCAAGGGTGTTCTGGAATCTTCTTCCCACGATGTCTACTCAGCATATGACTGCCATTAGTAATGAATTATAGCCTAGGCTGAAACCACCAGCCTGAACAAAATGGGATATCATTCATGTAACAAATATTTATTGGACAAGTATATTGTTCTAGGTTGTAGGAAAAAAAAAAAAAAAAAGGATAAATAATTATGTCTCCTGTCTATAAAAAACAAACAAACAAACCCAGTGCCATTGAGTCAATTCTGACTCATAGTGACCCTATAGGACAGAGTAGAACTTCCCCACAGAGTTTCCAAGGAGCACCTGGTAGATTCAAACTGCTGACCTTTTGGTTGGCAGCCGTAGCACTTAACCACTATGCCACCAGGGTTTCCCACCTGTCTATTAGGAGTTGATAACCCACTGGGGTGCTAAGCATGTTAACAATTACAATAATGCTGACTAACATTTTTTGAGCGCCTACAATGTACCACTCATTTTGATAAGTTATTTGTAGCCATTTGTTATCTCATTGAGCCTTCTAGCAACCTTTTTTTTTTAGATGAAATAACCAAGGTCCCCAAGAGCTTTAATAATTTGATCAAGAACCCATGACTTACAAGTGCCAAACCAAGCATTAAGCCCAGTTTTCTCTTCTACCAAATCTCAAGTTCTTAACCACCGCTGTATATTATTGCAGCAAAACATCTCAAAAGAAGTATGTGCAAAACTCTAAGGAAGCACCTGGGAAGGAATCTGTGATTCTGACTCAAAGAATTTAGGAAGGCTCCAAGGAATACGTGATGTCTGAGCTCCAGCTCAGTGCTCTTGACTTGGACCAACTGAACCCAAATCGCTGTACTATCACTATGATACTGTATACACAGACCCAATATGTGCTGGCTTCATTATGAAGAAATGTGAAGAGTGAATTGGTCACCTGTGGAGGATCCTGTTGCTATCAGGTTGATTCCGACTCATAGTGGCCCTATAGGACAGAGTAGAGCTAGGTTTTCCAAGGAATAGCTGCTGGATTCAAACTGCTGACCTTTTGGTTAGCAGCTGTACCTCTTAACCACTGCCTCATCAGGGCTCCATGGAGGATAATAGGGAACAAATTTATTATCTTGAAAACTGGTAGGTAAAAGGGAAGAATCAAGCATCTATCTACCCTTTTCTATGTGAAATAATTCAAGGTTATAAATAAAAGAAAAAATGATAGAGTATCACCATTTTACCAATCCCTAATGCATTAATGTTTTAATTCTCCTGAGCCACTATTTTGATGTGGCTAAGGAAACAAGAAGTACTGAGGAATTCATGAGGTCCAGTCTAAGAGATGAGGCAGACAATTAACAAATAAATAATTTTAACTCATGTTTAGTGCTACAAAGATGTAATGATAGACGCGAAGAAGGAGAGCCTTCTTGTGTAGGGTGGTTGGGCTGATCTTCTTGATGAAGATGGATTAGTTGAGATCTGACCAATGATATAGCATCTGCTTGTAAAAAGCTGCTGGAAGAGACTCCTGGGCAAAAGGAAAGACAGGTGTGAAATTCCCAAGGCATGTTCAGAACCTGAAACAGAAAAGGGTTTATTGAAAATATGTTGTTAAAAGCATATAAAAGAGGACTTCTGTTTTCATGTATCATAATCCCTCTTCCCCTTCAAAGGTTTGAAGTAGTTACACATTACATCCTTGACTGATATTATTACTGGATCATTGCGAAATTACTTAATGCAAAGCCAACAAATATTGATTGAGTTAAATAATAAACACTGGAGGTGGAGCCAAGATGGCAGAATAGACAGATCCTTCTGGCAAGCCCTCTTTACAACAAAGACCCCCCAAAACAAGTCAAATGTGTATATTCATGACAAGCTAGGAGCCCTGAACATCAAAGGCAAGCTTAGAAAACAAACTGAGGGACAGGGGAAAGAAGAGACATTTCAGAAGCAGAGAGGAGTTACAGGATCTGAATCATGGAGACCCTTCAGGCACTATTCTGGGAGTGGCGGTGGTGGGCTGGTACTAGCGTCTGGCTGCAGTTTCCTCGGGGAGAAACAGCCAGCCACACAGCCTACTCACACCTCCAAAAATAGAGAAGAACGACGCTCTCTGAAAAAGATAGGTACTTGCGTATATCCTACCGTGCCCCCCTACCCCCAAGCCAGCTTCAGCTGCTGTTGATTCCCCTGGGCCTGAGATAGGCACGATTGAGCACCTAGAGCCATCCTCCTGGCCTTGGAGAAGGAAAAAAATTGCGATTATTTGCCAGCTCCACTAACTGGGGGAACTCAGGACAGAAGCGGCTTCTTTCCAGGTATTAAAGGTCCACGGACTTTGAGTACCTTTCCCCTCTGAATGGACCTGTGTGGGCCTATTTCAGGAGACTAGACCCTTGTTGGTAGACTCCAACCGTTTCAGCTGTGCGGCCAAGAGGTGGGTCTTCGATGTTTGACATTACATTGCCTATTAAACAGGGTCTTCACCTACCCACATCTGGGGCCTAAGAACTAGTAGCTCCACTCAGGTCACCCAGCTACCTGTGACAGGGGTCCAAGGATAACTGGTACATCCCAATCCTTACAACCAAAAATATTGGGTGCCCATGGTCTGTCTGTAGAACCTACCCACCTGTACACTCTAGGGAACAGGGACACACTTTCCTCAGGGACATGTGGGGGATGACTCTCAGCCCCCCAACTTATTCAGACTGTGACCCCCCTGCTGCAACCAGATACCAGTACCTACACCAATCACCCCTGCCCCTCTAAGACTGTAGGACAGAGCTTGTACCACACACTTGATGATCAGCTACCTGCACACCTGAGCTGAATTCATACAAGAAAAATGAATGGACTCCTAGACTGATATACCTGATAACAGCTCTAGCCATCTGGGGACAGGACATCAGAGCTCTAAAGGTGAAAATAATCAAGCTAGCTCACTCAAGCAACCCATTTGGGCATATCAAAACAAAACAGAGCAAGAAACTACAACATAGTAAGCAAACATAAAATAAACTAATACAATAACTTATAGATGGCTCAGACAGAACAGTCAAAATCAAGTCACATAAAGAAACAGACCATGATCACCTCAACGAGCTCTCAAAGCAAAGGATCCAGGGATCTTCTAGAAGAAAGTGCCTTCCTGGAATTACCAGAGGCAGAATACAAAAGATTAATACACAGAACCCTTCAAGACATCAGGAAGGAAATGAGGCAATACGCGGAACACGCCAAGGATCACACAGATAAAGCAAATGAAGAAATTAAAAAGATTATTCAGGAACATAATGAAAAATTTAATAAGCTGGAAAAATCCATAGATAGACAGCAATCAGAAATTCAAAAGATTAACAATAAAATTACAGAAGTAGGCAACTCAACAGAAAGTCAGAGAAGCAGATTTGAGCGAATGGAAGGCAGAATTTCTGAACTTCAAGATAAATCAATTGGCACTAATATATTTGAAGAAAAATCAGATAAAATAATTAAAAAAAATGAAGAAACCTTAATCATGTGGGACTCTATTAAGAGAAATACCCTACAAGTGATTGGAGTACCAGAACAGGGAGGGATAACAGAAAATACAGAGAGAATTGTTGAAGATTTTTTGGCAGAAAACGTCTCTGATGTCATGAAAGATGAGAAGATATCTATTCAAGATGCTCATCAAACTCCACAAAAGGTAGATGTTAAAAGAAAATCACCAAGGCATATTATAATGAAACTTGCCAAAACCAAAGATAAAGAGAGAATTTTAAGAGCAGCTAGGGATAAATGAAGAGTCACCTACAAAGGAGAGCCAATAAGAATAAATTCAGACTACACAGCAGAAACCATGCTGGCAAGAAGTCAGTGGGATGACTTATATAAAAAATTGAAGGAAAAAAATTGCCAGCCAAGAATCTTATAGCCAGCAAAACTGTCTCTCAACTATGCAGGTGAAATTAGGACATTTCCAGATAAACAGAAGTTTAGGGAATTCGTAAAAACCAAACCAAAACTACAAGAAATAATAAAGGGAGTACTTTGGTTAGAAAATCAATAATATCAGGTGTCAACCCAAGACTAGAACACTGGGCAGAGCAATCAGAAGTCAAACCAGACAGGGAAATCAAAAAAATAAATCAAGATTAAAAAAAAAAAAGGCTCAAAACAGGATAACAGTGATGTTATTATGGAAAAGAAGACAACATTAAAACAATAAAGAGGGACTAAGAACTGTTTTTTTTTTTTTTTTAGAACTGTAGTCATAGATCTTCTCTATGGAGAGGAAGATAAGGCAATACAAAGAAATAAAAGTTATGTTTAAATTTAGAAAAATAGGGGTAAATAATAAGGTAACCACAAAGGTGACAAACCTACAGATCAAAATAAAATACAAGAAAAAAATACTCAGCAGAAACAAAATCAACAACAATGAATACGAGGAAAGGACAATATATGAAGATAATTTACCCAGCACATAAAATTAACTGGGAAGAAGAAACTGTCAACAACACACACAAAAAAGACATCAAAATAATAACACTAATATCATACCTATCCATAATTACGCTGAATGTAAATGGACTAAATGCACCAATAAAGAGACAAAGAGTGGCAGAATGGATGAAAAAACACAATCTGTCTATATGCTGCCTACAGCAGACATACCTTAGACTTAGAGGTGCAAACACAGTAACACTCAAAGGATGGAAAAAAATATATCAAGAAAACAACAATCAAAAAAGAGCAGGAGTGGCAATATTAATTTCTGACAAAATAGACTTGAAGGCTAAATCCATCATAAAGGATAAGGAAGGACACTATATATTGATTAAAAGGATAATATACCAAGAAGATATAACCATATTAAATATTTATGAACACAATGACAGGGCTGAAATATACATAAAACGAACTCTATCAGCATTGAAAAGTGAGATAGACAGCTCCACAATAATAGTAGGAGACCTCAACACACCACTTTTGATGAAGGACAAGACATCCAGAAAGAAGCTCAATAAAGACACGGAAGATCTAAATGCCACAATCAACCAACCTGACCTCACAGATGTATACAAAACCCTCCACCCAACGGCGTCCAAGTATACTTTCTTTTCTAGTACACATGGAACATTCTCTAGAATAGACCACATATTAGGTCATAAAGTAAGCCTTAGCAGAATCCAAAACATTGAAGTATTACAAAGCATCTTCTCTGACCATAAGGCCATAAAAATGGAAATCAATAACAGGAAAAGCAGAGAAAAGAAATAAAACACTTGGAAACTGAACAATACCCTGTTTAAAAAAGACTGGATTGTAGAAGACATTAAGGATGGAATGAAGAAATTCATAGAATCCAATGAGAATGAAAACACTTCCTCTGAGAACCTTTGGGACACAGCTAAAGCAGTACTCAGAGTTCAATTTACATCAATAATGCACACATATAAAAAGAAGAAAGGGCCAAAATCAAAGAACTATCCCTACAACCTGAACAAGTAGAAAGACAGCAACAAAAGAAACCCTCAAGTACCAGAAGAAAACAATAAAAATTAGAGCTGAGTTAAATGAGAAAACAGAAAAACAATTGAAAGAATTAACAAGAACAAAAGCTGGTTCTTAGAAAAATCAACAAAATTGATAAACCACTTGCCAAACTGACAAAATTAAAACAAGAGAGGAAGCAAATAACCCAAATAAGAATTGAAATGGGCAATATTACAACAGATCCAACTGAAATTAAAAGAATCACATCAGATTACTATGAAAAATTGTACTCTAACAAATTTGAAAACCTAGAAGAAATAGAAAACTTCCTAGAAACACACTACCTACCTAAACTAACACAAACAGAGATAGAACAACTAAATAGACCCATAACAAAAGAAAAAAATGAAAAGGTAATCAAAAAACTCCCAACAAAAAAAAGCCCTTGCCCAGGCAGCTTCACCGCAGAGTTCTACCAAACTTTCAGAGAAGAGTTAACACCACTAATACTAAAGGTACTTCACAGCATAGAAAAGGACAGAATACTCCCAAACTCATTCTGTGAAGCCAGCATATCCCTGGTATCAAAACCAGGTAAAGACACCACAAAAAAAAGAAAATTACAGACTTGTATCCCTCATGAACACAGATGCAAAACTCCTCAACAAAATTCTAGCCAACAACATTCAACAATATTATATCAAAAAAATAATTCACCATGACCAAGTGGGATTCATACCAGGTATGCAGGGATGGTTCAACATTAGAAAAACAATGTAATCTATCATATAAATAAAAGACAAGAATCACATAGTTTTATCAATTGATGCACAAAAAAGCATTTGACAAAGTTCAACACCCATTCATGATATAAACTCTCAGCAAAATAGGAATACAAGGAAAATCCCTCAACATAATAAAGGGCATTTATTCAAAGTCAATAGCTAACGTCATCCTAAATGGAGAGAGCATAAAAGCATTCCCCTTGAGATCAGGAACAAGACAAGGATGCCCTTTATCACCACTCTTATTCAGCATTGTATTGGAGTCCTAGCCAGAGCAATTAGCTGGTTAAAGAAATAAAAGGCATCCAGACTAGCAAGGAAGAAATAAAAGTATCTCCATTTGCAGATGACATGATCTTATACACAGAAAACCCTAAGGAATTCTCAACAAAACTACTGAAAGTAATAGAAGAGTTCAGCAGAGTATTGGGATACAAGATAAACATACAGAAATCAGTCGAATTCCTCTACACCAACAAAAAGAACATCCAAGAGGAAGTCACCAAATCAATACCATTTACAGTAGCCCCCAAGAAGATAAAATACTTAGGAATAAATCTTACCAGAGATGTAACAGACTCATACAAAGAAAACTACAAAACACTTCTGCAAGAAATCAAAAGAGACCTACATAAGTGGAAAAACATACCTTGCTCATGGATAGGAAGACTTAACATTATAAAAATGTCTATTCTACCAAAAGGGATCTACAGATTTAATGCAATTCCGATCCAAATTCCTACAACATTTTTTACTGAGACAGAGAATCAATTCACCGACTTCATATGGAAGGGAAAGAGGCCCTGGATAAATAAGGCATTACTGAAAAAGAAGAACAAGGTGGGAGGCCTTACCCTACCTGATTTTAAAACCTATTATGCCGCCACAGTAGTCAAGACAGCCTGCTACTGGTACAACAACAGATACATAGACCAGAGGAACAGAATTGAGAATGTAGACATAGCTCCATCCACATATGAGGAGTTGATATTTGACAAAGGCCCCAAAACAGCTAAATTTGGAAAAGACACTCTTTTTAACATACGGTGGTGGCATAACTGGATATCCATCTGCAAAAAAAATGAAACAAGTCCCATACCTCACTCAATGCACAGAAATGAACTCAAAATGGATCAAAGACCTAAATATAAAATTTAAAACGATAAAGATCATGGAAGAAAAATTACGGACAACGTTAGGAGCCCGAATACATGGCATAAACAGTATACAAAACATCACTAACAATGCAGAAGAGAAACTAGATAACTGGGAGCTCCTAAAATCAAACATCTATGCTCATCCAAAGACTTCACCAAAAGAGTAAAAAGATTACCTACAGACTGGGAAAAAGTTTTGAGCTATGACATTTCTGATCAGCACCTGATCTCTAAAATCTACATGATACTGTAAAAACTCCATTACAAAAAGACAAATAACCCAATTAAAAAATGAGCAGACGATATGAACAGACACTTCACTAAGGAAGACATTCAGGTAGCTAACAGATACATGAGGAAATGTTCACAATCATTAACCATTAGAGAAATGCAAATAAAAACTACGATTAGATTTCATCTCACTCCAACAAAAAAAAAAAATGGCATTAATCCAAAAAACACAAAATAATAAATGTTGGAGAGGCTCTGGAGAGATTGGAACACTTGTACACTACTGGCGGGGATGTAAAATGGTGCAACCAACTTGGAAAATCGATCTGGCGCTTCCTGAAAAAGCTAGAAATAACTACCATATGATCCAGCTTCCGACTCCTCGGAATATACCCTAGAGAAATAAGAGCCTTTACACGAACAGATATACACACACCCATGTTCATTACAGCATTGTTTACAATAGCAAAAAGTTGGAAGCAACCAAGGTGCCTATCAGTGGGTGAATGGATGAATAAATTATGGTATATTCACACAATGGAATACTACACATTGATAAAGAACAGTGAGGAATCTGTGAAACATTTCATAACATGGAGGAATCTGGCAGGCATTATGCTGAGTGAAATTAGTTGCAAAAGGACAAATATTGTATAAGACCGCTATTATAAGAATTTGAGAAATAGTTTAAACAGAGAAGAAAATATTCTTTGATGGTTATGAGAGGGGGGAGGGAAGGGGAGTGGGAGAGGGGTATTCACTAATTATATAGTAGATAAGAACTACTTGAGGTGATGGGAAAGACAACACACAATACAGGCGAGGTCAGCACAACTGGACTAAACCAAAAGCAATGAAGTTTCTGGAATAAACTGAATGCTTTGAAGACCAGCGTAGCAGGGGCAGGGGTTTGGGGACCATGGTTTCAGGGGACATCTAAGTCCATTGGCATAATAAAATCTATTAAGAAAACATTCTGTATCCCACTTTGGAGAGTGGCACCTGGGGTCTTAAGTGGTAGCAAGTGGCTATCTAAGATGCATAAATTGGTCTCCACCCACCTGTATCAAAGGAGAATGAAGGACACCAAGGACACAAGGTAATTCCGAGCCCAGGAGACAGAAAGGGCCATATAAACCAGACTACATCAGCCTGAGACCAGAAGAACTAGATGGTGCCCAGCTACAAGCGATGTCTACCCTGGCAGGTAACAAAACAGAGAACCCTTCAGGGAGCAGGAGAGCAGTGGGATGTAGATCCCAAAGTCTCATAAAAAGTCCAGACTTAATGGTCTGACTGAGACTAGAAAGACCCTGGTGGTCATGGCCCCCAGACCTTCTGATGGCCCAGGAGAGGAACCATTCCCAAAGCCAAATCTTCCCACAGGGATTGGACTGGACAATGCATTGGAGAGGAATGCTGCTGGGGAGTGAGCTTCTTGGATTAGGTGGACACTTGAGACTATGTTGGCATCTCCTGCCTGGAGGGGAGATGAGAGTGTATCCGGTTTAGAAGGTGGCAAAATGGACATGAAAAGAGTGGAGGGAGGGAACGGGTTGTCTTATTAGGGGGAGAGCAATCAGGAGCATGTAGCAAGGTGTAGGTAAGTTTTTGTGTGAGAGACTGACTTGATTTGTAAACTTTCACTTAAAGCACAATAAAATTAAAAAAAAGAAAATGAGCATGAGGTCCTTGTTGAGAAAAGAAAGAGCGATATGAAGGGAAATCTTGCCAGAGAGCAGTAGACACTCTAAAGATCTAACGATCAGTAGACAAGACCTTACCTAGAGTGATGAACAGACCAGACCCTGTTTCTGTAGAACAAAGGCCAGAAGGGAGACGGTCAACATTACCAAACATCCCCATAAGCTCACCTTTTATCTCTCATGAAAAGTGTGATTTTATCTTCAGCAGGTTATGATTTTTGTCCTTCTGTGTTTTCCCAGGCGCAGGTGTTCAAGGGACACCTTTTTCAAAAAAAAAAAAAAAAAGTAGACGATTATTCTGTTTCAGTGGATTGCAAAAGAGATGAATTTTGTATGTTGATTTATACAATAGTTTTCCTAAAAACAAATGCATAATAAAATTTTATAAACCAAATCATCCTCTAAAGCAGAGGTTGGCAAACTACAGCCCGAGGGCTAAATACTGAGATTTCACCTGGCCAGTGAGCTAAGAATTGTTTTCACATTTTTAAATGGTTGGGTAAAATTAAAAGAAGAAAAGTATTTAGTGATGAAGAAAATTTATATGAAATTCAAAATTCAGTGTCCATAAATAAAGGTTTGTTGGAACATAAAATAATAATAATAATAAATACCTATGTAGGCTGATCAAATGTTTAAGATGAATAAGGAGTTTAAATTAGTTGCAAAAACCATGCTGTGGATGTAGTAGAAATATGAATCAATATCTTCTATCTGACTTGGTAGTTCTAAGTTTGTTTATTCCTTCCACATGTTTTTTGTAGAAGCTATCCCAGGCTTATTTTCTTTGTCACCCTATGTTATAGATCTAATTGTGTTCTCCAGAAAGTGTGTTGATATCCTAACCCGTTGTACCTGTAAAGGAAAACCGGGTGGTATAGTGGTTAAGAGATATGGCTGCTAACCAAAAGGCTGGCAGTTCAAATCCACCAGGTGCTCCTTGGATGCACAGGCAGGTGATGCTAAGACCTTCGCTGATGTTTTTTAATGTTGTTTTTCTAAGTCAGTTTTGTCTTGAAATTTTGTTTATGTATTTTCTCTTCCTACCCACTTTCCCCACACTCAGAGGGGCAGGCTGTTTACCACCTTGTCCTTATTACCTCGAAAGGTGGTGAACTGTGCTCTCAGATGTGATATGAATTCAGGTAACTGTCCTAGACATGAATGACCATGCGGTGGTTTTTAAGTAGCCTGCCTACTGCCTGAGTGTTTCTGAAAATCTGCCGTTAGGTATGCCATTGCTGTTAGTAAATGCCACCAACTGGGATGAAGGAGTCCACACAGAATTAACATATTCCTTCGTGAAGGTAACTGAGATGATGGCACAGATTTTCTTCTTGAATATGTTGGCTGGAGAAATCCCAACTTCAGCACATCTAGCCTGAGACTTGAGCTTCTGTGACCTGAATGTTGAAGCTGGGATAGACCAGGTATCAAGACAGAAAACATCTTAATAACCGTGTTGGCTGTAAATGATAATGTGCCAAAAGCAGTAGTTACATCTGCAAGCAAGACGATTGCTAAAATGTGCCCACAGCACCAGTAATTGTTCTTTTTCAAGTGCATCATTGAGACTCTAGACTGAACGGTCTGGTTACAATTTTCATCTTGAGAAGATGGCCATTTGATTTGGAAAAATCAGCAGACAATTATTATTGACTAGAAGCAAACACAATTCTAGGTGGAGAGCTGGTATCCTAGTACTGTATCACTGTGACAGCCACAAAGATGGCAGTGGGTGGTTTTTTGGGGCATACATACGCATATCCTATACATACACCATATTTTTACACAGATAACATGTGTTATACATTATTTTTTGCCAACTGAACATTCTTTCTGTGAAGTATTTTTGTAAGTGTGCTATGCTAATTTTTTTACAGTAACACACACATACATATATGTATATATATGTGTCTATATATATAAACCAAAAAACCCAACCTATTGCCGTCAAGTCAATTCCGACTCATAGTGACCCTAATTGACAAAGTAGAGCTGCCCCATAGGGTTTCCAAGGAGTGCCTGGTGGATTCGAACTGCAGACCTTTTGGTTAGCAGGTATAGCATTTAACTACTACACCACCAGTTTCCTATAACTACCTATCTGTCTGTCTGTCTCTCTTTCTATCTACCTAGATAAAGTAAATTTTGCTTATTCATTTCTTCACATACATTTACAGAGTGTGTTCTGTGAACCAGGAGCTGAGAATGCAGTGAGTAGGCGGACACAGCCCCTACCTTTGAGGACCTCACATCTTACAGATATTTATACACTTTTGTGGCTGCAATAATTTTAATTTTAAAAAATAATATTATATTTTTGGCGAAGGTTTACATAGCAGTTTAGGTTCCCATTCAACAATTTCTACACAAATTGCTCAGTGACATTGGTTATATTCTTCATAATGCGAGAACATTCTTAACATCTCCATTTTAGTCGTTTCATTTCCGTTAATCTAGTTTCCCTGCCCCCTTGCATTCTCATCTTTGTTTTAAAGTAATTATTGACCATTTGGTCTCAGACAGATGACTTTTTAAAGGGGCACAGTACTCACAGGCGATATTCTTTATTTTGTGAACCAATCTGTTATTTGGCTAAAAGGTTACCTCAGGGGCTAGGTTCTGTTCAAGGTTTGAAGAGTACCTGAGGGCAGTAGTCTCAAGGAGTCTTCTAGTTTCAACTGGATCAGAAGGTTTATTTATTTATTTATTTTTAATCTTTAGGAATTTGAGCTTCTGTTCCACATTTTTCTCCCTTCCTATTAGTGTTTATCTGTTGTGGCCTTAATTGGAATGGTCGGTAGTGGTAGTCTCAGTGTAGATGAGACTGTGGTTCATGTAGACTGACTATTTGTATAGTAGAGTAGTTTCTTCTTTGAGTTCTTAGTTTTCTTCTTTCTCTTTTGCTCTAGATGAGTAGAGACCAGTAGTTATATTTTAGATGGCCACTCACATACTTTTGAGGACCCAGGCACTACTCACCAAACTAGGATGTAGAACACGAACTTTATGAACTGTATTATGCCAACTGATGTCCCATGAGTCTGTGATCCTAACTCTTCAAACCCAGGAAACCAATTCTGTGAGGTGTTGGGTTATATCAAGAAGTATCCATAACTGTGCCCCCGTGTGCTTTATTATATATATGATTATATATGCATACAAGCACATACATACATACACATATACATACGCATACACCTACTTACACATATACTCACAAGTACATACCTATACACATACGTGTCTACATACATGCATGTATACCCACACATGTATTTTTGGTGGTTGTTGTTGCTGTTGTCTGAAAATTACATATGCCATAGCAATTATTACAAGGTCCTTTTTTCTTGTGTACATTTTAGTGACATCATTTACCTTCTTCAAGGTCTGTACACTTCACCCTTATTTGGTGTTGCCTTTCCTGTCACCAAAAATAACAAGTGCCTACTTTTTTTTACTATCTATGGAGTGAATCTCCATCTCTCCACCCTCCTATCCCTGGTGACCATTAATGAACATTAGTTTCTGTATATTTTCCTGTCATGTCATTTCATAAAAGTGAGAATATATATACATACTTTTGTGACTGAATTATTTCACTGAATGTAATATCCTCCGTGTTCATCTCTGTTCCAAGATGTTTCAGGAACTAATTTTTCTTTATTATTGAGTTATATTCCATTGTATGTATGTATCAACCAAAAAACAAACCAAACCTACTGCCATTGAGTCAATTCTGACTCACAACAGCCCTGTAGGACAGAGTAGAACTGCTCCATAGGGTTTCCAAGGCTGTAAATATTTACGGAAGCAGACTGCCACATCTTTCTCCTATGGAGTAGATGGTGTGTTCAAACATCTTGGTTAGCAGAAGAGCACTTAACCACTGCACCACCAGGGCTCCTACATATGTACCACATTTTACTTGATCTTTTATTGATTGATGGGCACTTAGGTTGTTTTCATCTTTTTGCTGTTGTGAATAGTGCTGCAATGAACATAGGTATGCATATGTCTGTTCATGTCACTTCTATCAGATCCCTAGGGTATACTAGGAGTGGAATTGCTGGGTCATATGGCAGCTCTACCACTAGGTTTTCGAGGAGCTGCCAAAATGTTTTCCACAATGGCTGTAGCATTTTGCATTCCCATCAGCAGTGGATGAGGGTTCCAATTTCTCCACAGCCCCTCTAACATTTGTTATTCTGTTTTTTAATCTTAGCGACCCTAATGGGAGTAAAATGGTATCTCATTTGTGATTTTGATTTGCATTTCTCTGATGGCTAATAACATTGAGCACCTTTTCATGTGGCTGTTGACCATGTGAATATCCTTCTTGGTGAAGTGTCTGTTCATGTCTTTTGCTTAGTTTTTGATTGGGTTGTCTTTTTGTTGTTAAATTGCAGAAGTTTTCTGTGTATCTTAGATGCTAGACCCTTATCATTTATGTCATTCTTAAAGGTTTTCTCCTAGTCTGTAGGTTATATCTTTACTGTTTTGATAAAATCTTTTGATGAACATAAATGTTTAACCTTTAAGAGGTTTCAGTTATCTATTTTGTTGTCTGTTGCTCATGGAATCATTATTGTATTTGGTAATCTATCATTGAAGAAAATTAGGTCCCAAAGCTTTGTTCCTATATTTTCTTCCAAGACTGTTATGGTTTTAAATTTAACACATAGGTCCTTTCTCCATTTTGAATTAGTTTTTTTTGTACATGTGAGGTATGGATCTTGTTTCATTTTTCTCCATATGGAGATCCAGTTTTACTAGTGACATTTGTTGAAGAGACTGTTCAATAATTTTAATTTTTAAGAAAATAAAAATAGAAGCATTTCAATTTTTTTTGTTCAGGACTCCAAAATCAGCTCCTTTCCACAGATGGCTGCTTCTTCTCCCAGCTATGCTCAGTCAGAATAATGTCATCCCTAAGGCATCACAAATTACCTGTGTTACTGCTCAGGTGATTTCCATCTGGGCTTCATTACTCTGCTGACCCACTAGCGGCCTATAAAAAAACCCCATTGTTGTCACTAGGTGCCGCAGAGTTGGTTCCAACTTGTAGCAACCCTATGTATGACAGAAGGAAACACTGCCCGGTCCTGCAACATCTTCACAATCGTTGCTATGTTTGAGCCCACTGTTTCAGCCACTGTGTCAATCCATCCTGTTCAAAGTCTTCCTCTTTGTCACTGACCCTCTACTTTACCAAGCATGTTGTCCTTCTCCATGGACTGGTCCCTCCTGATAACGTGTCCAAAGTATGTGAGACAAAGTCTTGCCATCCTTGCTTATAAGGAGCATCCTGGTTGTACTTCTTCCAAGACAGACTTGTTCATTCTTCTGGCAGTCCATGGTATATTAAACATCCTAATTGTATCTTCAAAGGAACCAAACACTCCGACTCCAGCACCTGCCCTGGAAGTCAGCTGTCAAGTCAGGGCTGTGCAGTTTCTCAGAGTAACCCAAGTGAGGCTTGTCATTTGTTGTGTAATCAATTGCCTCTTGAGGAATCAATAGGAAAAATATCAAGAGAGGAAAGCACTGGGATGCTGCAGCCAGCCCCCCTCACACCTCTCCCAGCACAGACTTTTTCTGTGAGGGTGGGGCAGCTCACAAGGCAATGGAGTCAAGGGGACCACAGGGAGCTTTTGGAGCAGCCCTTGAATAAAGTTCTGAGCAGAGGCAAGGCAGCAGCTAACTGCCCCAGAGAGTAGAAAAAGGAGACGTGCGTTGACTTGGGGGGATCCTGACAAATAAGGCAAGTCTCTAGGTGTTGCGAACAATTAATGTACTCTGCTACTAACTGAAGGGTTGAAAGTTCAAGTCTACCCAGAGGTACCTTGGAAGAAAGGTCCAGAGATCTACTTTCAAAAGGTCAGTCATTGAAAACCCAATGGAGCACAGTTCTACTGTGACACACATGAGGTAGCCACGAGTTGGAATCGACTGGTTGGTTTTGACACATGAGGAGTGCTTGCCTAGTGAACATTCTGCAAGGGCAGGAAGGTAGCTGGCACCATCAGTAGGAACCAGGGGCATCTTGAAGAGAGGGTCTGGGGTTTTCTTTATTCCCTTTGCATGCCTGTACTGACACTGGGCTGGGACACAGTGGGTCCTGTTTCTACTGGCCACATGGCTGAGTGAAAGTAAGTGTGAATTGATGTTTTAGAAGACATCATCATGTTTGCATTTGCCCCATCTTGGGGCGGGCTTAGGCCTATGGGTGGCAAAAATGGTTTGTGCTATTCACCTAAAGATTGGTAGTTCAAACTCATCCAGTGGCATTGCAGAAGTAAGGCCTGGCAATCTGCTTCTGTAAAGATTACAGGTAAGATAACTCTATGAAGCAGTTCTACTCTGTAACATATGGGGTCACTATGAGTCAGAATCGACTCAATGACAACCGGCTTGGTTTTTTTGGGTAGGTTTAGCTTCTGAGGTTGCTGTGGATGCTGAGGAGGAATAAAAACAAATTAGTAAATGCAACCGAGAACAAAGAGTAAATAAGCTAAAGTCTGTGAAGAGCCAACCTGCAAAGGCATGCAAAGGGAATAAAGAAAACCCCAGACCCTCTGGGGTTTGTGCATTCGTTGCAAGAGTGTGGACCATCCCACTGCGTCAGGCATTGCGCTGGGAGGGGCTGCGGGGGGGGGGCTACGCGGGGGGAGGGGGCTGCGTGGGGGGGGAGGCTGCACGGAGAGGGGCTGCGCGGGGGCGGGCTGTGCTATACTGTGCTACCAGGGACTGTACTAGGAGGCAGCCACAGCTTCAGCACGGGAGGCGTCCTCACACTGGGGGGCCCAGGCATGGCTGGCCCCAGTCTGTGCTGCCCTACCCAGGCTTTTACCCTGTAGGCCATGCTCCACTCATTCATTGATTCCCTTGGCATTTTTAAAATACTCTCTGTGTGTCAAGGACTGTGTAAACAGTGGAGATAAAAATGATTTTTTTTTTTTAACCAAGGGTCTCCCTCTCAAACGCCTTCTCCGGTCCGAATCCTGGCTGCCCCTCCCCGGTACATTCTGCGCTATGCCCCAGGCCCGTTAAGTCCGAGGGGGGCTCCCATACCCGGCCAGTCCGGGGGTGGGAGTTGGGTGAGAGGAGCCAGCACTCCAGGAGGCGGGCCGGGCGGGGACAGCGTGGGGGGGGGGCATGGAAGACCGGGGAGGGGGGCTCAGAGCCGGGTTTGGGGCAGCAAAGGACAGGGCGGGGATCTCAGGGTTGAAGAGAGGGTGTCCCTGAAGGCTAACAACCAGGCAGAGGCGCTCAAAGCTGAGGGCAGGGCTCGGAAGACCCGAGGGGGTGTGAAGGCCGAGGACCCGGGGGCCAGGGCTGAGGATGGGGTTGTGGAGGATCGGTTGCCCAGGACAGCCCGGAGAAGCAGGATGCCACGTTGCGTCTCCTGGGAGCGTTTTTTTTTTTTTCAAGTCGATTCATTGTTGCTATTAGGTGCTGTCCAGTCTGTTCCAACTCATAGCGACCCTATGCACAGCAGAACGAAACACTGGTCCTGTGCCATCCTTACAATTCTTGTTATGCTTGAGCTCACTGTTGCAGACGCTGTGCCAGTCCACCTCATTGAGGGTCTTCCTCTTCTCTACTGACCCTGTAATTTGCCGAGCGTTATGTTCTTCTCCAGGGACTGATCCCTCCTGACAACATGTCCAAAGTATGTAATACGCAGTCTCGCCATCCTTGCTTCTAAGGAGCATTCTGGTTGTACTTCTTCCAAGACAGATTTGTTCGTTCTTTTGGCAGTCCATGGTATATTCAATAGTCTTCGCCAACACCACAATTCAAAGGCGTCAACTCTTCTTCCATCTTCCTTATTCATTGTCCAGCTTTCACATGCATATGATGCGATTGAAAATACCATGGCTTGGGTCAGGCACACCTTAGTCTTCAGGGTGACATCTTTGCTTTTCAACACTTTGAAGAGGTCCTTTGCAGCAGATTTGCCCAATGCAACGTGTCTTTTGATTCTTGACTGCTGCTTCCATGGCCGTTGATTGTGGATCCAAGTAAAATGAAATCCTTAACAACTTCAGTCTTTTCTCTGTTTATCATGATGTTGCTCATTGGTCCAGTTGTGAGGTTTTTTCTTTTCTTTATGTTGAGGTGCAATCCATACTGAAGGCTGTAGTCTTTGGTCTTCATCAGTAAGTGCTTCAAGTCCTCTTCACTTTCAGCAAGCAAGGTTGTGTCATCTGCATAATGCAGGTTGTTAATGAGTCGGTTTATTATAACTTTTGAAATTCCAAAGAGATTGCAGCATCTGAAGTTTTTCATGCATTCAGGTATTTTGCATGATGTCTGATGTGATCAGTAAGACAGGTTGCAATGAAGGTTATAGGCTCCCAGGAGTCCCTGAGTGGTGCAAATAGTTAACTTGCTGGGCTGCTAACTGAAAGGCTGGTGGTTTGGGTCCACACAGAGGCGCCTTGGAAGGAAGGCCTGGCATCTTGTTTCGCAAGGTCAAGTGTTGAAAACCCGGAGGAGCGCAGTTCTACTCTGCACACGGGGTTCACTGTGAGTTGGAGTTGACTCCACATTAACTGGTGGTTTTTTAAATGGTACCCTGCGGGGTGACCCACAACAGAAGGACTCCACACCAGTCGGAGCAGAACGGAGCACTTGACTTTGACAGGGGGACGCTGGAGATGAGTGCAGAGGAATGCTGAAGTAGATGCTTGTAGGTTTACTTTAGAGCAATAGCCTAAAACAGGGTGGAGGGGTCTGTGGGCAAATGACTCAGAGAAATAGCGAGCACCGTATCCCCTCTAGTAAAATAAAAACTATGTGAGCACAAACTACTTATTTGGTGGTTTAACTTAAGATTCTGTAACCATCATAAGCCCCTCTTTGGGCGACGCTAGCTTGAAGCTTCCATGAAGCTTTCCTGTGTTATGGTTATTGCACAGACTCAGGGGAACAAAAAGAGGTTTGACGATGCCTGCTAAGTCAAAGCCTTTCCAAGATGGAACAATACTCAGATGTTGTATTGGACAGTCTTCCAGCAAGCCAAACAGTCAAAGAACAGTGGCCTGGGCAGCGGGCTACCCAGCTTCTCCTTGATCGGGACCTCCATCCATTATACAGAAAATTAAAATGTTCAACTTTTGAATTCTCTCCTGCATCTTGCTTTCCGAAGACATGTGCCCACAATTTTTCAGGGGAGATGTGCAAGCATCCATCAAGTCTACCCTTGCCAAGTCTTCCTGGAACCTTGAATCATTAAACCAATGCAGCCGTTAAGTCACATTTCTCTGATGTTCTGCATGTTGTTGTTAGTTCCTGTCAAGTTGGCCCCATGTACAGCAGAACAAAATTCCACCTGGTCCTGCACCGTCTTTATGCTAGTTGCATGTTTGAATCCACTTGTTGCAGCCACTGTCTATTTTCAGTGCTTTCATCTTCCAGCACTATACAGGACCATATTCTATTGTGATACATAGGGTTTTCATTGTCTAATTTTTGAAAGATGGCACAAATGGGTAAGCACACAACTACTAGCCAAAAGATTGGAAGTTTGAACCTCCTCAGAGGAACTTTGGAAGAGAGACCTGGTGGTCTGCTTCCAAGAGGTTGCAGCCTTGAAAACCCTACTCTGCACACATGGGGTTGTCATGGGTCAGAATTGACTCACTGTCAGCTAACAATAGCAACAATAATTTTTTGAAATACATCACCAAGCCTTTCCACTTAGTCTATTTTAATCTGGAATCTCTGCTGAAACCTGTCCACAATGGATGACCTTGCTGATACATGAAATACCAGTGGCATAACTTCTGGTATCATAGCAACATGCCAGCCACCACAGTACAACAGACAGACTGATGGGTGGTGTATCTTCTGCTTAGGCAGATTAAATAATAATAATGATGATGTTTTAAATGTATGTACTGATTGAACAATTAATGTGGAATTAATTTGATCAAGAAAAATTAATTTATAAAGAACTACATTGATATGTTTCTGTTCAGAGACAATAATAAGCAAGTATGTGGTGAAACCCCTGTGAAATTGTGCACTACAGAGTAGTAAACACAAGTGAGCCATGCTACCTCGCTTACTGTAAGCCCTGCACACATTGCTTGCTGGCTAATCCACCCGTTACTATTGGTAAATCACATTAAGGACAGCAGTGATCACACTGTAATGACAGCCTAAAAAACTACTCTCCAGGAGGCACCATACCGTGGCTGAGAGCTCAGGCTTCCCACAGTCACTCACTCTTAGTGAATACCTCTCTGTGCTCATTTGTGTGCGTGACCCAGTGTTTAACTCAACGTTGCTTAACATTAAATCAGCCTCAAAGGTATTTCTTCCTATTATATGGACTTACCAGCCTTGTTAACTGCCCAGCTACGGATGAGCTGCCCCTTCTTAAAAGAACAAAAAAGGAATAACACAATAGCAAGCAGCGATAGGTCATTTGCTATATGCCAGACAGTGTTCTAAGTGCTGTAGGCAATTCAGATCTTACGATTCTCAAAACAGCTCTAGAGGATGAGGCTATTACTCCCATTTCATGGATGGAAAACTAAGACACAAACAGTTTAAATAACTTGCCCAGGGGTCACAGATAGCAGTGTCAGAGATTGGATTTGAACCCCAACAGTCTGCTCCAGAGTCTTTGCTCCTAAAGGTTATGTTACGTTGTTTTGCTTGATTTGGGATAGACGTGATTCTAGAAGGGCCCCAGGGCAAGTTATTTGGCTGTCAAATATTTAAATGAATGAAGAATGACCTCCGAATGAGAAAAATAGGGTGAATTCATGTAGGCAAATATTACCATTAGAAAACTTATCTGATAAATGCAAACAATTTAGCAAAAGCCAAGAGTGATGGTGTGGGGAGCCGGGCGGCTTGTTTCCCATTTCACGAAATACAGCAGCCAGTCCTGCATTTGTCTCCAACAAGGAGTTTGTTTAGCTTCTCAGAGGAACAGCAGCAAATGTAAATAAAATCAGTAACACCCCCTGAATAATCCTAACGGGTGAAGTATATCAGCTTCCCTCGTGTACCTCAGCTCGTCTACTTGATTTCAACATACTGCACACATGGTTTCTCAGCAATATCTTCATCAAACATCTGGAAAGTCACCTCCAAGAGGTGATGACAACTTGAGGTATACATTGCCCTTCAATAGGAGGGCAATCAAGACCTTCCTACATGACTGTTTTTAAAGAATTCCATCCAGGACGGAAAAAAAAGAAATTTAAAGAGTTCTTTGTGTTTGACAATTCAAAACGGAAAATGTTGGCCCTGCGAAGGTCACAGAGGGCAAGGAGGGGTCACACCTTCTCTGTTCAGTAGCCAGCATAGCATCTGGTTTTGCCCACCAGACCTGTGAGTGTCCTCAGAGCTACAATGTTTCCAAAGCCAGGGTGGCTGTCCTTGGCCATGTCTAATAACCCTATTTATGACCCAGCTACAATACAAGTAGTTATTAGCATTCTCAGCCTTGTTCCATTGACTCATGATCGTGTGTTTCATGGTCCGTGGTGTTAGCCTTGGGCCATTAGACATAATTCTGTTTACAGCTATGCAGTCAGGCTGTCTATCCGGAGCGTGACGGATTATGTATTCACTACATCTGATGAATCAGCTGGGTTTATGCCGTGAACAGCGCGTCTTCATTTGCAGAACTCATCTGCAGCGTTTGATGGCTCAAGTTTTGAACACGGTTTATTCCACTTCCCTCAGTTAAATTTCCTCTCATGGTTTCCATTATCTGTAGCTTGCATTTTGCATTACAAGTTAAAACTCCTTTTTTGTTTTTCCAGTGGTATAGTTCATGTCGGAAACCCTGGTGGCATAGTGGTTAAGTGCTAAGGCTGCTAACCAAAGGGTCGACAGTTCGAATCCGCCAGGCGCTCCTTGGAAATTCTATGGGGCAGATCTACTCTGTCCTATAGGGTCACTACAAGTCAGAATCGACTTGATGGCACTGGGTTTGGTTTTTTTTTTTTATATTTCATGTCAGAATCCTCTTTCTCCATCTTGAATTGGGAAAGCCAAACAACCATCTTACCCATCCACCAAGATACTAAAACCCAGACCCAGTGCCGTCGAGTCGATTCCGACAGCACATTTATCATAAAGCTGGGTCAAAATGTGGATGTGATTAGCCGTCCGCTCGTAGATCTTTTTGTCTGCCATATTTGGAGTTCTAGCAGCTCCTTCTGTAAGCTTGTGTATTAGATAACGTAGTGTACTGAATCAAGAACCAGGTTCCTTCCATCTTTTGGCTCCACCACATTACTAAACAGTTTCCAGTTCTCCCTGTGTACCAATATCCCTTGGGCAAATGAGGAAGAGAAAGTGTAGGAGACTGAACAGGGGAATTTTATGGGCCAGGTTTGAATAAGATGCTCACTCTTTTTGCTCACATCCAGAAGTCAGTCACATGACTCTACTTAGGTGAAAGGCGGTCTGGAAAACGTAGTCCCTGGCTTTGGGACTACCCACGCAACATCTCTGCCCTCTGAAATAGGAGCGTGGATGTTTGTCGACAGCTGTTCACCTCACTGTGTGATTTCAGAGAACCTCTCAAGCCTCAGTCTTCTGTATTTAAAATAATACAAACCTTAGTGTCTCACTGATTACTGTTATTGGAGTCATCATGTACACAAAAATGCCTTTGAGCTGAAAAATGCTAAACGTATTTAAGGTATTTCATCTTTATCATAATACTATTATTTTTAATGTCATTAGAGTAAAGCTGGATTTACTTATCTTAGCCTATAGAATTAAACCAGTGTGCAGGAGCTCAGCTGCGTGATGAGCAAGGTGTCTTTTTTTTCATAATAGCCTTTTTTTTTTTTTTTTTTTTAGTGAGTTCCTTTTATATCTGCTCGGGATGTGCCAACACAGCTCCTGGAGTCAGATATTACAGTGAGAAGGAGGAGGCTGGGCAAACCAGATGGCTGGTCACCCTATCTACAAACCAGTGTTGATCATTCCCTAGGTTTATCTTCTATAATCCTTGCATAAATTCAAAGGTGAAAATTACCAACCAAAGAAAATATCAGAATTAAGCATCACACAGATTTGTCTGGTATATCAATACCCCCATGTGGGGTGAAACCATGTGGAAGACATAAAGGATACTTGGTTCCCGTGCTGTTAGAAGTGACGTAGGCACTACAGTGCACAGGTTGAAAGCCTGAAGCAATGGGTCAGTTAGTCTAGTTTGAACGATCATGAATCTCAGTATATTACTTAAGTCCCTGGTCCTCCGTTTTCTCATTTATTCAACAGAGAGAAGCTTATAAATTCGAAATGTTTTTCGGGAGAACTGAATAAAATGCGGTTTCTAAAACACTTGCTACATGGCCGGGCCCACTGTGGCAATGTAGACAATAGCTTTTCATGTATAATATCCTGAATCATCAAAGAAATGTTATAGGCAGGTATTGTTATCCCTCTTCTGCGAATGTCTAAAGTCACACAGTTAGCTATTAATAGAATTGGGGTTGGAACCCAGGACTGTCTGGATCCACAGCTTTGGTCATTGTACTGTACAGCATCTCTGGGCTTGGCACAGTGCCTGGCCCCTGGCCTCTGGCCCCTGGTAAGTGTTCAACAAGTCACAGCGATTACTGTTATCTTTATGTCTGTACCTAGGTCAAGTGCTAGGTGGTAACAAGTATCCCCTTTCCCAGTGACCCAGACATTACGTGTGAGCGCTCTCCATTGTGCTGGTGGAGCCTTAACAGTTCAGCAACTTTCAAGATGATAGGTCTTCCAGGGCCTCGTCAATCACACCAGCCCTTAAAGGGGTGGGGCCAGGAAGACCCATTTCATTGATAATGTAATAAGTGACTATAGCCTTCATCCCAGTTATCTAATGCTGTCTACTTATAATACTTAGCTTTGTTTTTGTGATCATGAGGTTTGAATTATTACGTTTCCTCTTTTTAAAACTGATCATGAGGAGGAATAAACAGTTGAGAACAGATAAGAATATTTTGGAAAAAAAGAGTGGGGGATGCTGTACAATGCTCACAAAAGTTAAAATAATGAAAACAATGCCAGAATAATTTAAAACTAGATCAAGGAGAGAAAATACAAAGCCCAATTTTACATCTATCTATCATCTATCTATCTATCTATCATCTATCTATCTATCTATCTATCTATCTATCTATCTATCTATCTATCTATCTATCTATCTATCTATCTATCATCTATCTATCTATCTACCTATCTATCTATCTACCTATCTATCTGGAGCCCTGGTGGCACAGTGGTTAAGAGCTCAGATGCTAACCAAAAAGTCAGTAGTTGGAATCCACTAGCTACTCCTTGGAAAACCTGTGGGGCAGTTCTACTCTGTCCTATAGAGTTGTTATGAGCTGGAATCCAGTCAACGGCAATAAGTTTTGTTTTGTTTTGTTTTGTTTATATATGATAGTGTTTCCAGTCCATTAGAAAGAAATCAATCATTTGATACAGATTTCACAACCATTCAGATGAAAAAAAAGTGAGTTCACTATTCCACAACATTCAGCAGACACAATTTCAGATGGATTAAACATTTAAATGTACAAAGTGAAACTACAAAAGAAGCAGAAAGCAAAGGTTAATATCTCTTCAACCTTGGAGAGGGAAAATGGTAGCGTAAACAGAAAAAGCAGTGAAAAGAACTACAGAGGGAAATTGTGTATTTGAGTACTTAACGAATGAAAGGAATCTGTATGTCAAAATATTGAAACAAAATTAGGAAGACAAACACCCAACTGGGGCAAAGCTTAGCAGCTTACCCTTCATTTAACTTCCACAGTATTTGTGTAGTGGATAATATCATCTCCATTCATACAGGAAGAGATTCAGACCCAGATACTTTATGTAATTCAGTAACTTGTCCAAGGTCACTCAGCTCATGAGCAGAGGATCTGAAATTTGAATCCTTGAAAACTGAACTCCAGTCTCTCCTCCTCTCACGCTCAGCTTCCCCAAGCAAGAAAAGGCCCTAGTGAATTGGTATCATTTTTAACCCTGTAATAGCATCCATTTACCTTCAAATAATATCATCTTGGAGTTTCTGCTCACATTTTTCATGACTAGAATAAGAGGAAGTTCAATATTTAATATGAAGAAACAGAAAAGAACAAACGAACAAAAACCCAAAACACTGAAAGCATGGCATTAGAAAAGATTTGGTAAATCCTATTGCCTGCCAAGTAAAGGCAGTTTCTCCTCACCTGGTACCTGACTTTTCCCAGGCCTGGCCCTCCCCAGGTATTGTCTTAGCCTTCCTGTAGAGGATTGGCTTGGCCCTCCAAGCACCTCCAGTTGATTCTCATTATTCATGGTAGCTATGTTCTATAAAGTCACCACAAAGATTGAGTTAGTGAATATTGAACCATTACTCCTAAGGGAAATATGGAGTTAGGTTCCTGCAAGCCTTTGGTGACATTTTAATCAACTGACCAATGCCTGATGTTATTTTATGTGCGTTTCTGTTTAAAGACCCCTTATTTAATATACATGGCAGATTTATTAATGCTGACCTCACAGCTTGTCCCCCTGCAGCTGGAACACCATGGCACCATAGTCATGGCCAGGGCTGCTACCAAATGCCCCTCTTGTCCCACCCTCTTCGGCCCTGTGGTGGCTGAAGAACCTCAGTCTTTGCTTCTCTCCTGCCATGACTCTAGCACCTGTGTGGTGTCCTGAGCCATAAAAACAATTTTTTTTTTTTTTTTTTTTTACCTGCCATTAATGGCCCTGCTCAGTTCTCACCAGTCTCACATGACTGTAGGCCTACCCTTTAGCTTCTGGCATCTCTGGTGCCTTGCAGCAGGCTGTGGGCTCTGCTGCTGCTTCGGCTCTAGGTGCTGCTACAGAGTTGCTTTGGCCTCTAGTTGTTGCAACTACTGTTGCTATTACTACTGCTACTCCACCACCATTACTACCACTGTTGTTTTCATCAGTCTCCCCAGACTAACAGGACTGGGTTGTGACCAAGTGCAAGTGTACGCACTACCACCATCCACAGAACACCTACCGTTTGTTGAGCACTGTCCCAGACAATGGGGATACCATAGCGAGCAAAGCTGACATGATCCCCAACTGTGTTTACCATCAAAAAATACCTTTCTTTCAGTTTCATGCCTGGAGGAAAGACCAGCACAGCCTCCCCTGCCCCACATTGAATTCGTCCTCAAGGTCTCTGCAGGGCTCTTTTTGGAATTTAACTCTCTTCCCGTGATCAGCACCCCTCTTTCAGCATCCACGTGATACCAGGGGAAGAGAATCTCATCCAATTCAGAACAACAAATGTCTCTCCTCCGTTGCCCCTTAGTACCCACACTTTTATTCTGAGACATCACACACACTAACTGACCTTGAATTGAACCCTGCTGCTATTCTATCATTTTTGACCATTTGATCATTTCACTTGAAGCAAACCAGTACTTATCTACCTGCCTCATTAAACTATTAATCACATGAGACATGGCAGGGAGAATGTCTTTTGTTCATTTCCGCCACATCTGGCACAGTGCTTAGAGCATAGCTGATACTTGGTATGTGTTGAATAACTGAATAATGCATATGAAGGTGCTTTATAAATGCTGAAGCCCTATGTGATTGTAAGAGATGGCTACTTTAAAACAGCTGAACCTATAACAATGCCTTAGCATTAAAACATGAGGCTGAGTTGGAGATGAAGAGGGGCAGGCAGTGTAAGACCTTGACTGCTGGGTGTCACTGAGGAAATACAGGCACCGCCTTGGCGGAGAGGCAGGCTA
This sequence comes from Loxodonta africana, assembly GCF_030014295.1. Taxonomy (NCBI): domain Eukaryota; kingdom Metazoa; phylum Chordata; class Mammalia; order Proboscidea; family Elephantidae; genus Loxodonta; species Loxodonta africana. The sequence continues at coordinate 127,928,839 of NC_087349.1, read as the reverse complement.
CACCATAGAGAGCAACTTTGCCTTCTCCTACCACTGCTGTTCCACATTTATTTGTTATACCTATTAGCAATCCACAATAAAGCATATATTTTTAACTTTCTCTTGCATATAAACCCATTGCTGTTGAGTCTATCCTGACTCATAGCGACTCTACAGGACGGAGTAGGACTGCCTCATACAGTTTCCAAGGAGTGCCTGGTGGATTTGGACTGCTGACCTTTTGGTAAGCAGCCATAGCCATCAGGGTTTCCTTTGCATATCAGGGATTTGGTGAAAATACTGCAATAGATGTTGTGGAGACACTGAAGAGTTTCAGGCAGGGGAATGTCCTGTCGGCATTTGCAGTTTACGGGCATCCCTCTGGCAGCAAGCATGACTGCAGGATGGAGAGGACCGGGCTGGAAGCAGGGAGATTAAAGAGGGGTGGCGGCCAGAGATGGGGAGTCCTGAACTTAGGTCGATAAGGTGGGAGCTGAGAAGAGGATGGACTGAAGAGGCAGGAAGACTACTGCATCTCAGTGGAGGAGAGGGTGAGTAAAAGGGTGAACCTGCAACGATCCTGATGGAGGGAGGGGCCACCGGAGGATAGTGTGAAAAGAGAAGCCATCAGCTAGTATAGGGACTGGAAGAAGAGCAGCTATGGGGAGAAAGACAATGCATCTTTATTTGAGCAAACTGACTGCAGGTATCACTATGTAAGTCTGCAGTGGACCTTGTGGGGTGTTTTCGTATTTGATGTGGATACTGTGGCTCAGGGAAGTTGCTTAGATGGTTGGAATGGAAAAAAGCCAGAATGAGATAGAGCTGGTCTTGAACCCAGGACTACTACATTCTTTAGTCTCTTCATTATCTGTCTGCCAACCAGAAAGCCTCACTTAAGTTGATGAAAGCCAGGTCCGCAGCCATCCTTGGCCTCCTCAGGAGTGGACAGACTCAGAAATTGACTAGTGAGCACTACTTTAAGATTTTAAGTAGTCATTAACTGGCTTGCCCTCTGAGCACTTTTTGCTCCTACTTTGAATTTTTAGACAGATGGCAGCAGTTATGTCCTCAGCCTTGTCATCTGTCCACATGGCAGCTGAAATATCAAGCACAGGATTGGAGCAGAATCATAATTCATTATAATTAGTCTTCCTTGATCATTTGTCCTTTGTCCTAAGTACAGCAGCAATATTTAATTGTGGCTGAAGTATTTGTCAAGAACAGTATCCAAACTGCCATCTCTCTCCATAAATGCCCAAGGACACCCTTGAAGTTGGGAAGCCATGCTCACAATTTTCCTCTTAAACAGCTGCAGAGGAGTGTCACTTTGTCCTACTGTGGTGGCTTGCTTGTTACGATGATGCTGCAAGCTATGCCACAGGTATTTCACATACCAGTAGGGTCACCCATGGTGAACAGGTTTCAATAGAGCTTCCAGGCTAAGACAGACTAGGAAGAAAAGCTTGGCAATCTACTTCCTAATAGTAACCACTGAAACCCTTATAAACAGCAGCAGAATATTGTCTAATATAGTGTTTGAAGGTGAGTGTCCTATGTTGGAAGTCAGTCAAAATACACAGTGGCTGCAACAATGGATTCAAGCATTCTAAGAATTGTGAAGATATTGAAGGACCAGGCAATGTTTACTTTTCAGTCTGAGCCAACTTGACGACAACTAACAGCAACAACAATAACCACTTAGTAATGGCGACAATAACCAATAACCAGCATTGTCAGGATTAAGGGAGAAGAACAAACAGTAACTGAGAACCTACTGTGTACTTGATATTTAATACTGATATCATCTCACTTGATCTTAAGGCTGAATAGCTCACCAAATCACAGGTTAACATGTGGCAGAGCCAGGAGGAAAATCCCTCATATGCCTGTGTCCAGTGCCCACAGATGTGTGCAGTTTAATTCAGCCACAGCCCCTTGAAATGGGTTTATTTGGCAAACCAAGTTAGCTAGTAATAGACAAGATTTCATCGTATCACCGTGTGAATCCTGAAAAGCATTGACTTTCAAGGGGGCACTGAGGGGCACAGTTGTTGGGTGATGTGTAGTGATAAATTAATTCCCTGTTCTTCTAACTGAAAGTATTTTATCAAGTAATAATGCTATGCTATGTATTGTTACGGATTACACTGTATCCTCTCTAAATATGTGTCAGCTTGGCTAGGCTGTGATTTTCAGTATTGTGTGGTTGTCCACCATTTTCTGATCTGATGTGATTTTCTTATATGTTGTAAATCCTACCTCTATGATGTTAATGAGGCAGGATTAGAAGTGGTTATGTTAATGAGGCAGGACTCAATATACAGGATTAGGTTGTATGTTGAGTCAATCTCTTTAGATATATAAAAGACAGAATAGAGCAGAGAGGAAAGGGGACCTCCTACCATCAAGAAAGCAGAGCCTGGAGCAGAGCACGTCCTTTGGCCCCGGTATCCCTGTGATGAGCAGCTCCTGGATCAGGGTAAGACTGATTACAGGGACTGTCCCCCAGAACCAAGAGAGAGAGAAAGCCTTCCCCTGGAGCTGGTGCTTTGAATTCACACCTCTAGCCTCCCAGACTGTGAGAGAATAAATTTGTCTTTGTTAAAGCTATCCACTTGTGGTATTTCTGTTGTAGCAGCACTAGATAACTAAGACATATATGTACTGCAGTTCAGCTTTAATAGTTCAAATATTCAAATGGTTATATGATTTCATCTTCAATCTCTCTCCTTCTTCACTTGAGTCATTTGTATTAGCTCTTTCATTACCACTGGGTTAACAGTATACCAGCCACTTTTTATGCCTCTGGACCTCAGAGGTAAGGAGTTATTCTGGTTCTACATGCATTTAGCTTGAAGGTGGGCCCATTTTGATATGTCTGAACCTCAGCAGACCCAAGGTGGAGCCTCACTGCTGTGTAAGCTGAGCATTCTATTAGGTGATGCTTCCTGGATGTGTTAGTTTTGTAAACTTTTGTTTGTTTTTTTTTTTTTTTTCCTTTTATTTTTGTGAGACAAGGTGTGCAAGCATAATTATAGCTTTACTCTTAGGGAGCCCTGATGGGTTTATTTGGGTTTTTCTGTGTCATATTTGGAAAACCAAAGATTCCCCAAGTAACCTAATGGAAAGACACCCACAATAAATTATTTATATAACTCTCATTGGTATTCTGTCATACCACAGATCAGTGGTGACATAGTGCCACTCACCTCGTTAGTGGCTTGTATTGTCATTGCTAGGTGCCACCACATTGCTTCTGACTCATAGGGACCCCATGTGCAACAGAACAAAACACCGCCCTGTCCTGCTGCATCCTCACAATCATTGCTACCTTTGACCCCATTGCTGCAACCGCTGGGTCAGACCATTTCATTGAGGGTCTTCCTCGTTTTTGGTGACCCTCCACTCAACCAAGCATGAAGTGCTTCTCCAGAGACTGATCCCTCCTGATAATATGTCCAAAGTATGTGAGACAAAGCCCTGCAATCCTTTCTTCTAAGGAACGTCTGGATGTACTTCTTCCAAGACAGATTTGTTTGTGATTTTGGTAGTCCAAGGTATATTCAGTAGTCTTCGCCAGCATCGTAATTAAACAGCATCAATTCTTCTTCATTCTTCCTTCACATGTATATGAAGCGATTGAAAATACCATGGTTTGGGACTGGCACACCTTAGTCCTCCATGTGACATCTTTGTTTTTGAACACATTTTAAAGAGGTCTTTTGCAGCAGATTTGCCCGATGCAATATGTCATTTGATTTCTTGACTGCTGTTTCCATGAGTGTTGATTGTAGATCTAAGTAAAAAGAAATTCTTGACAACTTCAGTATCTCCTCCATTTGCCATGATGTTATTTATTGGTCCAGTTGTGAGGATTTTTGTTTTCTTCATGTCGAGGTGTAAGCCATACTAAAAGCTGTGGTCTTTGACCTATATAAGTAAGTGCTTCAAGTCCTCTTCACTTTCAGCAAACAGGGCTGTATCATCTGCATATGGCAGGTTGTTAATGAGCCTCCCTCCAATCCTGATGACTTGTTCTTCATATAGTCTAGGTTCTTGGGCTATTTGCTCAGCATACAGATTCAGTAAGTATGGTGAAAGAATATACTCCTGATGCACACCTTTCCTGATTTTAAACCACACAGCATCTCCTTGTTTTATTCAAATGACAGCCTGTAATTGTTCTGGAAATTCCATCCTTCACAATGTTATCAATAATTTGTTATGATTCACACAGTGGAAAGCATTTGCATAGTCAATAAAACACATGTAAACATCTTCCTGGTATTCTCTGCTTTCAGCCAAGATCTATCTGGCAATAGCAATGATATCCCTCATTCCATGTCATTTTCTGAATCCAGCTTGAATTTTTGGCAGTTCCCTGTCAATGTATTGCTGCAACCACCTTTGAATGATCTTCAGCAAAAGTTTACTTGCGTGTGATATTAATATTGTTTGATAATTTCCATATTCTGTTGGATCACTTTTCTTTGGAATGGGCACAAATATGATGGTTGGCCAGGAAGTTGTCTTCCAAATTTCTTGGCACAGGGTAGTAAGCAATTCCAGCATTGCATCTCTTCGTTGAAACACCTCAGTTGGTATTCTGTTAATTCCTGGAGCCTTGTTTTTGGCCAGTGCCTTCAGTGTAGCTTGGACTTCTTTCAGTACTATTGGTTCTTGATCATATGCTACCCACTGAAATGGCTGAACATCAACCAATTCTTTTTGGTATAGTGACTGTATTCCTTCCATCTTCTTTTGATGCTTCCTGCATCCTTTAATATTTTGCCCATAGAATCCTTCAATATAGCAACTCAAGGCTTGAACTTTTTCTTCAGTTCTTTCAGCTTGAGAAATGCTGAGTGTGTTCTTCCCTTTTTGTTTTCTAATTTCAGGTATTTGCACATTTCATTGCGATACTTTACTTTGTCTTCTCTACCCACCCTTTGAAATCTTCTATTCAGCTCTTTAACTTCATTATTCTTCCACTAGCTTTAGCCGCTCTGTGTTCAAGAGAACTTTCAGAGTCTCTTTTAACATTAATTTTAGTCTTTCTTTCCTCTCTTTTTAATGATCTTCCAGTTTTTTTTCATTTATGACATCCTTGATATCATTCTAAATTTCAACAGATCTTCCGTCATTAGTTTTCAATCCTCAAATCCATTCTTGAGATGATCTCTAAATTCAGGTGGGATATACTCACGGTCGTACTTTGGCTTTCATGGACTTGTTTTAATTTTCTTAACTGAACTTGCATATGAGCAGTTGGTGGTCTGTTCTGCAGTTGGCCCCGGCCTTGTCCTGACTGATAATATTGACTTCTCCACCGTCTCTTTCCACAGATGTAGTCAGTTTGATTCCTGTGTATCCCATCTGGTGAGGTCCACATGTATAGTTGCTATTTATGTTGTTAAAAAAAGATATTTGCATAGAATGTCAATCTTTATGGGTTCCATTTCATTTTTGACAACTTCCAATTTTCCTAGCTTCATATTTCATACATTTGATGTTCTTATTATTAATGGATATTTGCAACTTTTTTTTTTCTTTCCTTATTTTGAGTTGTTCCACATCAACACATGAAGGTCCCTTAAGTTTTACTCCATCCATGTCAATAATGTCGACTCTACTTTGAGGAGGCAGCTCTTCCCCGGTCGTATTTGGAGTGCCTTTCAACCTGAAGGGCACCTCTTCTGGCAATATATCAGACAATAAACCAAAAAACCCAGTGCCGTCAAGTCGATTCTGACTCATAACAACCCTATAGGACAGAGTAGAATTGCCCCATAGAGTTTCCAAGGAGTGCCTGGCGGATTTGAACTGCTAACCCTTTGGTTAGCAGCCATAGCACTTAACCACTACGCCACCAGGGTTTCCAATATCAGACAATGCTCTACTGCAATTCATAAGGTTTTCACTGGCCAATATTTTTTTTTCCAAGTAGATTGCCAGGTCTTTCTTTCTAGTCTGTCTTAGTCTGGAAGCTCAGCTGAAACCTGTCCACCATGGGTGACCTGCTGGTATTTGAAATACCGGTGGCAAAGCTTCCAGTATCACAGCAACATGCAAGCCACCACAGTACTACACACTGACCGTTGAGTGGTGCGTGGCTTGTATTACCAGATCATATTTCTCAAAATCTGTGTTACCAACTAAAAATTGAAACACACTCAATTAGTAAGCATGCATTCCAATGCTTAAAGCACATTCCACCAAAAAGAAAAAAAAAAAAAAAAGGGAGAGAGAGAGAGAAAATGTATTAACAAAAAGGTTAGGTGGGTATTTAGGCTCAGATGGTCTCAAGACCGTGGATGTTCAGGTCAGTTTTAAATTATAGGACTCCAGGCATACAGACTCATATGTTTCCTCCAAAATAAGATCAGGGCAGGAGCAACAAATATGAAGAATTAGGCTCAGGAACATTTTCCTTAGAGGCTGTCATCTACCTCCAAGTCATATAGTTAGAACTTGCTCCTTTCCACTTTTCAATTTTTGACACTAAGTGATACTTATAGAGCCTGAGAGGCACCCAGTGCATTTTCAGGAACTAATTGACTCGATGGAGGGCAGGCTGATTGTGCAGCGGAATCCAAACTACCAATTAACAGAGAAGGAACCCACATGCTCATGATATCTAGGATATTTATATCGTGGAGAGCTAACAACCAGCCCTCCCTGCTGCAGTGGAGGTAGCCTGTAGTCAAAGGCCTAGACACTGGACAGTCAGCTTGAGTCCTGGGCCAGACCAAAACCAGAGCAAGGCCCACCCTCTCAGCAGCCTCCCAGCATGTAATGAGTGCTCCAGAAGCTCTGTTTCTCTGGGTTCCAGTGGCAAATCTTGGCCAACGAAGAGATTAGATTCAATGCACAATAAGAAATGAAATCAGGCAAAGAGAAGCTACATCGATCAATTAATTGTCAGAAAATGAGGCTTGGAATAGACTAATGACACCAGCTTTTATAGAGAGCTGTGGAGTTTTCAAAGTTTAAGGCCCTGGCAACAGCAGCCTCTTAAGAAGGAAACAGGATTGTTACCCCCACCTCACAGAGGACAAGCACCAGCTCCGCCGGCCTGGGTCTGTGCTTCCTGGGGCGAGGGGCCAGAACAGGTGTCTCACCATGTCTGAATCTGTTCACAGTTCCTGAGGGCTGCCCAGCCTGAGGAGGCCTGGGACAGTGGTAGGGAGAGTCCTGGGGAGTGGCTTGTGGCTGATTCTCCCATGAACTGTTTTTAAAAACTCTGTCTTGGAAGGGGTTGTCCACAGCTTCGTGTGGGAGTGGCTGCCCGGCTGACGGTAACAGGGCCAGTAATGGGATCACAGGGCAGTGCAAAGGTAGGGCCATCCTAAAGTCGTAATTAGACTCCAGTTGAAGCAGAGAAGCAGGGCGTTTGGTGTCACTAATTTCGTGTCAAGTTAAGAGTTTTCCCTCCAGAATATTCCTCCGGAATATCTCAAGTCAATCACCATGCAATTACAAAAAAAATATCTGTGCCTGTCTTCTGTGTGGGCCCCTTTCTCAGGAGAAGGGAGGACTTGCTTCCCCAAGGGCTGGCTCCATAAAGTAGATTTGCATCATGGTTATTGTCTTCCCTGATGAGCCCTGTAACTTCAAAGGCTTCTCAGCTGTGAGTTCCGGTTTCTGCTCCACTGACAAGGTTGAAAAAAAAAAAATTTTTTTTTTTTTTTTTAGGCCGGTGTTTATGTGGGTGTCAGGACTGAAAAGCAGTTAGCAGTCCACTCTGGGCCATGTCTGAGCAGTCCTAGCACCTGCAGCAGATATACAAGGTGCTGGGAAAGGAATTAGGGTTGGAAATTCGCCTGAGGCACCAGCCCAGGACCTGGGAGCTAAGGGACTAGAGGGAAAGTGTGGTTAGTGTAAAAAACACTCAACTCAGAGTCACATGGGCTTCGTTTTAAAAGATAACTTCTGCTTTTTACTGGCTGTGGGGGGTCAGGCCATTGTATTAACATTGCTGGGCCTTTTTCAATGCCTTTAAAATGTGCACTGTCATTTCTCCATCAAAGAGTTGTCATGAAGATTGGATGAAGTACGTGACAGATACCACCAGGCACTTAATAAGTTCTCAGTAAATACTAGTTGCTTCTGAATCTAGCCAGCCTGGAACTGCCTCTGGTCCATCAGGAAGTGCTTTGTCTATATAGAATGATTGTCCAAGCTTAGCTTGAGATCCCAAACCTGAATGACTCCATTGGCTTGATCTCCTTTATTCTTGCCCTCAGTCCCAGGCCTCTACCTCTGACCTTCCTGTTGGATACATGATCTCAGCCTCCTCATCCTCTGACTTTTCTTCCTCTTCTGGCTCCAAACATTTTCTCTTCTATTGGGACAGAAGGCACTCTTCCCTGCTCAACTAGCACTTAACAGTGTACCTCAGGACCGAGGACTCCATGGACAGAGCCCACCAGCCTCTCTTCCCTGTGGAGAATATACACAGTGAGAGGAATTGGTAGGGAGACAGGATTCCAGGAACACTGCCCTTCCACAGGGAAGGAATCAACTGCAACATCTGCCTTCCGTTGGAAGCAGATTACTTTATTGTGGCAGATAAACCTTAAATAAAACAGAGAATTGCTAAACTAGGAAAGCCAGAAGCTGGAAATAGAACTGTTTCTAAGAGGAAACAGGTAGACCGTAGAGACCAGGAAGCTGGAATAGGACGGGTAAGCAAGTAAGAGGTTGCCTGTAGGCCCCACCCAGTATGGTAAGGGTTGGTGGCCCAAAAAGCAGATGATGTCATTCAATACTGGGCCCCTGAGACGAGGAGATGGTGTTAAGGAGCAGACAGAGTCCCAAGAAGTCAAGCAAGAGTGTGCTTCTGGAAGTTGGGTCCATTAGTAGCAGACTCTAGCCTGTAACATTGGGTAGGCTCAGGGCAGAAGTGAGGAAGATCTCAGTCCTAGAGAGGCTGAGGCTTGGTCACTGTTTGGATGTGTTGGTTTAGACATAGGACTCAGGGGCCACCTATTCTAGCAGCATATACAATGAGGAGGCAGGGACAAGGGAGGGCAAGGGTGTGATGCTGGGCTCCAGGATTCTGGGCTCTAGCACCCTGGCTAAGGGCAGCATTAGCCATAGACCCTGAGGCAGAGGAAGGCCAGTGGGTAGAGGGCATTGTAAAGAGCTGAAGAGATGTAAAAGCTTGCAAGTCCACAAGCCAAATTTGCAAAGCCTCAGTAAACTTATCAGAAAAAAGGGGACCATTATGACAGCTTACCTGCTCCCCAGGTGACAGGATCAATTGAGGTAGCATGTAAAGGAGCCCTAGAAGCAGAAAAACGCCATGCTTTATGTACAATTTTATCCTTTGTTTGTAGGACTACTAGCAGAAACTACTAGGGCTTTCTGAGGTCATGGTGCTTACTAAAGATTAGTTAGTCAAATATTTGCTATTATTACTGGGGCAGGAGACATTTTGAGATATTCATTTACCTTCATATATTTCCTCTTTTCTTTACTCCATTTAAGAAAGTAACAGGCTCTGGGCTTCCTAACCTACAAGAGACTTCTCTTCCTAAGTCTATCTTCTCCAAGCTACAAAGTTCTTATGAAAGTTTAAGACGCAAAGTACCTCTAAGGGAAAGAAGGGGATTGGTGATCCTAGGAGGGGAAGGAAGGGTTGTGGGCTTCAGTGGGAAGCGGGAACTTGTGCCCCATTCCCTGGGAACACACGAGGGAGATGGCCTGTCTTCAGAGATGAAAGGCTGTGAATCCACACCCAAAAGCCCTTGGGCTGAGCCGCTGGGCCTAAAGCAAACAGGAGAACAGGGGCAGCAGATAACTGGGCAGACACTCTGTGAAATTGTATACCACCAAAGAGCTGTACACCTTTGTACCACTGGGGGACTGGGGGCATGTTGCAGGAAGGAATTTAACCTCAGTGATAAACAAGTTTGATTTTCTTTCCTCCATTGCAGAGAAGGATATTTGAAGTTAAATTTCAAGGAAAAAAATTAACAGGGCTTTTGTGTGTGTGTGTGTGCCTTGAATGTTATACCTTTTACATAATTATTCTGTGACCATATGGCTTCCAAGGAAAACAGAGAAGGACATTTGTCAGGCACTATAATATGCTGGTACTGTTTCTGGCATGTCACTAAGGCACAGTGGTTTAGTGGTTGTCTGCTAACTGAAAGGTTGGGTCTGTGGGAGAAAGATATAGCAGTCTTCTTCTATAAAGATTTATAGCCTTGGAAACCCTGTGGGGCAGTTCTGCTCTGTCCTGTAGGGCTGTTGTGAGTCAGAATAGACTCAATAGCAACAGGTTTTTATTATTATTATTATTACAAAAGCACGCTTAGAATGGATTCAGACCTGCTCCAGTCCAGCATGACCTCAGTTAGCCTAAGTGATAACATCTTCCAAGACTCTTTTTCCAAACAAGATCATGCTCCCAGGTACTGAGTGTTAGGTCCTCAAACACCATCACATCACACTGGTTCCCCCCAAAAGAAAAAGAAAGATGATAAATATGGCAGTGCTTGTCCTTTGTGAGGAAAGGTTGAGCTGCTCAGTCAACAGATTTAATACCTGCAAACTGTGATATAAAGTAATTCTCCTGAACTTATATGTAAGTGTCAGACCTTCAGAGAAATCTCGGCTGAAGGGCTGAGTCACTGAGGAGGTGAGCTATGGTTTCCCAGACCTTTAGTTTGACCTAGGCCTGTTTTATTTTGAAAAACAGTCATCATCTTTTCCCTCTGAGGGGGCATTTCCATGGACATGTTGTCATTGTCCAGGAGAAAAGTGATACAAAAAGATCTGACAGGTTCCTCGTCCGCAGGTAGTTACGTGTGGAGGGTGCTGAGGTATAGGCAGGATTATTAGACAAAAGGGGGCGTATTTCCTTCCTCCCTCTCTCCCTCCCTCTCTCCCTTCCCTCCTCCCTTTCTTCCTTCCTTCTTCCCTCCCACCCTTCCTCCCTCCTTCCCTTTCTTCCTTCTTTTATTCCTTCTTCTTCCCCTTCCTTCTTCTGTCCCTTCCTTCCTGCTTTTCTTTCTTCCTTTATCCTTCCTTCATTCCTTCCTTTTCTGCTTCCTTCCTTCCCTCCTGCCATACACAGTTATTGAGCACCTTTGTTGACTAGGGGCTGAGATGAGTATGAAGGGAATAGCCACGGTCAGGCACAAAGAGCTCATGGTCTTTGCTGTGAAGAAAACTGGGTCCAGAGAGAAAATCAAAGAAGGCAGCACAGAGTAGGAGACATTTCAATCAGACTATTTTGAGAGGTGGAGACTGTGGGCGTCTGGAGCTAGGGCAGCCCTGATGAGCTGTGTGACCCACCATGTTCCCTTCAGGCTGGGGTCAGGACCATGCCACGGTGGGTGCAATAGGAAATGCGTGTGTGCTGCCTGTGCAGAGCAGTTGTGAGACGGAAGGTGCAGGCCATGAATGCTTGTCCTCTGGACATTTGGGGAGTGGCGACTTCCTGAGAGGTTGGGAGCAGGACCAGCTCTGGCCCAGGAACTTGTGCACAGGTATCTGAATGCGCATCAGTTCCAGCTAAAATTTGTATAATGCATAATAAGTATTCAATAAAAAAAAGTCTCATTACTTAAGGGTGGTATAGCTATGGAGACAGACATAATAGAAAGTCCAAGAAGAGTTTTGTATCCTCTGGATAAAGTTTGTCAGAGGCCAATGAATGCCAAATAGTGCTTAACAAAGAAAGTTCATAACCTTGAGGTAGGGACTAGCAGCAGTTAGAGCCCTGTGTCTCAGTCATAAGCCCTGGCGTCCTCTGGCTACAGTCACATTCAACCTCAGCTCCGATCCCAGCTGCTGCCCTGTGCAGCTTCTGCCTCCGCACCTCTCCTCTCAGCCATGTTTCTTGAAACGAAGTCTAGCTCCAGTTCTGGGAAACAGTCCTTAAGGAATGGGAGAGATTCATAGGCCCCCTCCTCAGGTCCTACTGAGCCCCTGCCCCAATCCCCAGCCTGCTGAGCCTGAGACCCTGTGATTCCCATCACCTTGGTTCTCCAGCTCTCATCTGTGACTGTCCCCGAGGCCACCTCTTGGACCAGAACCCTGGCTTTCTCTTTTCTGAGCCTCTGACCTCAGCCCTGCTAAACTTCCTTACTAATTCTTGACCACCAGCTGACTACCACCCCATCTGAGAGAGCAGGTGCCGTTCTGAAAGACTTTCTTACTGTTCTCCCTCTGGCCCAGTTCTAACGATATCTTCTCCACAAGGGTGTCTCCCCTGCCTCCCTTCCTCTGGCTCACAGCACTGAGCTCCTATTGCTGTCCTAGCACTTACACCATGGGCACTGTTTGGGGGAAATGGTGCACAAGCTTTCTTCCCTCCTAGTGTACAGCTTCTTCAGAGCTCAGCTGACACATTGTTAATCTTTGACCTCCCATAATGCCTTATGGTCAGATGAACAGAATAGGGATTTAGGAGAAAGAAAGGATTTTTCTCAGAATAACCTTATTGATAAATGTCTGTGCTAATTAAATTTGCTTTGCCACTGTATGGTGAAAGAGAAAAGCACCTGTTCAATTTTCTTTGTAAAATGTGTGTTTTGTTTCTCCTTTTTTTAATTGGATGAGAGGTGATTTTCAGCATAGTGAATGGCAGTGCAGATTCCTGGGACTGAGTTTGCATGGTCATTCTGAGTTTAACTTATTAAAAACAGCTGTGTGTCTTTTTTCAAGCGGCCTAGACTTAGCTAACTACACACACACCCCATAGTTTTAAGCAAATTTTTTAAAATATTAATTAATTAATTATTTTAGCACTCTGTGCTAATTTTTTTTTAAAGCAACATGTTAAAAAAGAAAAAACTGGTGTAGCAGTGAGTATGAAAATACCTCACAGGGGAAGTGCACTGCTAGCAAACAAACATAGAATGTGCCTGTTGTTTGTGTAAAAATATGGTATATATGTGCATATACAAATATATACATATAAAACTATATATAGTTATATATAGCTGTATTTTTTATATGCATATATAGTTATATGTACATATATATTTATATCTGTATAAAAATATAGGGTTGCTATGAGTTGGAATTGAATAGATAGCAGTGGGGCTTATGAACATAAATTATACATATATATATTTATATAAATTTCTCACAACTGGACCAATAAGCAACATCAAGATATTGGAGAAAAGATTCAAGTTGTCGAGGATTTCATTTTACTTGGATCCAAAATCAACACCCATAGAAGCAGCAGTCAAGAAATCAAAGGACGCATCATATTGGGCAAATCTGCTTCAAAAGACCGCCTTAAAGTGTTCAAAAGCAAAGATGTCACCTTGAAGACTAAGGTGCGCCTGACCCAAGCCATGGTATTTTCAATTGCCTCATACGCATGCAAAAACTGGACAATGAATAAGGAAGACCGAAGAAGAATTGACGACTTTGAATTGTGGTGTTAGCAAAGAAATTGAATATATCATGGACTGCCAAAAGAAGGAACAAATCTGTCCTGGAGGAAGTACAACCAGAATGCTCCTTAGAAGCAAAGATGGTGAGATTTTGTCTCACATACTTCAGACATGTTATCAGGAGGAATCAGTCCCTGGAGAAAGATATCATGTTTGCTAAAGTGGAGGGTGAGCGAAAAAGAGGAAGACCCTCAATGAGATAGATTGACACAGTGGCTGCAACAATGGGCTCAAGAATAACAATGACTGTGAGGATGGCGTAGGACCCGGCACTGTCTCCTTCTGTTGTACACAGGGTTGCTATGAGTTAGAACCAACTTGATGGTACCTAACGACAACAACAACAACAATATATATATAGTCTGATATAGTGCTGGAAGATGAGCCCCCCAGGTTGGAAGGCACTCAAAAGATGACTGGGTAAGAGCTGCCTCCTCAAAGTAGAGTCAACCTTGATGACGCAGATGGAGTAAGGCTTTCGGGACCATTGTTCGCTGATGTGGCCTGACTCAAAATGAGAAGAAACAGCTCCAAACATCCCTTAATAATTGGAACCTGGAATGTATGAAGTATGAATCTAGGAAAAATGGAAATTGTCAAAAATGAAATGGAACACAGAAACATCGATATCCTAGGCATTAAAAAAATTAGTGAGCTGAAATGGATTGGTACTGCCATTTTCAATTGGACAGTCATATAGTCTACTGTGTTTCAAGATCTATCCTGAAATACAATGCTGTCAGTGATAGGATAATATCCACATGCCTACAAGGAAGACCAGTTAATACTACTATTATTCAAATTTACACACCAACCACTAGGGCAAAAGATGAAGAAATAGAAGATCTTTTTCAGCTGCTGCAGTCTGAAATTGATTGAACATGCAATCCAGATGCATTGATAATTACTGGCAATTGGAATGCAAAGGGTGGAAACAAAGAAGAAGGATCAGGAGTTGGAAAATATGGCCTTGGTGATAGAAACAATGCTGGAGGTTGAATGATAGAATTTTGCAAGACCAACAACTTCATTGCAAATACCTGCTTTCACCAACATAGACCTTGCCAGATGGAACACATAGGAATCAATTGACTACACCTGTGGAAAGAGACGATGGAAAAGCTCAATATCATCAGTCAGAACAAGGCCAGGGACTGACTATGGAACAGACCATCAATTGCTCATATGCAAGTTCACGAGAGCCAAAATATGACCTTGAGTATATCCCACCTGAATTTAGAGACCATCTCAAGAATACATTTGGTGCATTGAACACTAGTGACCGAAGACCGGACGAGTTGTGAAATGACATCAAGGACATCATCCATGAAGAAAGCAAGAGGTCATTGAAAAGACAAGAAAGAAAGACCGAGATGGATGTCAGAGGAGACTCTGAAACTTGCTCATGAATGTCAAGCAACTACAGCAAAAAGAAGAAAGGATGAAGTAAAAGAACAGAAGATTTCAAAGGGCCACTCAAGAAAGCAGAGTAAAATATTACAATGACATGTGCAAAGAGCTGGAGATAGAAAGACAAATGAGAAGAATATGCTCGGTGTTTCTTAAGCTGAAAGAACTGAAGAAAAAATTCAAGCCTCGAGTTGCAATAGTGAAGGATTCTGTGGGGAAAATATTAATTGATGCAGGAAGCATCAAAAGAAGATGGAAGGAACACACAGAGTCATTACACCAAAAAGAATTAGTCGATGTTCAACCATTTCAAGACGTAGCAAATGATCAGGAACAGATGGTACTGAAAGAAGAAGTCCAAACTGCTCTGAAGGCATTGGCGAAAAACAAGGCTCCAGGAGTTCACGGCATATCAACTGAAATGTTTCAACAAATGGTTGCAGCGCTGAAGGTGCTCACTTGTCTGTGCCAAGAAATATGGAAGACAGCTTCCTGACCAACTGACTGGAAGAGATCCATATTTATGCCTATTCCCAAGAAAAGTGATCCAACTGAATGTGGAAATTATAGAACAATATCATTAATATCACACACAAGCAAAATTTTACTGAAGATCATTGAAAAATGGCTGCAGCAGTACATTGACAGGAAACTGCACAAATTCAGGCCGGTTTCAGAAGAGGACTTGAAACCAGGGATATCATTGCTGATGTCAGATGGATACTGGCTGAAAGCAGAGAATACCAGAAGGATGTTTACCTGTGTTTTATTGACTATGCAAAGGCATTCAACTGTGTGGATCATAACAAATGACAGATAACATTGTGAAGAATGGGAATTCCAGAACACTTAATTGTGCTCATGAGGAACCTTTACATAGATCAAGAGGCAGTTGTTCAGAAAGAACAAGGGGATACTGATTTGTTCAAAGTTAGGAAAGGTGTGTGTCACAGCTGTATTCTTTCACCATACCTATTCAATCTGTATGCTGAGCAAATAATACGAGAAGCTGGACTATATGAAGAAGAATGGGACATCAGGATTGGAGGAAGACTCATTAACAACCTGCGTTATGCAGATGACACAATCTCGCTTGCTGAAAGTGAAGACAACTTGAAGCACTTACTGATGAATATCAAAGGCCACAGCCTTCAGTATAGATTGCCCCTCAACATAAAGAAAACAAAAAATCCTCACAACTGGACCGATGAACAACATCACGATAAGTGGAGAAAAGATTGAAGTTGTCAAGGATTTCATTTTACTTGGATCCACAATCAACAGCCATGGAAGCAGCAGTCAAGAAATCAAAAGATGCATTGCACTGGGTAAATCTGCTGCAAAGGACCTCTTGAAAGGGTTGAAGAGCAAAGATGTCACCTTGAAGACTAAGGTGCGCCTGACCCAAGCCATGGTATTTTCAATCGCATCATATGCATGTGAAAGCTGGACAATGAATAAGGAAGACCGAAGAAGAACTGACGCCTTTGAATTGTGGTGTTGGTGAAGAATATTGAATATACCATGGACTACCAAAAGAACGAACAAATCTGTCTTGGAAGAATTACAACCAGAATGCTCCTTAGAAGCAAGGATTGCGAGACTGCGTCTTACATACTTTGGACATGTAGTCAGTGTGGATTGGTCCCTGGAGAAGTACGTCATGCTTGGCAAAGTACAGGGTCAGCAGAGAAGAGGAAGACCCTCAGTGAGGTGGATTGACACAGTGGCTGCAACAATGAGCTCAAGGGTAACAAAGATTGTAAGGATGGCTCAGGACCAGGCAGTGTTTCGTTGCGTTGTGCACAGGGTTGCTATGAGTCGAAACTGACTCGATGGCACCTAACAACAATAACATGCTTATAATTATATAGTTATGTGCAAACAAACAAACAAAAACATTTCCCATTGAGTCGACTCTGAGTTTGGCAACCCCGTGTATGTCAGAGTAGAACTGTGTTCCACTGGGTTTTCAATGGCTGATTTTTCATAAGCAGATAAAAAAAAAAAAATTTTTTTTTTTTTTTTTAGATAGCCAAGCCTGTCTTCCAAGGTGCCTCTGGGTGGACCTGAACCACCATCCTTCCAGTTAGCAGCTAAGTGTGTTTACTGTTTATACTACCCAGAGACTCTTTCTCTCTCTCTTTACTATATATAAGTTTATATATGTACATACATGTACATATATATATATATACACAAAACAGAGAATGAGAGAGAGAGAGAACACTGAGGCTCCTTGAGCTTTAGAAAATCGCTTTATTCTTTCTGTCAACCAAAGAATATCTATAGTGCTAACTTGTTCAGGTCGACACTTCCTGTTTTAAGGACACCCTGCCCAGTATTCACTTGACCATCTCTTACTCATTCTTAATTACCTGTTATCCTTGAATTGAATTAAACCAGTTGTTTCTAACAGTTTTGTGATCAGGGTCACCTTTGGAAATTTAAAGAAGGCCATAGAATCTGAATCAATCAGGCTTCTTGTGGAAACAGCTCACTCAAATTGGATAAGTTGAGAAAAGTTTAATTAAAAAATAAATAAATAATCAAGGTGTCACAGGCAAAGGGGAACCATAAAAGCTAGGGCTACTGCTGAAGGAAAGCGGCACTTCCAGGGGAGAAAGAAGTGAGGGAAAGGGGAGGAGCAGTCACAGGATGCCAGAGCCAAGGTTTGCGGACGCAGGGAGTTGTGTCCTTGTCCAGGGCCCAAGCCAGCCTACTGCAGCACCACAAGGAGGAAGTCATGGCAGTAAGCACTCTGACCTCTTTCTTCTCTTCATCCCTTGCTTTTTCCCTCTCTCCAGTTTCTTCCAGGTACTCTGCTTGGGCAAACCCATTGCTGGAGTCCGTGGAGCTCAGCCTCCTTGCCAGGACAGAGAGCTGTGCAAAGAGGGGTGGAAAGCAGATTTGAAAGGGTAGATGACATGCTGCAGCCCAGAACCTCTTCCTAGGAGACTGCATATACATATGCCTCAAAGGATTCCTCTTCCTGGACTCTACCTGTGAGTCTAGGGAGCGAATTGAGGGGACCTTCTTAGGCCTTCAGTGGGCCTTTTTCATATTGTTATTCATAGAGTAACAAAAGATTCTTTAGCAAGTGACTTTTTTTTTGCCGTAAGTCTCCCTTTTAAACTTAAAAAAAGAAAAGGGGTGATTTTCTGTTATATAATTCTGAAACTTGGAGAACAGGTGTGCGGTCATTCAACCCCTATATTCTCCATCAGTTACAGATATTAATTATTTCTGGCCTATCTTTTGTTGTTGTTAGGTGCTGTCGAGTCAGTTCCAACTCACAGAGACCCTATGCACAACAGAACGAAACACTGCCTGGTCCTGCACCATCCTTACAGTCATTGTTATGCTTGAGCTCATTGTGGCAGCCACTATGTCAATCCACCTCATTGAGGGTCTTCCTCTTTTCTGCTTATCCTGTACTTTGCCAAGCATGATGTCCTTCTTCAGGAACTGATCCCTCCTGACAACATGTCCAAAATATGTAAAACGCAGTCTCACCATCTTTGCTTCTAAGGAGCATTCTGGTTGTACTTCTTCCAAGAAAGATTTGGTTGTTCTTTTGGTAGTCTATGGTATATTCAATATTCTTCACCAACACCACAATTCAAAGGCGTCAGTTCTTCTTCGGTCTTCCT
Source organism: Loxodonta africana (assembly GCF_030014295.1). NCBI lineage: Eukaryota > Metazoa > Chordata > Mammalia > Proboscidea > Elephantidae > Loxodonta > Loxodonta africana. Next base: position 127,910,370 of record NC_087349.1, on the reverse strand, counting down.
TATTCATTGTCCAGTTTTTGGATACATATGATGGAATTGAAAATACCATGGCTTGGGTCAGGCGCACCTTAGTCTTCAAGGTGACGTCTTTGCTCTTCAACCCTTTCAAGAGGTCCTTTGCAGCAGATTTACCCAATGCAATGCATCTTTTGATTTCTTGACTGCTGCTTCCATGGCTGTTGATTGTGGATCCAAGTAAAATGAAATCCTTGGCAACTTCAATCTTTTCTCCGTTTATCATGATGTTGCTCATTGGTCCAGTTGTGAGGATTTTTGTTTTCTTTATGTTGAGGTGCGATCCGTCATGAAGGCTGTGGTCTTTGAGCTTCATTAGCAAGTGCTTCAAGTCCTTTTCACTTTCATCAAGCAAGATCGTGTCATCTGCATAACGCAGGTTGTTAATGAGTCTTCCTCCAATCCTGATGCCCCATTCTTCTTCATATAGTCGAGCTTCTTGGATTATTTGCTCAGCATACAGATTGAATAGGTATGGTGAAAGAATACAACCCTGACACACACCTTTCCTGACTTTAAACCAATCAGTATCCCCTTGTTCTTTCTGAACAACTGCCTCTTGATCTATGTAAAGGTTCCTCATGAGCACAATTAAGTGTTCTGGAATTCCCATTCTTCACAATGTTATTCATAATTTGTTATGATCCACACAGTTGAATGCCTTTGTATAATCAATAAAACACAGGTAAACATCCTTCTGGTATTCTCTGCTTTCAGCCAGTATCCACCTGACATCAGCAAAGATATCCCCAGTTCCACGTCTTCTGAAACTGGCCTGAATTTCTGGCCATTCCCTGTCAATATACTGCTGCAGCCATTTTTCAATGATCTTCAGTAAAATTTTGCTTGTGTGTGATATTAATGATATTGTTCTTTAAAGACGGATAAAGCCTGCCACTTAAGTCTAAGCTGGTAAGGTGCTTACCCTGTACCATGGCTATTTTTAACAAACTTCTCTTCATGTGTGTGTTCACAGTATTGGAATGCAAATACATGTACTGTGTAGCCTATGTGATATAAAATGCTCACACAGAATTAGAGAGGTGGTACGTGTAGGGCATTAGAGCCTACAAATAATGTTAGGTTATGTTAGTCCATCATTCCTCCATGTCCTTGGGTTAAAAAACAAACAAACAAACAAAACAGTATCTAGTCGATTCCAACTCATAGTGCACTATATGACAGAGTAGAACTGCCCCGCAGAGTTTCCAAGGAAGGGCTGATGGACTCAAACTGCCAACTTTTGATTAGCAGCCAAGTTCTTAATCACTCTGCCACCAATCCTTGGGTTAGAAAGACAAAGGATTTATGGCACCTGCTCTTCAAAAAACTGTCATTTACATGTGAGCAGGAACAAGTATATGCACTACGGCAGAAAGGATTCAATGTTAAAATGCTTTAAATATCACCATAGGTGAATTGGGTGGACATAATTAAGTCTCTATATAAGTAAGGAATCTCAGTGCAGTTAAAAACAACAAATAAACAACATGAGGAAAAAAAAAAAACACATATGACTGGAACCAAATGATTTCTAGTGTTAAAAAACAATCAAAACTCACCGAAATTTGAACATAAAGTTTATTCTCAGCAGTTATTCTATATATGGAGGCCATTTTTATTCCAGAAGAAGCAAATGGCTGGAAGAAGCTAGGTACAATGGGGCTTATAAAGAGAAGAACCCTTTACCATTGAGTCCATTCCAACTCGTGGTGAGCCTATAGGGCAGAATATAACTGCTCCACAGAGTTTCCAAGGAGCAGCTAGTGGATTTGAACTGCTGACCTTTTGGTTAGCAGCCAAGCTCTTAACCACTGTGCCACCAGGGGCCCGTAAAGAGAAGAGGAGGGAGAAATACAGATTGATCATTGGTTAATCTTAACATGATTGATTGAGCCCTGCCTTCCCCCTTCACTGAGATCAACTGATATCAGGTTACTTCTGGCTTGAGTAAACTCAGGCTCATAGCAACCCTATAGGACAGAATAGAACTGCCCCATAGGTTTTCTAAGAAGCAGCTGATGAATTCGAACTACAGACTTTTTGGTTAGCAACTGAACTCTTAACCGCTGTGCCACATTTGGTCCTTCACCTACCTGCAGCAATGAGGCTGTTTGAGATTTAAATTAGGACATAATGGTTTTATGACTATCCTTTTCTAGCAGGATAAGACAAATTTACTGCTATAAAGCAGTTTCTGAGGAGCCCTGGTGGCATGGTTTGAATCCACCAGCTTCTGCTTCTGTAAAGGTTTACAGCCTTGGAAACCCTATGGGGGAGTTCTACTCTGTCCTATAGGATCGCTATGAGACGGAATCAACTCAGTCCAGGATTACCCATTAAGCAAGGTATGCACAGGCCCAAAGGTGCCTTCCCACCAATCTACAGTGCACAATTTTACCTCTCCTTCACCATGTCAAAGATGTGGTCAAACCCCTGTGAAACTGCTCGCCACAGATTAGCAAGTAAGTACAATTAAGCCGGTGTTTGTACCTTGCTCAATGCAAGCCTGTGCATATGGTGCTTACTGGTTAATCCACCCCTGACAATAGCAATGGGTAGAGCAGCTTCTGGCAGGCTTTTGCAGTTTGGGTCAAACTTTTTATGGTTGATATTTGGTTTTAAGGATAAGAAAAACCTTAAGATCAAAATAAGCTGTGCTTTATTCAACACTAGTTAAGGGGCAGAGAGTACTTTTTACTCTTTGAATAAATTGAAAAAGTGACTTTTTTATGTTTCATATAATCAAATCATATTTTTCGCTTTCAAGTTGTTATCTGAAATATGTGAAAATATGGGAATACTAATAACTAAAACAACCCCATGTCTCAAAAATAAATGTTTGTTTTCACCTCAGTGTGGAGTATAAAAGAGCATTCTAAAACTGAGGCCCTTGACATAACTAAAATGCCTGACACAGGTCTGAATCAGGCTCCATTTTGTCCTAGGCCCCTGCTTCTGCTTTTTAGAGTACTTGACCCATAACTACACTCTTAACCAAAATAACATGTTCTGCAACATTCTGAGGTGACCCACCCAGAATATTGCAGGAACCAGCTCTGGAACACAGGAAACTGAGGCTAAGGTTGAATGTCCCAGCCAGTAGAAATTCTTGGTAAATGAATCTTACAAAGCGTGTTGAATATCCCAATCAAATGTACCCCTATACCCTTTCCCAACTCTTCGCAGGGTTCTGCAAAATTAAGTGTAAAGGCGAGTGCTTGTGCTCCCTCTTTGGAACATCATCGTTTCAAACTTTCATTTTGGTACTTCCTGATTTGCAAATCTTTGAATCTGAAAAAAACGCTCCTATTATTTTACTGAAACTGTTTCATTTTTAACAGGAGGCATGATTTTATGATTTGTGTACATGAGAAAAGTGAGAAATAGTTTTCTTTCTTGTTATTTTAAAGAAATACAGGTAGTTTTTTGTTTTTTTTTCTACAAAGAGATTGTGATTTAGAATTGGAACGCTTGGATTACATTTTTGATTCCACCATTTATTAACTGTGGTGGAATGCAGTTAATTTTTTAATTCCACCATTTATTAACTGTGGTGGAGTGCAGTTAATTTTGTCAACAATTCCTGAGTATCTGTTTCTTCAAACATAAAAGCAAACAAGCAAAAATAATGTCACTAATCTCTACTCTGAGGCAGTGTTACAAATATTTAATTAGATAAAACATTTGGAACAGTTTTGTGAAATGGAGAGTTATATTGTATGCATTTTGTTTTTGCTATCAATAGGCCTAATCTTTCCCAAAGAAAAGTTGCTAATATAACTTCGGGGAAAGTTAAAAGAATTCTATTAATAATTGAGCTTTGCCTTTTTTCTTTTTTTTTTAAGTTTGGAGCCAAATTATAATTGACTTCTTCATCAAATAACTATTAAGCATCTGCTATGTGATGGCGTAATGGTTAAGTGCTATGGCTGCTAACCGAAAGGTTGGCAGTTCAAAACCACCAGGCGATCCTTGGAAACCCTATGGGGCAATTCTACTCTGTCCTATAGGGTCACTATGAGTCAGAATCAACTTGATGGCAAGGGATTTGCAAGGCGGATGTAATGAGTAAGGAGCCCTGGTGGAGGAGTGGTTAAATACTAAGTTGCTAATGGAAAGGTTGTCTAGTGGTTCAAACCCAGCAGCTGCTCTGTGGGAGAAAGATATGGCAGTCTGCTTCCATGGAGATTTACAGCCTCAGAAATTGACTCGATGCAGTGGGTTTGGGTTTTTTGTTTTATGGGTTATATATGTGCCAAGTAGAATAAATTATTTAATCAGAGTAGATGGTGGAGATAATGTCAGATTTGGGAAAAAAAAAAAATACTAAAGCATTTGTACTCCTTTGTTTCCATACAGCCAAGTCTTCAGATGCCCTTGTGCAAATTCTTAATTTGTTTTTGCCGTTGTCTAAGTTTTAGTGCTGGTATAGCAGCAATACCACAAGCAGGTGGCTTTAATGAACAGAAACTAATTTTCTAACAATTTAGGAGATTAGAAGTCTGAATTCAGGGCACCTGCTCTAGGGGAAGCCTTTCTCTGTCTGCTCTGGTGAGCCATCCTTGTGTCAGCTTCTCGAGCATCCTTCTTGGCATTCCTTGGAGATCTCCATGCGGCGTCTGTCTTTCCCCGGTTCGTGCTTCCTTGCTTCTGTGCCTCATCTGCTCCTTTTAAATCTCAAAAGTGATTGGCTTAGGACACACCCTATACTGATATGGCCTCATTAACATAAAGAAAGCCCTAGCCCGACCAGAATTACATTCACAGGGTAGTGGTTAGGATTTACAATGTATATTTTGGGGGGACAAAATTCAATCCCTAAGAGCCACCTACAAAAATAAGTCTTTGAAAAATTAAATAAGGAGCTGGGAAAAAAATTCTACAACTTAGGAAAGTTTTTATTCAAAATGTGTTTGGCATGGACATAGGTATGCTGCATTTAGATGAGAAGATAACAAATTGGAGAGAAAATACATTAGTTCAGTGATGGAGGAGCCACATTCTGCAAAGCGCGAATTCAGAGGAATAGAAATGCTGTTCAGGAATCCAGGTATTATTATGTTTGGAGAGAGAGAGATTGTTGATTAATCAGTTTCTCTAAAGTAACAGAACCAATTGTGTATTTGTATTTATATTTTATATCTCTCTATATGTATATATATATCATATCCATTTATCTATCCATATTTGTATTATATATACCTATATATGAGATATATATATAGAGAAAGAGAGAGAATGAATGAATACATGCTGACTTCCAATAAAAGTCTTCTCGTTTAAAAATGTTGTCTTAAGACAGAGGGTGGAAACCCTGGTGGCGTAGTGGTTAAGCTGCTAACCAAAAGGTTGGCAGTTTGAATCCACCAGGCTATAGGGTTGCTATGAGTTGGAATCGACTCAACTGCACTGGGTTTTAAGACAGAGGGTACTTAATACAGTATTTTCAAATGGGTTATCAAACATCTCTGTTCTCTGGAGATTTGCCTTTGGGCGTACGTGTTGAAATAATGTGCATCTCTTCTTGACTGATTTATTTAGGAGGACAACAGACACCTCAGGGGAGACATTTAGCTAGCTCTTTTCTTCAGAAGGACTCCTGTGTGTGGCAACCAAATCCAAGCGTGTTTCTCTCCTCGTTTTTCTCTCCCTATTAGCTCAGATAACAGGAATTAATTGGTGTCTGCAGTCTCTAAATTCTACTATGAAGGACTCGTATACTTAGTGATTTCTTTTGTTTATTTTTTAGTTTTTCTCCCTTATCCCTGACCATGCCAGGCTGCTGCGAGAATCTCCTGAGTAAGCTGACCCAACAACGGGAAAGTCGCTGCCTTCTGTCTGTGTACATGCCCTCTTCACAGTGGGGAGGGAGTGTGGTGTGGACACGGTAGAGAAATGGTGCTCATTTTCCTCTGGAGCCGATGCACGCTGCCTGCTGCCTTTCCCAAAATGGCCTCTAACATCACAATGCGCTGACTTAGTTTATCCAACTTTCCCTGATGGAGAGGATAGACACCAAGTCTGACCGAACCCTTGGACCAGGGTGGGCAGCAGAAGCTGAGTATATAGCCATATGAGGGAGCATGGAGGATCAGTGCTGGGGAGGTTGATGTTCAAATAGGTCCATCAAAGCAAACACGGGGTCCAAAACTACTTTGTGAACCATCATGGGACCTGGTGGCAAGACCCCTGAAGTGCAGCAGATCATGGGAGGGAGACCAGGGGCCACAGGTGTGGCCTGAGGTGCCAGAATGCCAGCTCCCTGTCAGGAATTAAGGGTGGAAATGTCAGGTAGGTTCTTAACAAACAGACATGGAGCAGAGAGAGGGTTCTAAAAAAAGTAAAAACATGATTAAGGCATTGGCACAAAATACTGTTTTATTAAGCTGTATCATCATTTTTTTATCATCATTATCATAACAATAATAATAGCAACTTACCGCAATAGGTGCTTACATGTATTCCAAACCCATTCCATCAAGTCGATTTTGACTCATAGTGACCCTATAGGACAGAGTAGAACTGCCCCATAGTGTGGAGCAGCTGGTGGGATCGAAAGACTCACTTTTTCATTAGCAGCCAAGTGTTTAACTACTGCGCCCCCAGGGCTCCAACAGTTATTAGTATAGAGTTCTATTAGGTAGATTGTCGTATTATCCCTTCTCTGTGGGTAACTTGCCTACTATGTGTCAGAGCAGGTATTAAAACCTAAAAAGCCTCCTTCAGAGTCAATACTTTAGACCATTAATGCTACATATATATATATATATATATATATATATATATATATATATATATATATATATATATATATATATATATATATATATATATTTTTTTTTACAGGGAGTTAGCTGGCCCTTAGATTGTGGTGTTCATAGGACTCTATGGAGCCTGTGTGTTTTTTGAGCAGGTCAGAGGTGGCACTGGAAATTGCACTGGGAAGACAATTCTGGCAACAGAAAATGGAATATATAGTTGAAAAGAGAAGCTGAAATTGGCGGGGGGGTTAGTTGGGGAGCAAAGAGGATCAAGGATTGAGCAAAGATGATTGTAACAGGAATGGACTGAGTGGAACAATCCAAAAGCTTTTGAGAAAGCAGAATTGGTTGGAATCCACTACTAACGGGTTAACAGGGGCCACCGACTCAGAGTTTACAACAACTCTGGGACACTTGACACTGTGTTGAGGCCAAGAACTCAGTGAGGTAAGGAGCGGTAAGGAAAGAGAATATTCTGAATTGGTTGTAATTAATTGTCAGAAATCCTCCCTGAGATTTGAAGAATAAACTTTTAAGATACATAATTAATCTGAAAGCAATAACATGAACTCTAAATACTTAGGAAACCCTGTACTATCGTGGATGATAAGCCATTTAATAAAGACAGAACACAGCAGTCTGTGTTACCTGGATGAGCAGGCGCTCAACCATCACAGGACTGCTCTAGCCATTTGAGATCAGACTGAGTGCAGGCTGTGTTTCTCCTGAAAATTAGTTTGAGGTCCTTTAGACTTATCCTATTATTTCCTTTTATATGTCATACCAGTGTAAACTTGGAAATAATTAAAAACAATAGATAAGAACCTGCTAATCTTTGCAGCATTCTTTTGTGTAGCAAATAATTGATTGGGTGAAGTGGATTACATTTCAATACTCAGGCACCTTTCATGATTACTTTAGACTTTTTATTGGCTTGCCTTTTTTGAAAGCACAGTGCAGTTCTCTGGTGTTTCTTTTTCGGTGCAGACAGTGTAGAAAGGCTCATGGCGTGAAGCTGAAGGGTATCTGCTATCCAGTTTAAATCCTTAGATAACTGACATTTTTAGGGAAATGGTCCTTTAAAATTAATGTAAAGTGATGTGATAGGATGGTAAAGAGCAGGCAAGTTGGCGTCAAAATGACTGCTGGTGCTTCAGAGCTTTGTGACTTGGGGGTCAAGTTAAATCACTGAGCCTCAGACTCTTCATTTTTTAGCTAAAAAAAAAAAAAAGGGTTAAGAAGAGTGTTAAATGAGACAACCTACAGAACAGGGCTTGGTACATAGTGAAGAGCCTGGCATTCAACAAAGGTGTTTTTTTTTCCTGCCTTGAAAACGTGAGCTTAAGGTTTTTGAGGCTCATCCATTGTGCTAAGTGAAAGAAGCCAGTCACAAAAGATTTTACATGATATTGTCTATATGAAAGATCCAGAACAGGCAAATACAGAGACAGGAAGTTGACTTGTGGTTGCCTAGGGCTGGGAGATAGGGTGGGGAATGATGGTTAATATACACATTTTCTTTTGGAGGATAAAAGTATTCTAGAATTAGATCATGGTGATGGTTTCACGACTCTGTAAAGATATTATAAACGATTGAATTTTATGGTATCTCAAAAAGACTTTAAAAAAAGAAAAAAGGCATGCCTACAAAACTGAAGATGAAAATAATATTTCTATACCTTGATCTGAATATCTTAAATAAACTCATCTGTACCTGTGAGGAAGCCCTGGTGGTGTAGTGGTTAAGAGCTATGACTGCTAACCAAAAGGTTGGCAGTTTGAATCCCCCAGGCTCTCCTTGTGGGGCAGTTCCCCTCTGCCCTGTAGGGCTCCTAGGAGTAGGGATTGACTTGATGGCAATATTTTGTTTTGTTTTTAACGGGAAATATGCCTGCCTTAGGGGGATTGGTACTCTACTCTGTTTCTTTTTCTCTAAACATCTGTCTCTGCATTTGTGTACTGTCAGCTTTGTTTGGTAACAAATAATACCCAGAATCTCAGTGGCTTATAATAACAGTGTTTCTTTCTCATGTATATTACACAATCCCATTCCTTTTTCACATTAATGCAGGCTAATCTTTTCTTGAACATAGATTAAGAGAGAAAGCACTTTTCTGAGAAATTTAAAAATAATTTTAAATTTAACAGTAAAAGTTATCCTATGTAGTTGAAAGTAGTTTGCAAATTGTAAAGTGCAACACTAGCCTGAAAATATAAATTCATGTTTAGAAGTAAAGCTTTGTTCAATGCCTGTATCTAGGACAAGAATTCAGGAGACCAAAATTAACTTGATAAAGAAGCAGTATTTTTAGACATATTTTACTGCATGCACGCATCACTTAGGGAAAAGAGACAAGAAAATGGGTTTAAATTGCTGATCATTCTTTATTTCTCTACTAGGCACTTTATACAACTTTATCGTTTATTCCTTTAGAAAATACCATGAGGCAGCCAATGGAGCCTCTATTTTATAATAAGGAAATGGAGGATTTGAGAATTTAGGTAATAGATGTGAAATTGTTGTCATGTGCCATCAAGGCAACCCCGACTCATAGCAACCCTGTGGGACAGAGAAAACTGCGCCATAGAGTTTCCCAGGCTGTAGATCTTTGTAGAAGCAGACTGCGAAGTCTTTCTCCTGTGAGCCACTGGTGGGTTTGAACCACCCACGTTTTGATTAGCAGCTGAGCGCTTTAACCATTATGCCACCAGGGTTCCTAGATCTGAGGTTACACCTGTATGATTGTAATTGGCATAGCTACGCCTTACCGGGGCTATGCGTTTTTATCACCCTGCTGTGCGTCCGTATGTGTGTGCATGCATGTGTGTTCGTCTGCATGTGTGTGTGTGCGTGTGTACGTACGTGTGTGCATGTAAGTGTGTGCACATATGTGTGTGCGTGTATGTGTGTGCATGGGCATCTGTGTCTATGCATGTGTGTGTGTACATATGTGTTTGTGCACATATGTGTGTGTGTTTCTGGCATTGGATTTTTCAGGTAAGGCCTGATTAGAAAGTACATCTCACATGTAAGATAATTCCAGCACGTATGGAAAGCTGAAAAATAATACTCAATATAAGCAAATGGGAATAGATTTTAACTGGATGATGAATCATCCAAGTTGGTTATGAGACAGAAGGCTTAATCTTTGGGGCTTCCAGAGCTGAAGATGGGGCTCTTCAAGCAGGCTCTGTACCCGCTCCTCTAGTTGCCCAACAACCGCCACACCGAAGCCGCCAAGATGTGGCCATTTGTACGGCCAAACTGATAGAAACGATGGTTTAGGAAGCCAGGCAGAGCTCTGTCACAGACCTTACTGTGGCTGGAGCTCCGTGTTCTGAGCAAGCTGTGGCTGTGGTCCCACTGCGGACAATCAAGGCCTAACAGGTCCCCCTTCTGTCCACCCAGTGCCTGCTGCCAACGTCAACACAGAGCTCCCTGCTCGCTCCTGGGATGCGGCACAACGCAGGAGAGATGCTGCTGATGGCTGACAGGCGCGTCCTCAGCCTGGCCTTCCCTGGCTACAGCCGCTTTCTGTCTGATGGCTGACAGGCGCGTCCTCAGCCTGGCCCTCCCTGGCTACAGCCGCTTTCTGTCTGATGGCTGACAGGCGCGTCCTCAGCCTGGCCCTCCCTGGCTACAGCCGCTTTCTGTCTGGAGTTAGGACTCGGGTCCCGAACCCAGGATGCTCGTGCGTGGAGCAAAGTGTCCTCCTCCCTCCTCAGTTCCCTCTTTCTACAAGTTTCTCTTTTGACTTCCTTGACCCATGTATCCACTCTCTATTAGTCTTTTTTCCTTTCTTTTCCTGTTGCCAGTGAGTTGATTCTGACTCAGGGTGACCCCGTGTGTGTCAGAGCAGAACCGTCACCCACAGGGTACTGGATGGCTGATTTCTCAGCAGCAGATCACCAGGCCTTTCTGCAGAGGTGCTGCTGAGTGGACTTAAGCCTCCAGTCTTTCCGTCAGCAGTGGGGGGTGTTAGTCATGCGGTTATTATGTTGACTATCACATACACAACGCCCTAAGTTAAGAAATGACGGGATTTGGTAATCATGAATTTGGACTCCATTGTCAGAAAGACTGGGATTTATTTGATCATCTGTTTCATTATTGTGAACTTAACCTCTCTGAGCTTCATTCCCTCTTTTTTTTTTTTTTTTTGGAAACACTACTATTTATCCCATTGGGTTGTTGTGAACACTTATTTCTTGCTGGAAATATCAGTACAATGCATTGTCACAGTGTTTAACGTATGGTGAGTTGTCAGTGAATGTTAACCATTACAATTTCTATTAGTAGGAGTATTCCTTGAAAGTAGATATACTTTTTTATTTTTCCCTAAAAATGTACTCCCCCTGGGTTCCTCCCTGCAGATCCGATTTCGCCCATGTCAACCTCCTTACTTGGCTTCAGCCTGGATTTCTTCCTCTTTTTTTTAATCCCTCACATCCAATCCTATTACTTTTATTCCTAAATAATTGACTTGTGAATATTTCTGGTTCTTACTGTTTGTGTGCCTTTTGGCGAGTAATTCTGCCCTGCTCTTCACCAGCACATGACCTGGTCTCCCTGGGATGCCATGAAGAATGAATGCGTCATGGATCTAAGCGTGCTCTGTGAATCCGGAGTGCTGCCTTTAGTTCAGAAGATCACGTGGACTTAAAGGACTGAACACTTTCATTTCCAGAAATATCGTTCACTTCATCATTTTCCTTTTGGCCTAATGTGCAAAAGTTTGTTTGTTTATTCCATAAGAGGGAAGAATACTGCAGATGAATGCAAGCACTCAGAACAGATTATTTAATATTAATTATTCCTCTCAGAAGCTAATTCATGTTGGCAACACCCCTAATTGGTTGCTATGTTCTGTTGTTCACCACGATGGCATCACAGTTTGCACTTTTGGCAGTAAACTGGCTCTTCTATTTTTATCCTTTTATCCCTGAAGCCTTTGATGTGATGACTCCCAGGAGAAGAGCTCAAAACACAGCAAAAGATAAAGAAATAAAAGCTGGGCATTGCTTCAATTCAGTGCTTTCCTGCCATTTTAAAGTTCAAATGCATAAAAATCAGAAATATTCAGAGACTATGTTCAAAGCCTTAGAAGTGCCCTGCTGACAAAGAATCCAAATGTAGAATTCTGCAAAAGAATGACTCGCTGCTGTCAAGGGGATCTTGACTCATGACAACCACATGTGTGTCAGAGTAGGACAGTTCCACAGGGTTTCCAATGGCTGATTTTTCAGAAATAGGTCACCACGCCTTTCTTCCAAGGAGCCTCCTGGCAGGCTCCAACCTTAGGGTCGACAGCCAAGAATGTTAGCCGTTTATGCCACCCAAAGACTCTCAGCAAAAAGATATGGAAAATAGAAACATATAACATCTGTATTCATTAAATCACTATTTTAATTGCAACTACTCCTTTTTCAGCTTTAAGCTTGCTTAGTAGGGAGATAGCCACACTGCCCAGACTTGCCAGCCTGGCCCAAGGCTCTCACTCCTGAGCAGTCTGATGCCAGGACCGATCCATCAGCAGCTCTGAATTTCCAGTGCATGCTCATAGCTTCAGCTGTGGTCTGGGGATGGAAAGAAGTTGTTATGCCTTCTTTTTTCATCTATTAACATTTAGCCAATATCATGATGATTTTATGGTAAGAGAAGAACTGGGACCCAGCCCTGGCACTGATCTCGTTGCTGAGAGAGTTGGCAGCAACAGAGTGCAGAGCTGTGGGCCCAGTCAGTGCTACTGAGAGGGTAGTCTGCAGGCAGGCACACCAAGGCGCCAGGGAAATTGCAGACATGCACATTCTTACGTCCCACACAGACCTACTGAGCAAGGGTCTCTGGGAGCAGGCTCTAGCCATCTGCATTTTTACACAGTGAAGGATCCCAGTGATTCTTGTGCTCATAAAGTTTGGGAAGAACAGGGCTAGTCAGGCCCATGTGAACAAGAAGGTTTTGTTCATCTTCCTGGAGGTCAATCATGGATGCAGAGTGATAGGGGATGTGGGAAGGCACCCAGAGTGTTAGAGTGTGGAACAAATGTTAGGGAGTCTCGTGGGACCCAGTATAATCCCTGGAGGGAGCAGACCACGCTGTAAACACACCAACACAGTCCTAACAGCTGTAGATGTGCCAAAATTTTCCTAAATGAAGTAGCAAGTAACTTTAGTTTGGAAAACAATCCAACCTTCAGTGTCTGTACAGGGAAGGCAAAGCAGAAGGGCACTGACACCTGAGAAGAAGCAGGCTGGTGTAGAGGATCTCTAGAAATCTGTGTGCACCCTACCCAGGTGTGCAGAACCTGGTCTGGAGGCCAGGATGCCCTTTACTAAGAGCTAGACTTCAAAGTGGAAAGAAGCTAGCAGGAAGATGTGTGCCCTAAGAACATGCACAACGAGGTGCAGGTGGGACCTGGGAGTGGGTGTCCCAGGGTAGGGCAGCTCGGGAAGCAACTTAATAGTTTGGCCAAGTCTCAAACCCAATGGCTGTATGTAAATGGGCAAATGATCTCCATCCCTCAAATGAGAACCTTGTAAGCATTCATAAAGATGACAGTGATGATGATGAAAGGCAGGCAATACTAGAAGCAAGCCATTCTCCTGTTTCTAATGTAGATTAAAAAAAAAAAAATCTGACTCACGATAACCCTACAGGACAGAATAGAACTGTCCCATAGGGTTTCCAAGGAGCAGCTGATGGATTCAAACTGCTGACCTCTTTTTGGTTAGCAGCCAAAAGCTTAACCACTGCACCACCAGGACCCCTTAAGGTAGATAGATCCCCAGAAAATCACAATGCAGCTTTTTACAAAAACAGTCAGACCTTAGTCCCTTCTTTAAGAGGTTTACCTCCTGTTCATTAATGGGGTCCAGGAAGAGCAATGTGGTAGAATAGGAACTAGGTTGGAAAGGTCAGCTTGGGCCACTTGGACTTACCCTTTGGATCTTTGGTCCAGTTTGGATGCTCAGTGAATTATCCAGATGACTGTTCTCTTTAATTGTTTTTTCCTTCCTGGCCTTCCAAAGAAAGCCGTGTAGTGCAGTATGAGAGCATGAGTTTCAGAGTCGGCCCAAGAGGGCTCTGGATCCGTGTATCACCACCTTTTAGCTTCATTTCCTCGGCCAAATCATTTACTCATTGAGCCTTAGTTTTATTATGTGTACAATGGGGATTATAATAGTTTTGTCCCAGGAGAGCTTGAAGATTAAATGTGATGATGCATGTAAAGAATTTAACAGAGTGCCTGGCACACATGAAGACAATAACTATGAGTTTTAATTGTAAGGATTGTCATTACTATGTAAAAAAATATAGCTATTATTTATTATTACTATTATTGTTGCTGTTGTTAACTTCTTGCATGTCTGTCCCTAAATAAGTCATCCTTGGCATTACTTTCAATGCCCGTCATTCACTTAGCTTCTCATTTTGCCTGCTTCCAATCACAGTGGTCCTGCTCTATGACATTCATGGCCAAATTTGTCAGTGATGTTTTTGTGAAGTTCCCTTATGCAAAGTTCTTGTCATGAGAACTGAAATTCTAGTGGAATCAGAATGTTGATAAAGGGCTTGTCAGGTGCTTCCAGATCTGGGGTTCCCAGATTCTTCCTCTAAGTAAAGTAGCCATGTCTCACCCTGGAATTTACTCGAGTGGGGTATCCATAATCTGCCAGATTTTCCCAGAACTAGTGACCTCAACTTGTCTCAGCTTTAATCATCTGAGAATTGAGAATAATATTAATTTACGTATTTATAAAATAGGATGGAAATGCTGAAAGGATTTTTTTTTTTTTTTGTACATTAGATGAAGGTTTGCAGAGCAAACTAACTTCTCATGGAGCAGTTAGTACATGTATTGTTTTATGACATTGGCTGACAACTCCATGACATGTCGATATTCTCCCTTCTCGACCTTGGGTTCTCTATTATCAGTTTTCCTGTCTCCTCCTGCCTTCTAGTCCTTGTCCCTTGGCTGGTGTACCCCTTTAGTCTCGTTTTGTTTTATGGGCCTGTCTAATCTTTGGCTGAAGGATGAACCTCAGGAGAGACTTCATTACTGAGCTAAAAGTGTGTCTGGGGGATTTTTCCAGTCTCTGTCAGGGCAGTAAGTCTGGTCTTTTTTGTAAGGTAGAATTTTATTCTACATTTTTCTCCAGCTCTGTCCGGGACCCTCTACTGTGATCTCTGTCAGAGCAGTCATTGGTGGTAGGTGGGCACCATCTAATTGTACTGGACTAAGCCCGGTGGAGGCCGTGGTAGTTGTGCCCCATTAGTCCTTTAGACTAATCTTTCCATTATATCTTTATTTTTCTTCATTCTCTCTTGCTCTCAAAGGGTTGAGACCAGTAGAATATCTTAGACGGTAGGTCACAGGCTTTTAAGACTCCAGACTCTACTCGTAGAATGCAGAACATTTTCTTTATAAACCATATTACGCCAATTGAGCTAGATGTTCCCCGAGACCATGGTCCCCACAGCCTTTAGCCCTGTAATTCAGTCCCTCATGGAGTTTGGATGTGTCTATGGAGCTTCCATGACCTTGCCTTGTACAAGTTGCGCTGGCTTCCTCAGTATTGTGTACTGTCTTACCCTTCACCAAAGCTACCACTTATCTATTGTCTATTTAGTGCTTTTCCATCTCCACCTCTCCCCTTCCTTGTAACCATCAAAGATTGTTTCTCTTTCTATGTAAACCTTTTCATGATTTTTTATGGTAGTGATCTCATGCAATATTAGTCCTTTTGTGATTGACTTATTTCACTCAGCATAATGCCTTCCAGATTCATCCATGGTCTGAGATGCTTCACAGATTCATCGTTGTACTTTATCATTGCATAGTACTCCATTGTGTATATGTACCACAGTTTGTTTATCCATTCATTTGTTGCTGGGCATCTAGGTTGTTTCCATCTTTTTGCTATTCTGAACAATGCCGCAGTGAACATGGGTATCCATATGTCTATTTGTGTGATGGCTGTTATTTCTCTAGGATTTATTCCTAGGAGTTGGATTGTTGGATGGGATAGTATTTTCATTTCTAGCTTTCTGAGGAAGTGCCATATTTTTTCCAAAATGGTTGTACCAGTTCACATTTCCACCAGCAGTGCATAGGAGTTCCAATCTCCCTGCGGCCTCTCCAACATTTATTATTTTCTGTTTTTTCGATTCTTGCCAGTGATGTCTGTGTGAGATGGTATCGTGTTGTGGTTTTGATTTGCATTTCTCTAACGGCTAGTGGTCACAAGCGTTTCCTCATGTGTCTGTTAGTGGCTTGTCTTCTTTGGTGAAGTGTGTGTTCATTTCCTTTGCCCATTTTTTAATTGGATTATTTGTCTTTTTGTTGTAGAGGTGTTGGATTTTCCTGTATATTTTAGAGATTAGAACTTTGTCCAATTTATAAACGCCAATTTTTTTTTTTTCCCCCAGCCTGTAGGTTCTCTTTTTATGGTTTTGGTAAAGTCTTTTAATGAGCATAAGTGTTTAATTTTTAGAAGATCTCAGTTATCTAGTTTATCTTCTGGAGTTTGTGTGTTGGTAGTTATGATTTGTATCCTGTTAATGCCATGTATTAGGGCCTCCAGCATTGATCCTATTTTTTTTTTTCTATAATCTTTATAGTTTTTGGTTTTGTATTTAGGTCTTTGATCCATTTTGAATTAGTTTTTGTGTGTAGTGTGAAGTATGGACCCTGTTTCATTTTTTTGCAGATGGACATCCAGTTTTGCCAGCACCATTTGTTAAAAAGACTGTCTTTTCCCCATTTGATGGACTTTGGGCCATTGTCAAAAATCGTGTGACCATGGATGGATGGATTTACATCTGGGCTCTCAATTCTGTTCCATTGGTTGTATCAGTACCAGGCTATTTTACTTCTGTAGCTATATAGTAGGTTCTGAAGTCAGGTAGTGTGAGTTCTGTTTTATTCTTCCTCAAGAGTGCTTTACTTATCTGGGGCTTCTTCCCTTTCCATATAAAGATAATGATTAGTTTTTCCATTTCTTTAAAGAGTGTTGTTGGGATTTGGATCAGGATTGCATTGTATTTGTGGATTGTTTGGGTAGAATTGTCATTTTCTCAATGTTCAGTCTACCTATCAATGAGCATGGTATGTTTTTTGTTTTTCCATTTATGTAGATCTATCTCTTTTTTTTATCTCTTTTGGTTTCTTGCAGTAGTGATTTTAGTTTTCTTTGTATAGGTCTTTTACATCCCTGGTTAGATTTATTCCTAAATATTTTATTTTTTAGGGGCTATGATAAATGATTTTTTTTATGATAAATGATATTGTTTTCCTGATATCCTTTTAATCATTCTTTTATTAACATATAGGAATCCAACTGATTTTTGTATGTTTATCTTGTATCCTGCTACTCTGCTGAATCTTTTTATTAGTTCCAGTAATTTTCTTGTGGAGTCTTTTGGGTTTCCTGCGTATAGAATCATATCATCTGCAAATAGGGATGGTTTTACTTCTTCCTTAGCAATTTGAATGCCCTTTATTTATTTATTTACTTATTGCTCTGGCTAGGACTTCCAGCACAATGTTAAATAGAAGTGGTGATAAAAGCATCCTTGTCTTGTTCCTGTTCTCACGGGAAATGTTTTCAGTCTCTTTCCATTAAGAATGATGTTGGCTCTTGTTTTTGTATAAAAAAAAAATTGTGTTGAGGGATTTCCCTTCTTATTTTATTAAGAGTTTTTATCAGGAGTAGGTGTTGGACTTTGTTAAATGTCTTTTCTGTGTCTATCAGTATGATCATGTGATTCTTTTATTTATGTGGTGGATTACGTTGATTGATTTCCTAATGTGGAACCATCCTTGCATAACTGGTATGAATCACACTTGGTCATGGTGTATTCTTTTTTTGATCTGATGCTGAATTCTATTGGCTAGAATTTTGTTTGAGAATTTTTGCATCTGTATTCATGAGAGATATTGGTCTGTAATTTTCTTTTTTTGTGGTATCTTTGCCTGGTTTTGGTATCAGGGTTATGCTGGCTTCATAGAATGAATTCAGAAGTATCCCTTCCTTTTCTGTGTTCTGAAATAATTTGAGTAGTGCTGGTGTAATTTCTTCTTTGATTGTTTGGTAGGATTCTGCAGTGAAGCTGTGTGGGTCAGGGCTTTTTTGTTGTTGAGAAGTTTTTTTTTTTTTTTTTTCACTCTCTTATTTTGTTATGGGTCTGTTCAGATTTTCAACATCATTTTGTGTTAGTTTGGGTAGGTAGTATGTTTCTAGAAATTTGTCCATTTCATCTAGGTTGTCATATTTGTTGGATTACAGTTTTTCATAATACTCTGTTTTCATCTTTTTTATTTCAGTTGGATCTGTTGTGATGTCCCCTGTTCCATTTCTTATTTGGGTTATCTGCGTCCTCTCCTATTTATCCTTTGTCAATTTGGCCAGGGATTTGTCAATTTTGTTGATCCGTTGGTTTTGTTGATCTTTATATTGGTTTTCTATTCTCTTTTTCATGTATTTCTGTTTGATCTTTATTATTTCTGTTCTTCTGGTGATTGTGGATTCCCTTGCTATTCTCTCTCTATTTGTTGGAGTTGTGTAGCTAATTTTTCGATTTTGTCCCCTTTTTTCTTTTTTGGTGTGTACATCTGTTGCTATAAATTGACTTCTGAGGACTGCCTGTATCCCAAAGGTTTTGGTATGATGTATTTTCATTCTCATTTGATTCTGGGAATTTTTGGATTCCATCTTTGATTTCTTCTATTTCCCAGTGTTTTTTAAGCAGGGTGTTATTCAGTTTCCATGTAATTGACTTTTTTTTTTTCCTTGTTCTTCCTTCGTCTATTTTGACGGTGCTGTGATCAGAGAAATTACATTGTATTGTAGCCTAAAATGTGGTCTGTTCTGGAGAACACTCCGTATGCTTTGGAGAATGTGTACTTTACAGCTTTTGGGTGGAGTGTTCTATATATGTCTATGAGGTCAAGTTGGCTGATTGTGTACTTTAGATCTTCTTTGAGTTTTCTTTCTAGAATGTCTGCCCTTTACTGAAAGTGGTGTGTTGAAGTCTCCTGCTATTATTGTGGAACTGTCAATTTCTCTTTTCAGTGCTGTTAGAGTTTGTTTTAGGTATTTTGGAGTTCTTTTGTTGGGTGCATAGATGTTTATTACGTTTATGTCTTCATGATGGATTGTCCCTTTAATCCTTACGTAGTGTCTTTCTTTGTCTTTTATGGTGAGGTTTGTTTTAAAGTCCATTTTATCTGAGATTAGTGTTGCCACTCCTACTCTTTTTTGGTAGCTGTTTGCTTGATATATTTTTTTCCATTCTTTGATTTTTTATTAAGTTCACATCTTTGTTTCCAAGGTGTGTCTCTTGTAGACAGCATATTTATGGATTCTGTTTTTTTTTTTTTTAATCTATTGTGTCACTCTCTGTCACTTTATGGGTGCATTTAGGCCATTTACATTCAGTGTATTATTGATAGGTGTGAGTTGATTGCTGTCATTTTGCAGTGATTTTTTTTTTTTTTTTTTTGTAGTGCTGATATTTTCTTTGTTCCTCTTACTGTCCTGTGTGTGGATTTTTTTTTTTTTTTTCATTTCTGTTGTGTTTGTGGATTCTATTTTTACTGAGACTAGGTTTTTCTTCTTTATTTTGGTGAGTAGGTTTGTTAACTTTCTTTGTTGTTACCTTGAAATTTACCCTTATCTTTCTAGGTTTGAACCAGTTTATTATTACTTGGTATCATGTTTCATTCTTCTACAATAGAAAGTTCTATACCTATACCATTTATTCCATCTTTTATTGTTCAGACGTTGTCCTTTGCAGATTAACCTCTCTGGTTCCCTGTTGTAAATCTTTTAGTTTTGAATAGTCATTGAGAGTTCATTTCCTAGGCTGGTATCTGGCTGGTGCAATCTTGTGTCCTAGACTCAGGTTGTCTTCTGATGTTTGTTCTCAAACCGAAGGACTCCCTTTAGTAATTCCTGTAAGTTTGGTTTGGTTTTCACATATCCCTTAATTTCTGTTTATCTGGAAATGTCCTAATTTCATCACCATATTTAAATGAGAGTTTTGCAGGATATATTAATCTTGGTTGGCAATTTTTTCCTTTTAAGGTTTTATGTACGTCACACCATTGTCTTCTTGCCTGCGTGGTTTCTACCAAGTAATCAGACCTTAGTTTTATTGTTTGCATGTGACTTTTGTTTTTCTTGAGCTCCTCTCAGGATTCTTTCTTTGTCTTTGACTTTATCGAGTACGATTATGATATGCCTTGGTAATTTTCTTTTGGGGTCTATCCTATATGGGGTTTGTTGAGCTTCTTGGATGGTCAGCTTTTCATCTTTCATGATATTAGGGAAGTTTTCTATCAGCAGTTCTTCAATGATCCTCTCTTTATTTTCTATTTTCTCCCCCTGCTCTGGAACTCCAAGCACATGTAAATTTTTGCTTTTGATTGTATCCCACAACGTTCTCAGGGTTTCTTCATTTTTCTTTGTTCTATTTTCCTCATTTTTCCTCAGACAAATTGGTATCCAAGTATTTGTCTTCACTTTCATTGAGCCTGTCTTCCATTGTTTCAGTCCTACTCCTCAGATCTTCTGACTCTGTGCCTTTCTGAAATCTTGTTGTTTATCTTTTGGATTTCTAATTGTTGTTTGTGTATGATTTCTAGTTGTGAATTTACTTTGACATTTTGTTTCTGTATTATTTTCCTCAATTTTTCCATAGTTTTGCCTGTATTTTCCATGATTTTGTCTGCCTTTTCCATGAATTTGTCTATTTTTTCCTCTGTTCTATCTGCTTCTTGCTTCAACTCTTGGATAACCCTGAATATTAGACATTCAAATTCCCTATCAGGTAGTTCTAGTGCCTTTTCTTCTTCTGGAAAGTCATCTGGTATTTTATTTTGGATGCCTATGGAACCATCCCATCCTGCCTTTTTTTTTTTTAATATGTTTTGATATGGTCTGCTATCTTTGGGGCATTCAGTAGCTATTTTCTTCATTTATTGATTGTAGTTATGTTTGTTTCACCCTGCTTTTTTGTTTTATTTGGTTATGTCTGTGCAGGCATGCTACGTGTTCTTTGTTGTTTGCTTGTCTGTGGGCATGGTAGTTTTCACCTCCTTGTCCAATGGACAGGGACAGTTACTCAGATCTGGTGCAGCAGGGCAGATCCAGCTAAAAGGGAGGGGTTGGGGTGAATTGTTTGTGGCATGTATTTTAGCGGACAGGGTAGGCCAGGGGTCAGTGCAAGGAAGGGCCTGGTAGGCCATGCCTGTGCTTCTTGAGAGTGTGATGTTCAACTCATGGTGCAGATAGGCAAGGGGGGGGGTTGATGTGTGGAGCTAAGTTGGATTTGGCAAAGAAGAGAGAGAGGAGAGAGAAACAGGAGCCAAGGCAAAAAAAAGAGTGCTGAGGGAGCCTACTGTTGTAGTGGAGAGAACAATTCAAACTGAGAACTGAAGAAAAACAAAAAGAAAAAAAGAGAGAGAGAAATAAATAAATAATAATAATAAAATGCCCCAGGGATTTCACCAGTGACTGAGCAAGTGACTCCCAGGCCTCAGTCACAGCCCACCTAGAAGGGGCATAGATGGCCCCAGAGCCAGGTCTTCAGGAGACAGTAAAATAAGAAAAGCAGAGAGATGAGAAATAAGAAACGAAGGAAAATAAAAAGAAAAAAAGAAAAATTAATTAAGAAAAAGAAGAAGAAATTCCCCCAGAGATCCCACTGATGACCAGGGCAGTGGATCCCAGGCCTCAGGGCACACTCTGTCTAGAAGAGGGGGAAATGGCACATAGCACCAGGTATTCAGGAGAGAGGAAAAGGAAAGTAGAGAGAGATGAGAAGCTGAGAAATGAAGTAAAGCAAAAAGGAAAAAGAAAAAAATAATAATAAAAAGAAAATTTAAGAAAAAAATAAAAGCCCCTAGGGGTCCCACCAACACGGCTTCACAGACTGGGGAAGTGGCTCCAAGCCATGCAGTACAGCCCTGCTAGAAGGGGCAGAGATGGCACACAGTGCCAGGTATTCAGGATATAGGAAAGAAGGTAAGCAGAGAGAGATGAGACACCAATACATGAAGAAAAACAAAAAGAAAAAGAAAGAAAACAAACAAGTAACAAACAAAAAAGGGCCCCAGGGATCCCACCAGAGTGGCAGCATGAACCAAGAAGTAGTTCTCCAGCTGAGCAGCACTTCACAGCCTGTCAAGAAGAAGCAAAGATGGTACACAGAGCCAGGTATTTGAGAGAAAGGAGAGGGAGTAGGTGAGAGACAAGGAAGAAACCAAAAGACACCAAAAAAAAAAAAAAAAAAAAAAGCAACAACAGCAACAAAGAAATGGCACTGAAGGAGCCAGCTGGTGTGGATGGGGCCTGTGCCTCCTGGCAGAGTGACCTCAGCCCACTGGGAAGTGGCAGAGGCCAAGCAGAGGAAAGAATGGTGAGGGGGTGGACAAATATGTATTGCTGGTTACCTGATGTTCTGTCTTCTTCTGGGAGCTCCATGAAGATGCTTTCCCTTACTTCCGGCCTGCTGATCTCCGACAGAGTACAAGATGGTGAATCCATGCTTCGTTAGGTGACAAGGGACATCCACTCCGTGTCTCCTCGCTCTCTGTTCTCTATCAGTTTCTTATTCCATTTGGTGCTTGACCGAGTTCTTTATTTCTTCATTTGATGCTTAGGATTCCAGGACTGATGGTTGTCTCTGTTTTACTTAGTTTTTTGGGGCCTTTACGGTGGAGGGAAGGTGTGGTGCTTCTGTCTATAGCACCATGTTGGCTCCAGCTCCTTGCTGTAAGGACCTTTTACAGTATGGATGAGATGATGTGTCTACAGCATCTTGAACAATGACTGGAATACTAAGCATAGTTAGCCCTACTATGAATCAAGTACAGTGTATGCAATAACCATGCTGTTCAGGTGCTGGAGTAGCTATAGATCATATGCTATGAACTGACCTCGAGTGCCACTGGGACCACTATTTCTTATGATCTAGTGAAGGGCCTAGAAGAACTCAACACCCCAGCTGTGTACCCACCGTGACCCCCCTTTATCCAAATGACCTTATAAGTCTCTAATACCCTGACTGAATCCAAAGAGGAACTCATTTTTTAGATAAACTTGACAAAAGATATATCCTTAAATGAATTGCCTACTTATGATTTTTAAAACACTCCTATACAAATTGATTACGATGTATGTTTGAATTATTCAAGAAATAGGATGTCAACAATTTCTTAGCTATTTTTAGCATCAGGTACCAAGACCAAGACAGCTCTGCTTTTGAATATTAATTTGACTAATTTGGGATGTTAGGCTATTTAGTATGGTAAGCACATACACAGAGTAGTAGGATTTTTGAAGGGTAATCTAATCAGAAAGACAGCATTTAGCATTTCTTTAAAATGTAACAGTTATCCTAAAGTCTCAAAAAGAATATTTAGCAACCCGCTAAGAACAAGATACCCTTTGCCAAGGAGTTGATTCTGACTCATAGTGACCCTGTAGGACAGAGTAGAACTGCCCCATACGGTTTCCAAGGCTGTAAATCTTTAAGGAAGCAGGCTGCCACAACTTTCTCATGTAGAGGCTGGTGGGTTTGAATTGCTAAGCTTTCATTTAGCAGATGAGCCCTTAACCACTGCACTACCAGATTTCCTTAAAAGCAAGGTACCCAAAGTAAAGTATAAATGAGTATAAAAGAAAATGTTGGGAAAATTTCTAGAAAGAATCAGTGCCAGGTTGTTTTGTTTTGATTTATTTGTTGTTGTTTTTCCATATATGTGTGTATATATATAATGAGATACCCATATATCTATATGCGTGTAGATGTATAGATATCTCCTATATGTATTTATTTGGGGCCCTGGTGGCATAGTGGTTAAAGAGCTTGGCTACTAAACAAAAGGACAGCAGTTCAAATCCATCATCCGCTCCTTGGAAACCCTATGGGAGCTGTTCTACTTTGTCCTATAGGGTCACAATGAGTTGGAACCGACTTGACTGCAATGAGTCTTTTTTTTTTTTTTTTTTTACATATATATAGTCAGAGTGAGTTTTTTAAGAATTGTGTAAGTCAGCATATAAGCCAGGAATTTCATCTTCCTGTAAATGGATTTAAGGTAAATACCAGAAAGTGGATTTGTGGATTCAAAATTTTCAATAAAAATTTATGTCTTCATTGGGTGGAGTGAGTAAGTCTAGTACATGCTTTCCATTTTTTTTTCATTTTAATTGTTTGACTATTTGTGTGTTTATCTTCATCCTCAAAACTAACATGGGTGACACTATTATTATTCTCTTCTTATGGAGTTATAATGTAGAGAGCCAGAGACATGATGAAAAGTGCTAGAATGTAAGGCAGCCTTCTAACACTACAGGCCCATGCTCTTGGCATCACTAGCTATGCCAGCTTTGCAAATCTGAGGAGACATGCGTTGTTGTTGTTATTAGTTGCCTTCAAGTCAGCCCCCAATTTATGGTGACCCCATGAACAATTCAGTGAAACACTGCTCAGTCCTGCACCATCCCCATAGCTGGTTGTGGGTAAGACAATCGTGACCCATAGGGTTTTCATTGGCCGACTTTTGGAAGTAGATTTCCAGGCCTTTCTTCCTAGTCCATCCTAGTCTGGAAGCTCTGCTTAGCATGGTAGCAACACACAAGCCTTTACCGACAAACAGGTGGTGTCTGCACATGAGGTGCACTAGCTGGGAGTCAAATTCAGACCTTCCTTGTGGAAGGTGAAAATTCTACCACTGAACAATCACTGCCCTCTTGCTGAGCAATACAAACACATATTTAAAAAAAAAATAGTGACCAGTGAGCACATTCCAGAATCCAGACTCCAGGAGAAGCATGCTAGGAGGCCATTGTTAATTTGAGTATTCATGTAACTCCTTATCTAGGCTTTATATTCCAAGGTGATTACAGTTACTATATATGGCTTATTATAAAAAGAAAGAGCAGGTGCCTCTGTCTTAGTGATTTATTTTTTTTTATAAGTTGTAAGAACAAACAGATGAACTATAGAACCTAACAGGGACATTCCCTGTCAGATTCCTCTGGGTGTCTTGTGAAAATCTCGCACATTGAATTTTCAAGTCTAATTTCTGGAACTTGGAATGACATTTCAGTATATTATGGTTGTGGTCAATATATTGATTGTAGCTTGTTCAGGATCATGATAATTAAAAATCACCTGATGAATACAGTAATTATTCGGCAGATAATTCACAAGATTTTCCTATATAACAAAGCCCTAACTATTGTATTTTACATGCAGTAACTATTGAAAATAAATGACATTATATAAATCATTTAAATATACGTGATGGGAATGGGAACCTATTCTTGGTTATTTGTAGCAAGAGTCTAGGTGCATAATAATTCGAACTCATGGCAGGTAAGGGTTGTTTAGAAGCCATCAATATGTGCCAATGCATACATCACACTGGGGAAGGAGAACTCCCGTTCTTGAACACCTTATATGTACCCAATGGATCATACACACAACCTCATGTAATATTCGCAAATGTTTTCAGATGTGGAAACTAAAACCTACAGAGGACATGTAACTTGCTAAAGATCCCACAGGTAGCAGTAGAACTGAGCTTGGAATGGGTCTGCCCATCTCCAAATAAAATTTAAATAACCCCCAATTAAATTACTTTGATTAAATTGTGAAAACCCTATCTTATTTATTTGTTTATCTATCAACCTGTGTATCACACAGCACACATAAAACCAATCTCTTTTTATCCCCCTCTGCCTATGTTATATGTAAGATGGTAGTTCTTCTAACTTTAGTTTGAACAGATAAAACCTCTCTTGAGTAATTTCCTTTTGGAAGTGCTGTCCTCTGGGAGCAGGGATGGTTTTGCGGTTGCAAGAAGAAACAGCCTTCAAAGGGGAAGCTGCCTCCAAGATGGGATCCTTCATTCTAAACCCAAGGTCTGTGAATCGGTACCTGGGACAGCTTGACAGCTGTGCTTCAGGTGGAGGAACACACAAAATTTTGGGAGTTAAGGGTAGTATCTCTTTTATTATTATTATTTTTTTAATGAAAATCTTCACTAGCACAGGATCACAAATATTTGGAAAAAATATTTAGATTAAAGCCACTATCCCATTGTCCTTATCTTGAATTATGATTTTTTTTTAGAAAGAATCCTTCAGTGTTGAACTCTTCACTATCCGCATCCCTAATATGTAGGTAGGTCTAAACAATAATAACTGTGACTATTATTTACTCTGTATAATGTGAATTATCTCAGTTTATACTCACACCAACCACATAAGTATTATAAACCCCATTTACATATGTGATAACTGAGATCTAAAAAAGCTCATCCGCTTGTCCACATTTATGCAACTTGTGTGATTCAAATTGAATTTGGATTCAGATCTGGTTGACTCAGAAACTGGTGCTTTACTGATTCAGTTTTCTCACTCTCTTTCTCCACATATTCCCATGTAGTGGATTCCCTCATCAGATCCCTCTATATGTTCTTAGAGATATATTGAGAAGGGAAATAGTCTAACAAACTATTTAAAAAAAAAAAAATCATTGCCACCTAGTTGATTCTGACTGATAGTGATCCTACAGGATAGAGTAGAACTGCCCTCTTCTAAGAGTAGAACCGAAGCAGACTGCCACATCTTTCTCTCACGGAGTGCCTGGTGGGTTCGAACAGAGGATCTTTCACTTAGCAGCTGAGCAGTTATCCACCATGCCACCAGAGCTCCTTAATGATGTATACCAGGGGCATTTAACCTTTGCTCTGCCTGGTACTGCAGTGGCAGCACACTCAACAGGACATTGACCACCATGGCTGGGGAACCAGAGCCTGAGTCACGGGCGAGTGGGCAGAGGCTGAGGATGCAAAGGCATTGTTAGAAGTGAAACAACACTCTAAGCCAAATAAATAGCCCCAGGAGAGCATGTACGTACGGTGTTGTCACAACCAGAGACCTGAGCCTGGGCCATCAGTCAAAGGGTGAGCCTGAAACTGATCGTCTAGAAGACGCCCAGTCAAAGAATTGGGATTTAAGTCTGAGACAGGATAGGGTAAAACAAAAAGAAAATTACATTTATTATGAGCCTGGTGTATGCCAGGTATCATGCTGGGAAATTCATTTACACAATTTTAATTCAATTCCCACCAGAGATGAATTACCTAATAAGCAAGGTACACACAAACTTACTTGTGCTTACTAATCTGTAGTGTACAATTTCACCTGTTCATTATCACATCCTAGTATAGCCTAGAAAATCCTATGGAGCAGTTATACTGTGACATATTTGGTTATTGCGAGTTGAAATTGACTCCATGGCACCTAATAACAACAGTAACTTTATATCTCTAAACCAAAATAAAACAACAACAAAACAGACCCATTGTCATCAAGTTGATTCTGATTCATGGCGACCCTATAGGACGGAGTAGAACTGCCCCATAGGATTCTCAAGGAGTGGCTCGTGGATTTGAACCACCAACGTTTTGATCAGCAGCCTGTCTTAGTCATCTGGTACTCTAATGACAGAAATACCACAAGTGGATGGTTTAACAAAGAGAAGTTTATTTCCTAGCAGTAAAGTAGGCTAACAGTCCAAATCAGCATAAGCTCCAGGGGAAGGTTTTCTCTCTCTGTCATCTCTGGAAGAAGGTCTTTCTCATCAATCCTTTCCAGGACTAGGAGCTTCTTCTTGCAGGAACCCTGGGTCCGAAAGATGTGCTCTGCTCCTGGCACTGTTTTCTTGGTAGTATTAGGTCCCCCACTCTTTGCTTGCTTCCCTTTCATCTCTTGTAAGATAAAAGGCAGTACAAGCCACACTGCATGGCAACTCCCTTTATGTTGGATCAAGGATGTGACCTGAGCAAGTGTGTCTCACCCTAACTCTTTTTAACTACAGGCAGAGATTATGATTTATAATGCATAGGAAAATCACAAAATGGAGGACAACCACACAATACTGGAAATCATGGCCTAACCAAGTTGACCCATATTTTCCGGAGACACAATTCAATCCATGACACAGCCCTAGCTCTTAACCACTGTACCACCAGGGCTCCTTTATATGTCTACTTGAGTGCAAATTAAATATTTCAAACTCAACTTTTCCAATGCTAAGTTCCTGTTTTTTTAATCCCAAAACTTGCTTCATCAGCAGCCTTTTCTATCTCAAGAATCTATTCACTTATTACTTTTATTGCTATCAAACTTGGTTTTAGCCATTAGTATCTTTTGCCTAAATCAGAAAGCCCATTGCCCTTGAGTCGATTCTGACTCATGTCTTGCCTAGATTATTTAAAATAAATAATTAAAAAATAAATACTAAATCAGTGTCCCTGCTTTAGACTTTATCTGTCTATAGTCTATTTTCAGTTGGCAGCCAGTGACCAAAACATAAGTCAGTTCATGCCACTCCTGTGCTCAAAACCCAGCTCGGAATTTCACTCAGAGAAAAAGTTGAAGTACTTACAATGGAGTACCTTTGCTCTTTTTTCTTTCTCTCTTCCCTTGCTTTTTCTACTTTAGTATCCCTCACTCTCCTGCCGCAGGACCTTGGCTTTCAAAGTTCCTTCTAGTTGGGCTATTCTTCCTCCAGCTTTACTAACTACCTCATGCCTTTCAAGTCTTTACTCATATTTTATATTGTCAGTGATTCCTACCCTGAGCAGTCTATCCCTGCAAATTTCCCACCGTTTTGCTCAATTTACTAATCTTGCTTGCCTTCTTCTTATTTTTTCACATTTTTTCATAGGTTGTATCACCTTCTAACACACTGGATACTTTACTTATTTAGCTGGGTTATTGTTTATTGTCCGACTTTCTCCACCAAACTGTAAGTTCCACAAGGGCAGAGATTTGGGGCCTTTCTCTTTGGTATATTTCAAGTACCTACAATAGTGCCTAGACTTAGTAGTCCTCAGAGCCTACTTGATGAATGAGTGAAGGAAAGGAAGGATGAAGCAGACCTTTTCTAGTTATATTAACTTTGTAGAAACTTACAGTTTTTTTTTTTCTGAAGTATCTATGGTCACAATAGTTTTGTCCTATTATTTACAGATCCTTAGACTCTTAGCTGTTTAACAGAGGTGTAGCAGGAGGCAGGACAGAGGTGGGTACTTGCTCCTGAGCACAAGCCCAGGGCAAGTGGGTGCCAGACAAAGTGTGGAATGACATGCCTCGGCTCTACAAATATGAAAGTCACCTGACTGAGGCAGCGCGGGACAAGAAGGGGGAAAACATTTCTGTTGATGTCACAGCTATCAACGTCTATTCATCTTGAACTTGGAGGGGGAGGCTCTCTTAGTTATCTAGTGCTGCTGTAGCAGAAATACCATAGGTAGATGGCTTTAACAAACAGAAGTATATTCTCCCACAGTCTAGTAGGCTAGAAGTCAAAATTCAGGATGTCAGGTCCATGGGAATGCTTTCTCTGTCAGCTCTGGAGGAAGGTCGTTGTCATCAATCTTCCCCTGGACTAGGAGCTTCTCCCTGCAAGAACCCTGGATCTGAAGGACACTGCTCCTGGTGCTGCTTTCTTGGTAAGTATAAGGTTCTCCACTCTTCTTGCTTCCCTTCTTTTTATCTCTTGTAAGATAAAAGGTGGTACAGGCCATACCCAGGAAAACTCCCTTTACTTTGGATCAGGGATGTGATCTTAGTAAGGGTATTACAATCCCACCCTAATCCTCCTTAACATAAAATTGTAATCACAAAATGGAGGACAACCACACAATACTGGGAATCATGGCTAACCAAGTTGACACACATTTTTGGGGGACACAATTCAATCCATGACAACTGCCAACTTAGAGATTGCCCCTGGGTGAGCATTACTCTTGGTAGGCCCGTGCGATCTAACTAAAATCTTGTGTCCTCTCTATTAGTCATAGGTTTATGCAAATTTATTTCAGGCTGCGTATATATCACCAAGCAGTTCAATGGTATTGATCTCTGCTGCCATTTACTATGGTTGGTCAGTGATCAACATCAGGGAAAGCCCTGACTCAGCTTTTACTTGTGTGCCTTCTGGCTTGTAAATAAGGAAGAATGTCCTTTAGCATTAGCTTTATTTCTGCAAACTCAGGAGCCTTCCTCTAGCTCCTAAATGTCACAAGATACCTATCTCTTTTTCCTTTGCTTTGGCTAAGGAAATGAAAGGACTTTAAAATCATTGAGATCTCAGGGAGCATCAGAATCATTTCTAAGTATTTTCTTCAAATTTACTATAATTGCTCTGAGATGAATACCTTCTTACAACAGCGAAGCCTAGTCTTTCTAGGATTCTTTGAAAACTGTATTTCCATAATTCGATCTTCATGGACGGTGAATCTATCTGTCACAGTCAGCTGTCCTTTCACTCTTTGAGTGTACTCGCATTTACCCGTATCAAGCTCTATTTGTCTATCAGTTCCAAAACTCTTGATAATTTCCAATTGCCCATGGCGTTGAATTTGAAGGTTGACATGGATCATCCATTCTTTCCAGAATGGCAAATAGCTTTACACGGTGATCCTCACATTTTATCTTAATTTCTTGGCAAATGTTAATTTAATTTTCTGCTAAATGGCTTCAATCTCATGCAGAACCAAAGTCAACTAAATGTCTCTCAGAAATACTCCCTGTCTTGTCAGGATAATTCTTTCTCCCATTTAAATGAAAATTAAGTAACAGTCGGTGATTTTTTTAACATCACCAACATAAATCATCAACATAATTGCTAATGTCGTTGTGACCTACTGAAAAAACCTTTAGCTGAATTTCTCACCAGGCTCAGAATGGTTATGTAAATTTGTTTATTTACTTATTTATTGTAATTTAGATGAAGGTTTACAGGACAAACTAGCTTTTCATTAAACATTTAGTACACATATTGTTTTATGACATTGGTTAACAACCCCATGACCTGTCAACAATCTCCCTTCTCAACCTTGCGTTCCCTATTACCAGCTTTCCTGACCCTCCCACCTTGCCCCTAATGCTGGGTGCCCATTTAGTTTCCTTTTGTTTTATGGGCCTGTCTAATCTTTGAATGAAGGGTGTACTTCAGGAACGACTTCATCACTAACCTAAAAGAGTGTCTAGGAGCCATACTCTCAGGGTTTCTCCATCCTCTGTCAGGCCAGTAACTCTGGTCTTTTTTTGTGGGTTAAATTTTATTCTACAGTTTTCTCCAGCTCTGTGTAAGTTTATTTTTTAGGAGAAGTTCTTAGAAACCTAATGTAGACTAAAAGAAACTTAGAGCTACAAACAGTCTTAGATATTATTGGAGTCCTGGTGGCGCAGTGGTTAAGACCTATAGCTGCTAACCAAAAGGTCAGTAGTTCAAATCCACCAGCTGCTCCTTAGAAACCCTAAGGGGTAGTTCTACTCTGTCCTATAGTCTGAATCAACTCAATGGCAGTGGATTTTGGTTTTTATTGCCGAGTTCACTCATGACAGTGTTTGCAAATAGGGAAATTGATGCTCAGAAAGGAGAGATGTATGCATGAAATCACATTGGACAACTTTGCACAGACCTGACCCACGAACCTTGGTCTTTGGACTTAGCTCAGTAAATTCCTGAAATTATATGAAATTGCTGGAAAGTATGTGCTGAAGGATATCTTTTTTGAGGATGGTGTCCCTAAGTAGCTTATCAAAATTATCAGTAATATCCCAAAAATAAAGCAACAGGATCCACTTTGCTTTTACAGATTAAAATGGTCCCTTTTTTACATTTAATCCCAGGATTCATGTAAAACTAAACTGAGCTTTGTATTCAGTTTCAGAAAATAGCAACTCCTTCCTCACTAAAGAACATTGATGTATTAGTTGGGCATCACCCACAGGGCATTAGATCGTTGTGACTTCAGCATTCTCTGAGAACAAGCACAGTCCTTGGAGCAAAATGCTAAATATATTTCCAGGTGGCTGGCGGCGATGTGAGAAAGCATCTGGGATTTAGTATCTCAGAATAGAAAAGCGAATGTATTACATCTTCAGCTGACTTGATTTACCTTTCCTCTACAAAATATGCAATTAATGAAATGGAGAAAAGACACACATTATAATTAAAAAAAAAAAAAAATTGAAGTACAATCTCCCTTCCAAAAAAAAAAGAGAAGAATACGGGTTTTGAAACGGTAGGATGTATGTTAAGTATATCTATCCATCTATCTGTCTGTCTATCCAGTACGCGTGTGTTGTGTGTGTATATATATATATATAATAGTTCCAGGACACCCCACGGATACCAAAGTTTGTGGATGCTCATGTATTTTATATAAAATGGTGTAATACTTGCATGTAACCTATGCACATCCTCTTGTATACTTTAAATCACCTCTAGATTACTTATAATACCTAAAAAAAACCCCAAAACCCATTGCCATCCAGTCGATTCCAACTCATAGCGACCCTATAGTATAATACCTAATACAGTGTAAATGCTATGTCTATCGTTATTATACTGTATTGTTTAGGGGATAATGACAAGAAAAAAAAAAAAAAGAGTGCAAACAACACAAGTAGTGAAGGGAGGAGACTCAAGGCAAACACTGCTCAAACAAATGACCGGCGTTTGGCTAAATCCACAGATGTGGAACCCGAGGGTACAAAGGACTGACTGTACACATATGTGTTAAAAAATAATTAAAACTTAAATAAATTGAAAGATAAGTATTATTCTGAATAGTCATTCCATACTATCGCAGGGAGTTATTTTGTCTCTAAAAACAAGTGGCCCAAATAAAAAATAAACCTTTGAATTAGTTCAAAACAATAATAAAATATTTGATTGTTTCATAATTTAATAAAAAAAATTGCAAATTTGTGGAGGGCTTGAGTTTCCTTACATGATTTACCCGTTGTTGTCAAGTTGATTCCAACTCACAGCCACCCTATAGGACAGGGTAGAAGAGCTCCAGAGTTTTCCAAGGAGCAACTTTTAACCACTGTGCCACCGGGGTTTCCTACATGATTTAGAAAATTAAAAAGAATCTTTCCAAAGATTGGAGATTTCAAAGAAGATTTAAATATATATATTTTTTCTTAGTGAATATAAGTTTCCGTGGCGACTAAATAGTTAATGGTTACTAAATTAACATTAAAAAGTTAAAAAAAAAAAAAAAAGTAGCTGCTAAAACAATTGGCCTTCTACTCACCTGCAGCCATGAGACCTCTTGAAATTTAAATTGAGGAAGCCTGGAGTTTTTGCATTAAATCATGAGGCAATGGTTTGGCTGTTTACTACTTTTTTCTATCAGGAAAAAGACAAATTTACAATGCTGTAGGGCAACTTTTGGTGGGAAAAAAAAGTCAACGTTTTTTGCAGTTTGAATCAGGCGTTTTTATGGTTAAGTTTTGGTTTTGTGGGTACGAAAAAAATCCTTAAAATCAAAGTAAGATGCCTGTTACTAATTTTTCCTTGAGATATATATATATATATATATATATATTTTTTTTCTCCTTCCAGTACAGGTATATGTGTGTATATGTGTATGCTTGTGTGTGAGAGAGAAAAGTTGGATATTATCGTTAAAACTTTGTTTCCTTTCCTTAATATATAAGAAAACTGATTTTTAAAATAAATTATCAAATATGCAGAGATGTGGTATATTGAAAAAGCACTGATACTCTGTTTTCTCACGAAATCCATACCTCTGAGAAGGACACTTCTTTCTAAGCCCCATTTTCCACCAGTAAATGAAGAAACTGAACTGGCTTTTAAGACCCTTTGTTAATAACCAGTGTTAAAAATAAAATTTTCACAATTTTAAATTTGCACATGAGCTCATAAGCTTTATTTTATAGTTCATGAACTGAGGAAAGTCTGGTCCAAACGTCAGAACAGAGTCCCAAAGTGCGAAACGGGAGGAAGGCTTCTGTAAGGCAGGTAAATAGTCCTGACTGGCTAGCTTTGGTTTCTGTTTCTAGTAGCGTCAACTGATTGACTTGGATTTCAGCTGCTGGGAAACCTAGGCATTTACGTGAAATGGAAACTTAGGTTTTGGGTTGCTACCTTGGGGCTCAGTGCAAGTGACTTCACTTTGGGTGAAGCTTAGTCAGGTTATCACCAGCGTTTCTATTACCGATTTGCTACTATACTAAAATTGTAAGTGTCCTCTACCGTTTTTGGAACAGAAATACTATGTTTTTTTATTTTTTGTGATCCAAAATATCGTTTTCAGCGGAGACCTTGGCAACTAAGAATGTGTTTATTGTAAACCTACAAGACTCAGAGATGGGCTGATCCCTGCTCTTTTTTAGTCAGGGCTTTGAACTGTCGTCACCCTGAGTTGACCCCCTTTGACCAGGTTTTTCAGTTGGGAAAAGACCAAGCTTGGTTTTGATTCCAGTTCCTAAGGATCAGCAAAGAGAACTTTACCATACTTGATCCAGTTCCATCCCACATCTTTTCCCCTTCATTTCCTTCCCATCCTTCTCTCCCATTTGCTCCTCCCTTCCAATTTTTTTTTTTTTTTTTCCCAATTGCCTCACCAAGTCTCACTGCTCAAAAGTCAAGGTCAGAAGAATCTGCCATCTTCACTGGCCTCCTAGTGCTGTTGTCAATAGTCTGGGAAAGGACCATGCCTACTGGTTGATCTAGATCTTGTAAGACAGCAATCTTACACAACCGGAGAGCTGTTACGGATGCCCCTCCTCCCTCCGCCGGAGTACTTGCTGTAACCCTAACTTCTATACCTGTGCATATAATTCTGTTTGGAAATAGGGTTCACTTTGTTATGTTAATGAGCCCCATCAATACAGGGAGTGTTCTAAACCTAATCACTTCTGAGTTATAAGGAGCAGCACAGACAGAGACAAGCAAACACAAAGTGGGGAAGACAGATGCCACATGAAGATTTCCAAGGAACTAAGGAACTCCAAGGCTACAAAAGCTGAAAGAGACAAAGATCTCCCCCCACAGCCTGGCAATTGCCTAAGACTCAGTCCCTGAAGTTGGTCTCACAGCCACCTGAACTGTGAGAAAATACATTTCTGTTCTTTAAAGCCACCCACTTGGGGCATCTGTGTTATAGCAGCACTAGGAAACTAAGACAGAGGACTTCTCTTAGAAAAAAAGGAAACAAAATGGTTAATACAAAGCAAGACACAGGGTGTTGGAAGCAGCCCCAATCAGCTGAGACGCCAGATGAGCCCAGCTGATGGAACACCAGCTTCCTGTTAAATCCACCTCTGGCCCCTGTTGTCCCTTTGCCCACCCTTGTCTGTCTCAGTGCTTCAGCCCAGAGGAGAAGACCCAAAGAGCTGGTGTTCTACCACTTTCTCTTGGTGGGGGTTGGGGTGGGGTGGTGAGATAAAAACACCCTCACTGAGTTCTTGCTAAAGAATGCAAGACTACTTTGAAGACAACAGAGGACAATTGATAAGCCTTTATTTTCCTTCTTAATTAGAATTTACTGAATTTCATGAAAGTTAAGAGATGCTTAGAATACAGGCTCAGATATGGTCTCTATGACAAGATGTCCTCATGAACAACATTTTAGCATTAGAATTATGCATAAATTTATACATTTTGAATAACATTTTGTTTTTTTTTATAGAGGAGACATGTAAGTTCAATTTTAGGCTCATGGAATAGTAGTTAGTGATAAAATTTGAACAAGAAATAAGAGTGAGAAAAAAAGCAAATGATCTCTAATAAGCATCACTCAATGTCACTGAAAGGCAAAATGACAGGGTCAGCATTCACATTTCACAAGTCTGGTAATAACACCACTATAATCCACACAGCCGCACTGGATGTGTTATGATATTCTATTTCTGGAAGAGTCGGCTTTTCTTTAGATAAGGTGTTCTTCCTTTTCTATTTGAAAGTTATGTGTATTCATTTAAAAATATATATTAAAAAGAGAATTATAAAAACCATTGCCCATATTCCCAGCACTCACTATTGACATGGTTATTTTCTTCCAATTTTTATTGTCTATATTGGTATTTACTTGTCATGTTTCAGAATGTACTGTAGGTATATTTTATCCTGTTTTATTCCCTTTACACATTCCCATGCTACCATAACTTCATTGTAAATAACCTTTTTGTGGACATTTACCTTAAATACAAACACCAACTACCGAAGTGTACTTAACCTTTCTTCTCAGGTTAGATTTTTCGGTTGATTCTAATTTTTCTCCATTAAACATACACTGCTGCTATATATATATATATATATATATATATATATATATATATATGTATATATATATATATGAATAAAATATAGCATAAATTGTTCCTCTATTTCAAATTATGTTCTTAGGACAGATTCCCAGAAGGAGAATTAGAAACTCCAAGGATATGGATTTTTTAATTTTTAATTTTAATTTTTTGACTACATGGAACCAAATCACGTACCAAATAGGATGTATTGATTTTCACATTTGAAGTCAAAATTGATGAAAAATTCTGCTGATATTTCCCTCCCCACCTCAGTCTCGACCTAAAGTTTGCTGTCTCTCTCAGCAACAGAACTAGCTACCAGACTGGAACTGGCTACCAACCACTCTAGAGAAAACCACTAAAAGACAAAATAAACACACAAAAAGAAACAAAAATCAAAATTATAATTTTTTTATAAGAGAATAGTATTTCACCATGACTACCATTTTGATTTGTGCATCCACTTAAACAAAATGAGTTAAAATATGTGTTAAGCTGAAATAAATAAGTGTGATTCTTTCCCTCTTTGTGTTGGTTTCTCTTTTTGTTGGCATAATCTTGGTTGTGCAATACTAAAGGACTTGGGAAGAAAAGGCGGAGAATGACTTCCCTCACTGCACCTTTCATGTGAACTTGTGGCCAGGAGCAGTATGCAAAAGTTAAAGGAAGCATATTTTAGCTTTTAACTTCAAAATAAAGATACACTTCCTTCATGCAATCACTGGATGTCTTCATCAGAAACCAAATGACTGCTTGGTAGAGATGTTGTAAAGGGATTTCAAAGTCAGTGGATGGATGGATTTCAGGACTTTAAAAGTACCCTTTACCTTTAAAATTCAGTGATTCTATCATGACTCTAAACCCTAGTGGCATAGTGGTTAAGAGCTATAGCTGCTAACCAAATGGTAGGCACTTACAGTCCACCAGGAGTTCCTTGAAAACCCTATGGGGCAGGTCTACGCTGTCCTTAGAGGGTCACTATGAGTTGGAATCGACTCGAAGGCAATGGTTTTTATTTGTTTGTTTGTCATGACTGGTTGGCCAGCCTATCTGGATTGATGACTGGCTGAAACAAACCTGCTAAACATTTGTTTGCAGGGACATGGGGGTTCCTAGGAGAGAGTAAACACATTCTAATGGAAGAAAGTCACTCACATTGGATTGGATCAGCATGGAGCTTTCATTCTTGATGAAGAGCAGTGATTGGAGAATTGAATTGCTTGTTGCCTGTCACTCAAAGTGCCTCAGCCCAGGAGTTTGCAAGGCACCTTGTGGATACTTGAGAGAGAGAGAAAGTGCGGACAAAAACTTAAAGAACGATTTTCAATAAGATCTGGTACTATGTATGACACAATAAAATGGAGGTGACCGGTTTCAAGGACCACAGTTTAGGTTGAACCCCTTGAGGACATCAGATAAGGCTGTAGGGGTCCATAAGACTGCATGGTGGGGGCAGCCCAGCAGAGGTGGCAAGATGGTGGCAGGCATGAAAAAGACCCCGTTGGGAGGAAGATGCCAGTGTATACTAGTAGTCTTCAGGGAAAAGACAAAAATGCACAAGAAAGGGAAGGACCTGTTGTGGTAAAGATAAGATGGAACCGCGTGTAAATATGCATCTTGCACAGTGGTCATATAGCAGAAGATTTGAATACAATTGTAAAAAATATTCTCTCCCTGGTAAACCCAATGCCACTTGAGACAAAGAGTCAAAATTATGAACTCCGTACAGCTTTGAGCTGTAACTCAGCTTGTTTTGTTTTTGCAAACAGTTAAAAGGAGGATTGGCTGATACTTTCAAAGGAGAAATTGAGACAAGGAATGATTCTGGAGGAGGAATATTGCATTTTTCAGGTTCATTTGCTATGAGTGCCTACCAAAGCAATTACAGATAAACCTTTCTTTCTTTCCTAGAAGACAATAAAAATGATAATTAGCAATCTGCTCCTTCATTTCTTCACGTCTTGACTTTGCCTTGCTATTTGAGGCTTATATTTTACTGATTATTTTTGGAAAGAATATGATTTGATTTCTTTGTAGAAGCATCATTTTCTTAAATATAAAGTTCTCTCAAATGTTCTCTAAATAAGCAATAGAAGAATAGAAAAGACTCCTTTTATTTGTTTCCTTATATTCTAGCAGTTTTTTGACTAATGATGGCATATCTTCAAAATATGTATTGTGTTCTTAGGAGTTAAATGTCCATCCACGAAAGTCTAACTAAATGAATTTTATCCTTAAGATTACGTGCAGGGCAAAAACACATATTTTTGACATCTGCCAAACCTGTGGGTAAATTCTCAAATCTATCACATACAGTCTAAGACTCAGCTTTCCCAGCTGGGAAATGGTGATTATCTAACAAAGGGTTGTTGCAAAGATTAAATAGCAACACAGGTGGAAAACACGTTACGCAAAGCTCTCTAACCTCAAGAATCCTACATTATGGGTAAAATGCAGAGACAAATGATTTTGAAAAAAAATTAGAAATAAAGGCTAAAGTGTCAGTCCAGGCTATAAGTGCTGGAAGTGAGCAGAAGAAAGGGGCAGTCATCAAGGTAGAGAAGACTCATCTAGATGGCGGGGCATGAGCTGGGCCTAGGGAGAAGGCAGGGATGCAGTAGACCATCTCTGGAACGCCTAACTAATCTCCCGAATTCCCTGTCAGGTGCTTAGAACTACCAGTACTCTGAAGTCTTACAAATAACCTCCAAGTTTCTTCCTAGGGCACGTATCCATGGTCACTGGCCCCAGTAAGGGTGGTGGTAAGCCAGGAGTTGAGCTGAACCATATTACAAATACAAGTTAAAAAAGCAGAATTCACCTTGAAGCCTCTTTCTTTCTCAAAACACCCATCACATTCAGTTGGCAAAGCCACATGAGCCTATTTCTTTAATATGCAATGAACCCACTCTTTTCTTCCATGTTCACTTTTTTGACATGAATTTAATGCTAGTTTGTTGTGGTTGTTATTGTTTTTAGGTGGGGTTATTTCATTAGTTTCAATTGGTTTACTTGCTCTACTCTAGTACATTGCTACTACAAACAGTAGATAGAACTTTCTAAATTTGTATCTTATTTACTAATATTCTCTCAGTGGGCCTTTAGAATGTGTGTCCCTTAGCAGTAAAGGAGGGGGGAGACAGTGGGCAAGCATACGTTTTTCCCGATAATGACTATGTTATCTCTGTTATGAACAGTTGGGTCCTTCATGAACTTTTAGTTCTCTGTGTCAAAGGAGACCCAGCCTATCTACAAATGGTTGTTAAAACCATCATGTATGAACTTCTGGGGGAAAAAAAAAAATCATGAGGATGTCCAAAACTGGGGCAGCAGCAATAGAAAGAATAAGATCGTAGCAGGTTGCAAACAATAGAAATGGCAGATGGTTCTTTGATGACAGGTAAGAATGGAATGGGGGCAGGGGTGGTTCAGTGTAGAATTCTCGCTTTCCATGTGGGAGAGCCGGATTCAATTCCTGGTCAATGCACCTCATATGCAGTCAACACCCACTTGTCAGGGAAGTCTTGTGACACAGAGCAGGTTTCAGCAGAGCTTCCAGACTTAGACAGACTAGGAAGAGATCCCTGGAGATCTACCTCCAAAACCTACCCAATAAAAACTCTGTGGATCAGAATGGTCCCATTCTGGGGCTGGTGCTGGATCGGACAGCCCTTTGTTTCCTTTTGCATGAGGTCTCCATGAGTTGGGAACTGACTCTGCAGCAGTCAAAAACAATAGCAAGAATGGGGTGTAGTTTAGATTTGTAGAGGGACAGTTGGTTGTATAATGTTATTAACTATGACAGGGTATGAAGAATTCATAACTTGTTAAGGTGAGAAATTCACAAGTTTAATTTGGAAGATGGTGTGTGCAGTAGCTTTAATGCATCCATTGGAGGGGACTGATGTGGGCTGGTGTTGCAAAGTGTATGGCAATAATGGGATCGGTCCAGGCTGGAGACAGGTTTAGAAGTGATCAGGTGATTGGCGATATGTGAAGGAATGGAGGGAGGTAGATGGGATCATCCAAACCCAGCCAATGGGAAAAAGAAAAGGAACAGAGAGAGAACTGCCATCTCTTGGCTTGACTGTCATTAACGTTTTATCAGGGCCCTGCTGCCTCTGCCTTTATCTACCTTCAGATAAGTAAGTCTTTTAAGATACAAGTTCAATCATCTTACTCCCCTGTTCAAAATCTTCTAGAGGCTCTCCATTTCACTCAGGTGACAATCCAGTGTCTTCTCAAGATGTCACAAGGACTCATTACCTGCCTTCCCCTTCTCCATGCCCTTTCTAACCTCTTCTCTTACGATTCTTACCTCATTCACTCTGTTCAACGTGTTGTCTTCTTTGCCCTTCCTCTAGCATGTCAGGGACATACCTGCCCCAGAGTCTTTGCAGTCGCCAATCCCTCTGCTTGAAACACTATTTCCCCAGAAAGAGGCATGTCTTGTTCTATTTCACCCTTCAGATCTTTGCTTAAATGTTGACTTGTTACCAGGCTTTTGTTAACCAATTTAAAATATATATATATATATATATATATATATATATATATATATATATATATATATATATATATATATAAAACGGCACTGGGTTTATATATAAATTGCCTGATGACTGAAATGGGAGTCTCTAGATCTCTCCCTACTTTATATTTCTCCATAGATGATATTATCAGCTTTTATCCTGACCACTTAATTATTTACCATCTGTCTTTTCTCATTAGAGTGTAAGCTTCATGAGGGCAGGGGTTTTGTCTTTTTTGTTCCTGGCTGTACTCATAACACCATGGACAGCCCCT
Source organism: Loxodonta africana (assembly GCF_030014295.1). Taxonomy (NCBI): domain Eukaryota; kingdom Metazoa; phylum Chordata; class Mammalia; order Proboscidea; family Elephantidae; genus Loxodonta; species Loxodonta africana. The sequence goes on along the minus strand of NC_087349.1, from coordinate 127,869,622 downwards.
AGCACTTGTATCCCTCTAGATACAAGCTTTCTGAATGATTGAATGAAGAACTGCATGAGAGGATTATCAGCGCCAATGTCCTAAGTCATAAGCAGAGGAGCGAGGCTCCATTAACAATGTGGGGGAAGAGCACTATGTCAGAAAATATCCTGGTAGGAGTTGACGTAGCTTTGATTGCTTGCTTAAATTTTATTTTCCCAATTTATCAGTAATCTAACACTCTCATTTGTGAACTTACCATGCTCTAGAATCCTGTTCCTCACGTATGAAGTGTTGATGCACATACTAAGCTTGGCAGGCTTGTATGAATCTGTTTAGGTCACCTTCGTCCTTCACTTGCTCTGATAATTCCAGACTTGTGAAAAAATCAATTTAGCAGCACAGCTTTCCAGGTTGTCTTGGCGTTTGAGTTGCCCCTCAGCTAAATCATAAAAGGCTTTATTGCAGGGCAACGTAATTCCCTTTTTTTATATGCTCCAGGACTAGGCACATAAATAAAGACTGGCTGGCTGAAAATGCATTGGTTTCTATAATAAATATTTATTCTTTATGATAGTTCAATGAAAAAAATCATAAGAAAACTTAATTATATTTCTGTGTTTTGGCAAAAACACTAGAATTGAAGTCAGAAAGTCTGAATCTAAATCCCCAGTCAGTCATTTTTCAAGGGTGGACTTTGGAAGAGCTACAGGTTTCATTGTTCCTCAGTTTCCTCATCTCTCTAATGTGTTAATAATCTCAGCCCTTCCTTATTTCACACCACAGGTCTGGAATTTAGCAAGATAATTTTGAAGCCACTTGGTAAATTGGAAAACTTCAGGAGTTTAACCGTTTATAACATTGTCTGTGAAGACAGAGCCTTCCTCTGGGATTTCATCTCATAGCCTCTAAATCAGACAATTATAGGTCTAAAAATTATAGGTCTAAGTCTGTGAAATATACATATTTCAAATATCCACCTTACTTACAACATAATTCTGCTCCAGAATTTGCATTCTTTTGTCTTCCAGTTTGATTTGCCTGATATGTTCTGAAGAGTATGTGACTAAATGACTATAAGGGTGTATCTGGAGTTATTCAAAGGCATACCTTGTCTCAGTGGAGATAACAGTTTCATTTTGTAACTTATCCCTTCCTGCTAGAAGAAAGCCTGGGAATGAATCAGGGTGCATCTATATTCTGTACTTCCTGATAGATTTTAAAAATGATGTTCTTACTGATATGTGAATAAAACAGAAGAAACAGCATGATGGAAGTCTATTAGCCATGTAAATCATTCCTCAGAGAAAGAAAGTGGGTTGTGAACTGTTCCAGAAAAGGAAGAAGAGATATAGTTTGGAGGCATGACTAAAGCTGATAATGAAGGAGCAGGAACTACATACCCACATGGGCGCCATCTTTAGCTGGGAGCACTCAGGAAAGCCAGGTCAGTAGAACCATCTCAGAGAAGAGAGTTTGGCAGGATAAAGGAGTATGATTTTCAGGAGGTCTGATAAATCTGATTTTAAGATGTTATAGATTTAGTTGTGTCTACCTCCAAAATATGCTTTGGAATTCTAACCCCTGAAGACAAGTAATAACAAAAACAAATAGCAGTGGATGTAATCCTTTTTGGGAATAGGACTTTCTGTGCTATGTTGATTAGACTGTATCAGCGTAGGGTGTGTTCTAAACTTAATTGCTTCTGAGGTATAAAAAGAGCAGATTAGACACAGAAGTGTAAGCAAAAATGAGAGAAGATACATGCTACTTGAAGAGATGAAGATTTTCCCCCAGAAAGGACAGACAGAGCCTTCTGCTAGAGCTGGTACACTGTATTTAGACTTCTAGTCTCCTGAAGTGAGAAAATGAATTTCTGTTCCTTAAAGCCACCCACTTGTATTTTGGTTACCGCTGCACTAGGTAACTAAGACCAAAGACCTATGGATTTTTTTTTTTTTAATTTTTACTGAGCATCAAGTGAACGTTTACAAATCAAGTCAGTCTGTCACATATAAGTTTACATACATCTTACTCCATACTCCCACTTGCTCTCCCCCTAATGAGTCAGCCCTTCCAGTCTCTCCTTTCGTGACAATTTTGCCAGCTTCCAACTCTTCCTACCCTCCCATCCCCCCTCCAGACAAGAGATGCCAACACAGTCTCAAGTGTCCGCCTGATACAAATAGCTCACTCTTCATCAACATCGCTCTCCTACCCACTGTCCAGTCCCTTCCATGTCTGATGAGTTGTCTTTGGGAATGGTTCCTGTCCTGGGCCAACAGAAGGTTTCGGGACCATGACCGCCGGGATTCCTCTAGTCTCAGTCAGACCATTAAGTATGGTCTTTTTGTGAGAATTTGGAGTCTGCATCCCACTGATCTCCTGCTCCCTCAGGGGTTCTCTGTTGTGCTCCCTGTCAGGGCAGTCATCGGTTGTGGCCAGGCACCAACTAGTTCTTCTGGTCTCACGATGATGTAAGTCTCTGGTTTATGTGGCCCTTTCTATCTCTTGGGCCCATAGTTATCTTGTGACCTTGGTGTTCTTCATTCTCCTTTGCTCCAGGTGGGTTGAGACCAATTGATGCATCTTAGATGGCCGCTTGTTAGCATTTAAGACCCCAGATGCCACATTTCAAAGTGGGATGCAGAATGATTTCATAATAGAATTATTTTGCCAATTGACTTAGAAGTCCCCTTAAACCATAGTCCCCCAACCCCTGCCCTTGCTCCGCTGACCTTTGAAGCATTCAGTTTATCCTGGAATCTTCTTTGCTTTTGGTCCAGTCCAGTTGAGCTGATCTTCCATGTATTGAGTATTGTCCTTCCCTTCACCTAAAGTAGTTCTTATCTACTAACTAATCAGTAAAAAACCCTCTCCCACCCTCCCTCCCTCCCCCCCTCGTAACCACAAAAGTATGTGTGGTTCTCAGTTTTTACTATTTCTCAAGATCTTATAATAGTGGTCTTATACAATATTTGTCCATTTGCCTCTAATTTCACTCAGCATATGCCTTCCAGTTTCCTCCATGTTATGAAATGTTTCACAGATTCGTCACTGTTCTTTATTGATGCCTAATATTCCATTGTGTGAATATACCACAAGTTATTTAACCATTCATCCATTGATGGACACCTTGGTTGCTTCCAGCTTTTTGCTATTGTAAACAGAGCTGCAATAAACATGGGTGTGCATATATCTGTTTGTGTGAAGGCTCTTATTTCTCTAGTGTATATTCCGAGGAGTGGGATTTCTGGGTTGTATGGTAGTTCTATTTCTAACTGTTTAAGATAATGCTAGATAGATTTCCAAAGTGGTTGTACCATTTTACATTCCCACCAGCAGTGTATAAGAGTTCCAATCTCTCTGCAGCCTCTCCAACATTTATTATTTTGTGTTTTTTGGATTAATGCCAGCCTAGTTGGAGTGAGATAGAATCTCATCGTAGTTTTAATTTGCATTTCTCTAAAAGGCTAATGATCGAGAGCATCTTCTCATGTATCTGTTAGCTGCCTGAATATATTCTTTAGTGAAGTGCGTGTTCATATCCTTTGCCCACTTCTTGATTGGGTTGTTTGTCTTTTTGTGGTTGAGTTTTGACAGAATCATATAGATTTTGGAGATCAGGCGCTGGTCGGAGATGTCATAGCTGAAAATTTACTCTTTTGGTGAAGTCTTTAGATGAGCATAGGTGTTTGATTTTTAGGAGCTCCCAGTTATCTGGTTTCTCTTCGTCATTTTTGGTAATGTTTTGTATTCTGTTTATGCCTTGTATTAGGGCTCCTAAGGTTGTCCCTATTTTTTCTTCCATGATCTTTATCGTTTTAGTCTTTATGTTTAGGTCTTTGATAGACTTGGAGTTAGTTTTTGTGCATGGTGTGAGGTATGGTCCTGTTTCATTTTTTTTGCAAATGGATATCCAGTGATGTCAGCACCATTTGTTAAAAAGACTATTTTTTCCCCAATTAACTGGCACTGGGCCTTTGTCAAATATCAGCTGCTCATATGTGGATGGATTTATATCTGGGTTCTCAATTCTGTTCCATTGGTCTATGTGCCTGTTGTTTTTCCAGTACCAGGCTGTTTTGACTACTGTGGCTGTATAATAGGTTCTGAAATCAGGTAGAGTGAGGCCTCCCACTTTCTTCTTCTTTTTCAGTAATGCTTTACTTATCCGAGGCTTCTTCCCCTTCCATATGAAGTAGGTGAATTGTTTCTCCATCACATTAAAAAATGACATTGGAATTTGGATCGGAAGTGCATTGTATGTATAGATGGCTTTTGGTAGAATAGACATTTTTACTATGTTAAGTCTTCCTATCCATGAGCAAGGTATGTTTTTCCACTTAAGTAGGTCCTTTTTAGTTTCTTGTAGTAGTACTTTGTAGTTTTCTTTGTATAGGTCTTTTACATCTTTGGTAAGATTTATTCCTAAGTATTTTATCTACTTGGGGGCTACTGTGGATGGTATTGATTTGGTTATTTCCTCTTCGATGTTCTTTTTGTTGATGTAGAGGATTCCAAGTGATTTTTGTATGTTTATCTTCTAACCTGAGACTCTGCCAAACTCTTCTATTAGTTTCAGTAGTTTTCTGGAGGATTCCTTAGGGTTTTCTGTGTATAAGATCATGTCATCTGTAAATAGAGATAATTTGACTTCCTCCTTGCCAATCCAGATGCCCTTTATTTCTTTGTCTCGCCTAATTGCTCTGGCTAGGACTTCTAGCACAATGTTGAATAAGAGCGGTGATAAAGGGCATCCTTGTCTGTTTCCCGTTCTCAAGGGAAATGCTTTCAGGCTCTCTCCATTTAGAGTGATGTTGGCTGTTGGCTTTGTATAGATACCCTTTATTATGTTGAGGAATTTTCCTTCAATTCCTATTTTGCTGAGAGTTTTTATCATAAATGGGTGTTGGACTTTGTCAAATGCCTTTTCTGCATCAATTGATAAGATCATGTGGTTTTTGTCTTTTGTTTTATTTATATGGTGGATTACATTAACGGTTTTTCTGATATTAAACCAGCCTTGCATACCTGGTATAAATCCCACTTGGTCATGGTGGATTATTTTTTTCATATGTTGTTGAATCCTATTGGCTAGAATTTTGTTGAGGATTTTTGCATCTATGTTCATGATGGATATAAGTCTGTAATTTTCTTTTTTTGTGATGTCTTTACCTGGTTTTGGTATCAGGGAAATGGTGGCTTCATAGAATGAGTTAGGTAGTATTCCGTCATTTTCTATCCTTTGAAATACCTTTAGTAGTAGTGGTGTTAACTCTTCTCTGAAAGTTTGGTAGAACTCTGCAGTAAAGCCATCTGGGCCAGGCTTTTTTTTTGTTTGGAGTTTTTTGATTACCTTTTCAATCTTTTTTTTTTTGTTATGGGTCTATTTAGTTGTTCTACTTCTGATTGTGTTAGTTTAGGTAGGTAGTGTTTTTCCAGGAATTTATCCATTTCTTCTAGGTTTGCAAATTTGTTAGAGTACAATTTTTCGTAATAATCTGATATGATTCTTTTAATTTCAGTTGGGTCTGTTGTGACGTGGCCCATCTCATTTCTTATTTGGGTTATTTGTTTCCTTTCCTGTATTTCTTTAGTCAGTCTAGCCAATGGTTTATCAATTTTGTTAATTTTTTCAAAGAACCAGCTTTTGGCTTTGTTAATTCTTTCAATTGTTTTTCTGTTCTCTAATTCATTTAGTTCAGCTCTAATTTTTATTATTTGTTTTCTTCTGGTGCCTGATGGATTCTTTTGTTGCTCACTTTCTATTTGTTCAAGTTGTAGGGACAGTTCTCTGATTTTGGCTCTGTTTTCTTTTTGTATGTGTGCATTTATCGATATAAATTGGCCTCTGAGCACTGCTTTTGCTGTGTCCCAGAGGTTTTGATAGGAAGTATTTTCATTCTCTTTGCATTCTATGAATTTCTTCATTCCCTCCTTAAGAAGACATTAAAAATTTTTTTTTTTTTTTTAATGTCTTCTATAACCCAGTGTTTTTTAAGCAGGATATTGTTCAGTTTCCAAGTATTTGATTTCTTTTCCCTAATTTTTCTGTTATTGATTTCCACTTTTATGGCCTTGTGGTCTGAGAAGATGCTTTGTAATATTTTGATGTTTTGGATTCTGCAAAGGTTTGTTTTATGACCTAATATGTGGTCTATTCTAGAGAATGTTCCATGTGCGCTAGAAAAAAAAGTATACTTTCCAGCAGTTGGGTGAAGAGTTCTGTATAAGTCAATGAGGTCAAATTGGTTGATTGTAGTAACTAGGTCTTCCGTATCTCTCTTGAGCTTCTTACTGGATGTCCTGTCCTTCTCCGAAAGTGGTGTGTTGAAGTCTCCTACTATAATTGTGGAGGTGTCTATCTCACTTTTCAGGTTTGGTAAAATTTGTTTTATGTATCTTGCAGCCCTGTCATTGGGTGCATAAATATTTAATATGGTTATATCTTCCTGATCAATTGTCCCTCTTATCATTATGTAGTGTCCTTCTTTATCCTTTGTGGTGGATTTAAGTTTAAAGTCTATTTTGTCAGAAATTAATATTGCTACTCCTGCTCTGTTTTGCTTGTTGTTTGCTTGATATATTTTTTTCCGTCCTTTGAGTTTTAGTTTGTTTGTGTCTCTAAGTCTAAAGTGTGTCTCTTGTAGGTAGCATATAGACGGATCGTGTTTCTTTATCCAGTCTGAGAGTCTCTGACTCTTTATTGGTGCATTTAGTCCATTTACATTCAGCGTAACTACAGATAAGTATGTGTTTAGTGCTGTCATTTTGATGCCTTTTTATGTGTGTTGTTGACAATTTCATTTTTCCACTTACTTTTTTGTGCTGATACGTTTTTCTTTGTAAATTGTGTGTTCCTCATTTTCATAGTATTTGACTTTATGTTTGCTGAGTCGTTATATTTTTCTTCGTTTTTATTTTGAGTTATGGAGTTGTTATGCCTCTTTGTGGTTACCTTAATATTTGCCCCTATTTTTCTAAGTAAAAACCTAACTTGTATTGTCCTTTGTCGCCTTGTATCCCTCTCCATATGGTAGTTCTATGCCACCTGTATTTAGCCCCTCTTTTTGATTATTGTGATCTTTTTCATATTGACTTCAATGATTCTCTGTTTTGAGCGTTTTTTTTTTTTTTTTTAATTAATCTTAATTTGTTTTTGTGATTTCCCTATTTGAGTTGATATCAGGATGTTTTGTTCTGTGACCTTGTGTTGTGCTGGTATCTGATATTTTTGGTTTTCTGACCAATTTCCTTTAGTATTTCTTGTAGCTTTGGTTTGGTTTTTGCAAATTCTCTAAGCTTGTGTTTATCTGTAAATATCTCAATTTTGCCTTCATATTTCAGAGAGAGTTTTGCTGGATATATGATCCTTGGCTGGCAGTTTTTCTCCTTCAGTGCTCTGTATATGTCATCCCATTGCCTTCTTGCCTACATGGTTTCTGCTGAGTAGTCTGAGCTTATTCTTATTGATTCTCCCTTGTAGGAGACCCTTCTTTTATCCCTGGCTGCTTTTAAATTGTTCTCTTTATCTTTGGTTTTGGCAAGTTTGATGATAATATGTCTTGGTGATTTTCTTTTTGGATCAGTCTTAAATGGGGTTCGATGAGCATCTTGGATAGATATCCTTTTGTCTTTCATGATGTCAGGGAAGTTTTCTGCCAGCAGATCTTCAACTATTTTCTCTGTGTTTTCTGTTATCCCTCCCTGTTCTGGGACTCCAATCACACGCAAGTTATCCTTCTTGATAGAGTCCCACATGATTCTTAGGGTTTCTTTTTTTTAAAATTCTTTTATGTGATTTTTTTTTTTCAGCTATGTTGGTGTTAATTCCCTGGTCCTCCAGATTTCACACTCTGCATTCTAATTTCTCGAGGCTTCTCCTCTGACTTCCTATTGCATTGTCTAATTTTGTAATTTTATTGTTAATCTTTTGGATTTCTGCATGCTGTCTCTCTATGGATTCTTGGCAACTTATTAATTTTTCCACTATGTTCTTGAATAATCTTTTTGAGTTGTTCAACTGCTTTATCAGTGTGTTCCTTGGCTTTTTCTGTTGCTTGCCTTATTTCATTTCTGAGGTCATCCCCTATGTCTTGAAGCATTCTGTAAATTAGTTTTTTATATTCTGTATCTGGTAATTCCAGGATTGTATCTTCATTTGGGAAAGATTTTGATTCTTTTGTTTGGGGGTTGTAGAAGCAGTCATGGTCTGTTTCTTTATGTGGTTTGATATCGACTGCTGTCTCCAAGCCATCACTAAGATATTGTACTGATTTATTCTATATTTGCTCACTGAGTCTTACCTTGTTTTGTTTTCTTTCAATATATGTGGATGGGCTACTAGATTGTGCTGTCTTGATTGTTGTTGCCCTTGACTCACTTATGACTTATTACCAGCTGGTTTGGACTATTATCAGATATGTATGCCTGAGTCCATTCACTATTCTTGAGTAGTATCTGATTTTGGGTCATCAGGTGTGTGATGCACACTGTCACCTATCCACCTTGAGAAGTAGTGGTGATAGTTGTGTGCACCAGATTCTAGTAGCAGCTGGGGTTCACACTCCGGGGGGGGGGCAGGATGCTGACAGGCTTCCCCCAAGTGTCAGTGAGTTAGGTGTGTCTCTATTCCTAAAGCACCTTGGTGGGTGGGCTCTGAAGCTGTACCTTAGGCCCCCAATGCAAGTACCTCTACAGATTGGTAGGTGTCACCCTCCTTAGACCCCTAAGGCAGGAGGCCAGGTGGTCTGGGGGGAGCTTCAGCCCTCATTTCCCTGTTGTGGGTCAGTGAGGGCTCTGTTGAATGCACAGAGATATCAGACCTGGGAAACTTGTCTTTCTAGGAAATCTGCTAAAACAAATGCAGTCAGATCCCTATCAGAAATGCCTTTGCATTATAATAGCCACCTTGTTCCCTGTAGGGATGAAAGCCTGAGACTGTGGATCACATACGCTTGGCTGGAGTTGGTTCTGTGTTTTTAGTCCAATTAGGGAAGGATTTTTGGTCCCTGGGTTTTTTGTGGTTGCTTCTCTCAGGCCAGAAGAATGGGTTAGGAAAAGACAAAAAAAAAAAAAAAGGAAAAGAAAAACCATGGAGCAGTTCTCCCTCTGGCTCAGTAAATTCCAATGTTAATGAAGCTGCCTGGGAAGGGGAGGGGAGGGTTCAGAAAAACAGGAGAGAGTAGCACCCCGGAATACAGACAAACTTGCTTATCTTGCTTGGGATGACTGTTTTATCTGAGATTCCTGAGGGGCGTGTCGCCTGTGTGCGCTGGCTAGGTAGAGATTGCCCCCGAGGGTCAGGCCCACATCATGCGCTTGCGCTGTCTCAGAAGCCGTGGTTAGTTCCTCTGCTCCCAGTCCAAAGCCCCACATCAAGGTTCCCCGGCTAGGATGCTGCACTCCCGGCTCCAAAACCAGTCGCTGCCTGCTGGCGACTTCTCCTTCCGCCAGCTGTGTCGCCATGCCACCCGCGCGGACTGCCTGGGCCCCCTCCCGAGGTCAGTTCAGGGGGGTAGGGCTGCGCCCCCTGTTTGCGCCATCACAGGATGCTGTGCTCAGCTCCCCTGCACCCAGTCCAAAGCCCGGCGCCAAGGTTTCCTGACTGGGACGCTGGCTTCAGGCTCCGAAAACAGTCGCTGCTTCCCCGTAGTTGTTCTTTCTTGGTCTCTGTCACTCAGGTCAACTCTTTAAATCTGTGTTTGTTGGTCAGGGTTCGTAGATTGTCATGTATGTGATCTATTCACTTGTTTTTCCGAGTCTTTGTTGCAAGAGGGATCCGAGGTAGCATCTACCTAGTCAGCCATCTTGGCCCCCTTCTCCGGATTTTTAATAAAGAAGGCAACAGTTCAGTCCCAGCTCTCCAGTCACCATTTTTGTCCATATTTTCTTACAAAATCATCGGCCTCTCTTTCCCTAAAAGTTCTGTAAATCTTCTAATAGGTGTTTTGCACCCACCTTTATTTATTTATTTTTTTATGGATGTATTCCATTTCATCTTAGAATACACCAAATTCTGTTTGCACACGTGTGGCAGAGAAGCCTTTGGAGAGGCACTGCTGATTTCTCAGTGTATGCTACCATAGTTGGTCACTGCGTTTCTGGGTCTGAGTAATAGAGGCTCAAAAAAACAAGACCTGCTACCATTGAATTGGTTCTGGCTCATAGCAAGCCTATAGGACAAAGTAGAATGTATTATTATAATGAGATGTGGGAAGACCTGGAGTTAGAAGACCAAAGGAGAGGAACAGGCTGAAAGAACTGAAGAAAAAATTCAAGCCTCAAATTGCAATTTTGAAAGATTCTATGGGCAAAATGTTCAATGACACAGGAAGCATCAAAAGAAGATTGAAGGGATACACAGTTACTGTACCAAAAAGAATTATTCAATGTTCAACCATTTCAGGAGGTAGCCTATGATCAAAAACTGATGGTACTGAAGGAAGAAGTCCAAGCTGAACTGAAGGCATTGATGAAAAACAAGGCACCAGAAATTGACGGAATGCCAGTTGAGATATTTCAACAAAAGGATGCAGTACTGGAGGCGCTCACTCATTTTCATGGATTGAATTGTGCCCCCCAAAAATGTGTATATCAGTATAGTTGGACCGTAATTCCCAGTATTGTGCTATTGTTCACCATTTTGTTATCTGATGTGATTTTCCTATGTGTTGTAAATCCTGCCTTTATGATGTTAATAAGGGGGTATGGGCTGCAGTTGTGTTGATGAGGCAGGACTTAATCTACAGGATTGGACTGTGTCTTGAACCAGTTTCTTTTGGTATATAAAAGAGATAAGTGAGCAGACAGACAGGGGGACCTAATACTACCAAGAAAGCAGTGCCAAGAGATGAGCCTTTGAACCCAGGATTCTTGTACAGGGAAGCTCCTAGTCCAGGAAAAGACTGATGAGAAGGACCTTCCTCCAGAGCAAACAGAGAAAGAAAGCCTTCCCCTGGAGCTGACGCCCTGAACTTAGACTTTTACCCCACTTTAACCCAAACCCAAAAACTCAAACCTGCTGTCATCGAGTCAATTCCGACTCATAGCAGCCTTATAAGACAGAGTAGAACTGCCCCATGGAGTTTCCAAGGAGCACCTGGTGGATTTGAACTGCCGACCACTTGGTTAGCAGCTGTAGCACTTAACCACTACACCAGCAGGGTTAGCCCACTTTACTGTGAGGAAATAAATTTCTCTTTGTTAAAGAACATCCACTTGTGATATTTCTGTTACAGCAGCACTAGATAACTAAGACACTTGTCTAGGCCAAGAAATTTGGAAGACAGCCACCTGGCCAACCAAATGGAAGAGATTCATATTTGTGCCCATTCCAAAGAAAGGTGAACCAACAGAATGCAGGAATCGTTGGACAATATCATTAATGTCACAAACAAGTAAAATTTTGCTGAAGAAAAACAGGGCATCAGGATTGGAGGAAGTCTCATTAGCAACCTGTGTTATACAGTTGACACAACCTTTCTTGGTAAAAGTGAAGAAGACTTGAAGCACTTGCTGATGAAGATCTAACCTACAGCCTTCAGTATGGATTACAACTCAATGAAAAGAAAACACAAATCCTCACAACTGGACCAACAAATAAATAACATCATGATAAATTGAGAAAAGCTTGAAGTTGTCAAGGATTTCATTTTACTTGGATCCACAATCAACACCCATGGAAACAGAGGTCAAGAAATCAAATGACTTATTGCATTGGACAAATCTGCTGCAAAAGACCTCTTTAAAGTGTTAAAAAGTAAAGGTGTCGCTTTGAAGACTAAGGTGTGCCTGACCGAAGCCATGGTATTTTCAATTGCCTCATATGTATGAGAAATCCGGACGATGAATAAGGAAGACCTAAGAAGAATTTATGCCTTTGAATTATAGTGTTGAATATACCATGGACTGCCACAACAACAAACAAGTCTGTCTTGGAAGAAATACAGCCAGAGTGCTCCTTGGAAACAAGGATGGCGAGATTTTGTCTTACGTACTTTGGACATGTTGTCAGGATGGACCAGTCCCTAAAGAAAGACATCATGCTTGGTAAAGTAGAGGGTCAGACAAAAAGGGGGAAGACCCTCAATGACATGGATTGACACAGTGGCTTCGACAATAGGTTCAAACGTGGCAACAGTTGTGAGGATGGCGCAGGACCAGGTAGTATTTTGTTCTGTTGTACATAGGGTGATATGAGTGGGAATCAATTCAAGGGCACCTAGCAGCAATGGGAAGGTGAACCAGGAAAATCCATAGGTCCAAATAAAATGAAATCCTTGATAACGTCAATATTTTCTCAATTTATCATTTTGCTTTTTGTCCATTTATGAGGACTTTTGTTTTTGTTGAGGTGTAATCCATACTGAAGGCTATGGTCTTTGGTCTTCATCAGTAAGTGCTCGAAGTCCTCTTCACTTTCAGCAAGCAAAGTTGTGTCATCTGCATGACATAGGTTGTTAATGAGTCTTACTCCAATCCTGATGCCCCATTCTTCTTCATACAGTTCAGCTTCTGTGATTATTTGCTCAGCATACAGATTGAATAGGTATGGTGAAAAGATACAACCCCAGCACACACCTTTCCTGATTTTAAAACATGCTGTGTCCCCTCGTTCTGTTCTTGGTCTATGTACAGGTTCTGCATGAGCACAATTAAGTGTTCCGGAATTCCCATTCTTCACATTGTTATCAATAATTTGTTACGATCCACACAGTTGAATGTCTTTGCATAGGCAATAAAACACAGGTAAACATCTTTCTGGTATGCTCTGCTTCTAGTCAAGGTTTATGTGACATCGGTAATGATAGCCTTTTTTCCACAAACTCTTCTGAATCCAGCTTGAACTTCTAGCAGTCTCCTGTTGATATACTATTGCAAGCACTTTTGAACGATCTTCAGAAAAATTTTACTTGAGTGACATTAATAATATTGTTCAATAATTCCCACATTCTGTTGAATCACCTTTCTTTGGAACTGTCACAAATATGGCCAGGTAGCTGTCTTCCAAATTTCTTGGCCTAGACAAGTGAGCACCTCCAGTACTGGATCCTTTTGTTGAAACATCTCACTCAACTTTCAATCAGTTCCTGGTGCCTTGTTTTTTGTCAGTACCTTCAGTGTAGCATGGACTTTTTCCTTCAATATCATCAGTTCTTGATCATATGATACCTCCTGAAATGGTTGGATTTTGACCAGTTCTTTTTGGTACAGTGACTCTGTGTGTCCCTTCAATCTTCTTTTGGTGCTTCCTGTGTCATTGAACATTTTGCCCATAGAATTCTTCAAAATTACAACTTGAGGCTTGAATTTTTTCTTCAGCTCTTTCAGCTTGGGAAATGCTGAGGCTGTTCTTCCCTTTTGCTTTTCTAACTCCAAGCCTTCACACATTTCATTATTATATATTACTTTGTCTTCTCTAGCCACTGTTTGAAATCTTCTGTTCAGCTCTTTTGGTTCATCATATCTTCTGTTCACTTTTAGCTAACCTATGTTCATGAGCAGGTTTCAGAGCCTCTTCCGACATGGTGTTTTCTTTCTTTTTAATGACCTTTTGCTTTTTTCATATATGTTGCCCTCAATGTCATCCCACAACTCATCTGGTCTTTGGTCATTAGTGTTCAATGTGTCAAACCTATTCTTGAGATGGTCTCCAAATTCAGGTGGTATATGATCAAGGTTATATTTTGGTTCTTGTGGGCTTGTTTTAATTTTCTTCAGCTTCAGCTTAACTTTCATATGAGTAATTGATGGTCTGTTCTGCAGTTGGCCCCTGGTCTTGTTCTAACTCATGATATGGGGCTTTTCCATTGTCTCTTTCCACAGATGTAGTCTATTTGATTCCTATGTTTTCCATCCAGTAAATTCCACATGTATAGTTGCCATTTATGTTTGTCATGGATTGAATTATGTCCTCCTAAAATATGTGTAACTTGGTTAGGCCATGATTCCCAGTATTGTGTGGTTGTCCTCCGTTTTGTGTTTGTAATTTTATGATGAGAAATTAGGGTGGGATTGTAACACCACCCTTATCCGGGTCACCCCCCGATCCAAGGTAAAGGGAGTTTCCTTGTGGTGTGGCCTGAAACACCTTTTATCTCTCAAGAGATAAAAGAAAAAGGAAAAAATCAGAGTTGGGGATCTCATACCACCAAGAAAGCAGCACCAGGAGCAGAGGCATCCTTTGGACCTGGGGTCTCTGTGCCTGAGAAGCTCCTTGACCATGGAAGATTGAGGACAAAGACCTTCCTCCAGAGCCAACACAGAAGGAAAGCCTTTCCTTGGAGGTGATGCCTTGAATTTGGACTTTTAGCCTACTTAACTTTACTGTGAGTTCAAATCCACCAGGCGCTCCTTGGAAACTCTATGGGGCAGTTCTACTCTGTCATATAGGGCCCCTATGAGTCAGAATTGACTCGATGGCACTGGGTTTCTGTGAGGAAATAAATTTCTCTTTGTTAAAGTCATCCGCTTGTGGTGTTTCTGTTATAGCAGCACTAGATGACTAAGACGATGTTGTTTGGGGTGAAAAAAACATATTTGCAATGAATAAGTTGTTGGTCTTGAAGAATTCTATCATGCAATCACAGGTGTCCTTTCTATCACCAAGGCCATATTATCCAGCTACAAATCCTTTTCAAACTACACCTTTCAGAGATGGTGGAATTCCACTGCTCCAGCATTGGCTCTATGGCAATGGGTTTGATTTTGGTTTTTTAGTGCCGTCTGTGGAGCCCTGGTGGCACAGTGGTTAAGAGCTCAGTGGCTGCCCAAAAGTCAGCAGTTCAAATCCATCAGCTGTGCCTTGGAAATCCTATGGGGCAGCTCGACTGAACGGCAATGGGTTTGGTTCTGGGGTTTGGTGAAAGACCAGTCAGATGTCCTCTTCTGAGGCTCCTTGAGTGCTGCCTTGTGTTTCCAGCCCTGATGTTCTTATGTAGGAAAGAGCCATCCCAGAGTCATGAGACGCATTGTGATGTATCACACTGCTGTCTGTGCACTTTTTCCCAGCATGGCATTTTTTCCTGGGTATATGGGTGAATGTCTCATGCTGTGGTATAGCCAAAGTCATCCTGTTAATGAAAGTAACAGCACTTTGGTGACAAGACCTGATAGTGCAGTTCTGGACAGGATTCCTAATGTAGGAAAGATAAAAAGGTGACCCTGAGGGCAAATTGATGATTTTAGCAAGCAATGTACAGAGATAGATTAATTTATATTTCCCCACAGGTGTTTGTCTGGTAGACTGATGATGTTAAGCAGAATAACAAAATCTGCATTTAAATGAATATATTATTATATGGAAAAGTAGAGCCAGAATACAAAGTAAGCACCATAATGTTTGAGAAGATTACAAAGCACAGTACCTTTCAAGTCCTCTGGGAAAACCCTTGCCTGTGACTTATGGTCTTCTTTGTGAGTGGCTCTTACAGACCCTCCTGTAGCCTGGCTAATAAGGAAAGGATAATTTTACCCCACCATATATCATACTTTTTTTTTTTTTTTTTTAACTACAGCATGGACGTACATTCCCAGTAGATTAATGTTTCTGATAAATTAGGAAGAATGCTAAGTAAGAAAGGGTACCAAAATGAAAGACTCAGTGGGCCAAGAAGTAAATTATTTTTATTAGTTTTTTTTTCCTTTAAGATGATAGTGAAAGTAGCCTATTTTCATTTAAATATTTTCAAATCTGAAGTGGACATGATTATTTAAAGTCCTACCATTTTCTTTCCTGAGACATAAATGGGATCAAATGGTGAAACTAATATTTGACGCCTGATATGAAACAGGCAGCAACTAATCAGAAAGGATGTCAGCCCTGATACAAAAGCAGAGTCCTCATGGTCTCCTGATGCTCCAAGCAAAAACTCTTCAATGTTGGATAGTAAGGAGATCCGGAGGGCATGAGCAAAAGGCCAGAGAGGTCACAGTGTGGCTGTGGGCAACCAGAGGACTGGAGCTGTAACTATTTACCTACCAGTTGGGAAGTGATTCAATATTTTAACAACTGGTATCACTGTAGAGTTCATCCAAGCTGAACTTCAGCCCTGAATAGAAAGACCTCTGAATTCTACCATTCTCTTCAGTTTGGCAACAGGAAGTTGCAGGAAATCTATTGTACCAAATTAAGACAGAAGACATATCAAGATCTAGACTGCACTCTGCAACTCACTAGCTACTGACTTTGCAAGTTGGGTATCTCCCTGGTACTCTTTTTCTTAGCAATGACATGGGCCTATTACTACCTACTTACTAAGGTTGATGGAAGGAATCTAGGTCCAGATGCTGTGGAGCTGATTCCAAGTCATGGCAACCCCATGTATGTCAGAGTACAACTGTGCTCCACAGTGTTTGAAATGGTTGATTTTTTTGGAAGTAGATCACCAGGCCTTTCTTCCAAGGTGCTTCGCAAACCTCCAACCTTTCAGTTAGCAGCTGAATGTATTAACTGTTAGTACCACCTAGATACTCCAATTGAAGGATACCATTAGATAATTGCATGGGATACTACAAGGTAAAGTCTGAAACATGATACAATGAGGCTAATTGTAGAGGAATCTGCTGAATTATGTTTTGTACAGGGTCCTTTTCCTACGCTCACTCTGGACCCTTCCTGGGGGCACTCAGAGTCTAGAAGCCCATGTGTGACCAAGTGGTGAGCAGAAAACCCAAGCCAGGAGAAGCCTGTGCTCTCTTCCTGCAATCGTATTCTAAAGAAAAATAGCAAAAAGACTTAATTTTTGGAGGTTATTTATCTGAATGAAGGTGTCACTAGGAAGCAGTGCAAGAAATTTTACAACCTACACCCCCATGATTCCTTGATTTCTCTTTTCAGAGACAAGGGACCCAGATTTTTTACTGATTCTTTCCAAGCAATTCCTTCCTAAAAGTTCCTCTTCAATTTACCAGAGTAGGTTTCTTTGCTCCAATCCGCCCAAGTAGGTTTTGTTGCTTGCAGCCACGGTACCTTAAGTGGCAAGATAATAGGTGGCTGTTTTTGTAGAGAAGTGACCATTTGGTTTTTAGAGATATACAAAGGCTGCATGAGGCTTGTCTCTGACTGGAACTCTTCCTTCCTTTCTTCCTCCCTCCCTGCCTCCTTCCCTCCCTCCCTTCCTTCCTTTGCTTTATTTCTTCCTTTCTTCTTCCCTTCACCTTCCCTTCCCCTCCTTCCTTCTTTTCTTTCTCTCTTCCTTCTGTTTTCTGTCTTTCATTTTAAAGCATGATTAAACCAAAACCAAGCCAAATCTGTTGTCATCTAGTAGATTCCAACTCATAGTGACCCTATAGGACACAGAAGACCTGCCCTGTAGGGTTTCCAAGGAGTGGCTGGTGGTTTTGAACTGCCAACTTTTGGTTAGCAGCTGAGCTCTTAACCATTGCACCACAAGGGCATGGTTACATAGAATCAATTCTATATCTTTTAAGCAAAATAACTCTGAAGCGGACTTCTAGTTTTATGGAATTTGCGTATTTTGGGGCCCTATGTAAAGAAGTGATCTGTAATAATAGCATATGTAATACTCTATAAACCAAGGAATGTATTCAAAATAAAGAAATTACTAACATAAATGAACCTTTAGGTAAATCTCATGTGGTATATAATTGCTTACATGACTGCATAATGTCTGCTCCCAGTGAAATGATTTTCTTGCTTCAAGCTGTGCTCCTGTCCCAGGGCCTCCACCCAGCCTCTCAGCAGTGCTGTCGCTTGACCATTTTACTGCCTTGGTGAGGTTATCAGTACAGGTACACACAGGAGCGCACGTAAGATGTGCTGTAAAGACTGCTGTTCATGTCAAAATGTAATCGTAAGGTGGAAATTGTGCTCAGAGCAATGCTGTTCCAGGCCTATTAAGAAAAAGGAGAATAAAAGAACAAGATGCTGTCATAAAACTGTGCATAATGATTTCAAGTCATGCTGGGCCCTGACAGCTGATGGGGGACAGGGATTAAGTTGGGACCACCATTCCAAGACTCGAACAGCTAATATAGTGGTAGGGATATTGGTTCTCTTATGAGGAGGTTAAAAGTACTAAGTCCCAAGTGTGGCAGAGTTCACATGACTTGGGCACAGGTTGATATAACACCCATTGCCATTGGGTCAGCTCTGACTAATGGCAGTCCTGTGTGTGTCGGAGTAGAATTGTTCTCCACAGAGTTTTCAATGGCTGATTATTTGGAAGTAGAATACCAGGCTTTTCTTTTGAGGCTTCTCTGAGTGGACTTGAGCCTCCAACCTTTCAATTAGCAGTGAGCGCATTAACCGTTTGCACCACTCAGGGACTCTTGTGTTGATACAGAGAAGTACAATAAAGGAGCCAGGCAATGTGGGAACAGGGGGCTGTGGGCTGACTTGGCCCTGCGTGGCAGTTTTGAGAGATAAAGACTTCATTTTGAGAAGAAGAAATAGAGGGTGCCTTTTCAGCCTCAAGCGTAGAGGGTAGACGTGTGGGACCCAGTAGGCCACTCAGATGGAAGGGTGCTGCAATGAAGGCACAGGATGCAAAGCCTCAGCTAGGATGGGTCTATGGGCACCTGCATCTCTCTGTTGGCTAAACACAGCACACATGGGGTGGGGGGGCAGGTCACTGGCCTTCCTCTCCAGGTTCTTGACCTGTGCATTTCTGAGTGGTCACTGTGACAAAGTGGAACAGGTACCAAACTCAGGTGTAATATTTGGAAGCTGACTTCTCCTATGTTCCTCATGTGTTCTAGAAATATACTTGTTTTCCCTCTGTGCATACGAGAACCCTCTTATGAAAGGAAGACATATCCATGTCGAAGTGGTAATTCTGTGGTTTTGTTTTTTTCTTTTTTCTCATGACTGCTGACATAAAACATAAAACAAAAGGTCTGATAAAGGCAATTCAGATTGTGAGGAAGGATTTTACTGGAGAAAACATAGTCACATTGTAGTGCCTTTCCTAACCCATAGTACTTCTCAAATGGGATGTTTTCCCAACAAGGTTATTTTGCAGAGTAATTAAACAGAAGACTTTATAATTAAAAGTTTTAAGGCTCAAATTGGGTTCCTATGGGGTTTCATATGTATTTAGTAGTTCAGAGTATTTCTCTACAAGAAATCAATATTTTTCTAAAACTCGTGGAATGTTCTATTCATTCAAATAAAGGAGATGAAAATGTTAGCATGTTACTAACTGCAAACCAAGCATGTGGCATATTGTTTTATTTATTTATTTTATTTCAACTGTATTCAGTTCAGTGACATTGATTACATTCTTCAAGTTGTGCAACCATTTTCACCCTCTTTTTCTGAGTTGTTCCTCCCCCATTAACATAAACTCAATCTCCCCCAAGGTTCCTATTCAATCTTTCGAGTAGCAGTCATCAATTTAATCCCATACAGATAGATCTTGAGAGAGCACAATGCTCAAAGCAGACATTCTTTACTAGTTAAGCTAAACTATTTGGTTTTAAGACTTCAGGGGATATTTTTGATTTAAATTTTAAAGATTATCTCAGGGCAATAATTTTAGTGGTTCATGCACCCTCCATGATTCCAGAAAGTCTGGATCCCATGTGAATTTGAAATTATGTTCTACATTTTCCCATTTTGGATCAGAATTCTTCTACAGAATCTTTGATGAAAATGTTCAGCAGTGGTAGCTGGAACCATTCTGGTCTCATGGCAAAGGAAGCAGTTGTTCATGAGGCAAATAGCCACACATCCCATATCCTCCTCCTGTTCTTCCCCTGTTACTCCAGGCAAATAGAGACTAATTCTTGTGCCTTAGATGGCTAGTGGCAAGCTTTTAAGAACCTAGGAACTATGTAACAAACTAGGAGGTAGAATAGAAACACTTAACACATTTTCAGGCCAGTTGACTTTTCCTTTTTTTCTTTGACTAGGATGGCCCATGAAACCATGATCCTAAACCTCCAAACCAAGGAACCAAATCCCATGAGGTATTTGGTTGTACATAAGCAGGCTGGACAGCTGCTCTGTGTTTTTCTTTTTGTCATTGTTACAAGTATATCTATCACACAACTTTTGCCAATTCAACTTTTTACAGGTGTACAACTTATTGACAGCAATTGCAATAATTGGTTGTGCAACCCTACCTTTAATCAATGCAATGTTTCCATCTCCCTTAACCCCTCCTTTCCCTCTCCCTCCTATACCTGGTAACTACTAATCAACTTTGCTCTCCATAAATTTGCCTTTTCTCGTCTTTTTATATAAGCGAGGTTATATAATACCTGTCCTTTTGTGATTGACTTATTTTACTCAGCATAATGTCTTCAGGGTCCACCCATATTGTAGCATTTATCAAGACTTCATTTCTCCTACTGTCTGAGTAGTATTCCGTTGTACATACGTACCACATTTTGTTTATCCATTCGTCTGGTGGGGCATTTAGATTGTTTCCACTTTTTGAATAGTGCTGCAGTGAACATTGGGGTAGAAGTCTCTGTACAAGTGTCTGCTTTCATGCCTTTTGGGAATATACCAAAAGTAGAATTGCTGGGCCCTACGGTAGTTGTAATTTTAATTTTTGGACGAACTGCCAGACTGTTTTCCACAGTGGCTATACCATTTTGCATTCCCACCAGCAATGGATAAGGGTTCCAATTTTCACACATCCTGGCCAACATTTGTTTTTTTTTTTTAATTTTAGCAATCCTAGCAGGTATGAAATCGTATATAATTGTGGTTTTTATTTGTATCTCTCTGATGGCTAAGGATGTTGATCATCTTTTCATGTGTTTGCTGGCTATTTGAATGTCCTCTCTGGTGACTGTATATTCAGGTCCTTTGCCTATTTTATAATCAAGTTATTTTGTCTTTCTGTTGCTAAGTTGTTGACATTTTATGTGTATATTGGTTATTAGATTCTTATCAGATGTATGGTTTCTGAAGATATTTTCCCAGTCGGTAACTTACCTTTTCATTTTTTTAGGAGAGTCTTTTGATTAAAAAAAAAAAAAAAAAAAGTTTTTTATTTTTTTAATGAGGTCTCATTTATTTGTATTTTGCTGTTTGTGCTTTTGTTACTATATTAGATAATCCATTGTTAAAAGCTAAGCCTGGCAGTGTTTCCCCTGTATTTTTGTCTAAGAATTTTGTGGTTTTAATTTGCTCATTTTGGTCCTTAATCCATTTTGAATTTGCTTTTGTGTGTGGTATGAGGCATGGATCCTGTTTCCTTTTTCTCTGTGAGGAAATCCAATTTTACCAATGCATTTATTGAAGAAACTCTTCTTTCCCCATCAAAAGAACTTAGCACCCTTGCCAAAATCAGTTGCCCATAGATGTGTGGGCTGGACTTTCAATTTTATTCCAATGGTCTATGTGTCTGTTGTTATGCCAGTACTGGGTTATTTTGATTACTGTAGCTGTATTGTGTGTTTAAAATCAGGAAGTGATAGTCATCCTACTTCATTCTTCTCTTTCAACATTGTTTTAGCTATTTGAGACCTCATGCCATTCTGTATAAAGTTGAAAAAATTTTTTTCCATTTCTATAAAGAAGGCTGTTAGAATTTTGATTGGGATTGCATTGAATCTATAGATTGCTTTAGGTAGCATTGACATCTTAACAATATTAATTCTTCCAATCCATGAACATGGAAAATATTTCCATTTATTTAAAACTTCTTTAATCTCTTTCAGCAATGTTTTATAATTTTTGTTGTATAAGTCCTTCATATTCCTGGTTAAATTTATTTCTAGGTATTTTATTCTCTTATGTGCTGTTATGGATTGAGTTGTGTCCCCCCAAAACGTGTGTCTGCTTGGCTAGGCCATGATTTCTAGTATTGTGCAGTTGTTCTCCATTCTGTGAACTGATGTAATTTTCCTGTGTGTTATAAATCCTAACTTCTATGATGATAATGAGGTGGGATTAGAGGCAGTTATGTTAATGAGGCAGGACACAACCTACAGGATTAGTTTGTATCTTGAGTCAATCTCTTTTGAGATATAAAAGACAGAATCAAGCAGAGAGGATAGAGACCCCATATTTCCAAGAATGAAGAACCAGGAAGGGAGCGTGTCCTTTGGACCTGGGGTCCCTGAGCTGAGAAGCTCCTGATGACAAGGGGGAAGGTTGATGACAAGAACCTTCCCCCAGAGCTGACAGAGAGAGAAAGCCTTCCCTTGGAGCTGACACCCTAAATTTGGACTTCTAGTCTCCAAGACTGTGAGAGAATAAATTTCTCTTTGTTGAAGCCATTCAGTTTTGGTAAAACCCAGTGCCGTTGAGTCGATTATTCACTTTTAGTATTTCTGTTATAATAGCACTAGATACCTAAGACAGGTTTTAATCTCAATCGTTAATGAGACAGGATTAGTGTAGAGTGTGTCTTTAATCAATCTCTTTTGAGATATAAAGAAGATTAAGCAAGCAAGAGAGGAAGCCTAGATGAAAGAAAAGAGATACCAAGCCACATGAAGACTGCCCAGGAGCAGAAGCTCTGAAGAGACAAGGATGTTGTTCCAGAGCTGACAGAGAGAAAACCTTCCCCTAGAGCCAGCATCTTGAATTAGAATTTCTAGCCTCCTAAAGTGTGGGAAAATGAATTTGGTTATTAAACCCATCCACTTGTATTTCTGTCATAGCAGAGCTGGATAACTAAGAATTTGGTTCAAGTCTGGTGCTACTCTAACAGATACCTAAAATGTGGAAATGGTTTTGGAATTGGGTAATGGCTAGAGGCTGGAAGAGTTTTAAGGTGCTTAATAGTAAAAGCCTGGATTGTCTTGAAGAGACTGTTGGTAGAATCATGGATGTCCAAGGCAATTCTGGTGAGGGCTCAGAAGAAAGAGAGGAGAGCTACAGAGAAAAGTCCCTATCATCTTAGAGAATACACATGGCGCCAGCAACAAAATGTTGCTAGAAATGTAGACATTAAATGTGCTTCTGCTGAGGCTTTGAAAGGAAATGATGAACTCGTGATTGGACAATGGGAGAAGAGCAGTGCTTTTTATGCAGTGGCAAAGAACTTGTCTGAATTATATTCAAATGTTTGGTGCAAGGTAGAACTTGTAAGTGACGAACTTGGATGTTTGGTTGGGGAGATTTCAAAACAAGATCTTAATGGGGCCACATGGTTTCTCTTTGCTGTTTATAGTGAAATGTGAAAGAAAAGAGACGGTCTTAAAAATAAACTGTGCAAAATGAAAACAAAACTTAAATGTTTGGAAAATTTTGTTGTACAAACTGAGGACAGTTGTCCTAAAATTTTCACCAAGGACTTGGCTACACAATCTTTTTTTCGAAAGAGATTAAGCCTGTGATTTATGAATGTAACCAACTACCACAGCAGAAAATTTATCAGCTTAGACTGAAGGGGAAAGGGACAGGACAAAAGGAAAAAATCTGTCTGCCTCTTCGAATTCTAACAGGCAGAAAACAGGCCAAAGAAGCTACATCTGTTGCCTCCAAGAAAAGAAAAAGACCATTCCTGGAGCAATTTGGGATCAGTAGAACTGTTGGAAGAAGTGTGGAAAGCAAGGCTGCCTCGGTTTCAAAGGGTGGGACCACAGCCTACTGGGTTTCAAAAGGTGTGGCCATGGCCTCCTAGGTTTCAAAGAGACAGATCTTCACCAATTGGCTCTGGAGTGTGAGTCTGCTGTTCATGAGTGCCTGGGGGACGGGACTATGCCCAAAGCTGAGAGGGCAGGGCTGCCATACCCAAGGGGCAGAAGAGCAGGTCCTGCTGGGGCTAAGTGGGTGGGGTTACCACTCAGATGGACTAGGAGAATGGGGCTGCCCAAAGCTGAGGGAGCAGAGTTGCCATCCCAGTGAGCCTGGAAGGCAGAGCCAAAGCCCAGGATTGACAGGCCTCCACTTAAAGCCCAGAGAGCTTGGTCAATACCCAGAGTCTGGAGGGTGGGGCCAATGCCTGGATGGTTCCAATCAGAGGATTATTTTCAAGCCTTGAGAGCTAATGTAAATTGTTGTGCTGGGTTTTGGGCTTGCTTGGTGCCCATTATTCCTTCTCTGTTGCGGACTTGTGGGATTTCTATATATCGGATCGTATTATCTGCAAACAGAAACCATTTTATTTATTTTTTTCCAATCTGGATACCTTTTCTTTCTTTTTTCTTATTGCTCTGGCTAGGACTTCTAATACAATATTAAATAGAAGTGGTGAGAGCACTTACATAGTATGAAAATCAGAATCTCAAATCAGCTGCAGCTGACTACAGAGAATTAACTTTTATTAGATATGATGGATTTATATATCTCTCCTGATTAGAGTAATTTAAGCCTGTTGGCACCAAAACTATCAGGGACCTCAATTTATAAGTGAAGGCTGGAAGGAAAAACTACTGACGAAGCTTAAAACACCAGCACCCTAAAAAAAAACATAATAAAATTGAAGCACTAAAAACAGTCAGCAGCAAATGAAAATATCAAAAATCCAAAGAGGCAAAACTACTCAAAAAGCCAATCAACATCCAAGATAATATGTGTGAGGTTCATGGCAAAGAATACATCTTTAGGGAGTACAGAAAAAAAAAAAAAAACAGGCTTCTTAAAGGTTTATAAGCTTGAGATTTTGGACAGAGGTGAGTTTAGTGCTACTGACCACTTACTCCTTAAATTTTCTACCCCCTTAAATTCAACAATAACTATGGTGATCATAGAAGTTATTGTTCAAATTGGGTACTTTTGTCTAGGTTAAATGCTAAACCAGATGGGGTGCTAGAACAACAAGCATAAACCAGGATTCTTCCAGGCAAACCAGGAAGACAATCACCCACATTATAACTCACTTCTGGACTATCCTGCCTGACCATCACTTCCCCCTCTCCTTGGTTGTATGTCTCTCCTTGGGCCACCTTTCAAGTGCAGATTTTTGCAGGCAATCCATTCTTCTTCATGTAAGTTATATACTTTTTTTTTTTTTCCTGGTGATCTTGTTTACTCGCAAGTTAACGCCTATCTTGTTATTGATAACATCTGTGACACACACCTATCTTCTCTCTCTTAAGCTCCTGGTCCACTGGTTTAGTGGTTGCTCTTGAAGTTTTCTATAAATAGCTTAAGTTCAAAGTACCTAAACCCAAACTCATTATCCTTATCCCCCAAACTGCTCCTCCTTTGTCTCCTGTCTGGTTGTCACCATCTGACTCGTTGCCTAAGCCACACACCATAAAGCCCTCTCCCTCTCCTTACCACTTTTCCACTTTGCAATCCAGGACAAAAAAAAAAACTAAAAACTAAAAAACAAATCAGACCTTTTCAATTGCTATGTTAATGGTATCATAAGGCTTCTTTGCATATTTTGAAATAATTATTATGGTAAAATTATCTTGGTCCAAATTTTCTGTTGTGGTTTATGTTACAAGAGATCTCCTTTATTCAGTAATCCCAGTTTTCTATAATTTCATCCTCGAAGTCATATTAAAATATTTTGCAATGGTAAGTCTTGGGCAGTAGCCAATCAGAATGGATGCACCAACAATTTACAATGGATGCTGGCCATTAACAATCGGTAAGTTCTTATAGCTACATAATAGCTAAATATGGTCTTTGAAGTGGAGAAGGTGCATGGGTCAGAAATACTACCGTGTTGTTGTTAGGTGCTGTAAATTTGGTTCTGACTTACAGAGACCCTATATGACAGGGTAGAACGGCCCCATAGGGTTTCTAAGGAGTGGCTGGTGGATTTGAACTACCAACCTTGAAAAGGCACTAGGGGAGAGGAAAGACATTAAGATGCCACTCTGTTACCCAAATAACAGGTCCTTCAATCTCTGCACTGACTTAATGTTCTAGAATAACAATTGGGTTATTTAATTCCCTAGTGTCAATTCGTAACTGTATTTACAAGGCTGACAGGATGCAATTCCACTCCTCAATTTGGCTTATGGGACCCTTGATGATCAGGCCCTTGGTTACTTCCTCAGTCTCACTCTTCTTTATTCCACACCTCTATTCCAGCCATTCTCCACTGTGTATTTGCTTTTCTTCCTACACACCCCATATTTCCATACCTCCCTGCCCCTATGCCCTTGGAAACATGGTTTCTTCTCCCTGGATTGCCCTTCCTGCTCTGCTCTCCAGGTATCCTTGACCTAGCTGCCCCCTTTTTTGCCTACTGAGTTCCTACTCATCCTTCAAGTCTCAGCTCATGTATACCGTGTTCAGTAAAATGTCCTTTGTAGTAAACTCCCACACCCACAACA
This sequence comes from Loxodonta africana, assembly GCF_030014295.1. Classification (NCBI taxonomy): domain Eukaryota; kingdom Metazoa; phylum Chordata; class Mammalia; order Proboscidea; family Elephantidae; genus Loxodonta; species Loxodonta africana. The sequence goes on along the minus strand of NC_087349.1, from coordinate 127,843,471 downwards.
AGGTTCATCACTTGATTCCCTTGCTCCTTGTGCAAACCACTCTTGTAAAAAAAAAAAAAAAAGAAAAAAAAATTTTTTTTTATAGCGTTCATCATATCACATTCCAATTATATCTGTGTTTCAATCTCTCACCAGGCAATGAAATTTCAGGAGACAGCAGACTAGTGTCATGATTACCTTCATTATGTATGCTGTTGTTGTCATTGTTAGCTGTGTTCCAGTAGGCCCCTAATTTATGATGATGACCGCATGCACAGTGGGACAAAATACTGACCGATCATGAATTGTCCTTATGATTGGTTGCGATGAGATCATTGTAAGCCATAGGGCTCTAATTGTCTGATTTTCAGAAGTAGATCACCAGGTCTTTTCTCCTAGTCTGTTTTAGTCTGGAAGCTCCACTAAAACTTGTTCGACATCATAAACATCATAGAAACATGCAAGCCTCCGTTGGCAGATGGATGGTAGCTGCACAAGAGATTCCTTGGATGGAAATCAAGTCCAAGTCTCTTGCATGAAAGGAGAGAATTCTGCCACTGCATCTCAAAGTCTCACAGGGGTGGTGTGAGAGCCCAATGAGTGCCCTTAGGCTCACACTGAGATTTTCAGTTCAGCTGGAAGATCACAGTCCTTCCCTCTGTGGCAGTCTGAGTCCAAGTCTGGAAGGCAACAGATGATAATCTCAGCTGGGACTTTGGAATAGACTCTTCTGTAGGGATTACTTACGAAAGCATGAACAGAATAAAAAGAACCAACAAGAGATGTTACACTCCAGGACTGAAGGAGCCAGGGCCACCAAGAATGATACTCAGAGCCCTTTTGAGAGTGAAAGTAACAGAAGAGGTTTATAGTATGATCATTGTGAGCCACAATCTATAGGAAGAAGTAGCCCAAAGCCATCCTGTTCTCCTCTCCACTGTCTTCCTATCCAGGCCAGCCCTTCTATCTCCTTCCGGTGCCTCCAATTTACTAGATTCAACTACAAACCAGGGGGCAAGGAAGTCCAGGTATCTGAGGTCAGCTTTCAAGGGCAGAAAAGAGCAAAGCATAGATACAGTGTAAAGAAACAACAGAGAAAAGGTCACACAGAGGCACAGTCCCCAGTTTACCAAGAAAGTTTTGATAGGACTTTAACACCTAATGGCTAGTGCCTTTCCACTCTATTAGAGTGCATCTTTCTCCTAGTTATTTTTGTTGTTGTTGTTATGGCAAATGAGAACAGAAAAGGAAAACCACTGGATCATTAAAAAAAAAAACAAAAAACCCACTGCTGTCAAGTTGATTCCGACTCATAGCTACCCTATAGGACAGAGTAGAACCACCCCCATAGAGTTTCCAAGGAGCACCTGGTGGATTCCAACTGCCAACCTCTTGGTTAGCAGCCATAGCACTTAACCACTAAGCCACCAGGGTTTCCTGCTGGATCATACCAAAACCAAAACCAAACCCAGTGCCGTGGAGTCGATTCCGACTCATAGTGACCCTATAGGACAGAGTAGCACTTAACCACTATGCCACCAGGGTTTCCCGCTGGATCATAAAAAAAAAAAATTTTTTTTTTTTATACAAGTCTACACTCTGGCTAGCTGAGAATGAGCGTCCCCATTGCTTCACATGTGTGAACACATGATGATGCCTAGTATCGTCAGGCTTTTTTAGTTTTGCCAGTCTGGTGGTGGTGTAGTGATATCTCAGCGCGGTTTTACTTTGTGTTATCTCTGCAAACTGTGTAGCGTGAAGGTTGTTCTCAGTTCTGTTTGATTTTAAATGGAAACAATCTAACAAAACAAAAGTGAACAAAACAACCAGACAATGACAACACTCAGAATAGTGAGCACCAAGGGACATTATAGAAACAAACAACAACAAAAAAACATTAAACCAACGAGACATTCATCAGTTTTATTTATATCTGTGCTCTATAATGGAAACCTTGGTGGCATAGTGGTTAAGTGCAAAGGCTGCTAACCAAAGGGTCGGCAGTTCAAATCCACCAGGCTCTCGCTGGAAACTCTATGGGGTGGTTCTACTCTGTCCTATAGGGTCGCTATGAGTCGGAATCGACTCGACAGCAGTGGGTTTTGGTTATGCTCTATAATGAAAACCCTGGTGGCATAGTGGTTAAGAGCTACAGCTGCTAACCAAAAGGTCGGCAGTTCGAATCCACCAGGAGCTCTTTGGAAACCCTATGTGGCAGTTCTACTCTGTCCTAAAGGGCACTATGAGTCAGAATTGACTCAAAGGCAATTTGTTGTTGTTTGTTTGTTTGTTTTGGTATGCTTTATAACATGTCTAAAGAGAGCACCACATCCTAAGCTAAAATGAAGTGTACTCTTTTGAAGGGATACTGTGGGTAACAGAGCTGCTATGTGCCATTTCTGCCTGTCCTGGCCCACTACTTTTTAGAGTTATTGTCTTGGTTACCTAAACCCACAAAAAAAAAAAAAAAAAACTAGCACTGTTATAACAGAAATACCACACGTGGATGTCTGTAACAAAGAGAAATTTATTCTCTCACAGCCTAGAAGGTTGGAAGTCCAAATTCAGGGCACCAGCTCCAGGAGACATCTTTCTCTTTCTGGTGGTTCCGCGGGAAGATCCTTGTCATCAGTCTTGCCTTGATCTAGGAGCTTCTCTGTGCTGGAACCTCAGGTGCAAAGGACACACTTTGCTCCTGGCACTGCTTTGTTGGTGTTATGAAGTCCCCCCTCTCTCTTCTTGCTTCTCTCTTTTACATCTCAAAAGAGATTGGCTTAAATTGTAGATTAATTTTGTTGATTGAGTCTATATAACTGCCACTAATCCCATCCCATTAATATCATAGAGATAGGATTTACAACACGTAGGAAAATCACATCAGATGACAAAATGGTGGACCATCACACAATACTGGGAATCTTCTGGGAATTAGGGCCTGGCCAAGTTGATAGATATTTTTGGTGGCACACAATTCAATCCATGATATTCTGCCCTTTGACACCCAAAATTTCATGTCCTTGCCACATAAAACATATTCACTAAATCATATCATAACGAAAATCTTAATTCATCTCCAAGGCTAAAATCCAAAAAACTTCCCTTTATCTGTGAAAAATTGAGTACAAGTTATCTGCTTCCAAAGTACAATGGTGTAATGGGCACAAACTAGACATTTCCATTACAAATGGGAGAGATTGGAGGGAAAGAAGGCATAAGAGGCACCTAGAAAATCAGCAGAACACATTACATTAGCCGTTAGGGCTTGAAAATAATCCCCTGTTCTCTGAGACCATTCACACAATGGCCCTATCCTCCAGACTCTAGGCATTGGCCACACTGTCCGGATTTTGAGTCGAGGGCCCCTCAGCCCTGGGCTTCAGCTCTGCCTTCCAGGCCTACTGGGACAGTAACTGTTCCCTCAGCTTTAGGTGCACCATTCTCATAGTCCATCTGAGTGGTGACTCCACCCTTAGAAACAACAGAGGCCATGGCTCTACCCTTTGAAACCTCTGAGGTCATGGCCATACCTTTTGAGACTGAAGCAGCTTGGCTTCTTGTGTTGTCTCTTCAGCTTCTCTTGCCTGGTTTCTTGGCCTGTTGGCTTCTCGGGTCTCAGGGTCTCACGCCTGAATCTTCTATGCTTGGGCAAGTGTTCCAAAGCTTGGTAGCTCCACCAATAAATGCCTGGAGGCACCCCACTCTGCCAGTGAGCTGAAGCAGGAAGGCACTCAGCTTTCTTGCTCCATGGGTCAGCAAGCCTAGCTTCACCGATAAGTGCCCAGAGGGCACCCCACTCCACCAGGAAGCCTCCTGCACAAAGGCACTCAACTCTCTGACTCCATGCATTGTCTCACACTTGCTTCCTGGTTCTGTTGCTGCCCTTTCTCTCTGCTACTCCTTGCCTTCTGTGCCATCTCTGGTGTAATAAATTTCCATGCTTACTTCTGATTCCTTACCAGGATTGTATTTCGTGCTCATAATTCCACCAACAGTCTCTTCAAAGCAATCTTAAAACTCTTCCAGCTTCTATCCATTCACAGTTTCAAAGCTGCTTCTGCATTTTATGTACCTTTAAAGCAGCACCCCAATCCAGGTACCAGATTCTACCTTGGTTATCTAGTGCTGCTATAACAGAAATACCACAGTGGATGGCTTTAACAAAGAGAAATATATTCTCTCACAGTCTAGAAGGCTAGAAGTCCAAATTCAGGGTGCCAGCTCCAGGGAAAGGCTTTCTCTGTCAGTTCTGAGGGAAGGTCCTTGTCATCAATCTTTCCTTGGTCTAGGAGCTTCTCCACACAGGAACTTCAAGTCCAAATGATGTGCTCTTCTCCTTGCACTGCTTTCTTGGTGGTATGAGGTCCCCCTGTCACTCTACTCACTTCTCTCTTTTATACCTCAAAAAAGATTGGCTTCAAATGTAGATTAATTTTGTAGATTGAGTCTACATAACTGCTGCTAATCCCATCCCATTAACATCATAGGGATAGGATTTACAACACATAGGAAAATCACATCAGATGATGAAATGGTGGACAATCGTACAGTACTAGGAATCATGGGCTCGCCAAGTTGACAGACATTTTTGGAGGACAAAATTCATGATAGTTATTATATAAATGGGAGATAGGATGTGAATTAAGGAAAATTTCCAAGTGTAATATGTTGTAAATATATTCACATCACCAGATATACAGTGACATGTTGAGCCTCGATTTTGTATAATAATCTAGTCTTTCTTTTGATTTTCCTCCTACTGATTCATTGAACTGTAGACAGCAACATCAATAAAAGAATAAAATTCCTAGTCCATTCTAGCAGCCACTATTTCTCTGTCAGCACTGCCGTGCCATATTGAAAGTAGCTATGTGCGGAGCTTCTGTCTATAGAAGTTTATTGCTTCCTCATTTAATACTAGTAGATAAGTATTCTCCTTCCCCAGAATTCTTGGATTCTCCCACTCTGGTGTGAATTTTCTTACACCCCCTTACCCCTTGAGGTTCAGGCCCTGAGAGAATTCAGTTTCAGGACTGATAGTTGGCACTATGCACCAGATGAACCAAATTGTTATTGAGATATTGAAGGACTCCCATGGTGATTGGTAATAGTCACTTACTCGAGAATCTGGCATAACAGGAGGCCTCCAGGGCCCTTTTCTAGCGCCATGGACTGACATCCATCCTGTTGCCATTGAGTCAATTCCAGAACAGTGGGTAGCAGTTGTTAAATGTTTTTAATACCACTCATGTGTGTGGGTGTTTGTAAGTGTATGTATGTATGTGCGTATATGTGGGTGGTGAGTGTATGCATGTGTGCATGTGTGTGTGCACGTGAGTGGCATGTGTATGTGTGCATGTGTATGCATGTGTGTGTGTGGTGACTGTGTGTATGTGTGTGTGTGGTGAGTGTGTATATGTGTGCATGTGTAGTGTATGTGTGCAAGTATGTATGTGTGTGTATGTTGTACATACGTGCATAGAGTAAGGGAGGTAAGGAATGTGCCCATGGACCTCTTTACTCTTCCTTCTTGCTCTTTCACCTTGGAAAATATAAACCAGAACAACTTTAATTTTTCTTTTACTTCTTTCTCATCTATCCACAACTTTACATAGTTATACTTAGGCCAGAATGGGCAGAACTCGGGCTTCCCCCATCCTTTACTTCTCCACAATCCTAGCTTCCTGATCAGGTTTAACGGTAGTTTGAGTGATGGAGGGAAATCTAAATTATCAATATATAAAACTAAACTGGGAGGCATTTCAAAACATGTCTCTTATCCATGCACAAAACAATGACCTTACTGGTAGATTAAAAGGAATATAAATATAAAACAAATATTCTAGAAAATATTCCTGAGGAAGTTGAATCCTTTCCAGAGATGCCACATGTTCCATTCCAGCAAGCTGCCTCCAACAGGCTTGGAGCATTCATGGTCTTTGAGGGAAAAAAAAAAAAAGAAATATATATATATATATACACCCACCCAAAAAACTCACTGCCGTCAAGTTGATTCTGACTCATAAAATTAAAAATTTCACCTTTTCTTTATCAACCAAATTTATTTACATTTATACTTTGTAAAAAGCAGTCCAGAGGGACTAAGGTCATCTACCTCTGAATCCAAGTTATGTGGTGGATAACAAATCCCACCCCACATACCAAATGCATCCTGTGGGAATCTCAGCTTCTCTTCCCTCTTCAGTTCAGGCCTCAGCTGCACATGCAAACCTCACGCTCTCTTATCCCCAGCAACTGGGGCTAGGTCAGTAGGTACCAGCCTTAAGCTCAGGAGTTCACATGACTCTCTCTGCTTCAAACCTGGCTGCCCCTGCTCCTTTTGGTCCTGTAATTCACTACAACAACTCACAAAGCCCACAGGAAACATCATACCTGTGAAAACAGATTTAATATAACACAAAGGACACAAATGATGAGACACATATGGTGAGGTCTGGGAATAATCACAGCTCAGAGCTACCATGTCCCAAAAAGGAACGTGCTATCCTCCCTTGCACATGACCACCAACCAGGAAGCTCCATCCTAGCCTCGGAGAGCCTCTCTGAGCCTCTGAGGGCTCAGAGCGTTTACCTGTCTTGCCATACAATCATGATAAATTACATCATGCTTCTTGAGGTTTAGTCAGCATCGGGCCCCCATTCATTCTCCTCAGATGTAGTTTATCTCTCAGGAACCCAGAGCAAGAGGCCAAATTGTTTCCTATACCTCACATGCCTAGATTATTTTTTACTCTTTTGACTCAAACATTACAAGGTCTCCTCCCATTTTATTCTGTACTTTTAGAATTGTTCAAGTAATCAGTGAGTAAAACTTATTTTCAAATGCTTTAGCAAGGGTTGCCAAGAAGACTATGTTATCTCTCTTCAAAGGAAACATTTATTTGAAAAACATGACCCCCTTAATGCTCAAAATCGGAAGTTCTCCTTTACTGAAACCCGGTCTGATAGATGGGCAAAAGTATAAACAAGAATAAAAAAGATTAATAATAAAGTATATATAAAGCAACAGTCTTTATTAGTCATTTTATTCTTTTAATAAAATTTTAATGCTTTTGAAAAACTTATGTCTACAATACTATCCTCTGGAAATAAATTTCATACTAATTAATTTTGGTGAAAAAGCTATTGGTTTCATTGCAAAATCATCATACCCTTTCTATCTGACAGATTCTCTGACAGAACATTCGAATGATTTTGTCCAGTTAGTCTTCTTAGGTCTCTGAGGAAATTTCTTCCTTTTTTAGGTACCATCTGGCCTAATGAGATTCTAACAGATTCTACACACATTCACACACACTTTCTCTGCATTTCAATTTTTTTCATTGGAGTCATTATGGGGAGTAAAATGTAAAAATAAGGGAAAAAAGTGTGCTTGTGTCAAATAAGCTTGTCAGTTTTAGTTTGTCATTTAAGAAAAGTAATTATGATTATTAATTTGATTTATTGAATCTAAGTGTTCAGTATGAATATTGCCTAAATTATGTTGACTTACTTATGTATCCAGGATTTCTAAACTAAAATCTCTGCCATAGTCACTGTGGGATTACTCTAGCAATACATATGTAATATTGTGATAACAGAAGTGTGTCTCCAAAACGTTGAGAAGACCTCTTTTTAGACAGAGTTTGAGTATGTTCTTAAACATGACAAATCTTCATCCATTATCATTGTGTCTGTGTGGGAGGGGGGCATGGGTGAGAACAAATCCAGTCCTAAAATGAGATATGGTGGCTATGAAAACCAAGATTGAAGCAATTATTCTAGGACTCACATTGTTAGCTGTCTCATTTACTAAATATACAAATTTGGTTCATAACCAATAATCTCTTTTTAAGCAAAACTTTACATAAAATTCACACTGAGCAATGAAAAGAAAAAAATAAACTTCAATAAACATGTGTTTTACTTGCATAGTGCTGTTATAACAGAAATGCCACAAATGGGTGGCTTTAACAAACAGAAATTTTTTTTTTCCCTCACAATTTAGGAAGCTAGAAGCCTGAATTCAGGGTGCTGGCTCTAGGCAGAGTCTTTCTGTCTTTATCAGCTCTAGAGGAAGATCATTGTCTCTTGAGCTTCTGCTCCTGGGTGACCTTTATGTGGCTTGGCATCTCTCTTCCCCATTTCTGTTTGCTCACTTGCTTGTTTAATCTCTTTTATATCTCAGAAGAGATTGATGTAAAACATACCCTTCACTATTACTGTTCGTTAACATACCAAAGAAAACCCATTCCAAATGGGATTATAGCTGCAGCCATAGACGTTAGGATTTATAACAGAAATTTCTGGGAGACACAATTCAATTCCTAAAAATATTTCTTGACTATGTCTCCTGAATTCCCCAGGGACTCTGACCAATGGGATGGGTCTATGTCTATAAGGAGGTGCACTTTGGGAAGTGGTTAAGACAGTGGGCCTGGAGTAACAAAGATCTAGATTTCTGTTCCAGTCCTTCAATTTACCTGTGACTTAGAATACATTTCTTAAACCCCTTAAGTCTAGAAAATGAGTGGAACAGAGAAAATGAGATAATGTACTAAAAGTGTGCCAGCCACACAGGAAGCATTTACTAAATGTTAGCCAATATTATTATTTTCTTTTTCCTAAATACGTTTTCAACTTTGGGGTTATTTTCTTTGAAGTCTGAATTATTTATATGTGAGAAAGGAAATGACCAATATAGAGTAATTTAAATCATATAATTTTCTTAATCATTCATTTAGCAAAAGATATCTACCATGTGTTTGGGTCTGCTGCTGGGGCTGTCAATAAATAGGTTAAGCAAACACCCTGCCATCAAGAAACTTTCATTCTAGTGCTTAATGATAAGCAAATCACAACCTGGTTAAACTGTGTTTTCGTTAAAAGTGTTTCTCTCCAGTGCACATATTAGTCTTTTGGACGATTGGAATGGTAAACTTGTAAAATTCTTTCTTCTTTAAAAAAATATTTTTTTTGAACTTTCTCATAAAAGTGACTTTTTTCCTGATTAGTTTTATATTTTTATTTTGACATATGAAAAAGTTTACACTGCTCAGATGAACACTGGGAGAGGTTTTATCTTCAAGGGCAACCGGTGACAGGGCCGTTAAGGTCTGCAGGGAGAGGTAGATGGAAGGCTGTTCTGAAAGGGCGATTTCCCATTTGTTGGATTTATTCTTGATTTTATCAGCAAGCTTACGTTCAAAAAATCCCATTGTGAGGTATAATGGATGACACCTGATACTAAAAATCCACATACCAGCCTGAACAGTTCAGAAATTAATGCCTCATCTTTTTTTTTTTTTTCTAGCACTGAGAAATTTGATAATGAAGCCAGCTCAATAGAGGTCAAGGGGAAATGATATTATGTGTGCTCCCCTATGAATCAATGTAATCCTATTGCTTTTCCCCAGATGTTCACTCCAGGCATGTGCAGCTACAAAGTGATCTCAATGACTTTCATAGGAATCCTACTGGACAGTTTTGTATTAACTTGAGGCACTGTAAAAACTGTTTATGGTTGTAGTGCATATATCAGGTCCTCTTCCCCTTGAGATCTATATACTGGATCATGTCATGCTCCTTGGGTGTCCAAAGCACTCTCAAGGATTCTGAGAGTTCTTAGGGGGACTTATAGTGATGGGGTCACATCTGGTTCCAAACTTTGGATTCTTCTAAATCTGAAGATGTCTTGTTACCCTCTGAGTGCTTTCTCTGCCCCTCATTGCATTGGGCCATATGCATGGGACCAATTTCAATACCCCTACCACAATCTCAAAAGCTATTTGCATGTAGTAGGTTGTATTGAAGTTTAACAAGATACAGGTTGTGGAGTGAAGGTGAGAGCAAGGACTTACCTAGTGACAGGGCAGACACCCTCAAATTTATTTAAGATGTTATTGTTGTTGTTGTTAGGTGCCATCGAGTCGGTTCCAACTCAGCGACCCTATGCACAACAGAACGAAACACTGCCCGGTCCTGAGCCATCCTTACAATCGTTGTTATGCTTGAGCTCATTGTTGCAGCCACTGTGTCAATCCACCTTGTTGAGGGTCTTCCTCTTTTCCACTGATTCTGTACTCTGCCAAGCATGATGTCCTTCTCCAGGGACTGATCCCTCCTGACAACATGTCCAAAGTATGTAAGATGTAGTCTCGCCATCCTTGCCTCTAAGGAGCATTCTGGCCGCACTTCTTCCAAGACAGATTTGTCTTGGATTTAAGACATTAAAAAACTGCTCTTAAAATGCCCTTGTTCTTCCCTTCATGAATAATATTCCACAGACAACTTCACTCCATGTCCTCAGTCCCCATTCTTGTGTCATCTCTCTTCTGAGCCCTCTTTTACATCTTGAAGCCCATCAGTATGCTCTGGAGAACACAGTCCCTCTGCTCAGAAAGAATTTGTGGTTTTAAACAATTTTGTAATTGTTTTGACATTGTGGCTTTTGCATGCTGGAGTCTAATGTCCATGGGAAAGAAAAATAGGAGTTGAAGTTGGAGAAGTAGAATGGAGCCAAACTGGGGAAGAATTAGTCTGCCAGGGTGGAACATTTGAACTTTATCCAACTGATGGCTTGCAATCAATGAATAATTTTAAATGGAATGAAGCCATACTAAAGTTATATCTTTGCATAGGTATTAGTGAGACCTGTAGAGAGGTAATTAATGGTTAGGGCCTAAACTAAGATTTTTTTGTTGTTCTGTGTCATCCAGTCGATTCCAACTCATAGGGATCCTATACGACAGAGTAGAACTGTCCCATAGGGCAAGGACTAGAAGGCAGGAAGAGACAGGAAACCTGGATAAATGGGAATGGGAAACCAAGGTCGAGAAGGGGAGAGTGTTGACACATCGTAGGGTTGGCACCCAGTGTCACAAAACAATATATGTATTAATTGTTTAATGAGAAACTGATTTGCTCTAAAAACCTTCATCTAAACTGCAATAAGAAAAATCTCAGTTATTTTCAATAGTTTTATATCTACATGAAGGTTAAGTTAATTATACTACTGCTAACCAAAAAACGGTCAGCAGTTCGAATCCACCAGGTGCTCCTTGGAAACTCTATGGGGCAGTTCTACTCTGTCCTATAGGGTCTCTATGAGTCAGAATCGACTCAATGGCACTGGGTTTGGATTTGGTTTATGATGCATTTAAGCTGTGTCTAAGTCGTCTGTTCTCCTGGAGTAAAATGGTAAGATGGGGTGAAGTGGAGTAAAGAATCCTCTGCCCTCCTGGAATAAAATGGGGTTTTCTCCTGGGACAAAATGACAGGAAGACCTATCCCAGGAAATATAAGGACCTATCCATCTACTATCTTCTGTCTCTCTCCTCCAAATATGCCTTTAGGAATTAGTTTTACCTAGCATTTTGTGGGGAGGGTGAAAGCATGGTTTTTCTTAACTTCTTCCTCTCATCTTGCCCAGCTTCTTACATCTAGCCTGTTTCTCCCTAACACTTGCCACTGAACTCTATTTCTGACCTCTGGCTCAGTCCTATGTTGGATTAGCTGCCCTCTTTTTTTATGATCAAATTCTACCCTACCATTTCTAATTCCAGAAATTAGAACCTAACGTCTATGGGAGGGGGGTGTCATTCATGTCTCCAAATGCCATTACACAGAGCCGTTGTGTATAACACATTGTCACATAATTTTACTGGGTAAATGAAGGTGACTATAACACAAACTACTCAATGTCAGGTATCACTTTCCTCAAAACACGTTGGCCATCCCTAGCCTCGGGGAAATTTCAAAGTGATTTGGACTACCACAAAACACCGGAAGCCTCTTCTTTCCCTGATCTCTTCCTCCTGCCTCTTGTTGCAGATTCTGATCTCCTGTTAGTGTTAGGGAATAAAACCCAGCATTAATTGTCTTGATCATGCAGGACTTTCTAATTTTCTCTGTCTAAATATGTCTTATTTATTCTAAATAGTGTTGCCAGTTAAAATGTAGGACAATCATTTAAATTTGAATTTCAGATAGACAAAAAATAATTTTTATTGTAAGTCTGCTATAAGTATTCATTTTTTATCTAAAATTCAGGTTTAACTGGGAATCGTGTGTTTTTAACAGCTTTATTGAGATGTAATTCACATGCCATACAATTGGCCCACTTAAAGAGTACAATTCATTGACCTTTAATACATTTGCAGGTTGTGGGTGCATCACCACGATCAGCTTTAGAGCATTTTCATTTTCCACAAAGGAACGCCATACATTTTAGCCAAAACCCCCACTAACCCCAAACCTAGCCAAATACTAATCTACTTTTTGTCTCTAAGGATGTGCCTATTTTGGACATTTCATATAAATAGAATCATACAATATCTTCATGATCAGCTTCTTCTACTTAGCATAATATTTTTAAGGTTCATCAATATTGTACAATGTATCAAAACTTTCTTTTCATTGCCAGATAACATTCCATTTTATTTATCTATTCATCGGTTGATGGATATTTGGGTTATTTCTGGTTTTTGACTACCATAAGTAATGCTCCTAGAAATATTCATGTAAAGTTTTTTGTGTGAATATACACTTTCATTTATCTTGGGGAGATACCTCAGAGTGGAATTGCTGGGTCATCTGGTAATATTAGTTTTAATTCAATGCTTAACAGTTTGAGGAACTACCAGACTGTTTTCCAAAGTGGGTGCACCATTTGACATTCCCACCAGCAGCGTTTGAGAGTTCTAGTTTCTACGTGTACTTGCCAAGATTTGTATCCATCCCTCTTTTTGACTATAGTCATCTTAATGGGATGAAATGGTATCTCCTCATGATTTTGATTTGTACTACCTTCATAGCTAATAACGTTGAACAACTTTTTCATGTACTTATTGGCTTTTGTATATCTTTTTTGGATAAATATCTATTCAGATTATTTGTCCATTTTTAATTCGGTTATTTGTCTTTTTTATTATTGAGTTGTAGTAGTTTTATATACATCTACATCTGCATATACACATACACTAGGTATAAGTACCTTATCAGATATATGATTTGCAGAATTTTTATCCCATTCTGCAGGTGGCATCCTGTAAGTGGCATCCCATAATTATATTTGCTAAATGTGGCAACCTTAATTCTATTCCAGAGGTCACCAGCCTTTCATAATCCAAAAAGTCCCAAAAGGTGTCTTTATAAATAAAGGAGCAATTCTCTCCCTAAGAGGAATTCTGCCAAAGGCAGCCAACTTTTAAAACAGGCTTACTTGTTGTTCTGATTAGATCTGTCTATGTCCTTATTAATCATGCAATTTGCAGTCTTTTCTGTTGAATACTTTTCATTGAAAACATGTATTGGGGAAGGAGGTCTTGTTTTCCCTCAAAGTTGTTATGAGTTAAGACGTAGGCCACACATAGTGAAGTGGATGGTAAGTGGTTCTCACAAGTACCCTTGAATAGTGCCCTGCACATGTCTAACAAACATACCATTTTTCTGAAGGAGTGAAATTAAGAGGTATCTTTTTTTTTTTTTTGTAATTGCCAATTGAAGACACCTTAGAAAGTCATAAAATACATTTCATCTGTTTCTTCCCCAGCAGCAACCACCCAGACAGCTAAAGGCAATTTCAGAATGATGAAAACAAGAAGTACCTGTAGAGTTGCTGCTTCCTTTAAAGGTAGTTTGTATACTTAAAAAGCAAGAAAAAAAATTAAGAAGAACTATTTATAAAGCAATTTATATGAAAATAGCTACCATTTTAAGAAATATATACTGATTGCTTAATGATATTACTTTATTAATTCCCTTTTTTTTTCTTACTCAAGACTTGATTTTAATCCAAAAGAAAGAGTTCACTAGGATAAGGAAATCCACATGTACAGCAGCATACTGAAAAAAATTTAATACCTATACTAAATATTTATAAACAGCCTAGGTATTGCTTTAAAAATTTAACCTACAATATTTTGTTTGTTTACCTTAAGTTTTCTATAACCTAGATACTCTCATCCCCAGGATACAGAGATATTTCTAGAGTTTCAGTAACCTATTCAAATTAATATAAATAGCAATGCAAGAGCTGGTGTTAAAATATAGAACCATCTTTAAAACGCATGTTCATTTTAATACAGGAAATTTCATTTCAAATCTTATGTGACTTACAAATGTTCCTTTCTCTGGAAGTCTTCTCTGATCACCCTGGCTGGAAGTAATCTGCTACTTAATGAAATTCCAGAGCAATTTTTTTGGCACTCCAATGGCACTTAGAATTTCCCACAAATTTCTATAATTATTGGCCTTTCAGTATTTTCTCTGTACATTGTATTTCTCCTCTTATTTCCTCCCTTTATTTTACACTCACAGCAATAGGTCTTTCACGTAGAAGGTGCTGGCTAATACTTTTTAGAGTTAACAAATGAATGATACACAGCAGTATGTCCCTACCTATTTTGATATCTTGACACGTATGGAGAATTTCAGCATTCAAATTCCACTATTGATAAAGGTGGATGAGGTTATTTGGACCAATCCTCCCTGGTAATAACTAAAAAGGCTGTATTAAAAACTTATAAAAAGTATAACAAACCTGAGAAGATAACAAGGAATTGTCATTCCAAAACAAATGGGAGCGTAGTACCTATAGACATAAGTGCAGCACTGAATATGTTTTCGCTGTGAGGGGATTTGGCCATTTGGCCAAATGTGAACTTTTGTTCCAGCTGTTCTAATTGCCTAGAATGAGAAATCCAGCTTCCAGACACATCCAAGTAGGGAGTTTAATAGAAAATTATCCTAATATTAAGCTGAAATCCCAAATGGCTAATCCTTCAAATTAAATTAAAAGAAACAAACTTTAATACTAACTGCAAAGTTTCAGCAGACTGGCAGGACTCCTAGGTATCTAAAAAAAAAAAAAAAAATCTATAAAGTAGTGCAACTTTACCTTAAGCCACAAAGTATTGCTGCAGATTTTTTCTATGATATGGAACGTCATACAAAGATTAAAAAAAGCACATGAAATATAATAAAAAGGACAGGAAATGAGGTGCCATGAGTAAACTTTGAGGGCTTGCTTATTGTTAGGTGCCATAGGGTCTTGGTTGTTGCTGTTAGGTGCCTAGAATCGGTTTCAACTCATAGTGACCCTACTATGTGCAACAGAAAGAAACACTGCCCAGCTCTGTGCCATCCTCAAAATTATTGCTATGTTTGAGCCCATTGTTGCAGGCATTGTCAATCCATCTTTTTGAGGGTCTTCTTCTCTTTTACCGCCTCTCTACTTTACCGAGCATGATATCCTTCTCCAGGGACTGGTTCCTCCTGCTAACGTGTTCAAAGAATGTGAGACAAAGTCTCACCATTCTTGCTTCTAAGGAGCATTCTGGCTGTACTTCTTCCAAGACAGATTTGTTCATTTTTCTGGAAGTCCATGGTATGTTCAATATTCTTCGCCAACACCATAATCAAAGGCATCAGTCCTTCTTTGGTCTTCCTTATTCACTGTCCAGCCTTCTGCATGCATATGAGGTGATTGAAAACACCATGGCTTGGGTCAGGTGCACCTTAGTCCTCAAAGTGACATCTTTGCTTTTTAACACTTCAAAGAGATCTTTTGCAGCAGATTTGCCCAATGCAATAAGTCGTTTGATTTCTTGACTGCTGCTTCCATGGGTATTGATTGTGGATCCAAGTATAATGAAGTTCTATACAACTTCAATCTTCTCTCCGTTTATCATACTGTTTCTTATTGGTCCAGTTTTGAGGATTTTTGTTCTCTTTATGTTGAGGTGTAATCCATACTGAAGATTGTGGCCTTTGAGCTTCATCAGCAAGTGCTTCAAGTCCTCTTCACTTTCCCCAAGTAAGGTTGTGTCATCTGCATATTGCAGGTTGTTAAGGACTCTTCCTCCAACCGTGATGCTGCGTTTTTCTTCATATAGTTGAGGTTCTCATATTATTTGCTCAGGATGAACATTGAATAAGTATGGTGAAAGAATATAACCCTAACCAACACCTTTCCTGACTTTAAACCACACACTTTAAACCCTTGTTCTGTTCGAATGGCTGCCTCTTGATCTATGTACAAGCTTTTCATGAGCACAGTTAAGTGTTCTGGAATTCCCATTGTCCACAATGTTCTCCATGATTTGTTATGATCCACACAGTTGAATGCATTTGCATAGTCAATAAAACACAGGTAAACATCTTTCTGGTCTTCTCTGCTTTCAGCCAAGATCCATCTGATATCGCTTATTCCATGTCCTCATCTGAACCCAGCCTGAATTACTGGCAGTTCCCTCTCAATGTAATGCTACAATAGCTTTTTAACCATCTTCAACAAAATTTTATTTGTGTGTGATATTAATGATATTGTTCGATAATTTCCACATTCCAACAGAAGGCTCATGGATTTATCAGGGGCAGTTACTAGTTAAGAGCCACCACCTTTCCCTGCTGTCTTGGAGATGAGTATCCTATTAAGAATTTATCATTGGTTTTCTGATTGCTTGTGGCCTTAAAACCAAGGGCTGATTAAAAATACATTTTCATTTTCCAGCATTTCTGAGCCATGCAATTGCTACTTAGTTCAGAAAAGAAGATTAACTTTTTCTCAGAGATGTAAAAGAAAGCATTGCCAATTCCAGAAAGAATCTGCTAAAGAAACATCAGAGAATCTGTCACCTTTGTCAATGCATATTTGAATAAGTATCTCCTCTTTTTTGGGGGGGGAATGTGCTCAACCCGGAGGAGTACATCCCAGATGACATGGGAAAGCTCTGCTTTACCTGTTCCCTGGCGGTCCATCTGGATTAGCAGTTGCTTTGGGTTTTTTACTTTTAATGAAACATCATTAATAATTACGGAATTTAAACCATCCGGAGTGGTTTTAGTGATCCTCCGATTTGACATTCGCCTTCTAGCTTGGTTGAGTCTAATGGTGATATACATGTGCAGTGAACCAAATTCTCATTTAGTACATGCTTCCCAGGGATTCTGGGTCTCTGTTTTCATGACTCTTTCCAGATGCAGCATAGGCAACTCCTCCTTTGAAGGGCAGCATAGAAGCCACTTACTGAGAATTTGCAGTTACTCCTTCTGGCTTTAGGTGTCTAAATAACTAAGTAGTTTATTGTTTGGGAGCACTTTAAAAAAAGAAAAAAAACTTTAGTGACAGATCATAAAGTGCAAAAGTGCATGCTTAAGGAACTTCTAGTTCCTAAGACAGTGGATGATAACATGTAACTTTTACAAAATGTTTGTCTACATTTACAACCCCCAGGGGAGCTACAGTCATATCGCTGACAAAACAAAAGTGGAAGTCGCAAGTCTGCTAAAGAAACATCAGAATCTGCTTTGAAAGTCAGTAGTGAGTATTTTTAGAAAGTCCTTGAGAAGTAGTGAAACCATCATAGTTGTAAATGGCTTGTCTTTATTAACAGGAAATTTTTAAATAGTTAAATGATGTCAGTTTTATACCAGAGTTTTCAAATCATTTAAAGAGATAGTTAACTCCAATAATAGTTCAATCTTTTATTCAGTTCCTGAAATCAAAGTAAAGGTTTTGGAATTTCATTCTGATGAAGACAAAGCATCTCATAGTAATTTGAAGGCTACAAAAATTTAGCTTTTAAAAGTTCAACACTGAACACTGAAGAGAAACCGTTTTTTTTTTTTTTTACTTAATATATATGGGAATTTTGGTGGAGCCTAGTGTCATGGTAAAAATAATGTTCTTATTAAATTATGAAATCCATGGACAGAAATGTATTTAGAATATGTTGGTGTACACTCATAATTCATAAGTGGATCTGAATAATCTGCAATAATCTACCAACAGAAAGAGAAACTACAGTTATAAAAATCAATAATTTTTTTTAAATAATAGTAACTTTAGAGACAAAGCTAATGCTGATTATAAAATATGTGCGTTACCCTGGCAGTCTCCATCTGTCTCTATAATGCTCATAACTATTCATTTTTGGAAATGCTGAGCTTTGGAAAAACTACTTTATAAATCAACCTAATTGTCTTGCAATGATATATAACTTTGAAAAATGTCTTCTAAATGGTTTCATACATTATTATTCAAAATCAGTTGGAGAACATAATAACATTAACCTTTCAATAAATAACAGTTCTTAAAAGTAGAGTTCATAAAAAGGAATAACAGTGAAGTTTATTCCTACAAATAAAGGGCAACACTGGATAAGTTAAACAATAAGAATTCAAAGTGTGACTAGGATTGGATTTTAGAATTTTATTTCTGTATTTTAGAATATCTGGACTTGTGATAGATTTTTTTAATTACAAAATATTTAATACATTATTTTGTTGTTGTTTTTAAATAGACTACTTTTCAGAGCAGTGTTAGATTTACAGAAAAAGTGAGCAGAAACCAGATTTTTCATATACATCTTCTCCCTCTTGTATACTGCTTCTCTGACTTGTGATAAAAATTTATGGATGGAGCTTTGTTTGTAATTGGTTGAACTTATATTCTATATTAGAATGGAATGAAATTGAGAATGCCTAAAATTTTTCAGTTTGTAAATTTAGTGAAATATTAAAAGAATAATAGAGACAGACAACTTATTTGTTGGTGTTTATGTTGTAAAAATAACAAAGAAGAATAATCACAATGGACACAAAAAAAACTGTACTTATGAAAATACTTAGGCTGAAATTTCTATAAATCAATATGAAAAATAAGAGTTGAGAGTATCCTCTATTTGGCAGAATTGACTCTGAATTTACCGGTTACTATGGCACTTTGAGTGAAAGTATTTTCTCAGTTAAAGGTATTATATAGACAGTGGAGAAGAGTCAATTGAAATTTGAAATTTATTATCCATAAAGTGTAAATTTATAGACGATTACAGGCAGGTAATTAAAAAAAACGATGAGAACTTTTCAAAGATACCAGTAGCAGAGACAGATTTGACCAAGAAATTGATTAATGTATGTGAATATGTACTAAGAATGATTAGTTTATTTACATTATTTAAAAATATTCTGATAAGTAATGTAAAATATTTTGCTTATTTTGGTTTGCAGATATATTATAGATTTTAGAAATAATTTAGTCTTGAGTATAGTTTTAATAGAAATATTTTATATCTAACAATATAATAATACCAACTTGTTAGTCGATAAATATTTTAAGCATGCATGATTTTATTATTTTTGGCACACAATTTACTCTCAAATGTATTCTAAATAGCATTTTAAATCACACAGTCACTCTATGGTTATAACGACAAGTGGTCTATCTTTGAACATGCCTGCACATACACAGAGAATCACACACTCCTAATCAATAACAGAACTTGTTTTAATAACATGCTTTCATTTTCATCTGTGATGTTAATAGTTTCCAGTGCTTCTTCCCTCAGTAATTTACTCAATCAGCAAATAGTCATGGACTGTTCAGGTGGTCCCAGGTATTATGGAAAACCTAGGTGTATGAGTTATAGTCCTTATGCTCAAAGAACAATGTAGTGGAGAAAATTACACACACACATTGTTTTTCCTTCTCTCTCTCTCTGTATATTTATATATATAGCCAATTGTTGTCTAGTCAGCTCCAATTCAAGGTGACCCCATGTGTGTTAGAGTAGAACCATGCTTCACAGGGCTTTCACTGGCTGATTTCCCAGAAATAGATCACCAAGCTTTTCTTCAGGGCACTTCTGGATGGACTTAAAGATACAACCTTCAGATCGCAGCTGAATGCTTAGAAGGCAGCAGGTTTTTCTGTGTGTGTGTTATTTACACACATGTAAAACAAATAAAAATGTCATGGGTAAGTGCTTTGTGCGATGCCTGTCCTGGGTGTAGCTATTGCAGAGATGAGAGAATTATGAATTGTTCCACGAAAGGGAGAAGGGAGGGGTCAGTCTGAGAGTACACACCAGATGATATGATGTGTAAATGGTCTCAGGCAGCTTCCAGAGTGGGACTGTCATGAATAGAAGGAGTGGGCTTGTGCAGTAACACGCTATGTTTCATGCAACATTCTTTGATGTTATATGATAAGGCTGGAAAACGGCAGGAGCCCACATTGTGGGGGGCTATATGGACCATACTGTGTAGGATGCTGACCCTGTTTCCCGAAGTGTGTTTTCTGGAAATATTAGTTCTATAAAATATATAATGGCATAAATAGTTCTTATTATAGAAAGAAAATGTATGTATATATATGTTTCATGGTCACATGAGTGTGGGCGATGCTTGGTCACATAAGGTTAAAGGTTGGATTTCAGCTCCTTCCTGCCTCTTCTCTGACCAAGCTTCTCAGATCCTTCAATATTCCAATAGGCTGTAATACCCGAACTTGGCTTATTACCGAGTGCTTTCTTTACAGAGCATGTCGTGGAAATAAAGTCCTACCAAACACGTTTTAGGGTATGTGGCACAGTGGTTAAGAATTCAGGCTGCTAACCAAAGGGTCAGCAATTTGAACAAAACAGGTACTCTTTGGAAACCCTATGGGACAGTTTTACCCTGTCCTGCAGGGTGGCTATGAGTCGGAATCGACTCAGCAGCAACAGGTTTGGGTTTTTTTGTTTGTTTGTTTGTTTGTTTTGTTTTGTTTTGTTAAAACTCTCAATAGAAGCCAATATTTAAGGGATTTCTGGATTTGCATTTTCCGCACAATGAAATGCATAGACTTTCTGAGCTCTGCAATTAACACTGGCCACCATGACAGCAGTGGAAATACTGCTATTTCTGGAAGACAAATGGAAGGCTGGAATTATTTTCTGTTCAGTTACTCCGATGGCATTGAGAAATGCATATAAGAGATGACAGATTCCAGAAAGAGACCTACAGGGCAGTTTGGACCTTAAAATGTCTGAAAGATGTTTGACATGTGCCTGCTCTGTAAATGTTGACCCCAGGCTTAAATCAGTTAACCACTTAGCATAGTCTGTCCCTGAGTCTCTGGAGAGCTTGCTTTGCTAAGCAATCAATCATGATCTAATAATTGACCAACTTCCCTGTGTTCCTCACGGAGTAGAAATATCATTCAGTCAGTTTTTGTAATACTATTTTCATGAAGTCTGCATCTGCAGAGGATTTGATGGATTCAGGAAGACAAACAAGATGGCTTGTTGGCTACCTATAATAAAAGTCCCAGAAGTATGAGAAATTGGAATTGAAAGATGGGTCACTGGAACTAGTCCAATAACAGTAAAAAACAAAACAAAACAAAAAAAACAGGAGTGTAATTGTTTTCCTTTAACAAGGCTGGCTCAGACTGCAGCTTTCTTTCTCTTAAGAAATGTTTGACTCTCATAGAGCCAGGGGCTGGCACTGCTCTTCTGTCCAAGCAGCATACATTTCTGTTTATTTTTATACTTCTTTAAAAACATACACTTTTGGGGATGGGAAATTTAGGATGGACTTGACTGATAAGTGACAGGTTATGATAAATGTTTTTGCCCTTAGCCATCTTCCTGGTGGTTAAGCCTTTGCCAATCTGCTTGAGGATCCTGTTTTTCCTCTAGCTTGGACCCAGTGACAACAGACTCAAGCTTGATTCCTTGCCATAGACATTGTGACGGATATAGTGGATGTGTTACTGACGCAGAGGCTTTGCAAGTCCAAGGCCCTGAGTTTAGAGCATTCATGACAGGGTTCAGCAGAATCTAGCTCAGCAGGCTGATTGACTAGAGGATGGCATCAAGGTCACCAGGACATTGTTTGGGCTCCAAAGGAAGAGCTGACTTTCCACGTGGGCCTTCATCACAGTATGAATTATTAAAGATTTTACTGTCATGGAGAAACAAGCACTCTCAACTTGGAGTCAGAAGACTTGGGAGAAACTTTAGGTCTGACACCAACTGGCAGTGTGAAAATCTTGGAACTTCTGGTTACTTGTCTGTAAAATGCATGCAATCTTCACCACCTAGGATTTTAGTTTAATTAAGTGATAGGCAGGATCTAAAGGTGGCCTCTAAACAGCAAATTGCAATTCAAATATGAAGTATCATTTTATTATTCAATTACTATCATCATTGTCCTTTATACAATTTTCTTGTCGATGTTGTTAGTTGGCATTCAATTGGCTCCAGCTCATGATGAACTTATGTATAACAGAATGAAACATTACCTGGTCCTTCACCATCTCCATAATCTTTGATAAGCCATTCTGTTATTTAGCTAAAAGGTGTCCTGGGTAGTTTCTGTTCAAGGTTTATGGAGTATCTCAGGGTGTAGTCTCAGGGAATCCTCTAGCCTCAGCTGGTCCAGTAAGTTTGGGCTTTTTAAGAATTTGAGTCCTGTGCCACATTTTTCTCCCCTTCTATCGGGATCCATCTATTGTAGCCTTGACCAGAACAGTCAGTAGTGGTAGCCAGTCACCATCTATTTCTTCTGGTTACAGGGTAGATGAGCCTGTGGTTCACGTAGACTGTTAGTCCTGTGACAAATTTCTTCTGAGTCTTTGGTTTCCTTTTTTATCTTTTGTTCCAGAGCTAACTAGGATGTAGAACATAAAGTTTGTGAACTATATTAAGCCAATTGACTGAGTTGTCCTATGAAACTATGGTCCTAAGGCTTCAAACTCAGAAAATCAACCCTGAAAGGTGTTTGGTTATGACCATAACTATGCCCCCATGTCCTATATTACATAGATGAACATACATGCCTGCACATGCACACAAACATGTTGTCTTAGTCACCTAGTGCTGCTCTAACAGAAATGCCACAAGTGGATGGCTTTAATTAAGAAAAATTTATTTCCTCATAGTAAAGTAGACTAAAAGGCCAAATTCAGGGCTTCAGATCCAGGGAAGACTTTCTGTCTATGTTGCCTCTGGTAGAAGGTCCTTGTCCTCAATCTTCTCATGGTCGAAGAGCTTTCTCAGGCACAGGGACCCTGAGTCTGAAGGACGTGCTCTGTTCCTGGCACTGCTGTCTTGGTGATATGAGGTCCCCCCATATCTACTAGCTTCCCTTTCCTTTTATCTTTTGAGAGATAAAAGGTGGCACAGGGGATGTGACCTGGTAAGAGTGTTACAATCCTACCCTAATCCTCTTTAACATAAAATTACATCACAAAATGGAGGACAACCATAAAGTACTAGGAATCATGGCCTAACCAAGTTAATACACACATTTTTAGGGGGACATAATTCAATTCATGACACATGTATATGTGTATACATATAGCTACATGTACATGTGCAAACATACACAGACCTATATACATGTATGCATACATACATATGTAACCACACATATATTTTTTGGTTGTTGTTGCAAAATTGTATATTTTCTAGCTTTTACCAAAATGTCATTTTTGTGTGTGTGTTTGTGCATGTACTTCTGGAGCCCTGCTAATTCAGCGGTTGACAACTATGACTGCTAACCAAAAGGTCGGTAGTTCGAATCCACCAGCCACTTCTTGGAAACCCTATGGGGCAGCTCTACTCTGTCCTATAGGGTCACTGTAAGTCAGAATCAGCTTGACAGCAACAGGTTTTTTACTATCTAAACAACACTCCATGGTAACCACCAATGAACTTTGGTTTCTGTATGTATCCACATTTTTGTTTTTTTATAAAAGTGGAATCATGCAATGTTTGTCTTTTGTGATTGACTTATTTCACTTAGCATAATGTCCTCCAGATTCATCCATGTTATGAGATATTTCAATGTATAGCATTCTGTTGTATGTAAGTACTACGTTTTGTTTATCCATTTACCTGTCGATGGACACTTAGATTGTTTTCATCTCTGTTATTGTGAATAGTGCTGCAGTGAACATGGGTATGCATACAAGGGACTGCTGGATCATTAGGTAGTTCATTTTTGGAGGAAGCACCATACTGTTTTCCATAGTGATCGTACCATTTTACAGTCCCAGCAGCAGTGCATAAGGGTCCTAATCTCCCCACATCCTCACCAACATTTTTTGTTTTCTGTTTTTGTTATCAGTGCCACTTTAGCAGGTGTAGATGATATCTCATTGTTGTTTGTTGCCCTGATGGCACAGAGATTAAGAGCTGGGACTCTAACCTATTGGTCTGAATCCACCACCTGCTCCTTGGAAACTGTGGGGTAGCTCTACTCTGTCCTATAGGGTTGCTACGAGTCAGAATCCACTTGATGGCAACAGGTTAGGTTTTAATGGCTAAAGGTCCCGAAGATCTTTTCATATGTTTGTTGACCACTTGAATGTCCTCTTTGGTGAAGGGTCTGTTCATGTCTTTTGCCCATTTTTTTTTAATTGGGCTGTTTGTCTTTTATGTTGTTGAGTTATAGTTTTCTATATATTTTAGAGATTAGACCTTTCTAATCTATTTTAGAGATTAGACCCTTATTAGATATGTCATTCCTAAGGATTTTTTCTCAGTCCGTAGGTTTTTTTTTTTTTTATTCTTTTGATAAAGTCTTTTGATGAGCATACCTGTTTAATTTTTGTGAGTTCCCAGTTATCTACTTTGTCTTCTGCTGTTTTTGCATTTGTAGTTGTACTTGATTCCATTCCTACCTTTTAGTGGATGGACATGGCATACCAAGGTATTGTACATTTTAATGCTTCCAAAAGCAAAGCAGTTATTATGACCAAGCATTTGTATAGACTGGTTAGGACTTAAACAAAAATGGTGATATACACAACTTTGTTTTTATCATAGTGTGAATTGGAACTGCTTTTCTTCATTACCTTACTACCCGTCTTAGCATCAGTTTTGCTTCTTTAATAGAGTGTGGGAAAAGAGAGTTAGATTTATAAACAATGACTTGAAACCCAAGGGTGGGGTGTGAAGCTCCTGGACTACAACTGGGAAAAATATATTTTAAGCTACTTGGGAAGTAAACACAGCCAAAAGTATGAAAAGTAACACTTCTCAGTTCTTTGATGAATTTTTAAAATAAACTTTCTATTTTGTAATCATTTGAAAGTTACAGAAAAGTTTCATCTTCAATGGTTTCAATAATGTCTTCTTCTTCAAATAATGGTGTTAGTGTACTTTATGACTGTGGACCAAACAGTTTACCATTTCTCCTCAGTTTCTAGATCAATAAATAAAAGGACTTGGTTGGGGTGAATATTAAAATCTCTTATAATTAGATAGACCTTCTCTGACCTTGTTACTAATGGTTACTGAATGACTGGAAAACAAGAGGCAGCAGTGCCACTGCTGTGGGTCTGGATAGTCAAGTCTGGTGTTGCTGTTGAGGGTATTCTAACTCATGTTGATCCCATGACTGTCAGAGTAGAGATCTGCTCCATAGGGTTTTCTTTCTTAAATAATTTTTATTGTGCTTTAAGTGAAAGTTTACAAATCAAGTCAGTCTCTCACACAAAAACCCATATACACCTTGCTACACACTCCCAATTACTCTCCCCCTAATGAGACAGTCTGCTCTCTCCCTCCACTCTCTCTTTTCGTGTCCATTTAGCCAGCTTCTAACCCCCTCCACCCTCTCATCTCCCCTCCAGGCAGGAGATGCCAACATAGTCTCAAGTGTCCACCTGATCCAAGAAGCTCACTCCTCACCAGCATCCCTCTCCAACACATTGTCCAGTCCAATCCATGTCTGAAGAGTTGGCTTCGGGAATGGTTCCTGTCCTGGGCCAACAGAAGGTCAGGGGACCATGACCACCGGGGTCATTCTAGTCTCAGTCAGACCATTAACTCTGGTCTTATGAGAATTTGGGGTCTGCATCCCACTGCTCTCCTGCTCCCTCAGCAGTTCTCTGTTGTGTTGCCTATCAGGGCAGTCATTGGTTGTAGCCAGGCACCATCTAGTTCTTCTGGTCTCAGGATGATGTAGTCTCTGGTTCATGTGGCCCTTTCTGTCTCTTGGACTCGTAATTACCTTGTGTCCTTGGTGTTCCTCATTCTCCTTTGCTCCAGGTGGGTTGAGACCAATTGATGCATCTTAGATTGCTGCTTGCTAGCGTTTAAGACCCCAGACAGCACTCTTCAAAGTGGGAAGCAGAATGTTTTCTTAATAGATTTTTTTATGCCAATTGACTTAGATGTCCCCTGAAACCATGGTCCCCAGACCCCTGCCCCTGCTATTCTGGCCTTCAAAGCATTCAGTTTATTCAGGAAACTGCTTTTGGCTTAGTCAAATTGTGCTGACCTCCCCTGTATTGTGTGCTGTCTTTCCCTTCACCTAAAGTAGTTCTTATCTACTATCTAATTAGTGAGAGCCCCTCCCACCCTCCCTCCCCCCTCTCAAAACCACAAAAGAATGTTTTCTTCTCAGTTTAAACTATTTCTCAAGTTCTTATACTAGTGGTCTTATGCAATATTTGTCCTTTTGCAACTAATTTCACTCAGCATAATGCCTTGCAGTTTCCTCCATGTTATGAAATGTTTCACAGATTGCTCACTGTTCTTTATCGATGTGTAGTATTCCATTGTGTGAATATACCATAATTTATTTATCCATTCATCCGTTGAAGGACACCTTGGTTGCTTCCATCTTTTTGCTATTTTAAACAGTGCTGCAATAAACATGGGTGTACATATATCTGTTCGTGTAAAGGCTCTTGTTGCTCTAGGATATATTCCGAGCAGTCGGATTGCTGGATCATATGGTAGTTCTATTTCTAGCTTTTTAAGGAAGTGCCAAATCGATTTCTAAAGTGGTTGTACCATTTGACATTCCCACCAGCAGTGTACAAGTGTTCCAATCTCTCCACAGCCTCTCCAACATTTATTATATTGTGTTTTTTGGATTAGTGCCAGCCTTGTTGGAGTGAGATGAAATCTCATTGTAGTTTTGATCTGCATTTCTCTAATGGCTAATGATCATGAGCATTTCCTCATGTAACTGTTAGCTACCTGAATGTCTTCTTTAGTGAAGTGTCTATTCATACCTTTTGCCCATTTTTTAATTGGGTTATTTGTCTTTTTGCAGTATCATGTAGATTTTAGAGATCAGGTGCTGATCAGAAATGTAGCTAAAAACTTTTTCCCAGTCCATAGGTAGTCTTTTTACTCTTTTGGTGAAGTCTTTGAATGAGCATAGGTGTTTGATTTTTAGGAGCTCCTAGTTATCTAGTTTTGCTTCTACATTCCTTATAATGTTTTGTATACTGTTTATGCCACATATTCGGGCTCCTAACGTTGTCCCTATTTTTCCTTCCACGATCTTTATCGTTTTAGATTTTATATTTAGGTCTTTGATCCATTTTGAGTTAGTTTTTGTGCATGGAGTGAGGTATGGGCCTTGTTTCATTTTTTTTGCAGATGGATATCCTGTTATGCCAGCACCATTTGTTAAAAAGACTGTCTTTTCCCCCATTTAACTGTTTTGGGGCCTTTGTCAAATATCTATTGCTCGTATGTGGGTAGATTTATGTCTGGATTCTCAATTCTGTTCCATCAGTCCATGTACCTGTTGTTGTACCAGTACCAGGCTATTTTGACTACTGTGGCTGTAGAATAGTTTCTAAAATCAGGTAAAGTAAGGCCTCCCACTTTGTTCTTCTTTTTGTAATGCCTTATTTATCCGGGGCCTCTTTCTCTTCCATATGAAGTTGGTGATTTGTTTCTCCATCACCTTAAAGAATGTCGTTGGAATTTGGATTGGAATTGCATTAAATGTATAGATCACTTTTGGTAGAATAGACATTTTTATAACGTTAAGTCTTCCTATCCACGAGCAAGGTATGTTCTTCCACTTATGTAAGTCTCTTGGTTTCTTGCAGAAGTGTAGTGTAGTTTTCTTTGTATAAGTCTTTTACATCTCTGGTAAGATTTATTCCTAAGTATATTATCTTCTTGGGGGCTGCTGCAAATAACACTGATTTGGTGATTTCCTCTTCGATGTTCTTTTTGTTGGTGTAGAGGAAGCCAACTGATTTTTGTATGTTTATCTTCTGTCCTGATACTCTGCTGAACTCTTAGTTTCAGTAGTTTTTTGGAGGATTCCTTAGGGTTTTCTGTGTATAAGATCATGTCCTCTGCAAATAGAGATACTTTGACTTCTTCCTTGCCAATCTAGAAATCTAGATGCCCTTTATTTCTTTACCTAGCCTAATTGCTGTGGCTAGGACTTCCAGGACAATGTTGTATAAGGGTGGTGATAAAGGGCATCCTTGTCTGGTTCCCAATCTCATTGGGAATGTTTTCAGGCTCTCTCCATTTAGACTGATGTTGGCTGTTGGCTTTGTATAAATGCCCTTTATTATGTTGAGAAATTTTCCTTCTATTCCTATTTTGCTGAGAGTTTTTATCATGAATGGGTGTTGAACTTTGTCAAATGCCTTTTCTGCATCAATTGATAAGATTCTGTGGTTCTTGTGTTTTGTTTTATTTATATGACAGATTATATTGTTTTTCTAATGTTGAACCATCTCTGCATACCTGATATGAATCCCACTTGGTCATGGTGGATTATTTTTTTGATATGTTGTTGAATTCTGTTGGCTAGAATTTTCTTGAGGATTTTTGCATCTATATTCATGAGGGATATAGGTCTATAATTTTCTTTTCTTGTGGTATCTTTCCCTGGTTTTGGTATCAGGGATATGGTAGCTTCATAGAATGAGTTTGGTAGTATTCCATCCTTTTCTATGCTCTGAAATACCTTTAGTAGTAGTGGTGTTCACTCGTCTCTGAGTTTGGTAGAGCTCTGCAGTGAAGCTGCCCAGACCAGGACTTTTATTTTGTGGGAGTTTTTTGATTACCTTTTCAATCTCTTCTTTTGTTATGGGTCTATTTACTTGTTCTACTTCTGTTTGTGTTAGTTTAGGTAGGTAGTGTGTTTCGAAGAATTCATCCATTTCTTCTAGGTTTCCAAATTTGTTTGAGCATAGTTTTTCATAGTAATGTGATATGATTCTTTTAATTTCAGTTGGGTCTGTTGTAATATCGCCCCTCTCATTTCTTATTTGGGTTATTTGCTTCCTCTCCTGTTTTTCCTTCATCAGTTTGGCCAGTGGTTTATCAATTTTGTTGATTTTTTTTTAAAAAACAGCTTTTGGTCTTGTTAATTCTTTCAATTGTTTTTCTGTTTTCTATTTCATTTAGTTCAGCTCTAATTTTTATTGTTTTCTTCTGGTGCCTGTGGGTCTCTTTCGTTGCTCTCTTTCTATTTGTTCACGTTGTAGGGATAATTCTTTGATTTTGGCCCTTTCTTCTTTTTGTTTGTGTGCATTTATCGATATAAATTGGCCTCTGAGCACCACTTTTGGTGTGTCCCAATGGTTCTCATAGGAAGTGTTTTCATTCTCATTGGATTCTCTGTATTTCTTTATTCCATCCTTAATGTCTTCTATAATCTAGTCTTTTTTGAGCAGGGCATTGTTCAGTTTCCAAGTGTTTGATTTCTTTTCCCTGCTTTTCCTGTTAATTGATTTCCATTTTTATGGCCTTGTGGTCAGAGAAGGTGCTTTGTAAGATTTCAATGTTTTGGATTCTGCTGAGGCTTGCTTTATGACCCAATATGTGGTCTATTCTAGAGAATGTTCCATGTGCACTAGAAAAGAAAGTATAGTTGGTTGCTGTTGGGTGGAGTGTTCTGTATATGTCTACAAGGTCAAGTTGTTTGATTGTGGCATTTACATCTTCCGTGTCTTTATCTAGGTTCTTTTTGGGTGTCCTGTCCTTCACTGAAAGTAGTGTGTTGAAGTCTGCTACTATTATTGTGTAGCTGTCTATTTCACTTTTCAGCGCTGATAGAGTTTATGTATCTTGTAGCCCTATCATTGGGTGCATAAATATTTAATAGGGTTATACCTTCTTGGTGTATTGTCCGTTTAATTATTATATAGTCTCCTTCCTTATCCTTTCTGATGGATTTAACTTTAAAGTCTATTTTCAGAAATTAATATTGCCACTCCTGCTCTTTTTTAATTGTTGTTTGCTTGATATATTTTTTTCCATCCTTTGAGTTTTAGTTTGTTTGTGTCTCTAAGTCTAAGGTGTGTCTCTTGTACGCAGCGTATAGATGGATCTTGTTTTTTAATCCATCCTGCCACTCTCTGTCTCTGTATTGCTGTATTTATTCCATTTACATTCAGGGTAATTATGGATAGGTATGAATTTAGTACTATCATTTTGATGTCTTTTTTTGTTTGTTGACAGTTCCTTTTTACTGCTTGATTTTATTTGCTGAGTAGATTTTCTTTATACATTGTCCTTTCCTCATATATGTTGTTTTTGATTTTGTTTTTGCTGAGTCTGTATTTTTCCCTTGTATTTTATTTTGATGAGTAGGATAGTTTGTCTCCTTTGCGGTTACCTTATTATTTACCCCTATTTTTCTAAATTTAAAACTAACTTTTATTTCTTTGTATCACCATATCTTCTTCTCCATGTGGAAGGTGTATGATTACATTTCTTAAAAAAAAAAAAAAAAAGTCCCTCTTTATTATTTTAATGTTGTCTTTTATAAAATAATATCACCGTTATTCTGTGTTGGGCTTTTTTTTTTTTTTTTAAATCTTGCTTTGTTTTTTTTTATTTTCCTGTCTGGGTTGACTTCTGGTTGCTCTGCCCAGTGTTCTAGTCTTGGGTTGATACCTGATATTATTGATTTTCTAACCAAAGAACTCCCGTTAGTATTTCTTGTAGTTTTGGTTTGGTTTTTACGAGTTCCCTCAACTTGTGTTTATCTGGAAATGTCTTAATTTCACCTTCATGTTTAAGAGACAGTTTTGCTGGATATATGATTCTTGGTGGGCAATTTTTTTCCTCCAATTTTTTAAATATGTCATTCCATTGCCTTCTTGCCTGCATGGTTTCTGCTGAGTAGTTTGAGCTTGTTCTTATTGGCTCTCCTTTGTAGGTGACTTTTTGTTTATCCCTCGCGGCTTTTATAATTCTCTCTTCATCTTTGGTTTTCACAAGTTTGATTATAATATGTCTTGGTGACTTTCTTTTATAATCTACCTTATGTGGAGTTCGAAGAGCATCTTGGATAGGTATCTTCTCATCTTTCACAATATCAGGGAAGCTTTCTGCCAACAAATCCTCAACAATTTTCTGTGCATTTTCTGTTATCCCTCCCTGTTCTGGTACTCCAATCAATCATAGGTTATTTCTCTTGATAGAGTCCCACATAATTCTTAACGTTTCTTCATTTTTTTTTTAATTCTTTTATCTGATTTTTCTTCACATATATTAGTGCCAAGTGATTTATCTTCAAGTTGAGAAATTCTAGCTTCTACTTTCTCAATTCTGCTCCTCTGACTTTCTATTGAGTCGTCTAGTTCTGTAATTTTATTGTTAATCTTCTGAATTTCTGATTGCTGTCCATCTATGGATTTTTCCAGCTTATTAAACTTTTCTTTATGTTCCTGAATAATCTTTCTGAGTTCTTCAGTTGCTTTATCTGTGTGTTCCTTGGCTTGTTCTGCGTATTGCCTCATTTCCTTCCTGATGTCTTGAAGGGTTCTGTATAGGAAACTTTTGTATTCTGCATCTGGTAATTCCAGGAATGCACTTTCATTTAAAAGATCCCTGAGTTCTTTATTTTGAGAGCCCATTCCGGTGATCATGGTCTGTTTCTTTATGTGACTTGATACTGACTGTTGTCTCCGAGACATCTATAAGTTATTGTTTTAGTTTATGCTTGCTTACTGTGTCGTAGCTGCTTGTTTTATTTTGGTATACCCGTATGGGTTGCTTGAGTGAGCTAGCTTGATTATTTTCGCCTCGGAGCTCTGGTGTCCTGTCCCCAGCTGGCTAGAGCTGTTATCAGGTATATCAGTCTAAGAGTCCACTCAGTTTTCTTGTATGAATTCAGCTCAGGTTTCCAGGTAGCTGATCATCGAGTGTGTGGTACAGGCTCTGTCCTACAGTCTTAGAAGGGCAGGGGTGTTTGGCATATATACCGGTACCTGATTGCAGCAGGGGGTCACGTTATGAACAAGACAGGGGCTGAGAACCGACCCCAGGTGTGTCTGAAGAAAACCCGTCTCTGTTCCCTAGAGCGTACTGGTGGGTGGGTTCTGCAGTGGGACCATGGGCACCCAAAATTTTTGGTTTTAAGGTCTAGGAGGTACCAGTTATCTTTGGACCGATGTCACAGGTGGCTGGGTGACCTGAGTGGAGCTTCCAGTCCTTCGGTCCCGGATTTGGGAAGGTGACGACCTTGTTTAATAGGCAAAGCTACGTCTAACTTCAAACACCCACCACTCCACTGCACATCTGAAATGGTTGGAGTCTGCCAGCAAGGGCCTATTCTCCCGAAATAGGCCCACACAGGCCCATGCAGAAGGGAAAGGTGCTCAAGGTCCACAAATGGTTTATGCCTGGAGGGGAGCTGCTTCTGTCCTGAGCTCCCCTGGTTAATAGAACCAGCAAGTTATCTTTTCCTCCAAGTTGCAAATTTTTTCCTTCCCCAAGGCCGGAAGGATGGCTCTATGTGCTCACCAAGGTCTATCTCAGGCCAACAGATTCAGCCACTGAGGCCGGCTTGGGGGTGTGGGGAGCGTGGTAAAATATACGCAAGTACTTAGCTTTTGCAGAGAGCACCGTCCTCCTCAGTTTCTGGAGGTGTGCGTAGGCTATGCAGCTGGCTGTTTCTCCCTAAGGGAACTGTGGCTGAACGCTAGTACAAGCCCACTGCCACCGCTGCCACTGCCACTCTGGGAATGGTGTCTGAGGGCTCCCCGCCATTCAGGTCCAGTAACTCCTCTCCGCTTCTGAACAGTCTTTTCCTTCCCCTGCCCCTCAGTTCATTGTCTAAGCTTGCCTTTGATGCTCAGGGCTCCCAGCTTGTCACAAATATACTCTTTTCACTTGTTTTTTTCAGGTCTTTGTTGTAAAGAGGGCTCGCCAGAAGTGTCTGTCTATTCTGCCATCTTGGGTCCACCCTCCATAGGGTTTTCAATGGCTGGTTTTTCAGAATTTGATTGCCAGGCCTTTCTTCTGAGATCCCCTCGATGGACTCAAACCTCCAACCTTTTGGTTGGTGGCTGAGCACATTAACTGTTTGCACCACCCAGCGACTACTTGGTGTTGATACCAAAAAAAAAAAAAAAACCAAACCCACTGCTATTGAATTGATTCTGACTCATAGCGACCCTATAGGACAGAGTAGAACTGCCCCATAGAGTCTCCAAGGGGTACCTGGCAGATTCGAACGGCCGACCTTTTGCTTAGCATCCATAGCACTTAACCACTACTCCACTTGGTGTTGATAGGTTTGTTAATATGGTAGCCTGTACTCTAGTCATTGTAGTGATGAGAACTCTCTCTATGGGCGGTCTCATAGGATGTGTGTAATTCCCGGAGTGTCAGCTCTAACTCTGCCCTTTCTTTTCTAAGGATCCTTTAACTTAACACTGCAACTTCACTGCTGCTACAGAGAATTCCATAAGAGACCCCACTATAATCAGAAACTTGCCTTGTGACTATTGGCATGCTGACTGGCTGGTTCTGTTCCCTATTTATATTTTATGACATCAGGTTATGATCTCTGTATACCTCCTTTTCCATGTCCACTGTGCCAGGAACCTGAATGCAGATATTCATACCAGATAACTTAAAGTTAGGCTATCTACACCACTAAGCACATCACTTGGATGGTGTCTGCAAATAAAGGCATCTATGATTATTTGTTTTTAATCTAAGCTCCACTGTTAACCAGCTCCCATTCTGATGGTCATTCTTCCTTTTTATTTTAATACCATCGACTAGTTTTGCCTTATTCAGTGATTGAATCTGCTGTTTCCACCCAGTTCCTTTTAGTTTCATATTCTCCATAGCCGTGCTGCAATGCATAATCTTTCCAGTCAGTAACTCCTATCATGTTATCTATGTTAACCTGGGAAACAGAGAAGATTAAAAAAAAAGAAATCATCTTAATCTGCTTTAAGTTTCTGTTATAAAGAATTAAATTGCACCTCCTGCCGGCCTTCCAGCTCTGATTTTCTCCTTCTCTCCTTTCCTTCTTTTCTTTCTCCTTCAAGAATAATTCAGACCAAAACATTTGTTGTGGTGGAGCAGGCGACGCATTCTCTACGTGTGTGTATGGGATGGGGATGGGTAGTACTGCAGGTGTGGTCAGACCTGAGCATGGCAGTGCTTCTGACTGGAGTTGGGGAGCCTGAGTAAAGTAAGTCGGGCATTCAGTCACGGGAGAGAGGCATGTGCTGTCAGCACCACCAGAGGCCAAACTGATTATACACTGGGGGAGGGGGAAATGGATACAATAAGTACATATATGGAGCATAATTAGAGTTCAGGTTTCTCACTTTTGGAGAAGGGTGTCACAAAATTTGGAAAGTGAGAATATGAGAATGAGCCTTGTGGTTGTGGACTGGAATTGAAGATAGCCATGTAAGCTCATAATTTTATAACTAGATGATAGATAGATGGATATAGAGGGATTATGGATATAAACGTGAGTAGAGATAAATTTAGATGTCAATATGTGTATATAAATGTATGTGGATATGTATATATACATACTACCTAGCTCTGTCCACAGAGAAGTCCTAGGAAGAGCAATACTCCAAGAGCAAAGAGCAAAACTTGGTTTCAAAATATGTAATCCTTGGTTGCAAAATTCCATTCCCTATTACAGGAGCCACTTTGGACAGGTTATTAGGAGGGACCAGTCCCTGGAGATAGACATCATGCTTGGTAAGGTAGAGGGGTCAGTGAAAAAGATGAAGACCCTTAATGAGATGGATTGACACAATGGGCTCAAACATAGCAATAATTTTGAGGATGGAGCAGGACTGGGCAGTGTTTTCTTTTGTTGTAAATGGGCTCTCTATGAGTAGAAATTGACTGCATGGCCCCTAACAACAACAAAAACAGCAATTAAAGAAACCAGGCTTCTTGAAGAAATGGCTGAACACTAGACTTGGTTATGGAAAGTACAAGGAATAGTTTGTTTTTTTTTTTTTCCTGGAAAGGAAGGAAATGAACAAAGAATGATGGGGCAGGTTAAAGAATAGACAATTCACCCAAGATGTCATTGGGCAAATATGGTATTGTCACCTAGTGAATAAAACAGATCATTCTGAGTCTATGTTGATATATTGGAAACACTGATGCTGTAGTGCTTAAATGCTACAGCTGCTAACCAAAAGGTTGGCAGTTCAAATCTGCCAGGCACTCCTTGGAAACTCTATGGGGCAGTTCTACTGTGTCCTCTAGGGTTGCTATGAGCCAGAATTAACTAGAAGACAAAGGATTTTTTTTTTTTCATTTTAATGAATGAACAAATTGGAAGTTGATGAGGAATCAGATATTTGCATAGTTTCATAGTAACTCCCCACAAAATAATTACTGTTTTTAAGATGTGAGGAGCGAGTAGCTTTTTAGTGTTTTCCACTTGCAGACATGAATTTAATCAGTGTTTACATTAATATCATTGGCCGTGGAACAAAATTATGCTCCAGCTAATAGGACGTAACAGGGATCCCTGATGGGTTTGTTTTGCTTTTCTGTGTCATGTTTGTTCCCCATGTAACTTAATGGAAAGGCACCAACAATAAATTATCTACCTCATTCTCAGTGGCATACTGTTACGCCACAGGTCAGAGGCACAAAAGTGTCACTTGCCTCATTGGCAGATTGTATTATCAGATCATATTTCTCAAAATTCATATTACAAACCACAAGTTTAAACACAATCAATTAGTAAGCATACATTCCAATACTGAAAACACATGCCATCCAAAAAAAAAAAAAAAAGGGAGGAAAAATGTACTCACAGAAGGGTTAAAGAGACTGTTTCTTTTCCACTGAATGGACTTTGAACCCTCGTCGAAAATCAGCTGCCCATAGGTGGTTGGATTTACTTCTGAGATCTCAATTCTATTTCATTGGTCTAGGTATCTGTCAGGCTATTTTGATTACTGTGGCTGTATAGTATGTTTTGATATCAGGAAATGTGAGGCTTCCTACTTCATTATTCTTCTTCAGTATTGCTTTGGCTATTCAGGGCCTATTTCTTTTCCATACAAAGTTGGTGATTGGTTTTTCCACTTGGGTAAATAATGTTGTTGAGATTTGGATCAGGATTGCATTACATCTATAGATCACTTTGGGTAATATTGACATTTGCACAATGTTAAGTCTTCTAATTCATGAGCGTGAAATGTTCTTCCATTTATGTAGGTCTCTTTTAGTTTCTTGCAGCAGTGTTTTATAGCTTTCATTGTAAAGATCTTTTACATTCCTGGTTACGTTAATTCCTAAGTATTCTATCCGTTTGGAGGCTGTTGTAAATGGTATTGTTTATTTTTTTATTTTATTTTTGGAGTTCTCCTGGTTAGTGTAAAGGAACCCGTTGATTTTTGTATGTTAATCTTGTATCCTGCCACTTTGCTATATCCTTGTATTAAATCCAGTAGCTTTCTTGTGGAGTTTCTGGGATTTTCTTTGTATAGGATCATGTCATCTGTAATAGGGACAGTTTTACTTATTCCTTTCCAATTTGATTCCCTTTACTTCCTTTTCTTGTCTTATTGCTCTGGCTAGGACTTCTAGGACAATATCCAATTAGAGCGGTGATAATTGGCATCCTTGTCTTTTTGCCATTCTCAAGGGGAAGACCTTCAGTCTTTCTTTGTTGAAAATAATTTTGACTGTTGGTTGTGCATGTATGCCCTTAACTGTGTTGAGAATGCAATATTAACTTTTAAACCCCACTCCTCATTAACGGATTTTAAATGGCCCCATTACAGGTAGAATCAGAAATCTTACAGTCTTCCATTTGGAAATTAAAAAACAAACAAACAAATAAACAAACTTGTTTTAAGAGAATAGGTGTTATAGTTTGTATTCTGGCCAAACTCCAACTCCTGGAAATTGTATTCTAACTATAACATTTCTCATACAATATGAACCACATTTTTTTTGTTCGTTAATTCCAGATTAAGGATTACAATGTTAGGGAATAAGAAATTTCCGTAGTAAACTCCGAGGTAACTTATTATTATTTTTAATTTAATCCTGCAGTAACAAATAAATGTGGCTTAATTAAAAAAAATGAACTGGGTAAGGAATTTTGGTAACTCTGCCTGGCTCTGGTGCTATCTAGTATGTGAATTTGTATGTGTTTCTTTACCTCTCTGAACACTGACTGCTCTCTCTCTATATATGTTAATATGATATATGTTTAGTGAAAAACATAGGACGGAGCAGTATTCATACTCTAACCTTCGATAATGTATATGGGTTTCTTGTGATTCAAGTCCCTAAAGTTAGGAAGATGTGCATGGAAGTCTTTATAACATGAAGGTCTTTACTAATACACTAAATTATTATAAAATTATCCTTCATTCAGTCATCTCTCGCCACTTAACTTCTCTAGCCATACATAATTTCTGCATAACAGCTTTAATTTATTTCCAAATGTTGCATCTAACAGTGCAGTGGCCTGGCTACGGTTTTTGATCATTCCATGTGAAGGGGATTGTTGGGACATGATAATGAGGCTACATTCTATAAGATATATAATTATATAATTTTTGTTGGAGATATATTTTATTTATTGAATATATATTATATAAAATATATTATATTTATTTATTATATGTATTTATGTGTATATATATACACACATGTATGTTTAAAGAAATACATACTTAAGATTAGCTGTCCAGTAAAATATTTCTATTTAGAAAGGAAATGATTATACCAGTTTTTAGGCATCTTCTAAAAGTCCTAAATAAAAGAAATTAGTATAAGTTTATTGTAGAGATCCAGCCACATCAGGGGAAACTTATTTGACTAGCACAGGCAAGATTCTGGTACAAGAAGACCCTGAATAGGGTCATTGCTTTCTGGATTGGCTTCTGGTTCAATAATGTCATCAGTTATCGTCATTAGTTGATCTTTCACATTTCTATTTAGTGTCTGAATGACTATGGCTTGATTACTTACAGCTTTAACAACAACAACGTAGCAAATAAATCACACACATACACACATACTCACGCATGCAAACAGCCTGGGGAATTCTAGAACATGCCCAGCAGAATAGGGCCAAAGCTGGTGGGACAGATCCAAACACAGGAGGAAGTCCAGTCCAAGAGGGAAACAGTCCTTCCCCAGGAGCAGAGCCATAGCAATGTTCAGTTGTCAGGCAATTAATATGAAAAGGGAGAGGACAATAAGAAGCACCTAGGACTACAAAGGGCAGGTGGAGCACAGGGAGGAAACGTTGAAGAGGTGATGACCTGGAATCCAGCAGATGGCAGGGGTCAACATCATCCTCTGGGCTTCTGGGCAGCAGCTCTCTGGATGGCACTGGGCACGAGCAAAACAAGGCCTACTGCTGGGCTACTAGACAACAGGCTCGGGGGACAAGCATTGGGTCCAAGCTGATGGCCCTAGGCTCAATTCTTGGTTCTAGCATTTACTGGTTGCATGACTTGGAGAAGCTCATTTTCATCATCTGTAAAATTGGTTAGTAACAACTTTTTACTCCTTTGAAGATTAGGTGAAGCGACATATGTAAACCACGTAGCACGGTGCTTAGCATGATCCTTACCAAAGTTTATGATTAAAAGAAAAAGGTAACTTATTTTTTAAAAATTTAATCCTGCAATAACAGACAGGGAAGGGGCTAGGCAGAAGTACACAAACTTTAAGTTGCTGAATCCCTTGGTGGGGGTTCAGCAACTTATTTTTTATTAGAAACAGGAAAAAGCAGCAATCTTAAGAGAGGGGCAACAACAAGAAACTTAGTGCAAAATCACAGCGCAGAGTTTCAGCTGGTTAATTCTTTTGGCCTTAGTTCAAGTAGGGGAGCTTGAGCTGTGTTGACGAGCAGCAGGTGAGATGCCGAATGACTTCCAGTGGCCCTGGATTCCTACAGGGAGATAAGAGACCCAGGGGGCCTGGAGCCTGTAGAACAGTCAGTCTTACATGAGAAACACAGGTTAATCAGTTTTCTAAAGAGAGCGGTTTTCAATTTAATTCCCTTTGCCCCCATTCATCCTTCTGAGCTCCTATTATACTAAACTCTAAAATAGCTATTATCGCCATTTGTTACAAAGTTGATGCAGAATAATCAAGCATGTCCCTGGAGAAATTACTTCAACAAATTCCTTAATTCTGCCAAATTATGCAGAGTCCAGAAGGGAATTCCACATGCTTTCTACTTCTTATGAATGCTGGGCCATTGGTTGTCTGGCTTAGGTATATTTATTAAGTCAATGGGTTTAGGAACGGTCAATGGGGTGATGCGTGGGTTCCACTAATGGACAAACTCGACATTGTCCAAAGAGATGAATTTTTCAACATTGACTGAGAGATCCAATATGGGTAAGTATATTCTGTTCATTTTCCTGGATAGCTTAGTAAAAAAAAAAAAAAAAAAAGGACTGAGAGATTATAGGTTATGGGAGAGAAACGTCAGGAAGGGACAGGAGGATATACAGATTGTGTTGCTGGAGTTGCCAGAACATGGTTTCTCTCAGCTAAAGACATTTCCCAAGAGATGAATCAGAGTACAAATCATTTGTGCTGATCTCCCTAGAGGGGGTCTGTGAGTTACCTTTGGACTGGGGCTGTGTCTAATATAATTTGTCACGTTGGCACCTAGTATAGTAATTGGCAGAGTCCCTAGGTGGTGCAAATGGTTAACATGCTTGGCTGCTAACTACAAGGTTGGTCATTTGAATTCACTCAGAGGTGCCTTAAAAGAAAGGCCTGATCTGTTTTTTAAAAAATCACACATTGAGCACTCCACAAAGTATGGAGCAAAACTCAAATTCATGTAAAAAGACCAGACTTTGTGATCTGACTGAGACTGGAAGAACCCCCGAAGCCATGGCCCCCAGACGCTCTGTTAACCCAGAACTAAAACCATTCCCAAAGCCCACTCTTCAGACAAAGATTAGACTGAAGTATAAAACAAAATAGTACTCCTGAAGAGTGTGCTTCTTAGTTAAAGCAGCTAATCAAAGCCAAAAGGGCGTGGCTCCTGTCTGGAGGTGGGATGAAAAGGCAGGAAGGGACAGGAGCTGGTTGGATGAACACAGAAACCCAGGGCAGAAAAGGAGAGTGTGCTGTCACTTTATAGGGATTGCAACTAGTGTCACATGACAATATGTATATAAATTTTTGTATGAGAAATTAAGTTGAGCTGTAAACATTCACCTAAAGCACAATAAAAAAACAAAATCAGACACTGAAAATCCTGTGGAGCACATTTTTACTCTGACACACGTGGGGTCACCATGAGTGGGTGCGAACTCCAGACCAAATGATTTTATAGTAATTGGCACAAAGAGAGCTTTAAAAAAAGTTCTGTTTTTCTGTCTTTGTTTGAAAGGTTAGAGAAAAGAAAAAAAAGAATAACTTAACTTTGATAAAGATTCAACATTTTTTTTTGTTTGTTGTTCTAATTTTTCCCATGTAATTTTCTTCATTGTCTACCGCTGGTGAAGACTGATTTCCAGAATATTCTGGAAATTTTCAGCCAGCCAGTGAGAAGGTGTATGAAGTCAGGGCCTTCATCAGAATAGTGGTGGTCTTCATAGCCCCGCCACAACTTAAAGTCTGTGCACTTCTGTCTAGCCCCTTGACTGCTGGCTGAGATTCTACTCTTTGTATTCCCATTTCCTCATTAGGCCAGCTCCTGCCCTCTGTATCCAGTCACTTTACTGAGGAAACAAGACAGTGATAAAAGAGAATAGAAACAATATGGGCTATGACATAGGGTTTGCCTGGATTTAAAGCCCAGTTTCATGTTTCTAACTTAGTTCTGTGACTCCAAGGTCCTTCTACGATTTACTTTCTCATCTGTAATGTTATTGACTTCCTTGGGTTGCCATGTAAATTAACCAAGGTACTTTTATTAAAAAAAGAAAAAGAAAACATGGAATTCTGCTAGACTCAAAGTTGGAAGCATCAGTTAGGAGTTAAACCTATATAATACATATGGAAATGCGACCTCCAAGAGCTAGAAATTGAACCACTATATCTTGAAGGCGGAGTCCCTAGGTGGTGACAATATTTAATGCTCTGGGCTATTAGCGTAAAGGCTGGCCATTTGAGTTCACTCAGAGGTGACTGGGAAGAAAAACCTGGCAATCTACTTTCAAAAAAATCATCCATTGTAAATCCTGTGGAGCACAGTTCTACTCTGAAACACATGGTGTCACCATGATTCAGAGCCTACTCCAAGGTAACTTCTTTTTTTTTTTTTTTTTAACCTTGAAGAAGTTTTGCAGGGCTAACATTCCAGGATTCTAATGTTCTATTTCAGAAATGGCAGCAGCCATCTCACTCACATACAACAGAAATATGAAGCAGGTGTCCCACAATAACCAGAGCTGATTAGCATCAGATCCTCTGTTTCAACCCAAGTCTGGAGCATTTCAAAACAAACAAACAAACAAAAAAGCTCGCGTTTTTGATACATCTTTTGCGTTGCTATTGAAAACCCCAGTCTGTTGTCTTTAAAGATACTTGAAATATCCTGTGATATGAAATCTGCCTTAGACAACCCAAAGTAGAGTGTATAATTACATACTTCTTAAATCATAAATCATGCTGACTATAAGCAGTGACTCCTATGAGATTAAAATTCAGTGTTTTCAGAAGTAAGATATAGAGATAACTGTAGTTGTCTTTGGTTAACAGCGGTAGCACTTAATCACTACACTACCCGCCGCGCGCTCCTTGGAAACTCAATGGGGTAGTTGTCTTGGAATACTTGCTAAAGAGAGAGATAAAAAGGGCTTAGAATGCCATTTTAGGTAATGGAAACAATCTGAGGGAATAAATCTCTTTTCTCAGGTGATGTTTTTAAACATTTGTATAGACGTTCTGCATTAATAAAAACAAAACATTTTTTGTCACTCATGGATAAGAATTGAAAATGGTAATATTCAAATCCTATACTTATTTATATCTATTAGTTGAAACAATTCTAGATAAAGCACTGCCCTAGTCTTTTTTTTTGGTCACTCAATGGCACAGTTTATACAGACTAACAAAAACCCAGGACAGAGCAGAACTGCACCATAGAGTTTCCAAGGAGCGCCTGGCAGATTTGAACTGCCGACCCTTTGGTTAGCAGCCGTAGCACTTAACCACTATGCCACCAGGTTTTTTTTACAGACTAGGTACAATGAATGCTTAATAATGTTTCCTTTTTTTGCCAGTTTTCAAGAAAATGAATTTTTTCCTATCAATCTCCAAAGGTGACCATTTTATAAAAACAGCACTGTGAACTCATGTATTTAAACTTATTTGATAAGTTTCCATTTATTGGGATGAATAACTTTGTGGAAGCTAAAATTGCCCCGTCTTTAGAGCCCACACTATAGATTGGGAAAAAAAAAAATACTAACTAGTGTTAATTGATTGCTGACCATTGCAGCATAACACATCCAAGAGTCCTACAATGTATCCTTCCACCCATGAGAGAGCTCAGACACAGAAAGTTAACTTACCCAAGTCTCCCAGCTAGAAGCAGTAGAGCTGATAGAAACCAAGACCTTCCCACTCCTCAGCTAATTTGTGTTGTCATTTATGATACTATTTACTGTTTATGATACTATTTTACTAGCATGTTTTTTCAGACATTGTCTCACTTAGGAAGACATTTTATGAAGGAAGCAGAGACTAAAGGAGGTTAAGGGACCAGTTCCAAGTTGGATATGGGCCTCATAAGGACAAAGCTGAAACTCTGGTTGGAGGTCTGATGTCTTCAGAAGCAACGCTGTTCTTCT
Source organism: Loxodonta africana (assembly GCF_030014295.1). Taxonomy (NCBI): domain Eukaryota; kingdom Metazoa; phylum Chordata; class Mammalia; order Proboscidea; family Elephantidae; genus Loxodonta; species Loxodonta africana. The sequence goes on along the minus strand of NC_087349.1, from coordinate 127,800,909 downwards.
CACAGTGCCATTGCTGTAATGAAAGGGCCAGGTTGACTGCCTACCCCCACCTGAAGGGACAGGATCTCCATCTAGATGGGGACTCTGTTCCCAGATACAGGCAAGCGATACAGTAAAACCTGCAAAAGCCAGAACCTGTGTTAGAGGAAAACCTGTCAGAGAAGGAAAACTCAAATATTTTCCACTAAAATGAGCTATAGAAAAGTGGTTAAGACTGCACCCTTTCAAAGGAAGAAAACTTGTGAGACCTGGAAGAACAAGGCAGTCTCATCAAGGTCTGGCTCTCACAAGTTTCACTGTGCGTGTATATATATATATATATATTTATATATACACACACACGTATATATTTATATATATGTGTCTGTGTGTACATGTATATAGTTGCGGTTATAGTTATGGGTTGAATTTTGTCTCAAAAAAGTTATGTTGAAGTCCTAGCCCCTGGTGTTATGACTGTAACTTGTTTGGAAATATTCTCTTTTAAGATGTTATTAGTTAAGTTGGCATGAGGTAATACAGGAGTAGGGTGGCCCCTAATTCAATATGACTGGTTCCTTATAGAGCCCTGGTGGAGCAATGGTTAAGAGCTCAGGTGCTAACCAAAAAGGTGGCAGTTCGAATCCAGCAGTCACTCCTTAGAAACCCTATGGGGCAGTTCTACTCTGTCCTGTAGGTTAACAATGAGTGGGAATTGACTTGATGACTATGGGTTTGGTTTTTTGGGGGCATCCTTAGGGTCGCAATGAGTTGGAATTGACTCGATGGCAACAGGTTTTTGATTTTTTGGCGTAAAAAGATGAGAAGAGGTACAGAGACAGACATAGAGGGAAAACATCCATGTAAAGATGGAAGCAGAGATTGGAGTTATGCTGCCACAAACCAGGGAACAGCAAGGATTGCCAGGAAACCACAGAAGTTAGGAAGAGGTAAGGAAGGATCTTCCCCCAGAGCCTTCAGAGAGAACATGGCCCTGTGGATGCCCTGAAATCAGACTCCCAACCCCCAGAACTGTGAGACAGTTAATTTCTGTTGTTTTAGGGCGCCTAATCTACTTTGTTACGGTAGCCCTAGGAAGTATATATATATACATATATGTGTGTGTATATATATATACATATAATATTTTTACATCTTTTAGAGAAGAGTTTACAGTTTTACAGCAAAGAGCAGTGCGATTCTAACAACCGAGTCAGAAATCCTTCTAAAATGGAGACAAAATGGAGCTGCGCACACACAGTTAATATACATCTATTATGATTATGGTACCTCAATGTCTGATTTTTTTTCCCTTCAGGATAATATACTTAATTGTACTTATCAGAAGTTTCCATCATTCTCTTCCTTTTTCTAAATACCTATATATAAAAAAATATATGTATATAAATATATATACTTTTTTTCTATCATATGCACAGAAAGTCCTTCATCTCCTCTTTAATTATACAGCACATTTGTGCTCCCGGTGTATGCATGGGTTCCTAACTTCTTTTGTAAATAGAAAAGAGTTTGCCAGAAAGAATTTTTAAATGCTGAATTCTGCGGTTTCTTGCTATTTAAACCGGAAATTTCAGCAGCATTTTTAAGGCACTTTTGGTGAGGTCAGAAGGAAAAAAAAAAAAAAATGCAGCCCTTCAGATGTTCTGAATAGAATTTCTCTATAGCTGAATTGAGAGAATTCATAGAAACATTTATTACCTATGCTGTGACTTGGTGCTGAGGATACCTAAGAATGACTCACAGAAGTCTGAATGGAGTGGAGAGGGTGTATTTAAAATAAATTTTACTACTAGGTCCTTGGAGCCCCGGTGGCACAGTGGTTAAGAGCTGGGCTGCTAACCAAAAGGTCAGCAGTTCAAATCTACCAGCTGCTCCTTGGAAACCCTTTGCGGTAGTTCTACTCTGCCCTGTGGGGTTGCTGTGAGTTGGAATTGACTCGACAGCAACGGGTTTTTATTTATTAGGTACTTAAATACATCAAACTTTCTTTCACAATCACTCTATTTTAATATTGAAATAAGGCGCATCTCCATCCCTCTCACCCAACAACATTTAAGTATATGTGCACCTGCTGCAGATATTTTCTGTTTGTTTATCTGCAAGATTTAATTAGTCCTCTATAAAAAACTTTGGCTCATAAGACAGTTATGATATTTAAATTTAATGCAAATCTACAGGCTTAATTGCCTCCAATAGCAACATAGGCTGCATTTCAAAATCCTCAGGATCAGGATCACCTGTCAAATGTTAATACATTTTTACACAAGGCCTGGAAAAGTGAGTTTCCGCCAAGCAAACACCTCAAAAGGCTACAGTTCCCAAAGTGTAGAGTTGAGTGTTTAAATGAAGCTGAATTAAAATTAAGTAGATAGGCTTCTTGATTCCACAGGGTATTTTTGATGCAATTGTCTTGGAAATAAAACATAACCTCTAAAAAAATCTAACTCGCCAAACTATAGAAAAACAAGTTGTTGTTGAGTTGATTTTGATTCATGGTGGCCCCATGTGTGTCAGAGTAGGGCTGTGTTCCACAGGGTTTTAGTGGCTTCTTTTTTTTTCAGAAGTGGATCATCAGGTCTTTTTTCCGAGATGCCTGTGGGTGGGCTTGTACCTCCAACCCTTCAGTCAGCAATCCAGTTCATTAACACTTTTATACCACCCAGGGAGAGTCAAACTGCAATAGAGACAATAAAAATATCAGAGGTTACCAGGGGCCCAGGGGTAGGGGACAGGGATGAGAAGGTGGAGCACAGGACATTTCGAGGGCAGCGATGGAATCCTGTATAATGCTATAGTGGGGGACACAGGGCATTGTGGATTTGTCAAAGCTCATAGAACTGTACCATACAAAGAGTGGGCCCTGATGTTACCTACAGACGTGAGTTAACAGTGATGAATAACTATTGGTTATCCTTTGTAACAAATGTACCACACAAATGCACGATATTAATACAAGGAACTGTGTGCAGGGGAGAGGGAGCATATGGGCACGTTCTCTATTCACTATGCAATTTTTCTGTACACCTAAACGTCTCTAAAATAAAGTATATGGAAACATAAATAACACTAGCAGCTCTTAGACATCTATAATGACCTCATAGTGTATAATTGGGAGAGAACCTCTTCTTACTACCCATGTCACCCTTGGAGCAGACAGCCTCTCCAGAAGGCCGTGGCATTTTACACATGTGCCCTTATTTCAAAGGCTCTTATGGTCACACAGGGAAGAATCTGAGGACCTCTGAGGGAGCTCAGACATGCCCAGAAATGTCTGATGGTGAGATTCCCTTTCTATAAGAATATACAAGAAAGTTTCCTCATAATAGTGATAATAATATATAACAACAGAATCAAACTGAATATCCAGAGATAGAGGCTCATTTTAATACATATAGTTGGGTGTTATGCAACCATTGAAAAGCAATACTAGAGACGTGTATTTACTGACATATTTAGACATGCATGATACCTGGACTTTTATGAGAAGAAGGCAGTTAAATGAATGGTATGTACAATAGTTTATTTTCTTAAAAATATTGCCATTATACTGTGTGCTGTTGCATTTCACGTTTTCCTCCAGTGGCCCACCTCTCTCTCACTGTTTCCTTACCCCCTAAAATCACATGTCTTAACTCCAAATATTTGGGATCTGACAAAGAGATGACAATATGGACATCTTTAGAGGTGATATGATAAGACCTCCAATTTGTTGTTACTACTAATTCTGAGTAGATCATAGACCCCTATTTGTATTTCATAGCTTTTTGTGTACTTTAAATTCACCCAATGGCCCATCATCATAATCCTATCTTGGCAATATGAATATTACTCATTCCTTTTAGTTTTAGGTGGCAAATTCTCAACCCTGGCTGAGCCCAGCTGTCCGGTTTCTCAAGGGACAGTGCATTACTAGAGAATGCCTCTTAAACCAGAGGATTGGATTCATTTGATATTCAGAAATGACAGTCAACATTGTCCAACAATTCTGTCATGATTCTTTAATAAGCTCATTTTTATACTCTCAAAAGCAACTAAGTCACACATTCTTTTCTCTCAGAGAACCTCCTAACTATACTAGGCTCTCTCGCTTTGTTGATTGGCTTGCTTTATACTTCATTAATACAATAACCCCATTCACAACAACCCCTTGGGTATCGAAGTAGAACTGTGCCCCATAGGGTTCTCAGTGGATGATTTTTCAGAAGGCCTTTCTTCGTAAGTGCCTCTAGGTAGACTCGAATCTCCAACGTATCAATTAGCAGCAAAGTATATTTGCACCACTCGTGGATTCCCATTAATACAACGGAAGCCTTAAAGACGAAACTCCCTTATCTTCCCAACAACAAACCTAAACATCCACCCCCTCACTACCTGTCCTCTCCTTTTTGCCCTTCTGTGACAATTAACATAATATCCTGCCTCCTACCAACAGCCAATCCCTTCATACTCTAGGTTCCTTTCCTGCACACTTTCCCGAGGATTTAGCTGTTGGATTGTTCCCTACTTTTGTTGAAATATAAATATATGTTTTTCAAATGGTCATTGATAATATCTTATAAACCTAGTCTAAAATTTATCATTCTTAAAAATGAAAAAGAAAGAAAAAACTCATTTGTTATTCTCATATCTCTGGCTAGCACCACATTTCTTTTTCTGGCTGTTTTTTCTGGACCAATATTTCTTGGAGGAGTCATTTGTGTACTCTACCATTAACCTCCTCTTCTCATTCTTCAACCATTGCAACTGAGGTTTCATCCAAACCACTGCATGAAACTGCTCTTCTCAAGTTCCTGGAATCCAGTTGTCCTGTGTTTGTCTTCAGTTTCTACCTTTTCAGTTTCATTTGACAGACATATTTGGCGACTTCTATAATATCTAAGCTCAAACCCATATATCTGTATAGGATAAATTTTACATAAAAATAGACACGTTCATTTCATTTTTTCATGTGTTTCACCATCAATATTTAAGTATTTTTCTTTTACCGGGTATGTGTTGTGTGACCTTAGCACCATGTGCTTGGATCCTTTTTCCACCTCCCTTTCACTTTCCTCTTTCCTTTACCCTCCTGACATACTAACCAAACTAATTGCCATTGAGTAGACTCTGACTTACGGTGACGCCATGTGTGTCTCAGTACAACAGTGCTCCATAGAATTTTCAATGGCTGACTCTTCAAAAGTAGATCACAACCGCCTCTTGGTGGACTCAGACCTCCAAACTTTTTGATTAGTAGCAAGCACATGAACTGTTTGCACCATCCAGGGACTTCCTACAAAAAAAAAAAAAAAAAAGCCTTATTATATGTGATTATTTAAATATTACATATTCATTCTAAAAATAAATACATAAACATATAACAAAAACAGTAATGGTCACCTGAAATCATACAACTCAGAGATAACTGTCATTGATATGAACATAATACATTTCTTTGTGCATACACATAATTCCTTTATGTATACATACAATTTAACAAAATTAAGATTGTATAATTGGCACATGTTATTTTTATCGTGGACACTTTTATCCCAATTCATTGTTTTTCGTCAATTACGTTTGTTTCTCCTTTCTCCTCGCTGACTCCCAGCTGAATACGGTGACCACCGCTCATAACTTGGAGTGTATCCTTCCAGAATGTATTAGTTCACACCCTCCAAGATGCAGATGCCAAGACAGGATTATATGTGAACAAGATCTGTTAATGGAGTCATCTATGAAAGATAAAACGGAGGAAGCAGGAGAAGGTGGGGAGCCCCTTCAGACAGGTCTGGCTGCTATGATGAGGAATGGACAGGTACAAAGAGTCTGAGACTGCAGTATCCTTCTAAGAAAGGCTGGCTAACCTGCCAAGAAGGCCTCGAGCCAAGGTCACCCAGCTGAGGAGTCCCACATCCATAGGAATGGGACTGTGCTCAGTCCCTGGTTGGCAGACACCCACAGAAAGTGTGGCCTTGTCATGAACAAGGGTTAGATTCAAAAGGACAGCAGCTGGTATGTTTCTTGTAGCAGGAGATGTGAGCATCCCATGGCTTTCTCTATGTTTTATACAGCAAAACACCAAATCACATGCATACATGTTGGGCCTTAGTCATCATTTTTATGAATATAAAATCTTTTTCTTTGCATTAACCTTAATCTTACTTTTGTCACTAAAGTGTATCATGGAAAATCCATCCAAGTAAAGTAATACATAACTTATTCTTTTCAAGAGACACCATAAATTGTAATATTTACATATCAACAATTACCTAAGTCCTTTTCTATTTATAGGAACTCTCTTAAAGACTTAAATGTAAAATAATATAACACATGTAAAGAAGAAATATATACATTAAATATATATGCAATGTAAATTAATAGATGATATATATATATTAATTTAAGCATTTAATTTATCTTGGATTTGTTTTGGTAGGAGGTGTGAGTTTGGGTCCGCTGAGTTAGTTGTCATTTATCCATCTTCCTCGAGCTTCTAAAATTTTGTTGACCTCATTCTTCCATTGTAACCAATGGAAAGTTAATTTCTATGTATGTTATGACTTTGTCTCTCTTAGGAATAGAAAGCTTTCCATTTCCATGTCTAGCTGGTTATTACTAGCACAGACATAATCTATTTATGTTTTCTTTTTAAATTGACCACCTTGTTTTACCTAGACATATTATATATGTGGTAAAAAAATCGGTTTTATTTTTCTTCCAATATTTATCTGAATTCATTAAACATGTTTTTATCTTATTGTACAATAACAGTAGCAGGCAACTCCCTCCCCCCATTATCCACATATTAATGGAAATGGATTTAGTGTTTTTCCTTTTAAAAGTTGTCTTGTGTGCATGTGTGTGTGTGTGTGTGTGTATGAGATGCCTGTCATTTTAAAAGGTTGCTACTTAATTTCTATTTTAATTTAGTTTTAAAATTAGATGTGATTTTAATTTTATTAAATGGGTTTTCACCCTTTCATTAGACTTTCAAACTTATTGCTGTATTTGGATTCTCTTTTAATCCCATTTGTCTTAGTCATCTAGTGCTACTGTAACAGAAGTAACACAAGTGGACTGCTTAACAATCAGAAGTTTATTCTCTTACAGTCTGGTAGGCTAGTCCAAATTCAGGGCATCAGCTCCGGGGGAAAGCTTTCTCCGTTGGCTCTGGAGGAAGGCTCTTCTCATCAGTCTTCCCCTAGACTAGGAGATTCTCCATGCAAGGAACCCTCGGTGGGTCCAAAGGATGCACTCTGCTCCCAGTGCTGTTTGTTGGTGGTATGAGATCCCCCTGTCTCTCTGTTTGCTTCTCTCTTTTATATCTCAGAAGAGATTGGCTCAAGATAAAATCCAATTTTGTAGGTTGAGCCTTGCCTCACTAACATATCTGCTGCCTATCCCATCTCATTAACATCACAAAGGCAGGGTATACAACACATAGGAAAATCACATCAGATGACAAAATGGTGGACAATCACACAATACTGGATGTCACGGCCTAGCCAGATTGATACACACATTTTTGGGGGAACACGATTCAATCCATGATACCATCTATTATCAGGGGACTGATATAAAGGCACATAAAACTTGGAAACAATGGATGGCCATTATCTGACATGTGATTGAGGATTATACAAAGTAGGACTAAAAATGAAGCAAACAGATTAAAAAAAAAAGGATTGAACAGCAGAGCATTTGAAATAATAAAAGGATATAGTATCTAGTGTAAATGGTTAGCACGCTTGGCTGCTAATCAAAAGATTGCAGGTCTGAGTCTACCCAGAGGCAACTCAGGTGAAAGATTTGGCTACCTACTTCTGAAAAAATAGCCACTGAAAACAGCATGGCACGCGGTTCCACTCTGACACAGATGGCACCTCCGTGAGTAGCTGTCAATGAGCGACAACTGGTTATCTGTCGTTAGTGGCCATCTAGTCCGCTCTGACTCACGGTGGTCCCATACACAAGAGAAAAAAAATATCGCCTGGTCCTCTGTCATCTTCATGACAGATGGTATGCTTGAGTCCATTGTTGAAGCCACTATGTATTAAGTGCTTTCCAACCTAGGGGCTCATTCTCCACTACTGTTTCAGAAAATATCTGTTGTGATCCATGGGGTTTTCATTGACTCATTTTCTGAGTAAGATTGCCACACCTGTCTTTCTAGTCTGTCTTAGTCTAGAAGCTCCACTGAAACTTCTCCATTGTGGGTTCCCATGTTGGTATTTGAAATGCCAGTAGTGTAGTTTCCAGCATCATAGCAACACACAAGACACAACAATAAGACAAAACTGACAGATGGGTGGTAGCCATAATATTTATAAAGTGTTTATTACATAGTAAGCAAACAGTCTTTATCGCCATCATAATCTTTATCCTCATCATAGTTTCCATTTCCCACAGAGACACATGTGAACGTGGGCTTGTCATCAAGGTGTGTGGGTTTTGCCCACAGGTGTGCCATCTGGCCAAGTGAGAGCATGGCTGGCTGGAGGAACTCAGGTCTGCTCTGCTGCTAACCAATGTGAGCTATTTAGTTCCTGTCTTGGATTTTGTTTTTCTGTTAAGTATATTAAAAGCCTCTGTCCTAGCTTCAGAGCTTGCTGTAAACACTGCATTCTCATCACTATGATTTCAATGTTTTTGATAAAAAAAAAAAGGATTAATGGAAAAGTAATTGTATAGCAAATGAAACTAAGAAAGATTTGGCATTAAATATTTGAAACATGATCAGTTCCTCTGTCATCTGCATATAGCAGCACCTTCTTTTATTAGTCAGAACAACTCTTACTAGCAGCTGTAACAAGTAGCACCCCCAATCAGTTCATGGTTTAACATAATGAAAGTTCCTTTCTCTCTAGCACCACAGTCTAGGGTGAGTCCCTAGCCTCTTGGGCAGCCCTCCCACAGAATGACTCTGGGTCTGCTTTTCTGCTCTGCTCTCCTGAACAGGAAAGCAAGGACAAGAGACAGAGCATCCATGGGGAGGGCACCCTGGCTCTCTACTCCCTCAGTCACTTTCTATCACATTTCAGTGGCAGCCTTTAATCACATAGGCATATATAACTGAATGGTTTATCCCCTGACAATTGTACCCAGGCTTCCCGTGTGCCCAGAAAGAGGAAAATGGGCAATTTATTCCCTGAGTGGCACAAACAATTAAATGCTCAACTAATAAACTAAAGGTTGGCAGTTTGAATCCACCCAGAGACACCTCAGAAGAAAGGTCTAGCAATCTACTTCCAAAAAATCTAGCCATTGAAAACCTTATGGCACACTGTACTACTCTGACAGACATGGGGTTGTCATGGGTCGGGGTCAACTTGAAGGCAACTGTTTTTTTTTCTTTTTTTATAAATCCAGAGATACAAGGAGACAGGGAGACAAGTGTGCACCCATTTATTTCATAAGCCAGCAACAATTAATTAACCATTTAAAGACTTGATATCTGAATCCATAAATAATCAGAAAAAATGAATTAAATTATGAATAAGGAACAATTATACTTCCTTCACTGAGACATTAACAAAGTCAAAATCATGATGTTTACCAGCCATTTTACATCTTTCCCATGTATGCAGGCAATTAAAAACAAAAACAAACAAAAAAATGAGATAAATATATGTATGCTTAACAGTGGAATAGTGGAGTACTGTTCACCTATTATTCCCTCATGTTTTCACTGGTAATTTCTTATATAAAACAATGTTTATCCTCAAAAATTAAATATGATTGAATTATTTAATAACCTAACAATTTTTCACATCAGTAATCAATTTCTAAGAAATTTTTATTATGCTTAATTACACATGTGATATGGCTATTTCCATCTCTGATAACCGACTTGCTTTCTGTGTCTTTTTTCTAATTTTTTACAATTGTATTAAAATAATATTTTATATATCATCTCTGGGGTCTTGAAAATGTTAATATTTTAGTGATATTTAACAATTAAAGTGCCACTGCTTTGAGTATCTTAGTTAAACTGATATGTTGAAGTGGAGATCATACAATATGATAATTTTACCAAACTGTCTTTCACAAATATTCATAATATTAAATAAATTGAAATATGCCTCTGCTTCTCTGAGCTCTTAACAAATGATAAGGGACTATTTTTGGAGAAGCACTTTTTATTTACTGAGTTGATTCCTCAGGTATGTAGTTAGCTGAAAAACTTCAGATAATGAATATAAGTTCACTAATCACTTCTCCATGTGTACATGCTCTTTGGATAAACAACTGATTGATGATGGTTCATCCTTTTAATCAGAAACTCGTTTGGAGGAAGGAAGAAGTGTTTGTGAATGCTTGAGCTAAGGCTGTCAGTGATATTACTTTGCATAAATATATTCTCTGTTGATTCATTTTCCATATCCGTTTGGATGGAGCTTCTCCTGAATTGATTAAAACTTCCATTTTATAGTCTATTTGAATTCAAAATTTGATTTAGAAATTCTGCTTTAATTGGGCATTCTGATGCGTCATTTCCCAAGGGCATTTATAAGGAAAAGAAAAGAAAGCATATCAGGGGTGGGGAGGAGCCCAAAGTTTCCATGTCACCTTGACCCTTGAGGATCTAAAGCTGGTTGCCAGCTTATCTTCTGATGTGCTTTTAAGAGAGGGTTACAGTCTTGTTATGGGTAAATGCATTAAATCTGGGAACCTCTTTGAGAGCCCATTCTATAGAATTAAACCCTGAGGTTCAATGTTTCTCAGCATTACACCAGTCTGTCTTTAACCCAAGCAAAAAGCCTGCTGCGCACTAAGATGGAAATTGTTGACTTTTAACTCTCCTTGTTTACTATTCTTAAGACTCTGGATGGATCTAGTGCAAAGTGCCTATTTTCCACAATAGTATCCAGTTGTGCTGAGGGTGTCAGAACATATCCTGGCATCTCATAGCTGTTATTGCTGAAAGAAATAAAAAAAAAGGGGGGGAGATGGTTTCTTTGCTATAAGATTCCGTTCTGAGTGCTCACTATCTTAATAACTCAGTGGGAAAAGAGATTCAAGGCCCAAGTCACTTTCCCAGTTCAAACAGTCTTTCTTTTGTTACTGACAAAATGATTGTGTGCCCTGTTGGTGCCAGCTTCTTGGTAAGACACGGGAAATACAAGTTCCTGACAAAATGATTGTTGGCACACTTTGGTGCCAGTTTCTTGGTGAGACTCTGGAAATGCAGAGATGGGAAGCTCCCATTTGGTGTCCTGAGACAGTCCATCTCACAGTGAAGGACTCCAACCATTCAAGAGACGACTGCAATACAATATGATGAGAGGGCCCAGTGAACAGTGTCAGGAGCACTGCTCAGAAAGGTCCCACAGAAAGCTGATGGTTGCCTAGGGGTTTGCCATGTGGATTAGAAGTGTAAGGGAATTCCAGGCAAAGAGAGCATGAGGAAGAGTGGAAACAACACGGAATAATGTGAGCATTTGGAAAGTATAAATTTTTAGGAAAGCTGAGCGTCAGTGTTGGCAAGTAGGAAGGGCAGTAGTCAGGACCGAGATCTCACTATAGAGAACCATTGCTTCTCCTTCCTTATATCTTTGGTCTTCCAGTCTTCTTACCTGGAGGGCTAATGAATGTTCTCACTTGGCCCTTCACAGGTGGTCGATGACTTCCTTAAGACCTAACCTTAGCAGATTTAGCCTCCGAACATAGTTGATAGTTAATGGGAGGCTTGCTGCAAGCAGCTTTCTCAGGGTGTTCATACCGGGGATCCAGGTTACAGTTCCTAAACTTGGTGCTTAACAGCCTTACCCCCTAGTCTTTCCCCACAGCAAAACAAAACACACCTGACTTTTGTGCAGCCAGTACTGCCCATGACCCTTTTTCCAGGCAGTGCACTCTGAAAACGTGAACCGTGGCTCCAGTATAGCTGTGTGGATTTCATATTTCTGCACCCAGAAAGAGAGCTGTTGGCATGTAGGGCACTCACCGGTGGACTTCTGCATGCAGTGTAGTTGACACCCATTAGCTTCATTTCCCCTCTGAGTGTGTGTGTATATATATATATATATATATATATTTCTTTTTTATGGATAGTGACATACAGCACTTGGACCCTCTCAGTATCAGATGATTGGAGACCTTGGAGTACATGCCTGCTCTGAGTCCCAGGACACTAGGGAAATCCTTGAGCTGACTCCCTTTAGGTGATTTGGGTTGGGTTGAGAATACCAGAAAGATGTTTACCTGGGTTTTATTGACTATATTGGATGGAGCATCACGGGCTCCTGATTCAGGACCAGAATTCCAGCATGAGAAAACATGGAAATCTGTTGTGATACTGAAGATGCTCCAGACCCAGACCCAAGGCAAAGTGGTCCAAACAAACAAACAAACAACAAATAACAAACAAAAACCCAGGCATCTACTGAAAGGTAATATGAGGTAGGATTTAAGTGCATGAGTTCTGGAGAAAGACCTGGGTTGAAATCCCTCCTGGTTTGCTCCTTTTTACCGATATAGTACATTGTAGTGGCTTGGTTTTCTCATTCACAAATGGGGTTCATTAGTGTTGCTGTTGAGAACTAAATATGATAATGTATGTAAAACTACTTTTTATAGTGCCTGGCACTTAATAAATACTTCATAAATGTTAACTATTCTTATTTTCATGTCTTAGTTTATGATCCCAGGAAAAGAAGGCAACTGTTTTTCCTTTTGGCTTTTTGTTTTTGTTTTACACTTTGTTTGTTACGCACACAATTGTGTTGTTGTTAGGTGCCTTTGAGCCGATTCCGACTCATAGCAACCCTATATACAACAGAAAGAAATGCTTCCCAGTCCAGTTTCATCCTCACAATCATTGCTATGATTGAGCCCATTGTTGCAGCCACTGTGTCAGTCCATTTCATTGAGGGTCTTCCTCTTTTTCACTGACCCTCTACTTTACCAAGCATGGTGTCCTTCTCCAGGGACTTGTCCCTCCTGATAACATGTCCAAAGCGACACAAAGTCTCACCATCCTTACTTCTAAGGTACATTCTGGCTGTACTTCTTCCAACACAGATCTGTTTGTTTTCTGGTAGCCTCTGATATATTCAATATTCTTAACAAATACCATAATTCAAATACATCCATTCTTCTTTAGTCTTCATTATTCATTATTCATCTTTCCTATGCATAGGAGGCAATTGAAAACATCATGGCTTGGGTCAGACACACCTTAGTCCTCAAAGTGACATCTTTGCTTTTTTAACAGTGTAAAGAGGCCTTTTGCAGCAGATTTTCCCAATGCAATATGTTGTTTGATTTCTTGATTGCCGTTTCCATGGGCATTGACTGTGGATCCAAGTGAAATGAAATCCTTGACAATTTCAATATTTTCTCCATTTATCATGATTGACACTCAATCATTTCAGGAGGTAGCATATGATCAAGACCGGTGGTACTGAAGGAAGATATCCAAGCTACGATGAAGGCATTGGCCAAAAACAAGGCTCCAGAAATTGGTGGAATACCAATTGAGATCTTTCAGCAAAGGGGTGCAACACTGGAAGCACCCATTTCCAACAAATTTGGAAGACTGTTACCTGGCCAACCAAATGGAAGAGCTCCATATATGTGCCCATTCCAAAGAAAGGTGATCCAACAGAATGCAGAAGTTATCAATTATCAAAGAATATCATGAATGTCACATGCAATTAGAATTTTGCTGAAAATAATTCAAAAATGGTTGCAGAAGTACATTGACAGCGAACTGTCAGAAATTCAAGCTGGGTTCAGAAGAGGACTTGAATGAGGGATGTCATGGCTGATATAAGATGAATCTTGGCTGAAAACAAAGAATATTGGAAAGATGTTTACCCGTGTTTTATTAACTATGCAAAACCATTCCACTATGTGGATCATAACGAATTATGGATAACACTGCAAAGAATGGGAATTCTGAACATTTAGTTGTGCTCGTGAGGAACCTATACATAGACCAAGAGGCAGTTGTTTAAACAGAACAAGGGGATACTGCACGGTTTAAAATCAGAAAATGTGTGCTTTTATTGTATACTTTCAACATACTTATTCAATCTGTATGCTGAGCAAATAATCCAAGAAGCTGGAATATATGAGAAAGAATGCAGCATCAGGATTGGTGGAAGACTAATTAACAAACTGCAATATGCAGAAGTCACAACCTTGTTTGCTGAAAGTGAAGAGGACTTAATGCACTTACTGGTGACGAGATATCTAAGACCACAGCGTTCAGTCTAGATTATACACATAAAGCATGCAATAGACATTAGTTATTACTTACATGTTTTTAAGTTTATTTTTTTTTTTAATTTTGTTTTGCAAAATGTGTATGTAATATTCTCAATATAGTACATGCTCATAAAGGAAGAAAGAGGTCCCTTTATCTTGGACTCCTTGGGAACTCTATGGGGCAGTTCTACTCTGTCCTATAGGGTCGCTATGAGTCGGAATTGACTCAACGGCACTGGTTTTTTTTTTTTTTTTTTTTTAATATCGGACCACAGAATAGTATAATCATGATATCTCAGGTACAGGAACAATTAAGAAGTAAAGGCTTATCCTCAACACTTTAAAAAGTTCTGTGGAAAAAAAAAAGTGTACCAATTATAGAGTTAGAAACTAATATTTTAGGGAAGTCCTAAAAAATACAGTTTGATTTATAAAGTTATAAATTTCCCATGGAGGTAGAAAAGGAGAAAAAACTTGTAAAGACTTATGGTACTATCCCAAAATACTCTGATAAATTTAGGTTTTAAAAGCACAGACAATGTAGGGAATAGTCACATGAATGTTGTAGTTTTTTGTCTTTATTACGGTGTGGTACTTTGATTGCACCAGAGAACTAGTACTGATGCATTAACTTACCTGATGGTAGATATTAAATCAATAAAATAAAGAATTTTCTGGAGGAAAAAAAAAGATCCATCTGAAAACATAATAGACTTTGTGGGAGATTGTATAGGTCGATACAAGATAATCACTCTTGATGGTGTTGTGCTCTGCTCTTCTAACAAATAAATCCCAGCATTTTAGTGGCCTAGTATCAGGGTGTTTATATCTTGCTCACACAGAGTTGCTAGAGGTCTGGAAACTCTTCAGGGCAACCATCCTCCACGCAGGCCTGTTGTCATCTCTGGCTCCTCCATCTTAACACTGGGCCTCCAAGGCCTCTTTGGGAGATGAAGGAGGCACACCAGTTCCTGTATCTCAGGCTGAAATGATCCAACACTTCCTTTCACATTCCTCTTTCCCAGTATTTATTCTTATGGTCCCAACCTACCTATAGGGAAGCCTGGGAAATACTGTCTTTTCCTGTGACATAGGGAACACATAACCCTCTCTAGGCCATTCATGAGTCAATGAAATGCTTTAACTAATAACACACCTAAATTGGATATGCACAATTCCAGTAATTCATAATTTTGGTTTATGAAATTTACCTAAAAATTACTTAACCAACGCCTGCAATAACCGATTGCCATGGAGTCATTCCAACTCTTGGTGATCCCATGTGTCTCAGAGTGGAAGTGTACATAAAGAACACTTAGGGTTTTCAACAGCTGATTTTTCAGAAGTAGCTTATCAGGCCTTTCTTCCAAGGTGCCTCTATGTGGACTCAAACCTCCATCTTTTCAATTAGCAGCACACGGGGACTTCAATGCCTGCGATAAAAGTGTTGAAATGGGAGAAATATGCACTAAACACAATTAAACTTTAGTGTGTGCATGGGGATAAAGAACGTGTTAGGTCTTGTAGACATTCATCCCCAGATATGTACGAGCAGCAAGAGACCTCTCTTATAAATCTTCTCTGTTTAGACAGGTAGTTACGTTTGACATTTGTTTTGCTTGCTAGAAGCCAGCTCTAACAGTTCAGCTAGGGAGATACTATGTTGAAACAAATACATGCAGATCCGTCTTCCATACATGATATCCCTACCTCTGTAAATGATTCCATGCTTCTTCTTGCCATCTCTGAAAGCTTAATCCCCCTGCTCTTTCATTGTCTCATTCTAAATCCTGTTGATATTCCTTCCAAATGTCTCTTCAAATGTAGTGGTTTTTCACCATTCCAAATATTTTCTTCTTAATAAAAGTCCTCATATTTTACCTTAGTGCTAATTAATAAACTCACACTTATCTTCCCTTCCTCTAGCAGCTTTTCTTATGCAGCTGCCAAAATAATCCACATACACCTGGGGAAGTAGGCTATTGTAGTTAAGTATACCAGTCCTGGAGTCAGACACAATGCAAACTTAGGAAATTCTCGTAACTTTTAAACCTAATTTTATCATCTGTGGAATAGGATAAGAATGAATTTTAGGCTTAAAGGCAGGGTTATAATAGAAATATTTTACAACTGGCAAATCATGACACAAATGAACTGGAACATCCATAGCTGGTCCCTAGCTAATACCTTGAATTGTTTGGTCATGGGAGAGTCTGGGAGTATCCCTGTGAAAGAACTGAAGGGGCAAGGACATGGAAGAGGGTGCATTTAATTGGGTTTGGTTATTTATCAACAGTACAGAATCACTTCAATATTTTAATATTAATATGGGATTTCATTTTACTTGGATCCACAATCAAAGCCCAGGAAGCCGCAGTCAAGAAATCAAACAATGTATTGCCTTGGGCCAATCTGCTGCAAAAAAATCTCTGTAAAGTGTTAAAAAGCAAAGATGTCACTTTGAGAACTAAGGTGTGTTTGACTCAAGCCATGATATTTTCAATCATCTCAGGTGCATGTGAATGCTGAACAATTAGTAAGGATGACCAATGATGAATGGACTCATTTGAATTATGGTGTTCATGAAGAAAATTGAATATACCCTGGACTGCCGGCAGAACAAACAAATCTGTTTCAGAAGTACAGCCAGAATGCTCCTTAGAAGCAAAGGTGGCAAGACTTCGTCTGACATACTTTGGACATGTTATCAGAAGGGACCAGTCCCTGGAGGAGGACATTATGCTTGGCAAAGTAAAGATTCAGCAAAAAAGAAGAAGACCATCAATGAGACGGATTGACACAGTGGCTGCAATAATGTGCTCAAACATAGCAACTATTGTGAGGATGATGTAGGACTGGGCAGTGTTTCGTTCTGTTGTACATAGGGTTGCTGTGAGTCAGAACAGACTTGACAGCACCTAACAACAACAACACTATGGGCTACTGACCATCAGTGTTCATTTTAGTTAGCTCATTGAAAGAACTGAACACAGTATACAATCAGCTGAGGTTAGGTGATGCTGCAACAACAAATAAACCCAAATCTCTGGGTGTTAACAACATAAGAGTTTATTTCACGTGCATAAAGTCTGCTGTGGGTCCAGTTGACTTTCCATGCTCAGACTGATGAGCTTGGCTGGGGACGAGAGCCCGGGGATTTGTCCACTGGTTTTAAATGCTTCTCCCTGGAGGTGGCACATATCACTTCTGCTTGTATTCCATTGGCCAGAGAAAGTGACAATGCCATGTTCATCTTCAAGCCAGTGGAAAAGTACAATATTTCTGAGTGTTCAGAAGGAGAGAAAAATTGGAAATGTTGGTGAGGCAGGATAATGTCCACATGTACAGTGTCTAACACGTTGTTAAGTGCTATTATTCTTAAAGCCTGCTCTGGTCATTCCATTCCTCTGTTAGAATTTTCTTAGAGGATATGCTTTGCCTTCCTTATAATATCCAAACTCCATATTGGCGTTTATGCCCTCCATGATGTATTTCCTAATTACTCTCCCAGTTATATCTTCTATTAATTCTTTTCACTTTACCTCTCATCTAGCCAAGCTGAATTATTTGCCGTCCCCATCAGTCCATTGTTTATCTTTACATCTTTGTCTCTGATGTTACTTCAACTTAAATGTCTTTACTTAACAATCGCATGTCTTAAACTTCTTCATACTTCTACTCACCGAGTCCAGATGTCCTTAATTTCTATCCTCATTCTGAACTTCCATAGCACTATCCCTTTGACTTTTGTGAACATAAATTAGGTCTAACATTACATTACAGGTATTTCTGAATATGACTATGTCCCATTCTAGCTTGAAAACTCTTTGACGGCAGGGCACTTCTTATGAGTGTCTTACTCATAGCAGTTTAAGAAACAGTGTTGAATCAATGGAGGATGCAGCACCCTATAGCAAAATAAGCATTGGACTAGGGGTATGAAAATCTAGATCTAGTGGTAGGCAAGTTACTAATTAGCAAAATTACCGTACGCTGCTTAAGCAATCAGAATTTCAGTTTCCTTATCTCTAAAATATAACTGTCTTGTCCATTCTGTCTTAAAATATGGCTTGGAGAAGCAAGTCAGATGTGAAAACACTTTGTATAAATGGTTCTCATTATAACATGCCGAAGCAGAACTTTGATTTTAAGTCTTCATCTGACTGATTGTTCAGTAGTATTTGTTTACCACTCTTTTTCTCACAAAACATACATTTTTATCTTTTAGATTTCATGACATTTTATATCCTGGTTTTCTGCTTACCTCTCATTACATTTTTGAATTCCTCAAGGCCTAGATTTATCCATCCTATTCCCTCCTTTTTTTTCTTTATAGTCTACCCTCTTGTTAGATGAATTCATTAATTCTCATGGCTAAATTTCCAACTATATATAGATAACCCACAAATACCTTTCTTCTGTCCAGATCTCTCATATGAGCAATAGATCTTTAAATCTAAGTGCTTACTTGATATCTTCTGGATATTTCAACAGTATCTCAAACACAACATTGCCAAATCCATATTCTTTTCTCACACTTGCCCTCATAAACCTTGTTCCATTCTTGTGTTTACTTTTTCACCAAATGGTACCACCATTCAGTTTTAAGGGCCAAAAGCTGAGTCACCTTCTTCCTCATCTACAATATCAACAAGTACTGACATGCTACATACTTTCTATGTCTTCTTTTCTATGTTAATCTCTCTCTACTCTAAACCCCACCATGTCTCAGAGGTTCTGTGGAAACGCTTCACCAACTGGCTTCCCATATCTAGTACTGTCCCTCGTCAGTCTATTCCCCATGCTGCATTCTGTAGAATTTCTGTTGCACCGCTCTTTGAACTGTCGAAAAAACCTGAGCATAACGAATAAGCCTTCATCCGGACGTGGTTAGGTAGATCACACAAACTTAACCAAGCGGACAAAATGTAGGTGATCAATGAACGAGACGGGGACGTGCACGCTCACATGCAGAAATCACTAAAAAACACAAATGCATGAAACGCCCATGGTAAATAACAGGTGATACCTTTGCATAAATAATTAAAATTAATATGCATATTTATGCAAAAATACATGTGAAGGAATTTTTATCAACATACATATTTAAAAATCTATTGATAGCCAGCACCTTTGGTGAGAAGGACAGAGGCTGGAAAATAAGGGAGGTGACCATTATACTTGTCATTTTGTGCCGTGTTTCAATGTTTTTGCCAAATATATGCATTACTGTCATGTGTTTTCTAAAAGTTAAACTGATATTAAATTAACACCTATCCTTTTTGAAAAAAAACAAAAACATTGTAAAACTAAGAATTTTTAAAATTCATCCTTCTTTTATAGTACAAGCCGTATTCTTATCTGTATTTAATATTGTACAAATTCTCCACTTTTTTTTTTTAAACTGTTGCCCTCACCATTTTTCACCTTTTCATGTGCTCTCGCAGAGCAAATCCAGTCTTACTGAGCTGCTCATTCTGCTGTGAGGAAGCCCCTGGTATTTAGGATTGTGCACCGAGTACTGAAGACAGCCATTTCCATGAAAGGATTGTGTTATTCTTCAAGGTTGACAGCTGGTTTTGGAGGTATTTAATAAAGTGATCGCCATTATAGAACTTAAAGAGGAACAATAGCATTGCTAGTATTCCCTTGGGGTTTCACATGCTATACCTCCTCTGAATTCATCATCATTTATTTCTTCCATTCCCTCTCACCTTCAAAGTATAGTATTTGAAAATCTTGATCATTGTTTTAAGGATAAGCAACCAAATGATAAACAGCCAGAAATAAACATTTTAAACACTAAAAGATATTTCCTGCTCTTTGAAATTAAAGCACATATTTAAAGGAAAAGGTGTTTGGTTTTTCCACATTTCACTAGGCTTCTAATTTTCTTTCTTTTTGTTCTCACTCCTCTTTCCATTTTATTTTTCTGGAAATACTGATAAAAGTCTTGTAAAAAATGTAAATACCTGATCATAAGAGTTGGTTAAGAAATGCCTCAGCTTAAACCAGCACTTTAGAAGGAGCACTAGCTGCTTAACAAGTCAAGGGTGTGAGGAGCTATGAATAAAGAGAGAACATTTGCCATGAATTATTCAGCTAACCATGGGATGCTGTTATCTCCACTCCAGTGGCTTTTAATTGCACATATAAGAATTCTGCTTGTCTGGCATTCAATTTGATGCCAAGGGACAGCTTGCCCAAGCAGGGTGGAAGACAGGAAGTGAGGATCTCATCAGACAGGCAGCTGCCATTCACTAATATATTAAGGAAGATGACTCAGGACTGTGGCTAGGATGATGGAAGACATGGTCCAGATAATGGCAACGGAAAGCCACGTGCGAATATGCAACACGAGATTGTATTTGTCTTTTGATCTTGGTGCACATTGTTGAATCCTGAGTGAAAAGATGCTGTTGTGTTTGTGCTGCCTGAATCTACTACACCCCTTTGTTAGAGACCCAAGGTTAGTCCCTGGGACAAAAATGATCCATTGCCCTTTAAGCCTGCCTTGCAGAGGATTCCATAGTCTTTCATTCTACTGGAATCTTGACTCAATCATGAGAAGCCGATGGTTTTAATTTTTGAAAATCTGCTTAAGATAGGTTTATTAACCGAGCTAAGTACTTTCCCTGAAACTGTTTCCTTATCCTAACTTCCCAAATGAGATGTGTTTTGACACCTGTGCTGCTAATTTTCCACAACAATATACTTGTAAAATATTATTTTAAAATGTTTGAGAAGATGCAAGGTATGAGACCCCTTTTCAGTGGATAATTTGATCTTTTGATCCTGGTTTTGAGAGTAGGACCATGCCTCAGGCCAATGAGGGGGATGACCAGACTTGGGGGCCTGATGCTGACTAAGCCTCGGGAGGTCTGAGTGAGGCCAATAAAAACCTGGGAAGGCTGAGGCTCACTGAAGTTTCCTGGATTGGGAAGCGGGAACATTTGGCTGTAGGAAGATGGGGGAGCATGTGTCCTGAGGACACAGAAGCTCTGTGCTGAAGGCCTCCCCCGCCCCCCGACCAATCTGTGTCCCAGGGTAAATATTTCAGCCCAGGGGATACAAAATTGGAAATTCCTCAGTAAAGAATGGCACCTATAACAGTGGAAACCTTGGCCCAGGGGAGTACAGAGCTGGGAGAGTCAGCAGCAGAGGCCAGGAGAAGGCAGAAACCAGTGCCTGCTGAGTAGAGAAGTGGGAACAGAGTGGTCTAGTGGTCTGGGAAGTGTGGGCCAAGAATTGTCATGTGCTTAAGGCTAGAACAGCTCCTGAGGCAGCTTAGACCACTGCTGAGCAGGGCAGCAGCAGGAACCCCACCCAAAGGGGCAAAGGGGCAAAGGGGCAAGGGTGCTTGTCAAAAGCACAATGAGGCCTGTAGGAAGTGCAAGGGAGTCTGTCCGGAGTGGAAAGGGACCTGTCCAGAGCCCAAAGGAGTCTGTGCTCAGAGGCTTAGAAGACTAGGTAGGGGATCTGTTGAAAGAGAGAGCAAGCAGTCACTCCACACCTGATCTGAGCCAGTGAAATGAACCCAGTGCCCAAACGAGTGCCAGCTGCTGATGCCTAAAACGTGCCTACCCGATGGAAAAAAAAAAAAAAGCTTTGTAGCAGTAAAATGGATTTCTCACCATGGAACTGGTATTTAAGAGTAAGCATTGATTTCTCTTGGTTGTTTGTTATCTACTTTCCATGTACTAACATGCAAGAAGAGTCTTCTCTGTTCTGGCTCTGATTCTACAGAAGTGATATTTATGGAGGGATTGCTTTTAGTGAAGGGCCTATACATACACCACAATAATAAATGTGTATTGTTTAAACTACCTGTGAGTGTACTGCAGAAGGTTTACTTTGTAATCTCTTTTCCATTCACTCCTCTCCCCATAATTCATGATGATTATTTTGTCTCGTTTCGTAGATTCATTCCCAATTCAATTGCATATACAACAAACACTTTTGTCCCTTACCTTTGCCATGCACTCTGTAGGGCACAGGAGATGTAGAGATGACATGAGCCCATGGACAAATGCCCCTACTTTATGGAGCTTGAAGACTAGAGGGAAGACAGACACACAACACAAACTAGAGGTTCCTGCTACATGGGGAGCTCGTACCAGGTACAATGAAAGACCTAGTAATGGTTGGAATGCTCAAGTCTTCCTGAGAGAAGGGGCTAAAGCAAGTGAAAGAGGAGTCAGAGAAAGCTTCACTGAGAAGGCAGTGCTAAAGCTGATACCTGATGGGCCCTCACACATTTGTAAAGTTAACAAGAGAAGGAGGACGGGATTCCCAATCAGGTTGCAAAACAAGGGCAAAGATCCATAGTTATAGGAGGCTTGGAGAATTTGAGAGAATAGCAAGTAGTAAGTTGCTTTTCTGGATAGGGTATATAGGAGAAAATGGCGGACAATAAGAGGACACTTATGAAGGAGGGACAGTTTATGAAGTGCTATACCCTTGAATGTCATCCTGAAAGCAGTGGAGAGCTGAAAATTTTTAGGTAGGGGCATGATGTGATCAGATTCCTAATGTAGAAAAAACTCTTCTGATGACATCGTTCCTTTGAGTCAGTTTCTTCATGGGTCTACAGCACATAAGTTACATATTAGCATTCTGGGACGAAAATCAAAGGGGAAATGGAAGTTCATTGAAAGAGCAGAGGATTTGAAGTCAAAAGAATTGGGCCCTCTTACATGCTCTCTCATTTTTGAAGTACATGATTTTGGACAAAGCACTTCCTTTCCTATGAGATGTTAAGTGTCCTGTATGCCAACAGCGTAAAACTGTTCCTCGTGGCTGATGCTCAGTAATTATTTGTGGAATAAATAAATGCATTCCTGGACCTCCATGTTCTCTTTACCAATGTTAGGAGTACAGACAATTGGCCGTTGGGCTTATCTTTCATCACGCTGGTATGTCCACATGATTCTAAGTGTAAACGATAGCCTAAGCAGCAGGGAAATTTTATGATTATTTTTTCCTGGAACCAATATTTGTCAGTCTTGGGAAAGTACAAGAAAAGGGTAAGATAGGAATCAGCTTTCAGATGCTTACTTCACTGATGTTTCATTTTCTTTATTTTGATGGCCTCTTCTCCATTGAAAACCCTGGTAGCATAGTGGTTAAGAGCTAGGACTGTTAACCAAAAGGTCGGCAGTTCAAACTCACCAGGCTGTCCTTGGAAACCATATAGGAGAGTTCTACCCTGTCCTATAGGGTCGCTATGAGTCAGAATTGACTCGATGGCAACAGGGTTTTTTGTTTTTTTTTTTTTTTTTGGTTCTTCTCCATTGGCTTCTCCTTTTCAGATCCTTTTCTCTTCCTTCATTTTAAATGTCTTAGTTTCAGGGATTCAGTCCTAAGGCCTCTTATTTATTTATTTTTATTCCCTTTTCTCACACAGATACATAACTAAAACATTCATATTTCCAGTTCAGATATTTGTCCTGACTTCTAAACTGAAGATTCAACTGCTTACTGGGAATCTCTGCTTGCATTTTTGCCCAGGCACCTTTCTTTCCTTTCTGTTCCACAGAACTTTTCCTTCCTGTGTCTCTCAAAATAATTCCTGTTCCCCTGCCCTTTGAATATGTAATAATCTGTTCAATTGGTTTGAGTTTTTCCAAAAGGCAAACAGAACCATTAGCTTAAGAAGCTCTTAGTTTATGCCTAGTGAAATTCTCAAAGGAAAGGAATGTGAAAATAGGCTGTCGCCCTGAAATGTGTGAGAGGTCATAGTGGGGGAAATACAGAAAAAAAGAAAATCTTTTAAATTAATCTCAAAAATGACATAGTCATATTTTTTGGATATTATTTTAAAGAACTCAATGGAGCAAATGACTGTGTTTTGTATTCAGTCCACCATCTTAAATCTGAAGCCCTCATTTCTTCATTGTGACTCACGAAAATTCTGAGACTTTGCCAGAATGGTAAATTTCCTAATATTTTTAAATTGTAAACTTTGCAACATCAGTACCAAGCACAATGTCTGGAGCATTACAGACTTGTTAATTAATAAGCAAACAAATGTTTCTCAGCAGATACATTTGCTTTATTATTTGTGCAGAAGGCTGAAGCCATTGGACATATACTCATAATCCCCTTCCTTGTAATGATACCTGTATCTTCAATTAATTCTGGCCTTCTTACTCAAAGGAATAAGACCAAAAAATAACCAAACCCAGTGCCTTCGAGTCAATTCTGACTCATAGCGACCCTATAGGGCAGAGTAGAGCTGCCCCATACAGTTTCCAAGGAGCAGCTGGCGGATTTGAACTGCCAGCACTTTGGTTAGCAGCCGTAGCACTTAACCACTACGCCACGAGGGTCTCCTCAAAGGAATAAAAAAAAAAAAAAATAGTGCCTCAAAGGAATAAGAGTCCCTTATATTTCCTGACTCTATGTTTTTACTTAAAGGTTTTCCAACTGTTTATTATTTTATTCTCCCAATTTCAACTTTGTCAGTTGCTTTTCTTCAAAGTATGAATAAATGCTACATTCTTTGCAAAAATCTCTCCATGAATCACTTATCTTAGTTATCTAGTGCTGCTATAACAGAAATATCACAAGTGAGTGGCTTTAACAAACAGAAATTTATTTTCTCACAATTTAGAAGGCTAGAAGACTGAAATCAGGGTGCTGGCTGTAGGGGAAGTCTTTCTTTCTGTGTTGGCTCTAGGGGAAGGTTCTTGTCTCTTCACCTTCTGTTTCTTGGTTCCTTGGAGATCTCCATGTGACTTGGCATCTCTCTCCCCCATATCTGCTCCCTTAATCTCCTCCTTTTATATCTTTTTAGAGATTGACTCAAGACAGGCCCTACACTAATCCTTTTCATTATCATAACAAGGACAAACCATTTCCAAATGCAATCATAACCATAGACATAGGTTAGCATTTACAACACATATTTTTTTGGGACACAATTCAATCTATAACATTCCACCCTTTGGCTCCCCCTAAAATTCATGTCCTTCTCACATGCAAAACACATTCGCTCCATCACATCAACCCAAAAGTCTTAAATCTACTATCAGACCAAAATGTCACCTTCTGAAGCATCTAAATCAAATAAACTTGAGACCTTAGGAGTATTCCATCTGAACCCAAAATTCCTCTTCATCTGTGAACCTGTGAAATCTAGAATACAAGTTATCTGTTTCCAAAGTACAATGGTGGAACAGGTACAAGGTAGACATTCCCACTACAAATGGGAGAAATTAGAGGGAAAGAAGGGATAATGGGTACCAAGCAAGCCCAAAACCCAGTAGAACAATGTACAACCTCTAGTTTGAAATGCAAAACATGATTCTTTTCATACCAAGATCACCTGTCTTTTTTGCCCCCCTCTGGCTGTACTTTAATAGCATACCTTCTTTCAGAATTGTATGACTTTTATTCTAAATCTATATTTGCTTACTTGGGAGCAGACACCATGTAGCGATCTTTCTAACCTGGGATGTAGCACAGGGGATAATAGGAAAAACAAAGAAACAAAAACAAAACAAACCCATTGCCATTGAATTGATTCTAACTCATAGAGACTCTGTAGAACCACTCCATAGAGTTTCCAAGGAACACCTGGTAGATTTGACCTACAGATCTTCTGGTTAGCAGCCATAGCATTCCATAGTTCTTAACCACTGCACCACCAGGGCCCTGGGCCTAATAGAAGTCCTCAATATTTGTTTAAGTTGAATTGAGTTGAATAAATTGAATTTCTATTCTAAAAGTTTTATACCAGTAGGAATCAGAATAAATCTCACAGACAACATTATAACTTAGACATTAACCAGAATAACTTAGAAAAATTCTAGAGTAGCAAAAATAAATTTGAATATACTGTTAATATTTAGGCAGGAATATTAGATAGATAGAATATTAGATAGTTCCTCTGTCTGAGATGAGACTCCTGATCATATTGGAAGGCTTTTCCTATGTACAAGATAATAATCTCATTGATTTGTTACAATAGTTTAAGAAATATTTTCATGATTCTTGAATATGGATAACACTAGAAAATGGAAGCCATTTCTCTTTAAAGGTCTCTGTTGAGGGTGTTTCACTGATGTCTGGGGAGTTGCTATTAATCTAGGTGGTTAATAGACTAGAAGATAGTGGGGGATTTTGGGTTCTTCTCCTTTAACACGTAAACCGCATTTAAGCACCTCTGTTTTCAACAGCAAAAGATAAATATGCAATGCCTGATAATGTTACTTTTGACCTATACTTTTGGTATATTTATAGCTTCTTTTTTTCCCCAAAACTTCTTATTTGGCTCTGTCATCTCCTGGTTTTGTTAAATGAGTTTTATTACAAGATATCTTTGCCAGACTTTTTAAAAACAGTCACAGTAAATTGATCACAGCAAACTCTAGGGCAAGCACCTATTTCCATGGAAACAACAATAGGCCACATACGTTTTGCTATAAAGAAGTAGAACCAATGCTACCACCAAGACATGGGCAAAGGCTCATCATCATCATATAAACAAAACAAACAGGCCTTCATTATGACAAATGTGAGCAGTACACCAGTTGGCATGCTTTTTGTGATTATAATTTCTGTTTTAGCTCAGGTGTCAGCAGACTTTTTTTCTGTAAAAGGCCCAGTAGTAAATATGTTAGGTTTTGCAGGCCACGTGGTCTCTGACACAAATGTTTGACAACACATAAAATAATCGATGTCTCTGTGTTCCAATAAGCTTTACTTAAACAACAAGCTCTATGCAAGAGTTGTCCAGTTGTTATTGTTGTTGTTAGGCGCCACTGAGTCAGTTCCAACTCATAGCAACCCCATGCACAACAGAAACGCTGCCCAGTCCTGCACCATCCTCACAAGTGTTGCCATGCTTGAGCCCATTGTTATAGCCACTGTGTCAATCCATCTCATTGAGGGTCTGCCTCTTTTTCACTGACCCTCTACTTTCCCAAGCATGATATCCTTCCCTAGGGACTGATCCCCCCTGACAACATGTAGAAAATATTTGAGACATGCAGTCTCGCCATCCTTGTTTCTAAGGAGCATTCTGGTTGTACTTCTTCCAAGACGGATTGTTCGTTCTTTTGGTCGCCAACACCACAATTCAAAGGCATCCGTTCTTCTTCAGTCTTCTTTATTCATTGTCCAGGTTTCACATGCATATGAGGTTATTGAAAACACCATGGCTTGGGTCAGGCACACTTTAGTTCTCAGGGTGACTTCTTTGCTTTTTAACACTTTAAAGAGATCTCTTGCAGCAGATTTGCCGAATGAAATACATCTTTTGATTTCTTGACTACTGCTTCCATGGGTGTTGATTGTGGATCCAAGTGAAAGGAAATCCTTGACAACCTCAATCTTTTCTCCATTTATCATGATGTTGTTTATCAGTCCAGTTGTGAGGACTTTTGTTTTCTTTTTGTTGAGATGTAATCCATACTGAAGGCTGTGGTCTTTTATCTTTATCCGTATGTGCTTCAAGTCCTCTTCACTTTCAGCAAGCAAGGTTGTGACTCCTGCATAATGCAGGTTGTTAATGAGTCTTCCTCCAATCCTGATGTCCTGTTCTTCATATAGTCCAGTTTCTTGGATTATTTGCTAAGCATACAAACTGAATAGGTATGGTGAGATGATACAACCCTGACACACACCTTTCCCGACTTTAAACCACGCGGTATCCCCTTTTTCTGTTCAAATGACTGCCTCTTGATTCACGTACAGATTCCTCATGAACACAATTACCTGTTCCGGAATTCCCATTCTCTGCAATGTTATCCATAATTTGCTATGATCCACACAGTCAAATACCTTAGCATAGTCAATAAAACACAGGTAAACATCTTTCTGTTATTCTCTGCATTCAGCCAGGATCCATCTGATATCAGCAATGATATATCCCTGGTTCTGTGTCCTCTTCTAAACCCTGCTTAAATTTCTGGCAGTTTCCCAGCAAAATTTTACTTGCATATGATATCAATGGTATTGTTTGATAATTTCCACATTATATTGGATCACCTTTCTTGGGAATGGGTATAAACGTGGATCTCTTCCAGTGGATTGGCCAGATAGCTGTCGTCCAAATTTCTGGGCATAGATGAGTGAGTACTTCCAGTGCTGTGTCCATTTGTTGAAACATATCAACTGGTATTGAGTCAATTTCCAGGGCCTTGTTTTTCGCCAATGCCTTCAGTGCAGCTTGGACTTCTTCCTTCAGTACCATCGGTTCCCGATCATATGTTACCTCCTGAAATGGTTGATCGTAAACCAATTCCTTTTGGTATGGTAACTCTGTATATTTCTTCTATCTTCTTTTGATGCTTCCTGAACCACTTAGTACTTTCCCTGTAGAATCCTCCATTGTTGCAACTCAAGGCTTGAATTTTTTCTTCAGGTCTTTCAGCTTGAGAAATGCTGAGTGTGTTCTTCCCTTTTGGTTTTCTATCTCCAGGTTTTTGCACATGCCATCATAATACTTTACCTTGTCTTCTCGAGCCGCCCTCTGAAATAGCCTGTTCAGCTCTTCATCATTTTTTCCTTTTGCTTTAGCTACTCACATTCAAGAGCAAGTTTCAGAGTCTCTTCTGACATTCATTTTGTTTTTTTTCTTTCTCTCCTGTCTTTTTAATGACCTCTTGCTTTCTTCATGTATGATATCCTTGATGTCATTAAACAACTTGTCTGGTCTTCGGTCATTAGCATTCAAGACATCAAATCTATTCCTGAGATGGTCTCTAAATTCAGGTGAGATGTACTCAAGGTCGTACTTTGGCTCTCGTGGGCTTGTTCAATTTTAACTTGAACTTGTATATGAATAATCAATAGTCCGTTCCACAGTCAGCCCCTGGCCTTGTTCTGACTGATGATATTGAGCTTTTCCATCATTTCTTTCCACAGATGTAGTCTATTTGATTCCTGTGTATTCCATCCGGTGAGGTCCATGTGTATAGTCACTGTTTATGTTGGTGAAAAAAGGTATTTGTGATGAAAAAGTCCTTGGTCTTGCAAAATTCTGTCACGCAATCTCCTACATTATTTCTATCACCAAGGCCATATTTTCCAACTACTGATCCTTCTTCTATGTTTCCAACTTTCACATTCCAATCACCAGTAATTATCAGTGCATCCTGATTGGATGTTATATCAATTTTAGACTGCAGAAGTTGGTAAAATTCTTCAATTTCTTCATCTTTGGTCTTAGTGGTTGGTGTGTAAATTTGAATAATAGTCATATTAACTGGTCTTCCTTGTAGGTGTATGGATATCATTCTATCACTGACAGCTTTCTACTTCCAGATAGATCCTGAAATGTTCTTTTTGAAGATGAATGCAATGCTGTTCCTCTTCAAATTCTCATTTCCAGCATAGTAGATCATGTCAGTGTCCAATTCAATATGACCAAAACCAGTCAATTTCAGCTCAGTAATGCCTAGGATATCGATTTTATGAATTCCATTTTATTTTTGACAGTTTCCAATTTTCAGAGATTCATACTTAGTATATTCTAGGTTCCGATTATTAATGGATGTTTGCAGCTGTTTCTTCTCATTTTGAGTTGCGCCACGTCAGCAAATGACGTTTCGAATGCTTGACTCCATCTATATCATTAAGGTCAGCTCTACTTTGAAGGGACAGCTCTTCCCCAGTCATATTTTGAGTGCCTTCCAACCTGAGGGGGGAGCTCATTTTCTGGCACTGTATCAGACAATGTTTCACTGCTATTCATAAGGATTTCACTGGCTGATTCTTTTTAGAAATAGACCTAGTCTGTCTTATTCTGGAAGCTCAGCGGAAATCTGTCCATGGGTGACCCTGCTGGTATTTGAATACCAGTGGCATAGCTTCCAGCATCACAGCAACACACAAGCCCCCACAGTATGACAGACTGACAGATATGTGAGGGAATTGCCCAGCAGTGTGTAATTTACCAGCCCTGTTTTTGGCAACTGGATATTTACATGTATCATTCAATAGAAGTCTTGCAATAATAATGTAAGGTAATGATATGATTATTTTCATTCTATGGCTAAGCATATAGACTCCCTGAGAATTTAAGTATGTAGCCCAAGGTCTGACAGAATCAGAACACAAACCCAGTCCATTTAATTTTTTTTTTTATAACTTTTATTAAGCTTCAAGTGAACGTTTACAAATCCAATCAGTCTGTCACATATAAGTTTACATACATCTCACTCCCTACTCCCACTTGCTCTCCCCCTCTTGAGTCAGCCCTTTCAGTCTCTCCTTTCTTGACAATTTTGCCTGCTTCTCTCTCTCTCTATCCTCCCATCCCCCCTCCAGACAAGAGTTGCCAACACAATCTCAAGTGTCCACCTGATATAATTAGCTCACTCTTCATCAGCGTCTCTCTCCCACCCGCTGACCAGTCCCTTTCATTTCTGATGAGTTGTCTTCGGGGATGGTTCCTGTCCTGTGTCAACAGAAGGTCTGGCGAGCATGGCCGCCAGGATTCCTCCAGTCTCAGTCAGACCATTAAGTTTGGTCTTTTTATGAGAATTTGGGGTCTGTATCCCACTGATCTCCTGCTCCCTCAGGGGTCCTCTGCTGTGCTCCCTGTCAGGGCAGTCATCGATTGTGGCCGGGCACCAACTAGTTCTTCTGGTCTCAGGATGATGTAGGTCTCTGGTTCATGTGGCCCTTTCTGTCTCTTGGGCTCTTAGTTGTCGTGTGGCCTTGGTGTTCTTCATTTTCCTTTGCTCCAGGTGGGTTGAGACCAATTGATGCATCTTAGATGGCCGCTTGTTAGCATTTAAGACCCCAGACGCCACATTTCAAAGTGGGATGCAGAATGATTTCATAATAGAATTATTTTGCCAATTGACTTAGAAGTCCCCGCAAACCATGGTCCCCAGACCCCCGCGCTTGCTCTGCTGACCTTTGAAGCATTCATTTTATCCTGGAAACTTCTTTGCTTTTGGTCCAGTCCAATTGAGCTGACCTTCCATGTATTGAGTGTTGTCTTTCCCTTCACCTAAAGCAGTTCTTATCTACTGATTAATCAATAAAAAACCCTCTCCCACCCTCCCTCCCTCCCCACCTCGTAACCACAAAAGTATATGTTCTTCTCAGGTTTACTATTTCTCAAGATCTTATAATAGTGGTCTTATACAATATTTGTCCTTTTGCCTCTGACTAATTTCGCTCAGCATAATGCCTTCCAGGTTCCTCCATGTTATGAAATGTTTCACAGATTCGTCACTGTTCTTTATCGATGCATAGTATTCCATTGTGTGAATATACCATAATTTATTTACCCATTCATCTGTTGATGGACACCTTGGTTGCTTCCAACTTTTTGCTATTGTAAACAGAGCTGCAATAAACATGGGTGTGCATATATCTGTTTGTATGAAGGCTCTTGTATCTCTAGGGTATATTCCTAGGAGTGGGATTTCTGGGTTGTATGGTAGTTCTATTTCTAACTGTTTAAGATAACGCCAGATAGATTTCCAAAGTGGTTGTACCATTTTACATTCCCACCAGCAGTATATGAGAGTTCCAATCTCTCCGCAGCCTCTCCAACATTTATTATTTTGTGTTTTTTGGATTAATGCCAGCCTTGCTGGTGTGAGGTGGAATCTCATCGTAGTTTTAATTTGCATTTCTCTAATGGCTAATGATCGAGAGCATTTTCTCATGTATCTGTTGGCTGCCTGAATATCTTCTTTAGTGAAATGTGTGTTCATCTCCTTTGCCCACTTCTTGATTGGGTTGTTTGTCTTTTTCTGGTTGAGTTTTGACAGAATCATGTAGATTTTAGAGATCAGGCGCTGGTCGGAGATGTCATAGCTGAAAATTCTTTCCCAATCTGTAGGTGGTCTTTTTACTCTTTTGGAGAAGTCTTTAGATGAGCCTAGGTGTTTGATTTTTAGGAGCTCCCAGTTATCGGGTTTCTCTTCATCATTTTTGGTAATGTTTTGTATTCTGTTTATACCTTGTATTAGGGCTCCTAGGGTTGTCCCAATTTTTTCTTCCATGATCTTTATCGTTTTAGTCTTTAGGTTTAGGTCTTTGATCCACTTGGAGTTAGTTTTTGTGCATGGTGTGAGGTATGGGTCCTGTTTCATTTTTTGGCAAATGGATATCCAGTTATGCCAGCACCATTTGTTAAAAAGGCTATCTTTTCCCCAATTAATTGACACTGGTCCTTTGTCAAATATCAGCCGCTCATACGTAGATGGATCTATGTCTGGGTTCTCAATTCTGTTCCATCGGTCTATGTGTCTTTTGTTGTACCAATACCAGGCTGTTTTGACTACTGTGGCTGTATAATACGTTCTGAAGTCAGGTAAAGTTAGGCCTCCCACTTTCTCCTTCTTTTTCAGTAGTGCTTTGCTTATCCGGGGCTTCTTTCCCTTCCATATGAAATCGGTGGTTTGTTTCTCTATCCCCTTAAAATATGACATTGGAATTTGGATCGGAAGTGCGTTAAATGTATAGATGGCTTTTGGTAGAATAGACATTTTTACTATGTTAAGTCTTCCTATCCATGAGCAGGGTATGTTTTTCCACTTAAGCATGTCCTTCTGAATTTCTTGTAGTAGAGCTTTATAGTTTTCTTTGCATAGGTCTTTTACATCCTTGGTAAGATTTATTCCTAAGTATCTTATCTTCTTGGGGGCTACTGTGAATGGTATTGATTTGGTTATTTCCTCTTCGGTGTTCCTTTTGTTGATGTAGAGGAATCCAAGTGATTTTTGTATGTTTATTTTATAACCTGAGACTCTGCCAAACTCTTCTATTAGTTTCAGTAGTTTTCTGGAGGATTCCTTAGGGTTTTCTGTGTATATAATCATGTCATCTGCAAATAGTGATAACTTTACTTCTTCCTTGCCAATCTGGATACCTTTTATTTCTTTGTCTAGCCTAATTGCCCTGGCTAAGATTTCCAACACGATGTTGAATAAGAGCAGTGATAAAGGGCATCCTTGTCTGGTTCCCGTTCTCAAGGGAAATGCTTTCAGGTTCTCTCCATTTAGAGTGATATTGGCTGTTGGCTTTGCATAGATGCCCTTTATTATGCTGAGGAATTTTCCTTCAATTCCTATTTTGGTAAGAGTTTTTATCATGAATGGGTGTTGGACTTTGTCAAATGCCTTTTCTGCATCAATTGATAAGATCATGTGGTTTTTGTCTTTTGTTTTATTTTTGTGATGGATTACATTAATGGTTTTTCTGATATTAAACCAGCCTTGCATACCTGGTATAAATCCCACTTGATCAGGGTGAAATATTTTTTTGATGTGTTGTTGGATTCTATTGGCTAGAATTTTGTTGAGGATTTTTGCATCAATGTTCATGAGGGATATAGGTCTATAATTTTCTTTTTTTGTAATGTCTTTACCTGGTTTTGGTATCAGGGAGATGGTGGCTTCATAGAATGAGTTGGGTAGTATTCCGTCATTTTCTATGCTTTGGAATACCTTTAGTAGTAGTGGTGTTAACTCTTCTCTGAAAGTTTGGTAGAACTCTGCAGTGAAGCCGTCCGGGCCAGGGCTTTTTTTTTTGGGAGTTTTTTCATTACCGTTTCAATCTCTTTTTTTGTTATGAGTCTATTTAGTTGTTCTACTTCTGAATGTGTTAGTTTAGGTAGGTAGTGTTTTTCCAGGAATTCATCCATTTCTTCTAGGTTTTCAAATTTGTTAGAGTACAATTTTTCATAATAATCTGAAAAGATTCTTTTAATTTCATTTGGTTCTGTTGTGATGTGGTCCTTCTCATTTCTTATTCGGGTTATTTGTTTCCTTTCCTGTATTTCTTTAGTCAGTCTAGCCAATGGTTTATCAATTTTGTTAATTTTTTCAAAGAACCAGCTTTTGGCTTTGTTAATTCTTTCAATTGTTTTTCTGTTCTCTAATTCATTTAGTTCAGCTCTAATTTTTATTATTTGTTTTCTTCTGGTGCCTGATGGATTTTTTTGTTGCTCAGTTTCTGTTTGTTCAAGTTGTAGGGACAGTTCTCTGATTTTGGCTCTTTCTTCTTTTTGTATGTGTGCATTTATTGATATAAATTGGCCTCTGAGCACTGCTTTTGCTGTGTCCCAGAGGTTTTGATAGGAAGTATTTTCATTCTCGTTGCTTTCTATGAATTTCCTTATTCCCTCCTTGATGTCTTCTATAACCCAGTCTTTTTTCAGGAGGGTATTGTTCATTTTCCAAGTATTTGATTTCTTTTCCCTAGTTTTTCTGTTATTGATTTCTAGTTTTATTGCCTTGTGGTCTGAGAAGATGCTTTGTAATATTTCGATGTTTTGGACTCTGCAAAGGTTTGTTTTATGACCTAATATGTGGTCTATTCTAGAGAATGTTCCATGTGCACTAGAAAAAAAAGTATATTTTGCAGCACTTGGGTGGAGAGTTCTGTATAAGTCAATGAGGTCAAGTTGGTTGATTGTTGTAATTAGATCTTCCGTGTCTCTGTTGAGCTTCTTACTGGATGTCCTGTCCTTGTCCGAAAGTGGTGTGTTGAAGTCTCCTACTATAATTGTGGAGGTATCTATCTCACTTTTCAATTCTGTTAAAATTTGATTTATGTATCTTGCAGCCCTGTCATTGGGTGCATAAATATTTAATATGGTTATGTCTTCCTGATCAATTGTCCCTTTTATCATTATATAGTGTCCTTCTTTATCCTTTGTGGTGGATTTAAGTCTAAAGTCTATTTTGTCAGAAATTAATATTGCTACTCCTCTTCTTTTTTGCTTATTGTTTGCTTGATATACTTTTTTCCATCCTTTGAGTTTTAGTTTGTTTGTGTCTCTAAGTCTAAGGTGTGTCTCTTGTAGGCAGCATATAGATGGATTGTGTTTCTTTATCCAGTCTATGACTCTCTGTCTCTTTATTGGTGCATTTAGTCCATTTACATTCAGGGTAATTATAGATAAATAAGTTTTTAGTGCTGTCATTTTGATGCCTTTTTATGTGTGTTGTTGACAATTTCATTTTTCCACATACTTTTTTGTGCTGAGGTGTTTTTCTTAGTAAATTGTGAGATCCTCATTTTCATAGTGCTTGACTTTATGTTAGTTGAGTCGTTACGTTTTTCTTGGTTTTTATCTTGAGTTATAGAGTTGTTATACCTTTTTGTGGTTACCTTATTATTTACCCCTATTTTTCTAAGTAAAAACCTAACTTGTATTGTTCTATATTGCCTTGTATCACTCTCCATATGGCAGTTCAATGCCTCCTGTATTTAGTCCCTCTTTTTGATTATTGTGATCTTTTACCTATTGACTTCCATGATTCCCTGTTATGTGTATTTTTTTTTTAATTAATCTTAATTTGTTTGTTTTTGTGATTTCCGTATTTGAGTTGATATCAGGATGTTCTGTTTTGTGACCTTGTGTTGTGCTGATATCTGATATTATTGGTTCTCTGACCAAACAATATCCTTTAGTATTTCTTGTAGCTTTGGTTTGGTTTTTGATAATTCTCTAAACTTGTGTTTGTCTGTAAATATCTTAATTTCGCCTTCATACTTCAGAGAGAGTTTTGCTGGATATATGATCTTTGGCTGGCAGTCGTTCTCCTTCAGTGTTTGTATATGTCGTCCCATTCCCTTCTTGCCTGCATGGTTTCTGCTGAGTAGTCAGAACATGTTCTTATTGATTCTCCCTTGAAGGAAACCTTTCTTTTCTCCCTGGCTGCTTTTAAAATTTTCTGTTTATCTTTGGTTTTGGTGAGTTTGATGATAATATGTCTTGGTGTTTTTCTTTTTGTATCAATCTTAAATGGGGTTCGATGAGCATCTTGGATAGATATCCTTTCATCTTTCATGATGTCAGGGAAGTTTTCTGTCAGGAGTTCTTCAACTATTTTCTCTGTGTTTTCTTTCCCCCCTCCCTGTTCTGGGACTCCAATCACCCACAGGTTATCCTTTTTGATAGAGTCCCACATGATTCTTAGGGTTTCTTCATTTTTTTTAATTCTTTTATCTGATTTTTTTTCAGCTATGTTGGTGTTGATTCCCTGGTCCTCCAGATGTCCCAGTTTGCATTCTAATTGCTCGAGTCTGCTCCTCTGACTTCCTAGTGCGTTGTCTAATTCTGTTATTTTATTGTTAATCTTTTGTATTTCTACATGTTGTCTCTCTATGGATTCTTGCAACTTATTAATTTTTCCAGTATGTTCTTGAATAATCTTTCTGAGTTCTTCAACAGTTTTATCAGTGTGTTCCTTGGCTTTTTCTGCAGTTTGCCTAATTTCATTTGTGGTATCATTAAGCATTCTGTAAAGTAGTTTTTTATATTCTGTATCTGATAATTCCAAGATTGTATCTTCATTTGGGAAAGATTTTGATTCTTTTGTTTGGGGGGTTGGAGAAGCTGTCGTGGTCTGCTTCTTTAAGTGGTTTGATATGGATTGTTGTCTCCGAGCCATCACTGGGAAACTAGTTTTTCCAGAAAATCCGCTAAAAAAAAAATGCAGTCAGATCCCTATCAGAGTTCTCCCTCTGGCTCAGGTTATTCAGATGTTAATGAAGCCGCCTGGGGAGGGTGGGGGAGGGAACAGAGAGATAGGAGAGTAGCACCTCAGAATATAGCCAGAGTTGCTTGTCTTGCTTGGAATGGCTATTATATCTGAGATTCCCGCAGGCGCGTCGCCTATGTGTGCTGGCTGTGTGGAGATTGCCCCTGGGGGGTCTGGCCCGCTGGAGTCACGGTCAGATCCTCCGCTTCCAGCCCCACGCCCAGCGTCAAGGCTCCCCTACTGGGACGGTGGACTCTCGACTCCAAAATCAGTCGCTGCCTCCCGGGGACTTCTCGTCCCTCCAGCCGCGTGGCCGTGCCGCCTCCGAGAACCAGTTTGGCCTCCTCCCGGGGTTAGTTCAGATGGGTGGAGCAGCTCCCCGTGCTTGTGCCGTGACCGAGTGTCCCGGCTGGGACGCTGTTCTCCCCGCTCCAATACCAGTCGCTGCCTCCCGGGGACTTCTTCTACTGGCTGAGTCCCACGCCGCCCGCGCAACCCGGCTGGTCCCCTTCCCGGGGTTAGTTCAGGGGAGTGGAGCAACTGTCCATGTTTATGCCTTACCTGCGTCCAGTCCAAATCCCTGCGGGACGGTTCCCCGGCTCGGACGCTGCTCTTTCTGCTCCAAGACCAGTCACTGCCTCCCAGGGACTTCTCCTACCGGCTGCGTCCCACACCGCCCGCGGAACCGGCTGGTCCCCCTCCCGGGGTTAGTTCAGGGGGGTGGGGCAGCTCTCTGTGCTTGTGCCGTACCTGACTGGTATGCTGGCTCCAGGCTCTGGAAACAATCGCTGCTTCCCCGTATTAGTTCGTTCTCCGTCTTTAAATCTGTGTTTGTTGTTCAGGGTTCGTAGATTGTTATGTATGTGATCGATTCACTTGTTTTTCCATGTCTTTGTTGTAAGAGGGATCCGAGGTAGCGTCTGCCTAGTCCGCCATCTTGGCTCCGCCCCTCCCATTTAATTTTAAGGACTGAACTTTTAACCACTACCCTGGTGTCACAATGGTTAAGTGCTTAGCTGCTAACCAAAATGTTGGTGGTCCGAGCCCACTCAGCAGCTCCACAGGAGTTGGACATGGAGATCTGCTTCCCTAAAGATTACAGCCAAGAAAACTCTATGGGGCAATTGTAAAAACCTGTGAGGTGTTTGAATTTTGCATTCATGAGTCGGAGCCTAACAACAACAACAACGCGCTTATGTAGTGATAATGACCAGCATACAGTGATGTTTAACGTGATAGCAGTGTGCCAAACATCTATTACATCTTTTAACTTATAAGATCCAGAGGAGGTATGTACAAGTAGCATTTTCTTTTTATAAATGAGCAACCAAGACAGAAAATCTAAGAAAAATTTCCAAGGTTACTAAACAAGCCCCTCTATCTTTGTTCATATGAACATTTTCTATTTAATTCAGTGACTGGAATAATTAAATCATCCTTTAAATGTGACCTCAGTGTTCTCAGGAGTACATAAAGGACCATGCGTACTTAAAGAGCTGTTGAATTCTGGTGAATGCTTTGAGATTTGCGATGTTTGTTTCTTAACCTGCAGCTTTACTTTGATTGTAACTGGATTTCCGTTCACTCTGCTTTATGAGTAGGAATTTCATGAAAAGACAAAAAGGATGACAGTGATGTACAGTTAATCAGGATTTCTAATAAAATCATTCTGAAAGAAAGAAAATAGCCAATGCCAATTCATGAGTAATTACTGATCTGCAAATTAAGGGAGCTGTATACCACGAGATTTTTTTTTTTCCTACAGACTGAAAAACAGTTTAAGTTAACATATCATGAATAAAGGTATTTGAATAAAGTGGTTTTTGTGGTACATGCTGGTGTATAGTGGTTAAGAGCTCAGCTGCTGACCAAAAGGTTAGCAGTTTCAACCCCCTAGCCACTCCTTGGAAACCCTGTGGGGCAATTCTACTCTGTCCTATAGGATCGCTATGAGTCAGAACTGACTCGACGATGATGGGTTTGGTTTGGTTTGACACAGAATTCCCACTATTTACATGAATTATTTTCGGTCAAGTTGATTTCACTTTTATTGACATTACCAAAAAAAATAAAAAAATAACCATTGCCTTCTTGTCAATTCCAACTCACAATGACCCTATAGGACAGAGTAGAACTGCCCCATAGGGTTTCTAAGGAGCGGTTGGTGAATTCAAACTGCTGACCTTTTGTTTAGCAGCTGAGCTGTTATAACTAACAACTCATCTTGCTTCACTTTTTTTTTCCA
The DNA here is from genome assembly GCF_030014295.1 of Loxodonta africana. Classification (NCBI taxonomy): domain Eukaryota; kingdom Metazoa; phylum Chordata; class Mammalia; order Proboscidea; family Elephantidae; genus Loxodonta; species Loxodonta africana. Next base: position 127,762,002 of record NC_087349.1, on the reverse strand, counting down.
TTTAACTCCTCTCTGTTTTTTTTTTTAGCTTTTATTGTGCTTTAAGTGAAAGTTCACAAATCAAGTCAGTCTCTCATATAAAAACTTATATACACCCCTCTATACACTCCTAACTGCTCTCCCCCTAATGAGACAGCACACCCACTCCCTCCACTCTGTTTTTGTGTCCATTCAGCCAGCTTCTGACCCCCTCTGCTCTCATATCTTCCTTCCAGACAGGAGATGCCAACATAGTCTCATATATCCACTTAATCCAAGAAGCCCACTCCTCACCAGCATCATCTTTCATCCCACAGTCCAGTCCAATCCCTGCCTGAAGAGCTGGCTTTGGGAATGGTTCCCATCTTGGGCTAACAGAAGATCTGGGGACCATGACCTCCAGGGGTCCCCCAGTCTCAGTCAAACCATTAAGTCTGGCCTTTTTACGAGAACTTGGGATCTGCATCCCACTCTTCTCCTGCTCCCTCAGGGGTTCTCTGTTGTGTTCCCTGTCAGGGCAGTCATCGGTTATAGCCGGGCACCATCTAGTTCTTTTGGTCTCAGGCTGATGCCATCACTGGTTTATGTGGTCTTTTCTGTCTCTTGGGCTCATAATTACCTTGAATCTTTGGTATTCATTCTCCTTTGCTCCAGGTGGGTTGAGACCAATCGATGCATCTTAGATGGCTGCTTGCTAGCGTTTAAGGCCCCAGAAGCCACTCTCCAAAGTGGGATGCAGAATGTTTTGTTAAAAGATTTTATTTTGCCAATTGACCTAGATTTCCACTGAAACCATGGTCCCCAAACCCCCGCCCCTGCTACACTGGCCTTCGAAATGTTCATTTTATTCGGGAAACTTCTTTGCTTTTAGTTTAGTCCAGTTGTGCTGACCTGTCCTGTACTGTGTGTTAACTTTCCCTTCACCTAAAATAATTCTTATCTACTGTCTTACCCCTCTCCCTCCCTCCTTCTCTCTCCCCTCTCGTAACCATCAAAGAATATTTTCTTCTCTGTTTAAACTATTTCTCCAGTTATTATAATAGTGGTCTTGGACAATATTTGTCCTTTTGCAACTGACTAATTTCACTCAGCATAATGCCTTCCAGGTTTCTCCATGTTATGAAATGTTTCACAGATTGCTCACTGTTCTTTATCAATGCGTAGTATTCCATTGTGTGAATATACCACAATTTATTTAACCATTCATCCGTTGATGGACACCTTGGTTGCTTCTATCTTTTTGCTATTGTAAACAATGCTACAGTGAACATGGGTTCTCTAGGATCTTTTCTAATTTTGGGGTAAAAAAAATGGGGACACAAGTTTAATTCTCTCAAATAAGTGTCACTGACTCTACAAGGAAGTCCCTGGGTGGTTCAAATGGTTAATGTGCTCAGCTGCCAATAGAAAGTTTGGAGGTTCAAGTCCACCCAAAAGTGCTGGGAAGGAAGGGCTGGTGATTTACTTCTAAGAAATCAGCCAGTAAAAAAGGCCTGCCTTGAGCATTGTGCTCTTTTAAGAACTATCTATATGGGATCAAATTGACAACAACAACTCAAAAGATTAGATAGGAACCTTAGGGGCAGTGAGTTTATGTTAATGGAGGGAGAACAACTCAGGGAAGGAGGGTGAGAATGGTTGCACAACTCCAAGAATATAATCAATGTCACTGAATTGTACACATAGAAACTGTTGGATTGGTATATGCTTTGCTGTGTATATTCTCCACAACAACAAAATAAATAAAATTTAGGAAAAAAAGAAAAGACCTGTGGGGTACAGCTCTGCTCTAAGACATATGGGGTCACCATGAATTGGCATTGACTTGATGGCAACTGATTGGTCCATATCAGGTGTTTGAATCTTGCATTTGTGTGTGTATGCAAACACAGATATATCATGGGAAGAAGCCAAGAAGGACATATGGGTGTGTGCACGCGTGTGCATGTGTGTGTCTCGTGAAATGTGGGTAAATTGCCTGGTAATAGCAATAGCATTAACTTCTTGCTTCTCTCCTATGTTTTGGTGGTTTAGGAAAAACACGTGAATTTACCGCCAGGGTAGAGGACATCTGTTTGGAGCATTTTCTTTCCTGATCCTTAGTTCTAAGCCATTACACAGGCAGTCTCAGTTGTCTAACTTCATATTGCCATATATGTTCCTTCTGCATTTGTGACTGTTATTAGAAAAAGAAATAATCATTCTAAAGAGCAATTTTATTTGTCTTTACTTGGTAGTAATAGTCAAAACATTTGGTCAAGCTGTCTTAGAAACTGAAGCTAAAATCAATGATATAGTCTAAAAATCTTCACTTTTAAGCATGTTGAATATCTAAATTTACTTTTTATTTGCTGATTTATTTGTTGATATTTATAGTTTCAAATTGGCACTCCAAAATGAAATCCCCTTCAGATGCCTGGGCTTTAAGGGTCTTTTTGCTCATTCATTAGAATTCAGTAGGCATTAGTTTGAGTGAGTTTGCCTAACCATTAACAGTTGTGGGCAAAACTACTTTCTTTTCCAGCCTGAGATCCTCGGGCTTCAATGAGCAGGGTGGGTGCTTGTGAGTATGTGAATGTATCTGAGGTCACAGATGGAAGAGCTTCATAATTCAAATTCCATATCAGGGGAAGATGAGGAATTCAGATGGGAGTTAACGATGCATGTCCCAGGTGATAGCAGCTGTGCGAAGTGACAGGGGACACCTGGGTAACTTTCTTTCACAAGGCGGGGTGAGGAAGCCCATGGTAGGGCTGCAGCCTTTTCTGTGCGGCTGCTGACCATTCTCCTAACACAGCTCGGCTCCTCCCACACATTCTTCAAGTCCTGCCAGTTACACAGTCCTGGAACACCTGCTCAGCTTAAAAATCAGGTGTTTTGAGAAATACCTGACCAGGTTGTTAACAAGTGCACCAGAGAGAGTGGCGTTTTTAGAAGTAATTACACATATATCTGCATCTGGACAAGGCTAGAAAAGGAGACAGAAGAGGAAAATATGTATATATGTATAATGTGTGTGTCTGTGAAGCTGCTGTTCCTTTCTTATCTCAACAGTGCGTGTGACAAAGCAACTTACACTTATATAGCATCATGCACAGAGTGCTTTTATGTTGGGTATTTAACTCACTGGGGGGAGAAGCTCCCTCTTTTAAATTAACATCGAAGCAGAAGTTTATTTTCAGGGTGGGAATTCAAATGTTTGTGCATATTTTTTAGTTGGCAAGTCATTTTCTCCCCTGGGACAGACAGATAAGAGGCCATTAAATCTAGTCCAGCTGACTGAGAATTCAGCAAATCAAATGGCAGATAAAGAACTGAAATATGAACTACATATCAAATTCTGAACTGAGGCAGTTTAGGGAAAGAAATGTTTCAATGAGGTTGATGTGAATTTGCTTTTGAAAAGTATGTGTTCTACAAATACTGGGAAATGGAAGAAAAAAAGTCACCAAAATAGGTTAAATGAGAGAAAATACATGATTGATCATCAGAAGTCAGCACCTAAAACGTCTGTGCTTTTCAGTTTTACGAACAATCAAGGGCAAAATGATAGTCGAGTGTTCTCATTCAGCGCTTGTTCTATGAAAAAATAATACCGATCCAGGACAACCTGAACCCCGGGTGTGTTTTCCCCTCCAGTGCCATCAATAGCTCACTCCAAGAAGATACAATATTTTTCAGAGTAGAAAATTAAAAACGATGGATCAAGTAATGACGAGAGAGAGAAGAAACCAAGCTTCCATACCGTGCTCTCGTTAATTCTGTGTCTGCTGGTGGCTGCCACATGCTGGCTTTGCTTGGCCATGATTCTTACAACCATATATGAGCTCATGCCTTTTGGTTTGGGTTCAAACATGATGCTCGTTATTCCTATAAAAGCCTTCATATTCCATAAGAGATGGAATACAGCATTTTACATTATTTTGTTTGTAACACGGCATTCCTTAGTTGAGTTACTTAGGATGCGTGGTGTGATACCTACACAGTCTCCCAGGGCCCTGGCTCAGGAGCCTCACACTTCGTTTAATGAACTTCTGCCACTCTCTTGCCATGTTTAATAATTTTTGAACAACAACAGCAAAAAATGTTGCTGTCAAGTTGACTCAAATTCATGGCAACCCCAAGTGTTTCAAAGTAGAGCTGCGCTTCACGAGGTTTTTAATAACTGACTTTTTGGGAGCAGATCACCAAGACTTCCTTCCCAGGCACCTCTGGGAGGGCTCAAACCTCCAACTTCTCAGTTAGCACCCAAGTGTGTTAACCATTTGCATCACCCAGGGACTATAATTTTTGAATAAGGGCCCTACATTCTCATTTTGCACTGGGTCTCACAAATCACGTTGCTGGTCCTGTGTATTGGAATAAAAACTCAGCAACAGAGAAACCAAGGTCAGAAGCTCAGCCATGGGGCTTATAGCTGAGTGAACTTGCATGAGCTAGTTGGTCTTAAAGAGCTATTTCAATGTTTTTTTATAAAATGTAGGTTAACTGCCTATCTCACAGGGCTGTACTGAGGATGTAATAAAAATAAAACATGTAAAGAGCCTAGCTCAAGAAAGGGCAAATACAGTTTCTATCTCAGGAGCCAGCTCACGTCAATGTCCTCGAGGGCTGTGTGAGGGACGCTGGGCCCAACCAGCCTTCCTAGAAAAATCTCCAAGGTTGAGACAAGCATCAAGGCAAGATGGGCAGCAGCCTGTGGCTCTGACTTAGCACAGCAGCTGACTCTTGATGTTGTTGTTGTCAGCTCCCTTGCTTCCGAGGTGCCTCTAGGTGGATTTGAACTGCCAACCTTTCAGTTAGTAGTCCAGAGCTTAACCATTTGTGCCACCCAGGATTCTTGATGAATGCACAATAAATCTCCAATTTGATCTCCTGTTTCTCTGTTTTGCCTGTACCCACATTAAATCCCGGGTGGCTTCCTCTGATAATCTTTAGCCCGGAATTCTGGAGCAAAATTCCCCTGTAGAAAATAGATATTATCTGTGTCTAAATCAGGCCTCAAATTCTTGATTTGTGACTTAAAGCCTTACTGTGAAAGTTGCAAGCTTGTATTTTTAAATCCCCACTATTTATGAGATATAAATGTGCTTTATTTTCCCAGGTTATCATTAAGCAAGGAGCCCTGGTACCACACTGGTTAAGCTCTCAGCCTTTAACCAAAAAGCTGGCAGTTCAAACCCATCAGCCACTCTGTGGGACAGCGATGTGTCAGTCTGCTTTCATAAAGATTATGGCTTTGGAAACCGTATAGGACACTTATACTCTGTCCTATAGGGTTGCTATTAATTAGAATCGACTTGGTGGCAGTGGAATATATCATTAGGACATCAGTACTAGTTCATGGTTATGGTCAGTTTTACAGCTTAAGTCACCCCCTTTACATGCTGCTTCTATGAAATGGCAGCCATAGGCTCGTGGACTGCTTTCTTATAAGTTGTATGTATTTACAGAACTGGCCTCATTGGAAGGGTCTTCTGCGTGGGGTGAAGGCACAATGCTTCTGGCTGCAGGTCAGAGCACTCTTTAAGTGGTTTCAAAGGCACTGTTGAGATCCACTAGGTTCTCTGTTCCTGTTTTTTTTTTTTAAGCTGAATGTTTTGTTTTTGATGGGTATGTGAGTATAATTAAAAGACTTTAAAATGCAACACAGAACTTGAACAAGGGGATTTGTGGGATGGGGGAGTACAGGGATCTTGTCTGGACAAGATCAGTTCTACTCTTGACTTGTAAGTCTTCTGATCTAAATAGGCTTTTCTAATTGAAAGAAGTATTCTTCCACATAAGTAATTAAAACAGCAGAAATTGAATGATGAGTTAGTTAGTTCATTCATAGCAATTAACAGATTAGTAAACTGAGGCCATACAATTTTTAGTGGAAAAATTCAAATAAAACAGGGACTATTGGAAACTATGGGGCAGTTCTACTCTGTCCTATAGGGTCACTATGAGTCGGAATTGACTCGAAAGCACTGGGTTTGGTTTGGTTTTTATAACCTATTCAGGAGCTCTGATGGCACAGTGGTTAAAATCTTGGCTGCTAACCAATGGTTAATAGTTCAAATCAACCAGCCGGTCCTTGGAAACCCTATGGGGCGGTTCTACTTTGTCCTGCAGGGTTGCTGTGAGTCAGAATTGACTTGATGGCAGTGTTTTTTTTTGTTTCTTTGTTTGTTTTGGTGTAACCTATTCAAATTCTATCATAAAACCAAACATATGTGAGTTTAACTTCATAAACCAGTATCTCCAGATGCTAATCACCTTTGGGTTAAATGGCCACAGGCTTTCTTGCTTCCCCAAGAGCCAGCTGGGCGTCCTGTCAGGTTGAACCAGCCCTGAGAGTTTTTCTGACTAGGCATCCCTTTCACGTGCAATGGGTAGCTCTGAACCTCAGTGGACCTCCCAGGCCCACACTAGATCAAAAAGCCAGTGTTGGACCAAATCAAGTCCAACCTGAGACTTGGTTTCTTTTTTTTAATTATTATTATTTTATTATGCTTAAGGTGAAGGTTTACATTGCAAAGTAGTTTCTCAATCAAAAATTTATACACAAATTGTTTTGGGACATTGGTTGCAATCCTCGCAATGTGTCAGCACTTTCCCGCCTTCTCTTTACGCTCTGGGTTCCCTGTGTCCGTTCCTCCATTTTTTTCCTGTCTCTTTTTGCCTACTTGTCTTTATTTTTAGGCAGGTGTTGTCCATTTGGTCTCATATACTCGACTGAACTAAGAAGCACATGTATTATTGTTTGTTTTATATGCCTGTCTAATCTTTGACTGAAAGGCAGACTTTAGGAGTAGCTTCAGTTCTTAATTAGAAGGGTACCTGAGAGTAGATTTTGAGGGCGTATTTCTTCTCTACCAACCTTGTGGGCACCTCACTTAGTTTCTAAGCCTCAATTAATTCATCTGCAAATTCACAATAATGATAATCCCTGCTCAGTTTCCTTCAAACCAGTATTTTAAGAACATTGTTAGAAAATATAAACCAACATGCTTTCTAAACTGCTCTATCAATTTAATATAGCAATGTTAATACTTGCATATTATAATAGGTATAATGTTAATAGTAGTCGAGAAATCAAACGATGCATTGCATTGGGCAAATCAACAGCAAAAGACCTCTTTAAAGTGTTAAAAAGCAAAGATGTCACTTTGAGGACTAAGGTACCCCTATCCCAAGCTATTGGAAACCCTGATTGTGCAGTGGTTAAGAGCTATGGCTGCTAAACATAAGGTCAGCTGTTCAAATCCACCAGGTGCTCAATAGAAACCCTATGGGGCAGTTCTACTCTGTCCTAAAGGGTCACTATGAGTCAGAATTGACTTGACGGCAAGGGTTTTTTTTTCTTTTTTTGGTTTAGCCCAATCACCTCATATGCATGCCAAAGCTGAACAATGAGTAAAAAAGACCAAAGAAGGCTTGAGGAATTTGAATTATGGTGTTGGCAAAAAATATTGAATATACCATGGACTGCCAGAACGTCGAACAAATTTGTCTTGGAGGAAGTAGAGCCAGAATGCTCCTTAGAAGAAAGGGCGGCGAGAGTTCTTACACACTTTGGACATGTTTTCAGGAGAAGGACATCACGCTTGGTAAAGCAGAAGGTCAGCAAAAAACAGGAAGACCTTTGACAAGATGGATTGACACAGGGTTGGAACAATGGGCTCAAACATAATGAGTGTGGGGGGGCAACATTTCGTTCTGTTATACATAGGGTCACTAGGAGTCTGAACCAACCCAAGGCACCTAGCACAACGACAACATTGTTGAATTAACATAATAATATTTCTAAACTATCTCAGTGAGATAACTCGAAAAACAGTGATTTAAATAGTTTAAATAATAATTTCAGTTATTTTTAGAAATTTATGCGCTACAAGTGGATTTCCAAAGTGACTCAAATGGGGCCGAATAGGTTTTTTTTTTTTTTAATTTTTACTGTGCTTTAAGTGAAAGTTTACAATCGAGTCAGCCTCTCATACAAAAGTTTATATACACCTTGCTATATACTCCTAATTCAATGCCCTCTAATAAGACAGGACACTCCTTCCCTCTACTCACTGTCCATTTTCGTGTCCATTTGGCCAGCTTCTGACCCCCTCTGCCCTCTCATCTGCCCTCCAGACAGGAGATGCCAACATACTCTCATGTGTCTACTTGATCCAAGAAGCTCACTCCTCACCAGTATCATTTTCTTTCCCATAGTCCAGTCCAATCCCTGTCTGAAGAGTTGGCTTTGGGAATGTTTTCTGTCTTGGGCTAACAGAAGGCCTGGGGACCATGACCTCTGGGGTCTTTCTAGTCTTACTCAGACCATTAAGTCTGGTCTTTTTATGAGAATTTGGGGTCTGCATCCCACTACTCTCCTGCTCTCTCAGGGGTTCTCTGTTGTGCTCCCTGTCAGGGCAGCCATCGGTTGTAGCCAAGCACCATCTAGATCTTCTGGTCTCAGGCTGATGTAGGCTCTGGTTTATGTGGTCCTTTCTGTCTCTTGGGCTCATAATTACCTTGTGTCTTTGGTATTTTTCCATCTCCTTTGCTCCAGATGGGTTGAGACCAACTGATGCATCTTAGATGGCCACTTTCTAGCATTTAAGATCCCAGAGGCCACTCTCGAAAGTGGGGTGCAGAATGTTTTCTTAAAAGATTTTATTACGCCAGTTGACTTGAATGTCCCCTGAAACCACGTTCCCCAAACCCCGACCTCTGCTACGCTGGCCTTTGATGCATTCAGTTTATTCAGGAAACTTCTTTGCTTTTAGTTTAGTCCAGTTGTGCTGACCTTGCCTGTAAACTGTTGTCTTTCTGTGCTTTTTTACTATCTAATTAGTGAAAACTCCTCTCCCTCCCTCCCTCCCTCCCCCTTGTTGTAACCATCAAAGAATATTTTCTTCTCTGTTTAAACTATTTTTTCAGTTCTTATAATAGTGGTCTTATACAATATTTGTCCTTTTGCAACTGACTAATTTCACTCAGCATAATGCCTTCCAGATTCTTCCATGTTATGAAATGTTTCACAGATTCCTCACTGTTCTTTATCGATGCGTAGTATTCCATTGTGTGAATATACCATAATTTATTTATCCATTCATCTGTTGATGGGCACCTTGGTTGCTTCCATCTTTTTGCTATTGTAAACAGTGCTACAATAAACATGGCTGTGCATATATCTGTTTGTGTAAAGGCTCTTATTTCTCTAGGATATATTCCAAGGGGTGGGATTGCTAAATCGTATGGTAATTCTATTTCTAGTTTTTTAAAAAAAAAAAAACAAAAAAGAAGAAGCGCCAAATCGATTTCCAAAGTGGTTGTACCATTTTACATTCCCACCAGCAGTGTATAAGTGTTCCAGTCTCTCCACAGCCTCCCCAACATTTATTATTTTATGTTTTTTGGATTAATGCCAGCCTCGTTGGAGTGAAAGGGAATCTCATTGTAGTTTTGATTTGCATTTCTCTAATGGTTAATGATTGTGAGCATTTCCTCATGTATCTGTTGGCTACCTGAATGTCTTCTTTAGTGAAGTGTCTGCTCATATCTTTTGCCCATTTTTTAATTGGGTTATTTGTCTTTTTGTAGTTGAGTTTTTGCAGTATCATGTAGATTTTGGTTCGTAGATTTTAGAGATCAGGCACTGATCAGAAATGTCATAGCTAAAAATGTTTTCCTAGTCTGTAGATAATCTTTTTACTCTTTTGGTGAAGTCTTTGGATGAGCATAGGTGTTTGATTTTTAGGAGCTCCCATTTATCTAGTTTGGCTTCTGCATTGTTAATAACGTTTTGTATACTGTTTATGCCATGGATTAGGGCTCCTAACGTTGTCCCTATCTGTCCCTATTTTTACTTCCATGATCTTTATCTTTTTAGATTTTATATTTAGGTCTTTGATCCATTTTGAGCTCATTTTTGTGCACGGTGTGAGGTATGGGTCTTGTTTCATTTTTTTGCAAATGGATATCCAGTTTAGCCAGCACCATTTGTTAAAAAGACTGTCTTTTCCCTATTTAACTGACTTTGGGCCTTTGTCAAATATCAGCTGCTCCTATGTGAATGGATTTATGTCTGGATTCTCAATTCTGTTCCATTTGTCCATGTATCTGTTGTTGTACCAGTACCAGGCTGTTTTGTCTACTGTGGAGGTATAATAGGTTCTAAAATCAGGTAGAGTGAGGCCTCCCACTTTGTTCTCCTTTTTCAGTAATGCTTTACTTGTCCGGGGCCTCTTTCCCTTCCATATGAAGTTGGTGATTTTTTTCTCCATCTCATTAAGAATGTCGTTGAAATTTGAATCGGAATTGCATTAAATCTATAGATAGTTTTTGTAGAATAGACATTTTTACAATGTTAAGTCTTCCTATCCATGAGCAGGGTATGTTTTTCCATTTATGCAGGTCGATTTTGGTTTCTTGCAGTAGTGTCTTGTAGTTTTCTTTGTTTAGATCTTTTACATCTCTGGTAAGATTTATTCCTAAGTATTTTATCTTCGTGGGGGCTACTGTAAATGGTATTGATTTGGTGATTTCCTCCTCGATGTTCTTTTTCTTGGTGTAGAGGAATCCAACTGATTTTTGTAAATTTATCTTGTATCCTGATACTCTGCTGAACTCTTTTATTAGTTTTAGTAGTTTTCTTGAGGATTCTTTAGGGTTTTCTGTGTGTAAGATCATGTCATCTGCAAATAGAAATACTTTTACTTCTTCCTTACCAATCTGGATGCCCATTATTTCTTTACCTAGCCTAATTGCTCTGGCTAGGAGCTCTAGCACACTGTTGAGCAAGAGTGGTGACAAAGAACATCTTTTTCTGGTTCCCGATCTCAAGGGGAATGCTTTTAAACTTTCTCCATTTAGGATGATGTTGGCTGTTGTCTTTGTGTAAATGCCCTTAATTATGTTGAGGAATTTTCCTTCTATTCCTATTTTGCTGAGAGTTTTTGTCAGGAATGGCTGTTGAACTTTATCAAATACCTTTCTACATCAATTGATAAAATCGTGTGGTTCTTGTCTTTTGCTTTATTTGTATGATGGATTACATTAACTGTTTTTCTAATGTTGAACCATCCCCGCATACCTGGTATGAATCCCACTTGATCACGGTGAATCATTTTTTTGATATGTTGTTGAATTCCATTGGCTAGAATTTTTTTTTTTAATTAACTTTTATTAAGCTTCAAGTGAACGTTTACAAATCCACTCAGTCTGTCACATATAAGTTTACATATATTTCACTCCCTACTCCCACTTGCTCTCCCCCTCTTGAGTCAGCCCTTTCAGTCTCTCCTTTCCTGACAATTTTGCCAGCTTCCCTCTCTCTCTATCCTCCCATCCCCCCTCCAGACAAGAGTTGGTAACACAATCTCAAGCATCCACCTGATATAATTAGCTCACTCTTCATCAGCGTCTCTCTCCCACCCGCTGACCATTCCCTTTCATGTTTGATGAGATTCTTCGGGGATGGTTCCTGTCCTGTGCCAACAGAAGGTCTGGGGAGCATGGCTGCCGGGATTCCTCTAGTCTCAGTCAGACCATTAAGTTTGGTCTTTTTATGAGAATTTGGGGTCTGTATCCCACTGATCTCCTGCTCCCTCAGGGGTCCTCTGCTGTGCTCCCTGTCAGGGCAGTCGTCTATTGTGGCCGGGCACCAACTAGTTCTTCTGGTCTCAGGATGATGTAGGTCTCTGGTTCATGTGGCCCTTTCTGTCTCTTGGGCTCTTAGTTGCCGTGTGGCCTTGGTTTTCTTCATTTTCCTTTGCTCCAGGTGGGTTGAGACCAATTGATGCATCTTAGATGGCCGCTTGTTAGCATTTAAGAACCCAGATGCCACATTTCAAAGTGGGATGCAGAATGTTTTCATAATAGAATTATTTTGCCAATTGACTTAGAAGTCCCCTCAAACCATGTTCCCCAGACCCCCGCCCTTGCTCCGCTGACCTTTGAAGCATTCATTTTATCCCGGAAACTTCTTTGCTTTTGGTCCAGTCCAATTGAGCTGACCTTCCAAGTATTGAGTGTTGTCTTTCCGTTCACCTAAAGCAGTTCTTATCTACTGATTAATCAATAAAAAACCCTCTCCCACCCTCCCTCCCTCCCCACCTCGTAACCACAAAAGTATGTGTTCTTCTCAGGTTTACTATTTCTCAAGATCTTATAACAGTGATCTTATACAATATTTGTCCTTTTGCCTCTGACTAATTTCACTCAGCATAATGCCTTCCAGGTTCCTCCATGTTATGAAATGTTTCAGAGATTCGTCACTGTTCTTTATCGATGCGTAGTATTCCATTGTGTGAATATACCACAATTTATTTACCCATTCATCCGTTGATGGACACCTTGGTTGCTTCCAACTTTTTGCTATTGTAAACAGAGCTGCAATAAACATGGGTGTGCATATATCTGTTTGTGTGAAGGCTCTTGTATCTCTAGGGTATATTCCGAGGAGTGGGATTTCTGGGTTGTATGGTAGTTCTATTTCTAACTGTTTAAGATAATGCCAGATAGATTTCCAAAGTGGTTGTACCATTTGACATTCCCACCAGCAGTGTATAAGAGTTCCAATCTCTCCGCAGCCTCTCCAACATTTATTATTTTGTGTTTTTTGGATTAATGCCAGCCTTGTTGGAGTGAGATGGAATCTCATCGTAGTTTTAATTTGCATTTCTCTAATGGCTAATGATCAAGAGCATTTTCTCATGTATCTGTTGGCTGCCTGAATATCTTCTTTAGTGAAATGTGTGTTCATATCCTTTGCCCACTTTTTGATTGGGTTGTTTGTCTTTCTGTGGTTGAGTTTTGTCAGAATCATGTAGATTTTAGAGATCAGGCGCTGGTCTGAGATGTCATAGCTGAATATTCTTTCCCAGTCTGTAGCAGGTCTTTTTACTCTTTTGGTGAAGTCTTTAGATGAGCATAGGTGTTTGATTTTTAGGAGCTCCCAGTTATCGGGTTTCTCTTCATCATTTTTGGTAATGTTTTGTATTCTGTTTATGCCTTGTATTAGGGCTCCTAGGGTTGTCCCAATTTTTTCTTCCATGATATTTTTCGTTTTAGTCTTTATGTTTAGGTCTTTGATCCACTTGGAGTTAGTTTTTGTGCATGGTGTGAGGTATGGGTCCTGTATCATTTTTTGGCAAATGCATATCCAATTATGCCAGCACCATTTCTTAAAAAGGCTATCTTTTCCCCAATTAATTGACACTGGTCCTTTGTCAAATATCAGCTGCTCATACGTGGAAGGATCTATGTCTGGGTTCTCAATTCTGTTCCATTGGTCTATGTGCCTGTTGTTGTACCAGTACCAGGCTGTTTTGACTACTGTGGCTGTATAATAGGTTCTAAAATCAGGTAGAGTGAGGCCTCCCACTTTCTTCTTCTTTTTCAGTAGTGCTTTTTTTTTTTGCTTATCCGGGGCTTCTTTCCCTTCCATATGAAATCGGTGATTTGTTTCTCTATCCCCTTAAAATATGACATTGGAATTTGGATCGGAAGTGCGTTAAATGTATAGATGGCTTTTGGTAGAATAGACATTTTTACTATGTTAAGTCTTCCTATCCATGAGCAAGGTATGTTTTTCCACTTAAGTATGTCCTTTTGAATTTCTTGTAGTAGAGCTTTGTAGTTTTCTTTGTACAGGTCTTTTACATCCTTGGTAAGATTTATTCCTAAGTATCTTATCTTCTTGGGGGCTACTGTGAATGGTATTGATTTGGTTATTTCCTCTTCGGTGTTCTTTTTGTAGAAGTAGAGGAATCCAAGTGATTTTTGTATGTTTATTTTATAACCTGAGACTCTGCCAAACTCTTCTGTTAGTTTCAGTAGTTTTCTGGAGGATTCCTTAGGGTTTTTTGTGTATATAATCATGTCATCTGCAAATAGTGATAACTTTACTTCCTCCTTGCCAATCCGGATACCTTTTATTTTTTTGTCTAGCCTAATTGCCCTGGCTAGGACTTCCAGCACGATGTTGAATAAGAGCGGTGATAAAGGGCATCCTTGTCTGGTTCCCGTTCTCAAGGGAAATGCTTTCAGGTTCTCTCCATTTAGAGTGATATTGGCTGTTGGCTTTGCATAGATGCCCTTTATTATGTTGAGGAATTTTCCTTCAATTCCTATTTTGGTAAGAGTTTTTATCATAAATGGGTGTTGGACTTTGTCAAATGCCTTTTCTGCATCAATTGATAAGATCATGTGGTTTTTGTCTTTTGTTTTATTTTTGTGATGGATTACATTAATGGTTTTTCTGATATTAAACCAGCCTTGCATACCTGGTATAAATCCCACTTGATCAGGGTGAATTATTTTTTTGATGTGTTGTTGGATTCTATTGGCTAGAATTTTGTTGAGGATTTTTGCATCAATGTTCATGAGGGATATAGGTCTATAATTTTCTTTTTTTGTAATGTCTTTACCTGGTTTTGGTATCAGGGAGATGGTGGCTTCATAGAATGAGTTGGGTAGTATTCCGTCATTTTCTATGCTTTGGAATACCTTTAGTAGTAGTGGTGTTAACTCTTCTCTGAAAGTTTGGTAGAACTCTGCAGTGAAGCCGTCCGGGCCAGGGCTTTTTTTTGTTGGGAGTTTTTTCATTACCGTTTCAATCTCTTTTTTTTGTTATGGGTCTATTTAGTTGTTCTACTTCTGAATGTGTTAGTTTAGGTAGGTAGTGTTTTTCCAGGAATTCATCCATTTCTTCTAGGTTTTCAAATTTGTTAGAGTATAATTTTTCATAATAATCTGAAATGATTCTTTTAATTTCATTTGGTTCTGTTGTGATGTGGTCCTTCTCGTTTCTTATTCGGGTTATTTGTTTCCTTTCCTGTATTTCTTTAGTCAGTCTAGCCAATGGTTTATCAATTTTGTTAATTTTTTCAAAGAACCAGCTTTTGGCTTTGTTAATTCTTTCAATTGTTTTTCTGTTCTCTAATTCATTTAGTTCAGCTCTAATTTTTATTATTTGTTTTCTTCTGGTGCCTGATGGATTCTTTTGTTGCTCACTTTCTATTTGTTCAAGTTGTAGGGACAGTTTTCTGCTTTTGGCTCTTTCTTCTTTTTGTATGTGTGCATTTATTGATATAAATTGGCCTCTGAGCACTGCTTTTGCTGTGTCCCAGGGGTTTTGATAGGAAGTATTTTCATTCTCGTTGCTTTCTAAGAATTTCCTTATTCCCTCCTTGATGTCTTCTATAACCCAGTCTTTTTTCAGGAGGCTATTGTTCAGTTTCCAAGTATTTGATTTCTTTTCCCTAGTTTTTCTGTTATTGATTTCTAGTTTTATTGCCTTGTGGTCTGAGAAGATGCTTTGTAATATTTCGATGTTTTGGACTCTGCGAAGGTTTGTTTTATGACCTAATATGTGGTCTATTCTAGAGAATGTTCCATGTGCGCTAGAAAAAAAAGTATATTTTGCAGCACTTGGGTGGAGAGTTCTGTATAAGTCAATGAGGTCAAGTTGGTTGATTGTTGTAATTAGATCTTCCGTGTCTCTATTGAGCTTCTTACTGGATGTCCTGTCCTTCTCCGAAAGTGGTGTGTTGAAGTCTCCTACTATAATTGTGGAGGTATCTATCTCACTTTTCAATTCTGTTAAAATTTGATTTATGTATCTTGCAGCCCTGTCATTGGGTGCATAAATATTTAATATGGTTATGTCTTCTTGATCAATTGTCCCTTTTATCATTATATAGTGTCCTTCTTTATCCTTTGTGGTGGATTTAAGTCTAAAGTCTATTTTGTCAGAAATTAATATTGCTACTCCTCTTCTTTTTTGCTTATTGTTTGCTTGATATATTTTTTTCCATCCTTTGAGTTTTAGTTTGTTTGTGTCTCTAAGTCTAAGGTGTGTCTCTTGTAGGCAGCATATAGATGGATCTTGTTTCTTTATCCAGTCCGTGACTCTCTATCTCTTTATTGGTGCATTTCGTCCATTTACATTCAGCGTAATTATAGATAAATAAGTTTTTAGTGCTGTCATTTTGATGCCTTTTTATGTGTGTTGTTGACAATTTCATTTTTCCACATACTTTTTTGTGCTGAGGTGTTTTTCTTAGTAAATTGTGAGATCCTCATTTTCGTAGTGTTTGACTTTATGTTAGTTGAGTCGTTACGTTTTTCTTGGCTTTTATCTTGAGTTATGGAGTTGTTATACCTTTTTGTGGTTACCTTATTATTTACCCCTATTTTTCTAAGTAAAAACCTAACTTGTATTGTTCTATATCGCCTTGTATCACTCTCCATATGGCAGTTCAATGCCTCCTGTATTTAGTCCCTCTTTTTGATTATTGTGATCTTTTACCTATTGACTTCCATGATTCCCTGTTATGTGTATTTTTTTTTTAATTAATCTTAATTTGTTTGTTTTTGTGATTTCCCTATTTAAGTTGATATCAGGACGTTCTGTTTTGTGACCTTGTGTTGTGCTGATATCTGATGTTATTGGTTCTCTGACCAAACAATATCCTTTAGTATTTCTTGTAGCTTTGGTTTGGTTTTTGATAATTCTCTAAACTTGTGTTTATCTGAAAATATCTTAATTTTACCTTCATATTTCAGAGAGAGTTTTGCTGGATATATGATCCTTGGCTGGCAGTTTTTCTCCTTCAGTGTTTTGTATATGTCGTCCCATTCCCTTCTTGCCTGCATGGTTTCTGCTCAGTAGTCAGAACATATTCTTATTGATTCTCCCTTGAAGGAAACCTTTCTTTTCTCCCTGGCTGCTTTTAAAATTTTCTGTTTATCTTTGGTTTTGGTGAGTTTGATGATAATATGTCTTGGAGTTTTTCTTTTTAGATCAATCTTAAATGGGGTTCGATGAGCATCTTGGATAGATATCCTTTCGTCTTTCATGATGTCAGGGAAGTTTTCTGTCAGGAGTTCTTCAACTATTTTCTCTGTGTTTTCTGTCCCCCCTCCCTGTTCTGGGACTCCAGTCACCCGCAGGTTATCGTTCTTGATAGAGTCCCACATGATTCTTAGGGTTTCTTCATTTTTTTTAATTCTTTTATCTGATTTTTTTCCTGCTATGTTGGTGTTGATTCCCTGGTCCTCCAGATGTCCCAATCTGCATTCTAATTGCTCGAGTTTGCTCCTCTGACTTCCTATTGCGTTGCCGAATTCTGTAATTTTATTGTTAATATTTTGTATTTCTACATGTTGTCTCTCTATGGATTCTTGCAACTTATTAATTTTTCCACTGTGTTCTTGAATAATCTTTTTGAGTTCTTCAACAGTTTTATCAGTGTGTTCCTTGGCTTTTTCTGCAGTTTGCCTAATTTCATTTGTGATGTCTTTAAGCATTCTGTAAATTAGTTTTTTATATTCTGTATCTGATAATTCCAGGATTGTATCTTCACTTGGGAAAGATTTTGATTCTTTTGTTTGGGGGGGTTGGAGAAGCTGTCATGGTCTGCTTCTTTAAGTGGTTTGATATGGATTGTTGTCTCTGAGCCATCACTGGGAAACTAGTTTTTCCAGAAAATCCGCTAAAAAAAAAATGCAGTCAGATCCCTATCAGAGTTCTCCCTCTGGCTCAGGCTATTCGGATGTTAATGAAGCCGCCTGGGGAGGGTGGGGGAGGGAACAGAGAGATAGGAGAGTAGCACCTCAGAATATAGCCAGAGTTGCTTGTCTTGCTTGGAATGACTATTATATCTGAGATTTCCACGGGGCGTGTCGCCTATGTGTGCTGGCTGTGTGGAGATTGCCCCCGGGGGGTCTGGCCTACTGGAGTCACAGTCAGATCCTCCGCTTCCAGCCCCACGCCCAGCGTCAACGCTCCCCTGCTGGGACGGTGTACTCTCGACTCCAAAATCAGTCGCTGCCTCCCGGGGACTTCTCGTCCCTCCAGCCGCGTTGCCGTGCCGCCTCTGAGAACCAGTTGGGCCCCCTCCCAGGGTTAGTTCAGATGGGTGGAGCAGCTCCCCGTGCTTGTGCCGTGACCGAGTGTCCCGGCTGGGACGCTGTTCTCCCCACTCCAATACCAGTCGCTGCCTCCTGGGGACTTCTCCTACCGGCTGCATCCCATGCCGCCCACCCGAACCAGCTGGGCCCCCTCCCGGGGTTAGTTCAGGGGGGTGGAGCAGCTCTCCGTGTTTATGCCGTACCTGCGTCCAGTCCAAATCCCGGCGGGACGGTTCCCCGGTTGGGACGCTGCTCTCCCCGTTCCAAGACCAGTCACTGCCTCCCGGGGACTTCTTCTACCGGCTGCGTCCCACGCCGCCCGCGGAACCGGCTGATCCCCCTCCCGGGGTTAGTTCAGGGGGGTGGAGCAGCTCTCCGTGCTTGTGCCGTACCTGACTGGTACGCTGGCTTCAGGCTCTGAAAACAATCGCTGCTTCCCCATATTAGTTCGTTCTCCATCTCTAAATCTGTGTTTGTTGTTCAGGGTTTGTAGATTGTTATGTATGTGATCGATTCACTTGTTTTTCCGTGTCTTTGTTGTAAGAGGGATCCAAGGTAGCGTCTGCCTAGTCCGCCATCTTGGCTCCGCTTCTATTGGCTAGAATTTTGTTGAGGAGTTTTGCATCTGTGTTCATGAGGGATATAGGTCTGTAATTTTCTTTTTAGTAACGTCTTTACCTGGTTTGGGTATCAGGGATATGCTGGGTTCATAGAATTAATTTGGGAGTATTTCATCCTTTTCTGTGCTCTGAAATACCTTCAGTAGTAGTGGTGTTAACTCTTCTCTGATGTATACTTCATGCATAAGTGCAAAGAAAACTAACTTCAATATCCGGAGAAATAATCGATAGCATTTGTATTACTTTTGGGGGAAGGTAAGGAGAGAGATTGGCCATCTGATACTACATGAAGTTCTCCATGGATGTGAGGGACAAATCCCCAGATAAGGCTCTTGGAAAACAACCACAGGGTTTGGCATCACATGCATGGGTTAGCTCAACTCCATAGCCAGAATGCCTGGGTATAGATCTTAGTTTTGCCACTTAAAGTGAAATCGTAGGCAAGATACTTGGCTACTCCATGACTTAGATTCCTCATTTATAAATTGGGGAAAATATGATTGGGTTCTTATCAGGATTAAGTGTGAAAATATTGCTTAGAATAGTAATTGGTATTTTAAGTATTGCTAAATGTATTATTTAGGGTTTTAATAAATTATATAATTTGTATTCATTATCTTCATAAATCTTAGTTTCTTTTAGGCTTGCTTTGGAAGTAAAACAAAATACTGGTAACGTCATCATAAGTATACAATGAATATCTTTTTCAACTTGCTGATGTTATTAAAAAGTTCTGGCTTTTAGATTTTATTTACAATGTTAATAACTGCTAAGGATTTTGAATGTAATACGACAGAAAAGATATTTAGCAGGGAATGGATGGGACTATTAAGTTCTGCATGTTATGTTTCATGGTGATTCTGTTAAATAATACTGAAATCTATAAGTTAGGTCAGTGGTTTTCAAAGTGCGACCCAGGGACCCCTCAGGTCTCTAAGGCTATCACAGAAGGTTTCCAAGGTCAAAACTATTTTCATAGTAATACCAAGATGACGTTTGCCTTTTTCATTCTCATTATGCCTCAATTATTCAGTGATTTTTTTCAGAGACTGCATGACTTGTGATATTACAAAAATTGAATACAGATATCAGTCTGAGAATTCAACTGTCTTTTTTTAAAGCAGACTTTAAAGATATTTATTAGAATGTACATCAATGCCATTCTTCTCATTTTAATTTTGAAAAATGTTTTTTTTTAATAAAAGTATTTGTGCTATTTATGTTAACATGAATAGGTCTGTTACTGCTATTTTAATGATAAATACTAATGTTTCCATATTTTAATTTTTGATATAATTATCAAAAGGTATGACCCAATAAACAAAAGCTTTTTGGGGTTCTAAATAACACTTTAAGTGGTAAAAGGGTCCTGAGACCAAAAAGAATTGAGAACCAGTGACTTAGGCTGCCACTGAGTAGATTGTGACTCATGTTGACCCTGTGTGTTGCAGGGTAGATTTCCTCCATAGGGTTCCTTGGCTGTAATCTTTAGGGATACAGGTTGCTCAGCCTTTCTTCCAGGTTGCCACTCTGTGGGTTTGAGCCACCAACATTTAGGTTAGTAGTTAAGCAGAAGCTGTATTTGCCAGCCAGGGACCAGACTATCTTCAGGCTTTCAGAAATCCAGCAGAAACTGGTGTTTTCATGGAGTTGCCCAAGTTTCTGGGAAGTCCAAGATATAGGGCAAACGCATCCAGCCCACCTAGCCCAAACCCATCTGGACTAAGAGGGCATCTAGCTGCTGCCAATTTTTCCTTCCAGCCCCAGAGCCATTGATGCAACAAGTATGCAGGCCATGAGCATGACCCACTGGGGCTTTCTCTCTAGAGACAGTGAAAACACTGCTCAGTGGCATTTTCCAACTGGAAGGTAAAACACAGATAAAAAGTGATGGGAAAATTTAAATGTTTCATGTGTTATCATTTAAGGATTAAAAATAATATTTGACATTTCAATGGACGTGGTTTTGTTTTGTTTTATTTTATTTTACAAAGTCAAATTATCACATTTTTAGTAGTTAATTTACTGCTTTTATATACGTTTGACAGTTCAATACAATTTCCACAATTAAATTAGTTTCCCTTTTAATTCATGACTGCTGGGTTAGAAATTTGGGAAACGTACAAGATTGACCTCCCCGTGACCTCCTAGTGCTAAGTGCAGATCCACCAGTTTCACAGTAGGGCCTGTCCAAGCTTTATTAAATCATCAAGAAAGGACTCCTGCAGAGGCATCCTGATACCCCAAAGTCATTATCCCATTCAGGCTCCCTCATATTTGGCTGTTTTTGCCACTAATATTGATCAAGTGTTTGATGCACATTTGACTCCACTCTTTGTGACTTGGGTATTGCCCGCCAACCTCTTGTGGGGGAGACCCACCTCCCCTCCACCTTACCCAAGGGCTTTTCTTACTGCCTATATTCCCTTCCAGTATGACCCAGTCATGGTCTTTCTGAGATATTGCTTGGAAAACTATTACAGTTCATGGCAACACTAGTCCAGGAACCATGTATGTTTCTTCAAAATTTAGATAAGAAATGGTAAAGAAAATAATGACCCAAGTGGGCATTCCTCAGTTTTAGGGTTAGATGTACTCTCTGGATGCTGAAGTAGGCAACTGGGAGAAACAAAATACCAACTCAAACCTTGAAGAAATAGCACTTAGTAACTGAACATGTGCCACCCAATTTAAACTTTGCCAGCTGGGTTCCTAGCTAAATATGCTTTCAGACACATGGAATCACTACTGGGGAGGGATTTCTGCAGCTCTGATTCTTAGAATAAACTTATTGAACCATCAGGTAGGGAGCTTCCCAGTTTTGAGATCTCAATGCTAAAGGACTGGTAATGAGAGTCTATTCTACCTGATTTAGATATTTATATAACTTGCCAAGAGAACCTTTTGCTTAACATACCCCTCAGGGTCTGAAAAATGTGTTAAGTAGGTGGACAAAAGGCTTTGATTTTCCCTTCCTTTAGAGGGTAGGTAAATGCAGAACTACATGGTCCTGGAAATGAAATCAGTCAGGTAGTCGCAAGAACATTATCTTTGGCACTGACATTACCACAGGATTCGCATTTTCACATATTATGGGTTTGCAATTTCCAGTTGACTAAGGTAATTGGCAATTCAAGTGAGCAAGCTTAAAAACCTGTTTTTCTCTTTAACTAAAACATAACATAAAATCAGGATCAAATTTTTGTTCCACAACCATGGAAATGGCTTATTTCCAGGAATGTTTAGAGAGTATAATAGTTCATACCCAGATGTAGCTGCAGAGCAGCCTCTGAGAAATGGTTGTTTTCTTGTATATAATTCCAACCTTCCACCCATGTTAATTGCTAGTGACATTTTGTGTTGTTTTTCAACACTTTAATGAGAACTAAAGCTTCAGCAGGAGTACGAATATAGCTCCTATCCAAATGAATCTGGTGTCTCAACTCCTGATGTCTGTGCCAGTGTGAGCAAAACCCAACCTCAATGTGAGGAATGGTAGCTTGATCGGGCAGATGATTTATTTTTTTATTTATTTTAATTCTAGCAAAGCAAGAGAAGCCATCACGTATCTTCTAAGGATGAGTCATGGCCCTTGCACAGGCATGAGTGTAGAGGGCTCATGTCTCTAAATCTGAGCACATCTGTGCCTGGTGTAGCTTGCTATGAGACATGCTGGGACTTAAGTGATGTGAGAGCAAGTGATTGGAGGTAGCTAAGAGGGCCCCAGGTGGAGCCGAAGGGTGCATCCTGTGGGCTGATGGATGCTGAGGAGGGAAGATCAGCACTGGCTACTCAAAATGTGGTCCATGGCCAGACTTAGTGCTCTGAGACTGGAAGGATTCTGGAGGTCAGGGTCCCCAAGACTGGAACTATTCCCAAAACCAACTCTTCAGATAGGGATTGGACTGTTCTATAAGGCAGAAAAAGATTCTGGTGAGGAGTGAGCTTCTTGGCTCAAGTAGACACATGAGACTATGTGGGCAGCTTCTGTCTGGAGGGGAGATGAGAAGGCGGGTAGGGGGGCAGGAGTTGGCTGAATGGACATGGAAATACACGGTAGAGAGGAGTGTGCTGTCTCATTAGGGGGAGAGCAACTAGGACTACATAGCAAGGTGTATATTTAATTTTTGTATGAGAGACTGACTTGATTTGTAATCTTTCACTTAAAGCACAATAAAAGAAAAAATGTGGTCCATGGGCTTATAGCATTGGCATGGGAACTTTTTCCAAATGTAGACTCTCAGTCCCCACACCAAACCTACTACATTAGCTTAGCAACCCGTCCAGGTGATTTGTATATACACCGAAAGTCTCGGTTAACAAAAGGTTGTGGTATACCTGGGCTTATCCTGTGTTGGGGTAGAGCCCCAGTTGGCTGCCAGCTGGCAGGATGAATGAGAGAGCTGGGAGAAGGAATTCTGGCACTGATGATGCTCAGTGGCAGGTAGAGGCCATATTCATGTCCCAAATGGACCTTGCAGTTTGGACCAAAAGACCTCAGTTAATTGGAGGTGGGGGGTAGGAGACTTGGGATTCAGTGGCAAAGAGAGAGAGGTCTCATGCCTGAAGGGGCCATGCAATGGCCAAGCATCATGCCAGGTTTTAGTCAAAGAGGATACAATTCAGGGTATAAGATGGGTACGGTATAAGATGGGTGACTGGAGAGTAATCAAAACCCGGGTTAGGAGTAGGTGCTCTGGGGCTCACCTGAGGCCCACCAGCTTTCAGTCTCAGGGGCCACGTTCTAGACACACTCGCTGTCAGGAATGGGCTTCTCAGGCTTTGCCAGGCTCCTGGCCTGGGAGGTGGTGTCATCTAGTGTTACAGACAGTGCTGCCTGGGCAAGTGGCCCTGGAGCTCCCTGCCATTGCTATTCAACCTAGAGTGGAAGAGCACAGCCCACACAGCTCAGCACGTAGCAGCTCCAACTCCAGTGTTGCATGAGAACAGCGTTGCCAAACACATGCTCGTGAATGAAATGCACAAAACATACAAAATACTTTGAAATTGGTAAAATTTAGAGGACCCCGTGATAAAGATTTGTAATTTTAGTTGGATGTAAGCTAAAGTGACAAAAAAAGGTATTAAAACCTAAAATCAGTAAATTTAATTCCATCTTTTTTAAAGTCATATACAGAGAAATTATAATACTTTATGTGTTTTTAAGGAATTAACTTTTTTTTTTTTTTAAATATGTCAAGGTCTGACAGGCTTTCCTTGAATACATCATCTCTTTAAACCCTTGCACCAATGCTGTGAGGTAAATATTATTAGCCTCATGATTTAACTGAGGTTTAAAGGAGGTTAAGTAGCTTTCCCAATGTCAGTCTTCAGTAAAACTCAGCTCTTTCAAAAAGCTACTCTTTTTTCCAGTACCCACTACACTTTCCCAAGGATTTTACATTTTATTATGCAGGCATTTGTGAGGCATCAGATGTTTTAAGCAGGAAAGTTCCTTTTATCAGGCACTTATTCATTCAGTTACTCATATCTTACAGGTCCTAGGAAGCTGCAGATAAACATACAGTGATAAAAACGATTACATACCCTGTTTCTCTAGCTTTGAGCCCACTCTGTAGAAACTATAGAATGCCTCCAATGCCAACCTGGCAGAAGGTTTCTCCTTTTACTTTATGAACAAATCCCATTTGTTACCACGGATTGTAAGACCTTTTCTTCCCTTTATGCTTTGGTTTTTGTGGTCACCATCTGAATTAATAAAGGTAAGTAAAACTGCAGCAAGAAATACACACCCGAATGTGCAAATGGCTAAATAGATCATTTCTTGCTTACGTAGTATGGACTTACATAAAAAAAAAATATTGGTTTCATGACCGCTCGCAGATACCAAAATCCATGGACACTCAAGTCCCTTATATAAAATGGCATAGTATTTGCATATAACCTAAGCACATCCTCCTGTATACTGTAAATCATCTCTAGATTACTTGTAATATCTCATACAATGTAAATGATATGTAAATAGTTGTTTCATCACAATTGAAGACTTGTTCTGGAAGGTAGCCTCTCTCTTCTTTAAGTTTCTTGAGCTCATCTTTATGGTGCCAATTCTCCTGATGATCATTTAAGTTCTTGAGGCTGTAGCGCTCTACAGAGCTAGCCAGCCATCCCTTACCAATTTTCTTCCTCTTGTTCTCCCCCACCCTCTCACACTTAGGATTTGAGGAATGGCTTTGACCACTTCATAGTTTTTAGGGGCCATTTTTTCACACACAAAAAAGGGTGCACACAACACAAGTATAGAACGAATGAGGCTTGAGGCCAACAATGCTCAGGCAACAAGTACTGGAGAGGGACTGAGAATCTGTGAAATGGGGAGACTACAGCAGGGGACGCCTCCACATCACTTCATTTACACGGATTCAGCGTAGTGCTCGGTGCATGGCAAATTAAAATTTTGCTTTTTGAGGATTTTGTTTTTTTCCCAAATATTTTCGATCCAGTTGGTTTAGTCTGCAGCTGCAGAATCTGCAGATACAGAGAGCTGGCTGTAGTTCAGAGCAGTCCCACAAAAGCAGGGGTCAAGAAGATAGGACTCTCTCTGCATAGGGACTCCTGATGATGCCAGCTTTGTTACTTTTAATGTGTAGTTTTTAAGGTCTCTCTTAGGATCACCAACTCAGTCAGCTAAAAGAGAAAAAGAATATGGCTGAGCACATGCAGGGGTTTTCTGAAGCCAGGTCTGGAAATGGTCCACATATTGTATTCCCACATTTCCTTGGCTAGAACCCAGTCACATGGCAAACCTAACTGTTAGACAGGTAAAAGAACAGTTTAGCTATGCCCAGAAAGGAGAGGGTGTGCATTTTTGGTGAACAATTATTATCCTCTGTGACATTATCAATGTCCAAAATGGAAGGTAAGGACCAACATCCAGCAGAGACAGCCACCACAACTGCTCATATACACAAGACCACTTCCACTGTTGACACTGACCAGGTCAAGACTATGATGTTCAATGTCAAGGACAAGGGAGGTATGGCTGCCTGTGCTACTCCCATGCACCCCTTTATGCTGTTGACACCAAGCCTTCACCATGGTCAGCTAAGCCTTGAACTTCATGGTGATTGGAAAAATAGATCTTTGAGTTTCCACTGCTGGTCTCCTGAAGACCTTTTGCCTAGGGACAAGTTTGAATGTGTAAATGTTGGAGAGGATTGGGTGGAGAGAGGGTTATGAGCCTATAAAACTGTTCTGTGCTGTAGTCCAAATTATCCTTTACCTCTAATGTTGGAATGAAGCAGCTTCTCAGAATTAGACACTTGCTTAATATCTTATAGGCTTCTAAACAGCTTAAGGTCCATTGGGATAGGTTAATGTGTACAAAAAAATTACAAAATAAAATCTTGATTTCCTACTGTTTCTTCTTCCATTGTTCGTTCCTCATTCTATTCTCTTGATTTGCTTGAATTCTGCCACCAGTCTGTCTTTTATCTCTGACTCTTTTTTTTTTTTGCAAAGCCTTGAGACTTTTGCAAAGCCTTGAGATCCTATTGCTATGAAAATGTCACACGAACCCTGTAGAGCAGTAACCCAAGAGTACTATGGTGATAGTGCTCTACTGAAGGATCTGGGAGAGGTTTGTTGCCAACCTGGACTGGACCAGAAGCCCTGCTATTTCTTTTGCCATCTAAGTGTCTCTTGGACAGGTATGTGACTACAAGTCTGCTGATTTTGACAAATGAATCTTCTTTAAAGACAGAGCTCATGGCATTAGATATAGTAGAACTGTCACAGTTATATTTATATTTGAACATAGGAACTCCTTTTATTATAAAGAAGCAGGCTGGGGTGGTGGAAAAACTTCATTAGCTGCCAGAACTGCGGTCAAATTACTGCTGATCTCACTTGCTGTGTGACCTTATATGGGTTAATTAGGATTTCTGTGCCTCATGTTTCATCTGCAAAATTACAGAAATAATATCTCACAGGATTAATTTGAGAATATATTTATATGTATATACATATATATAAAACACACACACACACACATATATATATTGGAGCCCTGGTAGCATAGTGGTTAAGAGCTCAGCTGCTAACCAAAAAGGTAGGCAGTTCGAACCCACCAGCCGCACTGTCGGAGAAAGATGTGGCAGTCTGCTCCTGAATAAATCAACCCTTAGAAACCCTGTGGGGCAGTTCTACTCTGTCCTATAGGGTCCCTATAAGTTGGAATTGACTCAAAGGTAATGGGTTTGGGTTGTATATATGTATACATATGTGGTCCATCATCATTATTTTTATTATTTATTATCAGTAATTTAAAGATATTAATGTATAGATAAGTACTTCTGTGAAAACACCTGGTTTTGTCTCATTTACTGTTGTGTCTCTGGTAAGCACTGAATGTTTTATGTATATATATGTACATGCGTACATGTATATGGATACACATATGTTGTTGCTGTTTGTTTTGTTGTTTATTTGTTTCAATGAATAGGACTACATAATTCTTTAAGTTGATTCTACAATGAAAAGTTATAAACCTTTCCAAGTCATTTGAGATCTTTAAATTAGTATTTTTCAAGATTGTTGAAATCCCAGACTTTCTTTGTGTTGATGATTTTCATTCCAGAAATGGTCTTTGTTTTATGTCAGACTGGTACACCTTTGATTTATGCTCAGGTTGCTTTTTGAGATTTTAAAGAATCACAGCTGGGTGGAAAAAATGATACTTGGAAAACTGATTTTCTAACTAAGAAACCCAAAGTGATGGATTGCTGGAATAATGGCTGTAATACACAGTGAGAATACAAAGGAGACGCATAGTTCCTTCAAGAAGAATTTGGATTTGTGAGATGTGAACCTGTATTTTATTAACATTCTGCATATAAGAAGAGTCAGACAATAACATCATTTCTGCACGTGTTCATGGTAGTCCACATCCAGCCAATTTTAATATTGGACTCCAAACAGTCTGAGCGATAACATAGTAGTGCATTCTTTTTGTTTCCCCATCTAGAAATGTATTGTTTGCATTGCAGGTTTTAATATTACTAGAGTAAAAATTCAAAGATTAGGTTACGCTAATGAGGATTAGGGTGAAATATAACACCCTTACTCAGGTCACAGCCCTGATCTGATGTAGGGGGAGTTTCTTTTGGGCATAGTCTGCATCATCTTTTATCCTACAAGAGATAAAAGGAGGCAGAAGCAAACAGAGAGATAGGAACCTCATTACCACCAAGCAAGAAGAGCCAGGAATGGAGTACATCCTTTGAACCCAGGGTCCCTGCTCTGAGAAGGTCCTAGACCAGGAGAATATTGATGACAAGAACCTTCACCCAGAGCTGACAGAGAAAGCCTCCCCCTGGAGCTGGTCTCCTAAATTTGGACTCCTAGCCTCTTAGACTGTCAGAGAATAAACTTCTGTTTGTTAAAGCCGACCACTTGTGTTATTTCTGTTACAGCAGCACTAGATAACTAAGACGATGGGGATGAGAGAGAAAGGGCTGCACTAGCACTTGGGGTCTGAGCTAATCAGGGAGGGGAAGTTGAGATTTCCGTTGGACATGGCTGGTGTATGGGGTAGGATTTGTTATTCAGCACACATTTAGCGTAAGAAATGAATGACCTCAGCCTTCCTGGACTGGCCACAATTGGTGCTTTGAAAAGGATTAGCTAGATTGAACCCTGACTGCTCATCAGGGATATGTGTACATTTATATGGTCTTTACTTTCCTCCAATAAGAGAGGTAATCATGGAGATTAATGATTCCCCTGCAGAGAATTCACCAAATTCAGCAATGGGCTTTCCAAATACAAGGTTGAGTAAATGAACAAAAAGACAGGCAAAGGCCAGATTAGGTATACCTAGTAGAGTTAGGATTATCACCTGTGTATCAGGATCATCGTGTGTGTGTGTCTGTGTGTGTTTGTGTGAGGAGTCACTGGGTGGCACAAACAGTTAAGCTCTCAACTTCTAACTGAAAGATGGGTGGTTGAACTTACTCAGAGTTGCCTTAGAAAAAAGACCTGGCAACTTGCTTCCAAATAGACCACAGTCTTGAAAACCCTATAGCGCACAGTTCTACTCTGCCACACGTGGGGTTGCCGTGATTCGGAATCAACTCAGTGGCAACTGCTTGTTTATTTTTTGGTGTTAGAGCTACTGTAGCCTATTTATTACTTTAACACCCAAATGGGTAAATGTTAGAGACTGACCTGCACTTGTTTTGTTAATCCATCTTATAGATCTGTTTGACGGCTCCAGCTAGGGTATAGACACTTGAGAACAGGACTCCTGCCTTAGTGGGCAGAGTTATACAACATATTGTTTGAAAATAGACTGATATCTCAAGTCATACTAACTCTACTTGAAACCTGGTTTGCCAGTTGTTGATTCTGTGTGAGTCATTTTACTTCTATTAGACACACCTGCCAGTTATGGACAATATTTACTCCCAAGAGACTAAAATGAGAAAACTATGTGAATGTGGTTAACTTATTTTTATTTATCTATTTTATTATTATTACTATTATTTTTGGTACAGAAGGAACTTCTTAAACACTTAATAAAGCAACACAGAAATCATTGAATAAATAGTTGTTATTCAAAGTATTCTTACATTCAAATACATGTGGCATCCCCGGGTTCCTAGACTTGGTTATAAGAAACATGTTTGCCTGCAGTATGAGCCTTTGGCTGCCTCCACAGAAAGACCCTTGAAATCAGTAAGAAGTTCAGACCCTGAAGCAACTTTGTTAGCCAAGCACAGTAAGTGGCAGCTGTAGTATCACCTAGTGTTTGCATTCCGAGAAGTCAGACCAGAGTGGAATTAGAAGTGAGGGCTAGTGGGTCAGGTTCCCCTCTTGGAGACATTCACTGTTGGCCAGTCATATCCTAGCAGGT
This sequence comes from Loxodonta africana, assembly GCF_030014295.1. Lineage (NCBI taxonomy): Eukaryota > Metazoa > Chordata > Mammalia > Proboscidea > Elephantidae > Loxodonta > Loxodonta africana. Next base: position 127,732,629 of record NC_087349.1, on the reverse strand, counting down.
AATAATGAAGAGGAGGGTGAGGATGTTGGTGAGGTGCTCACATGAGGTCTGCAGAGTCTCAGGTAACTTTGGAGTTCTACAGAGTGGCAACTTTCTGTTGGCAAGGATGGGAGGTTGTGCTTGGCCACTTTGTACTGGCTGAGGTCATTTTGGTCAGAGGGCAACTTGGATGGAGGAAAGGTCCCAGCCTTGGGGCAAATGCACTTAATGATCCCTGGGGATATCTGAGTTGGACAGCTTACACAACTAAGCTAAATAACACAAACACTTCTAGTGTTTCTTTTTTTCTATTATAAGAAATCCAGCTGACATATTTTTCCTCCTTGTCTCTCCCCACAAACACATACCTTACTGGAGGATATAGACAGTTTATTTCAGCACAAATCTGACAGTGAGAAGTCAATGGCAATGTTCCAATGGAAGAGAATGTTAAAACCAAGGTATAAATATATCAACTTATTTCAAATTCCTTTGCTTCTTTGTCCCTTTCACTTCTTCTAATTATTTGTCTCTGATTCTTGAGAAAGGCTTTGTAGCACCTTTACTTGTTATTGAATTTATACTATACGCTGTCTGCATTCTCCTCCCCATCCGTGATTTTTGCTAACACCAGCACTTTATCATCTTCCAACATTTGTGCTTTGTTTCTATGTGCGGTTCTCTCCTTTTCTCCTTCCTCACCGTATAGATTTTAATAAAAATAATTTCCAGCATTGAGGTTAGAATCTTAAAGAGATGAAATGGATCATCCCAAAATCTTTAGCTTAGGTAAAGAAACAATTAGTAGTGTGTAAGTGTGCATTTGCTTATGTGTGTGGGTGTGTGGGAGGAGAAGTGAGAATGAGCTAGAAAGGAGTTCTATTTGGGAATGAAGAGCACTGGTGGTGCAGTGGTTAAAAAGCTAGGCTGCTAACTAAAAGGTTAGCAGTTTGAATCCACCAGCGGCTCCTTGGAAACTATATGGAACATTTCTACTCAGTCCTATAGGATCACTATGAGTCAAAATTGACTTGGCGGCAACATGTTTTTTTTTTTTTTTGGTTGGGGTGGTTTGGTGGTAGAGCATGAAGAACAGCCATCAGGTGAGGGCCATGGTGAGTGAGAGGAAAGATGACCAGGATAAAAAGGACCAGATCAATTTGCAAGCTAGTGATTCAATGGAGGAGTTCTGGGTGGTGCAAATAGTAAACATATTGGCTGCTGACCCAATGGTTGATGGTTTGTGTCTACCCAGAGGTACCTCTGAAGAATGGTCTGGCCATCTACTTCTGAAAAATCAGCCACTGAAAACCCTATGAAGCACAGTTCTACACTGACAAACATGGGGTCACCGTGAGTCAGAGTCGACCCAATGGCAATTGCCCCTCCCTCCCCCATGGAATAAAAATAGGTTGATAATTTTTATTATCAAGAAAAAAAAGAAGAAAAATAAAGGGCTGAGAGGCAAAGCCAATATGGCAGCATATTTGCATGCAGCATGACATCTCCCTGCACCAAAGACTCAAAAAAACAAATGAAATAGAAACAAATAACAATCCAGGAATCCTAAACATCAACAAAGAAGGTCTAAGTACTGAACTGAACATCTACTGGGTGGCAAAAGTAGACTAATGCAGAGAACGAGGAGTAACATGGAATGTAGGTGTTTAGCCAGCTGTCCTGGGCTGACATGGCCATCTTAAGACAAAGCCAGCAGTGACCCTGGGTGAAGAACACAGAAAAGCAACTTCAAGCCTTTCCCAAAAGGGTCAGAGAAATTCTATAAACATACCTGGAGAGAAGCAAACACAGGGAGGGAGCCAGGATCCAGAACCAGAGGTACTCAGGAAGAAGGCCCCTGACATGAGGGGTGAGTGGCAAGCATGAGGCAGAAGTCCTACGGATTGACAGGACGTCTCCCACCCAACCACACCCTGGTTGCCAACCCATCCTCTAATTCAAGCAGTGACAGGTCTCACTCTCTGGCTGCGGTGGACGTAAGCTGCCCTAGCACTTGTGTGTGCTAGCCAGAAGGATGCACCCGCCTTCACCCCATCGTCCTGTACAGAGAAAATTGTTGAAAATATGTTGACAAAAAACTTCCCTAATATTATGAAAGACAAGAAGATAACCATCAAAGAAGCACAACAAACCCCATATAGTGTAGCTCTCATAAGAAGAACACGAATACATATCATAATCAAACTTCTCAAAACCAAAGACAAGGAAAGAATCCTGAAAGCAGCTCAGGAAAAACGAAAGATCACGTACAAAGGAGCACTGATAACACTAAACTTCGATTTCTCTGCAGAAATCACGCAGTCAAGAAGGCAATGGGATGGCATACATAAAACCTTGGCGGGGCGGTGGGGAATACCAACCAAGAATTACATATGTAGCAAAATTATACCTCAAATCTGAAGGCAGACTTAGTACATTTCCAGATAAACAAAAATTATGGGAATTTGTAAAAACCAAACCAACATTACAAGAATTGTTACAGAGAGTCCTTTGAACAGAAAACCAACAAAACCAGACAACAACCTGAGATTAAACCACATGACAACATCAGGCAGATATGAACCCAGATAAACAACTCTCAAAAATAAAATAAAGCTAAAAGATGGAAAACGGGGAAACGGAAACGCCAATCTGTAACTGATAATCAGTGCAAAACATAAAGGGGGAATAAATGATATAGGCTTTGAACCTCCATATGGAGAGGGAGTCAAGACAATGTCAAGAAATAAATGACCACTTTAAACTTAGGAAGATAAAGACAAATTTCAGCGTAACCACCAAGAAAGTTAACAAAACTACTCATCAAAATATTAAAGAAGAAAATCATAAAGAGTCTGCACAAAAAAAAAACAAAAGAAATGAAAATTTACAATCAAAAAGAACTTACCACAGAAAATTAAGCAGAAATGAAGCAACTATCAACACCACACACACACACACACCCACACAAAGTGTAATACAAATTGAATGTAAATGGCCTAAATGCACCTGTAAAGAGACAGAGAGTGGCGAAATGGATTAAAAAAAAAAAAAACTACAACCCATCAATATGCTGTCTTCAAGAGACACACCTTAGACACAAAGCTATAAATAAACTAAAGCTTAAAGGGTGAAAAAATATATATCTCAAGGAAACAATAACCAAAAAACAGCAGGAGTGGCAATATTAATTTCTGATAAAATAGACTTTAAGGCAAAATCTTCTATAAAAGACAAGGAAGGATATATATCATTAAAAGATCATCAAGAGAAAGTAACCATAATAAATTTATATGCACCTAGTGACCAAGCTCCAAAACCCATAAAACAAACTGGCAGCATTGAAAAGAGAAACAGACACTTCCACAATAATACTAAGAGTCTTTAACACACCACTCTCATTGAAGGACAGAACAACTAGAAAAAAATTCAACAAAGACACAGAAGATCCAAACACCACAATCAACCAACTCGATCTCATAGACATATGCAGAACCCTTCACCCAACAACAGCAAAGTACACATTCTTCTTCAAAGCTCATGGATCATTCTCTAGAATAAACCACATTTTAAGCCACAAAGCAAGCCTTAGCAAATTGAAAAATATTGAAATAATGCAAAGCATTTTCTCTGATTAAAACACACTATACAGGTAGAAATCAATAACAGGAAGAACAAGGGAAAAAAAATCAAATACATGGAAACTGAGTAACACCTGCTTAAAAACTACTGGTTACCAGAAGAAAACAAAGATGGAATTAAAAAAAAAAAAATCCTGGAGTCAAATGAAAATGAAAACACAACATCACAAAACCTTTGGGACACAGCAAATGCAGAGCTCAGAAATCAATTTACAGCAATAAATACACACATCAAAAAAGAAGAAAGGGCAAAAATCACAACATTAACCCTATAACTTGAACAATGAGATAGTGAGGTGCACAAAAAAAAACCCACAAGCACCAGAAGAAATTAAATAATAAAAATAGAATAAATGAAACAGAAGAGAAAAATGCTGGAAAGAATAAAGAAGACTAAAAGCTGGTTCTTTGAAAGGATCAATAAAATTGACAAATTACAGGCCAAATTGACTAAAGAAAAACAAGAAATGACGCACATAACTCAAATAAGAAACAAGATGAGTGACGTTACAACAGAACCAACTGAAATAAAAAGGATCATAACAGGATAACACAAAAATTGTACTCCAACAAATTAAAAAACCTAGAGAAAATGGACAAATTTCTGGAGACCCTACCTATACTAACACAAACTGAGGTACAAAATTTGAATAGGCCCAAGACAAAAGAAGAAATTGAAGAGATCATTAAAAAAAAAAAAAAATTCCCAACAACAAAAAAACCTTGGCCCAGACAGCTTTGCTGGAGAATTCTACCAAACATTCAGGGGAGAGGTGAAACCAATTCTACTCACACTATTCCAAAACATAGAAAAGGAAGGTATACACTCAAATTTGTTCTATGAAACCAGTATAACCCTGATTCCATAGCCAGGCAAAGACATCACTAAAGAAAAAAACTACAGACCAATACCCCTCATGAACGTAGATGCAAAAGTTCTGAACAAAGTCTTAGTCGATATGATTCTACTAATCAAAACAGGCTGGTACTGTTACAACGAGAGACACCTAATACCAAAGAAGTAGAATTGAGAGCCCAGAAGTAAATCCATGCACCTATGGACAGCTGATCTTCAATAAAGAGCCAAAGTCAATCAAATGGGAAAAGACGGTGTCTTTAATAATGGTAGTGGCAAAACTGTATACCTGTCTGTAGAAACATGAAACAAGACCCATACCTCACTCTATAAAAAAAAGAACTCAAAATGGATCAAAGATCTAAACATAAAACCTAAAATGATAAAGATCATGGAAGAAAAAATAGAGACAATGCTAGGACACTTAATATACGGCATAAGTAGCATACCAATCATACTTAAAAGAACACAAACACCAGAAGATAAACTGGATAAATGGGACCTCCTAAAAATTAAACACCTATGCTCAACCAAAGACTTCTCCAAAACAGTAGAAAAAGAACCCACAAACTTGGATTTTTTTAATTATTTTTATTGTGCTTTAAGTGAAAGTTTACTAATCAAGTCAGCCTCTCATACAAAAATTTATATACAGCTTGCTATATACTCCTAACTGCCGTCCCCCTAATGAGGCAGCCAGCTCCTTCCCTCCACTCTCTCTTTTCCTGTCCATTCTGCCAGCTTCTGACCCCCTCTACCCTCTCAGGAGATGCCAACATAGTCTCAAGTGTCTACTTGATCCAAGAAGCTCATTCTTCACCAGCATCTTTTCTAACTCATTGTCCAGTCCAATCCCTGTCTGAAGAGTTGTCTTGGGCTAACAGAAGGTCTGGGGGCCATGACCACTGGGGTCCTTCTAGTCTCAGTCAGACCATTATGTCCGGTCTTTTTACGAGAATTTGGAGTCTGCATCCCACTGCTCTCCAGCTCTCTCAGGGGTTCTCTGTTGTGTTCCCTGTTAGGGCAGTCATCGGTTGTAGCCAGGCACCATCTAGTTCTTCTGGTCTCAGGGTGATGTAGTCTCTGGTTTGTGTGGCCCTTTCTGCCTCTTGGTGTTCTTCATTCTTCTTTGATCCACGTGGATTGAGGCCAATTGATGCATCTTAGATGGTCGTTTGCTAGCGTTTAAGACCCCAGATGCCAGTCTCCAAAGTGGGATGCAGAATGTTTTCTTAATAGATTTTATTATGCCAATTGACTTAGATGTCCCCTGAAACCATGGTCCCCTAACCTCTGTCCCTGCTATGCCATCCATCAAAGCATTCAGCTTATTCAGTAAACTTCTTTGCTTTTGGTTTAGTCCCGTTGTGCTGACCTCTCCTGTATTATATGTTGTCTTTTCCTTCACCTAAAGTAGTTCTTATCTACTATCTAATTAGTGAATAGACTTCTTCCTCCCTCCTGCCTCTCGTAACCATCAAACCATATTTTCTTCCCTGTTTAAACTATTTCTCGAGTTCTTATAATACTGGTCTTATACAATATTTGTCCATCTTCAACTGACTAATTTCACTCAACGTAACGCCTTCCAGATTCCTCCATCTTATGAAATTCTTCACGGATTCATCACTGTTCTTTATCAATGCATAGTATTCCACTGGGAAACCCTGGTGACGTTGTGGTTAAGTGCTACAGCTGCTAACCAAAAGGCTGGCAGTTCGAACCCACCAGGCACTCCTTGGAAACTCAATGGAGCAGTTCTACTCTGTCCTATGGGGTCACTACGAGTCGGAATCAACTTGATGGCAATGGGTTTGTTTTTTGTTTTTTTTGGGTTAATATTCCATTGTGTGAATATACCGTAATTTATTTATCCATTCCTCCTTTGATGGGCACCTTGGTTGCTTCCATCTTCTTGCTATTGTAAATAGTGCTGCAATGAACATGGGTGTGCATATATCTGTTCATGTAAAGGCTCTTATTTCTCTAGGATATATTCCAAGGAATGGAATTGCTGGATCGTATGGTAATTCTATTTCTAGCTTTTTAAGGAAATGCCAAATCGATTTCCAGAGTGGTTGTACCACATTATATTCCCACCAACAGTGTATAAGTGTTCCAGTCTCTCCACGACCTCTCCAACATTTATTATTTTTGTTTTTTGGATTCATGCCAGCCTTGTTGGAGTGAAATGGAATCTCACTGTAGTTTTGATTTGCATTTCTCTAATGGCTAATGATCGTGAGCGTTTCCTCATGTATCTGTTGGCTACCTGAATGTCTTCTTCAGTGAAGTGTCTGCTCATATCTTTTGCCCATTTTTTTTAATTAACTTTTATTGAGCTTCAAGTGAACGTTTACAAATCAAGTCAGACTGCCACATATAAGTTTATATACATCTTACTCCGTACTCCCACTTGCTCTCCCCGTAATGAGTCAGCCCTGCCAGTCTCTCCTTTCGTGACAATTTTGCCAGCTTCCAACTCACTCTATCCTCCCATCCCCCCTCCAGACAGGAGATGCCAACACAGTCTCAAGTGTCCACCTGATATAATTAGCTCACTCTTCATCAGCATCTCTCTCCTACCCACCGTCCAGTCCCTTTCATGTCTGATGAGTTGTCTTCGGGGATGGTTCCTGTCCTGTGCCAACAGAAGGTTTGGGGACCATGACCGCCGGGATTCCTCTAGTCTCAGTCAGACCATTAAGTATAGTCTTTTTATGAGAATTTGGGGTCTGCATCCCACTGATCTCCTGCTCTCTCAGGGGTTCTCTGTTGTGCTCCATGTCAGGGCAGTCATCGATTGTGGCCGGGCACCAACTAGTTCTTCTGGTCTCAGGATGATGTAGGTCTCTGGTTCATGTGGCCCTTTCTGTCTCTTGGGCTCTTAGTTGTCGTGTGACCTTGGTGTTCTTCATTCTCCTTTGCTCCAGGTGGGTTGAGACCAATTGATGCATCTTAGATGGCCGCTTGTTAGCATTTAAGACCCCAGATGCCACATTTCAAAGTGGGATGCAGAATGTTTTCATAATAGAATTATTTTGCCAATTGACTTAGAAGTCCCCTTAAACCATGGTCCCCCAAACCCCCGCCCTTGCTCCGCTGACCTTTGAAGCATTCATTTTATCCCAGAAACTTCTTTGCTTTTGGTCCAGTCCAATTGAGCTGACTTTCCATGTATTGAGTGTTGTCCTTCCCTTCACCTAAAGCAGTTCTTATCTACTAATTAATCAGTAAAAAACCCTCTCCTTCCCTCCCTCCCTTCCCCCCCTTGTAACCACAAAAGTATGTTTTCTTCTCAGTTTATACTATTTCTGAAGATCTTATAATAGTGGTCTTATACAATATTTGTCCTTTTGCCTCTGACTAATTTCGCTCAGCATAATGCCTTCCAGGTTCCTCCATGTTGTGAAATGTTTCACAGATTCGTCACTGTTCTTTATCGATGCGTAATATTCCATTGTGTGAATATACCACAATTTATTTACCCATTCATCCATTGATGGACACCTTGGTTGCTTCCAACTTTTTGCTATTGTAAACAGAGCTGTAATAAACATGGGTGTGCATATATCTGTTGTGTGAATCTTTTGCCCATTTTTTAATTGGGTTATTTGTCTTTTTGTAGTTGAGTTTTTGCAGTATCATGTAGATTTTGGTTCATAGATTTTAGAGATCAGGCACTGATCAGAAATGTCATAGCTAAAAACTTTTTCCCAGTCTGTAGATAATCTTTTTACTCTTTTGGTGAAGTCTTTGGATGAGCATAGGTGTTTGATTTTTAGGAGCTCCCAGTTATCTAGTTTTTTTTCTCTACATTCTTTATAATGTTTTGTATACTGTTTATGCCACATACTAGGGCTTCTAATGTTGTCCCTATTTTTTCTTCCATGGTCTTTATCGTTTTAGATTTTATATTTAGGTCTTTGATCCATTTTGAGCTCGTTTTTGTGCATGAAGTATGGGTTTTGTTTCATTTTTTTGCAGATGGATATCCAGTTATGCCAGCACAATTTTTTAAAAAGACTGTCTTTTCCCCATTTAACTGCTTTGGGGCCTTTGTCAAATATCAACTGCTCATATGTGGATGGAGCTATGTCTGGATTCTCAATTCTGTTCCATTGGTCTATGCATCTGTTGTTGTACCAGTACCAGGCTGTTTTGACTACTGTGATGGTATAATACATTCTAAAATCAGGTAGAGTGAGGCCTCCCAATTTGTTCTTCTTTTTCAGTAATGCGTTACTTGTCCAGAGCCTCTTTCCCTTCCATATGAAGTTGGTGATTTTTTTCTCCATCTCATTAAAGAATGTTGTTGGAATTTGGATCAGAATTGCATTAAATCTATAGATCACTTATGGTAGAATAGACGTTTTTACAATGGTAAGTCTTCCGATCTGTGAGCAAGGTATGTTTTTCCACTTACATAGGTCTCTTTTGGTTTCTTGCAGAAGTGTTTTTTAGTTTTCCTTGTATAAGTCTTTTACATCTCTGGTAAGATTTATTCCTAAGTATTTTATCTTCTTGGGGACTACTGTAAATGGTATTGTTTTGGTGATTTCCTTCTTGATGTTCTTTTTTGTTGGCGTAGAGGAATTCAACTGATTTTTGTACATTTATCTCATCCTGATACTCTGCTGAACTCTTCTATTAGTTTCAGTAGTTTTCTGGAGTATTCCTTAGGGTTTTTTTGTGTATAAGATCATGTTGTCTGCAAAAAGATAAATTTACTTCTTCCTTGCCAATCTGGATGCCCTTTATTTCTTTATCAAGCCTAATTGCTCTGGCTAGGACCTCCAGCACAATGTTGAATGAGAGTGGTGATAAATGGCATCCTTGTCTGGTTTCCAATCTCAAGGCGAATGCTTTCAGACTCTCTCCATTTAGGATGATGTTGGCTGTTGGCTTTGTATAAACACCCTTTATTATGTTGAGGAATTTTAGAAAAAATTTTTGTCCAAGACATACCAACAAGTGGCTAACATCAAAAATTTATAGAAAATTTCAACACCTCAACAACAAAAAGAAAAACAATCCAATTAAAAAATAAGGAAAAGATAGAATAGGTACTTCTCCAAGAAAGACATTTAGGGAGCAAATAAACATGTGGGGAAATGCTCATGAACATTAGCCATCCGAGAATGCAAATCAAAACTACAATGAGATACAATCTCACCTTGACAATTACGACACTCAACAACAACAAAAAAAAAAAACAGCAAACACTGGTAAGGTTGTGGGGAGATTAGAACTCTTATACATTTCTAGTAGGTATGTAAAATGGTACAACCAATATGGAAAATGGTATGGCCCTTCCTTAAAAAGCTAGAAATAGAAATACCATATGATCCAACAATCCCACTTCTAGTATATACCCCAGAGAAATAAGAGCCGTAATGTGAATAAACATATGCACTCTGGTGTTCACTGCAGCACTATTCACAGTAGCAAAAAGATGGAAGTAACCTAAGTGTCTGTCAATGGATGAATGAATAAATAAATAAACTGTGGTACATACACATAATGGAATACTACTCAAGGTAAAGAACAAGGATGAATCTGTAAAACATCTCAAAACATGGATGAACTTGGAGGACATTATGCTGAGTGAAATAAGTCAATCACAAAAAGACAAATGTTATATGAGATCACTATAGTAAACAGTCAAGAAAAGGGTTACTCAGACACACACAGACACACACAGACACACACACACAAGATATTTAATTATTACCAGGGATAGGAAGGGAAGAAAGGGAAATCACCAACAAGAAAGAAGACATCTGTTAATATTGGTGAAGGGAAAGGCATTACATAATAGGGGGGAAGTCAGCACAGCAGGGCCAAGGCAAATGAAGGTACTGAGAGGAGTGCAAGAACAAAGGGCAATCAGTTATTAGCATAACATAGACAACCCCACAACAATAGTATTTACAAACAATAATCTACAAATGGATATATAGGTAGAGAGGAATGCTAAAAAGGAGTGGAAGGGTACAAGGGAGCACACTCATCTACAGATAAGAGTGGGTTGAATAATTGTGACATACACATTTGTAGATGCTGCAGGTATGTTAGACAATAGAACACACAGGGGCATAATCATGGAAACTTCCTGGACATAATCAAACACACCACAGGGCAAAGTTACTAGGCTTGAAGGCTGAGCACTATAGACTAGGAGTACATCTATGTCAGTTGACATAACATAGTTCATAAAGACAACTTTCTGTGTCCTACTTTAGTAGGTCACGTCTGGAGTAGCCATCTAAGATAACAACTATTGATCTCATCCCTGTCAGAGCAAAGCAGAATGGAGAAAACCTGAAATTCAAGGGAACAATTAGTCTAAAGGACGAATGGACCACATGAACCACAGTCTACATGACCCCCAGACCAGAAGAACTAGATGGTGCTGGGCTACCACTATTGACCACTCTGACTGGGATCACAGTAGAGGGGCAGTGCGGGAGGACAATGTAGAACAAAAATCAAATCCATAAAAAAGACCAGACATACTGATCTGATAGAGACTGTAGGAACCCAAGAGACTCTGACCCTAAGACACCCTTCTAATATGGAACTGAAGCCATCCTCATGACACCACTTTTCAGCCAAAGAATAGATAGGCTTACAAAATAAACAATAACACCTGAGAGGAACGAGCTCTTTGGAAGAGTTAATTATATGACACCAAAAGGGCAAAATCTGCCCAAAAGCAAAGAAGAGAAGACAGGAAGGGGGAGGGAAACTGGACGACGAATGGTAACGGGGAATCCAGGGCAGAAATGGGGGCAGTGCTGACACATTGAGGGCACTGTGCCAGTGTCTTGAAACATTCTGTGTACAAATTGTTGAATGGGAAACTATTTTGCTCTATAAACCTTCATTTAAAGTACAATAAAATATTCAAGAAAATAAAGGCTGGGGTGGCATGCAGATGTCGTTTAGGTGACTGTGTATCTGTTCTATTCATAACACTGAAAGAGGGACAGGTTTCATGGGGAAGACAATGTTCCATTTGGCCCACACTGAGTTTGAGCTTCCTGAGGAAGATACCGAATAGAATATAAAATATGTCCAATTGATATAATTTTAAGAATCACTGGTTATTGAAAATCATGAGTATTAATGGAATCATCCTGAGAGACAGCATACAGTGAACAAAGAAAAAGGTCTTCCCAGACCCCAGGGAGGCCTTTTAAAATGTGGTCAGAGATGAGGAGGAGATGCCGGTAAGTAAGACGAGAAGAATACAAGAAGAAAACAAACAACAATAATAACAACAAAAAAACAGGTGAAGGTGATGTCCCTCTGAGAACAAACTTACAGCGATGGGTGGGAGGGCCTACAAACAGCCTGACTGCAGAGGCAGAGGAAGACACTTCCAGTGGTGCTGAGGAGTGAGCAGAGATGGAATATTGGCTCTAACTGCCAAGTATGGAAAACATGCTTCAGAGAGCTAGTTTGGGGAGAAAATAATTATTTCTTCTCTTGGCATGTTTGCATCTGTAAATCATGCAAATACAGGACTGGGCTTCTGAGTGAGTTAGAAATGGGGGCAGTTTTCTTTATATTATCTTCTCACTTTTGTCACCTACTTCATGCATCTTGTTACTAAGCTCTGCTTCTTTTGCTTTTATCTCTTCTCACTGCTGTTAAAAGCTACCTGCTTTTATCTATGACAGTGACCTCACAATTCACTTTATAATGCACATACCTTGATGATAAGGTGTGAATCTGTGATCTTTCTATGTCTACACATGAATCTCCAAGAGCCCTGCTGTGTTACTGCAGTGTTCTGAGTCTTTGCAATTTTCAATTATTTAAATTCATCATTGTTATAGACCTCCCAAGAGATTTGGTAGGCTGATTTGATATTTTTTGAAATTTTACTCAAAATATCTTACTTTGAAAACTGCCTTTGTACAAAGATAGCCAGCAGGCACCCTAATTATTTCTCTTTCAGGAACACAGGTCTATGCAGGACTCCTGAGAGGGTATAGATATAAATTTCTGCAGGTGAGAAATCAAGCTTGATTTAATACAAGGTCTTTTTATTGAATTGGTATTGTTTTCTGCGGAGAGAAGGACTCACAGGGAAGGAGAACAGAAACACCACAAATGGAAGAAGAGCAATGTGCACTCCAACGTGGTTCCTATGGAAGTGAAAGTTTTTTTCTAAATTATTTGGTTTTTCAAATAGCTCCTATCTCTAAAGAACACACATTTAGAAGTTTGGTAGAGAAGAGAAAGCCTTTCATGGAGACAGGAGGTGTAGCCTGTGAGAAGGAAGAGAAGCAGGCACATGTGGTGTACCAGAGGACAAGGGAAAAAATTCTGTGAGGATGGAAGGATGGATAGAGAAATGGATGGGTGAATGGATGGAAGGAGTGCTTACCTATCTCAAATGCTGCAAAAAAAGAGATGGGAACAGATGAGAAAAATTTTGACTATGTGCTTTGGTAAAAGATTGCATTGGCAACTTTGATAAGAGCCATTATAATGGAGTGGTGAGAATGAAAGTCCTACTGGAAATGGTAAGAAAACTGAAGGACAGTAAGTATAACAGAGAGTAGACACAAATAAGTTGGGAGCTTTTCTGAGAAGAAGGATTCAGAAAAATATAGTGGCTGGAGAAGGAGATAAGGCCATATATATATATTTTTTTATATTCATATTACATGCATACATACATGTGGCAGGACAAAAGCCATTATCAGCATCGGACATTTGGGCTTATTTGTTGGATCTACAGGGCATTCATTTTCTTCTTGTCTTAATTCTCTAGTTGTACTTCTCACTGCCATGGTAACGGTGAGGTTTTAAAAATAAAAGGTGACTCCTGATCCTAATTTGTATCTGCAATTCCTTTCCAGCATCTTATTCTTAACCAAGAGTATCAGTCTAGTTGAATGCCTGCTTTTCATTCTGTGCTGTCTGCCGTCTAATGTGTTGACTTTTCTGGCCTGCTGGGTTTACAGTGAAATTCATGATGATGACTTTGTGCCTACACTCTTGCTGTTGTGTTCTGTATTCCACACTTGTTTCAGATTCTTACTAAAGATTAAGTAATAGAGTACATTTCGTATCACATCACAGGAGAAAGCTGCTAATTCCAGGAAAGAAGTAAGATACTTAGAGAACGATTTGCCTCTTACATTATGTGTGAAGATTCTTATTATGTATATTTATTGAATTGTTTTTCTTTCAGAATAGCCTAAACTTTGAAGACAAGTAAAACTGAGTTTAGATCCATGCTCCACCACTTAGTAGCCTACATAAACATTTTCAAAACTCTCCAAGCCTTCATACCAGTTAAATGTAAGAATCATGCCCACCTAATATGGTTGTTTGATACTAAGTACTCAGTAAAGACTAGCTATGTGATTCCCCACCTCATGATAGGCAATGGACAAGGCTAGTCCTCACAGTAGAGTAGGGTAGTAAGCAAGTCAGTGAGTGAGAGCCTTCATCTTGTCACCAGATACATTCTGGCCATTAGACTGTGGAGGAGCCCCATTCTCCATACCAGAAAACAAATTGATTTCAGAATGCTAGGAGGGCAATCAAGTTTGACGATGGTTCTGGAATGCTTATTTAAGGGACAACAGGACTGTCAATTAAACAGACCCAGCTGAAAAAGACTGACAAGCTAGAGACTTGATACGATGGACAGAAGGTAAGAGGGCAAGCAGTTGAGCAAATTGTTGCTAGCCCTTTAGGTCTAAAATTAGAAACCTGTACTTGGAAAATGTGTCTATTGTCCTATGGTGCTATAGTGGCATTATTATCCCTGTTTGGTATTATACACACACACACACACATATATATATAATGTTAGTTTGTCTTAACTGTTCTAAGTAGAACAAAAGAGAATAATTGGTGCAGTTTTGCCTGGAAGTTTCATGGTAATTAGCCTACTTTGAAGCCGGTCATGATGTGTCATTGGGAACACGAGTGCTAAAGCTCCACTCTTGGGAGACAGAATAGGATTCTTTGCCTAGCTGACCCAAATCAAAAATAGTTACTTCCTCTCTCTCTGTCTTTTAAAACCAGTTTTTATTGTGGGCAAGGCTGCTTCCTTATATCTCCTAGAAAGATTTTCCTCATCTGTATAGTCATAAAAGCAAGTATCTCAAGCCTGGAGATCTTTGAATACCACTTAAAAACGTTCTTTTGAGGAATAGAAAATAACTGAGAAGCAATATATGGTATATTCTAATCGTGATCCTTCTAGAAATCCCACTCTCCATATTTGCTGCAGCTTCTGCCCGTACTTTCCCTTTTATTGTGACCACTGATAAGTTTGTAAAATCAAACTGAGGCTCTCAGCAAGACCAAGATGGCTAACAGCTAGGCTCTCAATAAATGGCTAATCCAGATAACTCTGAATAAGCAAGGGAGACAGAAAAAAAGTAATGCATGTGCTTAGAATGTTCCAGGAAGCATGTGACGCAAAGGTGATGTCCTCGAAAAGAATGTTTTGCATGATAGTTTAATGTAAGGAGATAAGATTAACTGATAATGAACAAAGAACTGTTTTTGAAACATGTGCGTAGTTATGCCTAACTTTGTGTATAAAAGCTCAACTTTGTCTCCAAAAAGACAGAGTATTTAGCATCTTTGTTTTATTCTTCCCAAATGTCTTATTCCTCAATAAAACTCTTTCCTTTCACTCCTACAGAGAAAAAAATTTTGTTCTTCAACACTACCTAAATCTTCATCTTTGAAAGCCAATGTTTGTGTTCAGTCCTGGATTATAGAGAAAACAATCATTGAGGCTATATTAAAAGTTGTTGCTGAAAAAGTCTAGAGTGAGGTTACTTTTATATAGCATATTTATTTAGTGTTCATCTGAATTGTGTTAAAATAATTGTTTTTCTACTTAGAATGAATTCACGTAGAAAAGCTGCATAAAAGAAATGAGATGCAAAATAAAAGCTGAAGAGTTGCTAAGTTTTTCTATGCACGTGGAACTGAGTCTTATCTAGGTGTGTTTTAGAGAGGAGAGGACATATTCATCTTGATTTTAATTAGTAAGAAAGAAATTACATTATTATACCATAAGGCTGCCCTCCTTTCTTATGAATTGATTTAATCTTTTTTTTTTTTTTCCCCTAAGAGTTTAGCATACAGGATTTGTCAAATTAAATGTCAGAAAAGGAAGCCAACTTTGAAGGTGTCCCAAGAAATAAGATTGGAGAATCTATGTGACCCACTCTAGAATCTCTGGCTTTCCTTTTTAATAATTTGTATTGGATGAGAAGAGGATCAGTTTCTATTCATAAAAATGGAGATCAATGCTACCCAAAATGTGCCTACTAATCTATGGCCCAGTCTTTGAGTAGCACTGACCTGATGGACAGCATTATTACACCTACTGCGGTGACTCACCCTTCAGGGTAAACCCAGATGGGTACCCTTACTCCTGTTGAACATTCAGTGGGACCGTACCTTCAGAATGAAACCTTTACTTTTTGTACTTTACAACTGCTGGACTATTATTTATTTTCTGTACCAGAATAATGGTGACAATAAAAATAGATTTGGAAAATTACAAAATTATTCAGAATTTTAAAGTCAAAAGGATACATTATTCTAATAGATTGTATTTTCTGAGAGTGAAGAGCAAATTGGAAAAAAAATAGTTTGAAAATTTATGGTCATCACAACTGGGCTGGTAATGGAATTCCTGTAAGTATTCTAAACCCCATCACAATAAAAAACCATTGTAATACAACTAAGTTAAAATTTAATTATTTTTTCCTCATTGTGAATTTAGAAAAACTCAAGAAAGTAAAATTAACTTAATCCCACAACCCTAATGTGTCTATTGCATTGGTTTGCTATTGCTACCATAACAAATTACCACTAACTTAGTGACCTAAAAAAAAAAAAGATTTATTTTCTAATCGTTCTTTAGGTGAGAAGTCATGGTGGACTTGGCTGGTTTGTCTGCACCAGGCTTTACAAGGCCAGGAGCAAAATGCCACTGGCCGGACCCTTACCTGGAAGCTCTGGGAAGGATCTGAGTCCAGGCTCATGCATGTTGTTGGTAGTTTCAGCACCTGGTGCTTGTAGGACTGAGGTCCCTGTTGCCTTGCTGGCTGTCTCCCGGGGCCTCTCTCAACTCCTGATGTTATCCTCCATCTTCAAACCAGCATTGGTGTGACAGGTTCTTCTCATGCATCTAATCTCTCTGACTTCTTCATCTGCTGTGTCTCTCTTGACTCTAGGCAAAGACTCAGCTTTTAAGAACACATGTGATTATATTAGGCCTACTTAGATCGTCTCTCTACTTTCAGGTCCACTAGTTATATCTGCAGGAGCCCTGGTGGAGCAGTGGTTAAGAGCTCGGCTGCTAAACAAAAGGTTAGCAGTTCAAATCCGCTCCTTAGAAACCCTATGGGGCAGTTCTACTCTGTGCTATAGTGTTGCTATGAGTTGGAATTGACTCAATTGCACTTAACAACGACAACAGTTATATATCTGCAAGATTTTTCTTTTTCCATATAAATAACATTCACAGGTTCCAGAGATTATAGCATGGATATCTTTGGCAGACCATTCTACCTACTATTACATTTTTAAAAATTCATTTTTCATTGTTGTTTGTTGTGAATATGCATAGCAGAACATACATCAATTCATCAATTTCTACATGTACAATTCAGTGACATTGATTATATTCTTCAAGTTGTACAACTATTCTCACCATCCTGTTTGAATTGTTGCTCCCCCCTTAGCATAAACTCACTACTCCTTAAATTTCCTGTCTTATCTTTGGATTTGCTTTATCAAATTGATCCCATATACATAGTTCTTAGAAGAACACAATGCTCAGGGCAGACATTCTTTACTAATTAACCTAAATTATTGTTTGGTTTAAAGAGGGATTTAGGGGATATTTTTGGTTTAAGGATTAAAGATTATGTCGGGGCAGTGGTTTTGAGGGTTCGTCCAGCCTCAATGGCTCCAGGAAATCTGGATTCCATGATAATTTGAAATCCTATTCTGCATTTTCCCCATTTTGATCAGGAAACAGGATTCTTCTATAGACTCTGATCTAAACATTCAGTAACAGTAACCAGGCACCATTCACTTCTTCTGGTCTCATAGAAAGGAAGCAGTTGTTCATGGAGGCAATTGGCCACACATTCCATATCCTCCTTCTAGTCCTGAGTCTCCTTCTTCCTCTGTTTCTCCAGATGAATGTCACTGTTGTTGTTAGGTGCCATCAAGTCGGTTCCAACTCAGTGATCCTATGTACAACAGAACGAAACACTTCCCCGTCCTTCCCTATTCTCAAAATCATTGTTATGCTTGAACCCCTTGTTGCAGCCACTGTGTCAATCCATCTCGTTGAGGGTCTTCCTCTTTTTTGCTAACCTTCTGCTTTACTAAACATGATGTCCTTCTCCAGGGACTAATCCCTACTGATGACATGTCCAAAATATGTGAGCCATAGTCTCACCATCGTTGCTTCTAAGGAGCATTCTGGCTGAACTTCTTCCAAGACAGATTTGTTCACCCCAGGTGAATAGAGAACGATTGTTATACCTTGGATGGCTGCTTACAAGCTTTTAAGACCTCAGGCATTACAAGACAAACTAGGAGGTAGAATAGAAACACTAAAGGTGTTATTAGGCCCATTAACTGGAATATCCCATGAATCTATGACCCTTAAACTCCAAGCCAAGAAACCGAATACCAGGAAGTCTTTTATTGTACATAAGCAGCCTCATCAGCTACTCCTGTTTTGTTTTTTTTTTTGGAAAAATATATATCACACATTTGCAAATTGAACTTTTTACAGGTGTATAATTTTTTGACATCAATTACATTAATAGGCTCTGTAACCATTACCCTTAATAAAGGTGAATTTCACCATAAACAAAAGCTCAGTGCTCCGTAAACAAAATCTACCCTTTTCTCTCAACCTCCCACCCCTGGTAACCACTAATAAACTTTGATCTCTATACCTTTGCCTATTTCTATCTTTTATATAAGTGAGGTCATATGATGTTTGTCCTTTTGTGACTGACTTATTTCACTCAGCATAATATTTTCATGTTGTACCATGTATCAAGACTTAATTCCTTTTCCCAGCTGAATAGCATTCCATTGTATGTATATACTGTGTTTTGTTTATCCATTCATCAGCTGATGGACATTTAGATTGTTTCCACCTTTTGTGAATAGTGTGTCTGTTGTAAATAGTGCTGCAATGAACTCTGTGTGCATATGCCTGTTCATGTCCCTGCTTTCAAGTCCCTTGAGTATGTTCCTAGCAGTGGAATTGCTGGGTGATATGGTAGTTCTGTTTTTAGATTTGTGAGGAGCCACCTCACCATTTTCCACAATAGCTATACCATTTTGCATTCCCACCAGCAATGGATAAGTGTTCCTATTTCTCCACACCCTTGCCAGCATTTATTTTTTTTTTAAATCTTAGCCATCCTAATGGGAGTGAAATCGTATCCCATTTTAATATCCCTCAGTTCTATTTTAATGGATTAGTGTATAATTGCTTAACAATAGAATAGGAATTGTACTAGATATGCTGCTGTTGTCAGGTGCTGTCCAGGGGTTCCAACACACAGTGACCCAAGGTAAACAGAACAAAACCTGTACATAGACCAAAAGGCAGCCGTTCCAAAAGACCAAGGGGACACTATTTGGTTTAAAATCAGGAAAGCTGTGTGTCAGGGTTGTATCCTTTCACCATATTTATTCAATCTGTATCCTGAGCAAATAATCTGAGAAGCTGGACTATGTGAAGAAGAGTGGAGTATCAGGATTTGCGGAATACTCATTAACAACCTGTGATATGCAGATGACACAACCTTGCTTGCTGAAAGTGAAGGGAACTTGAAGTACTCACTGATGAAGATCAAAGACTTAAGTATGGATTACACCTCAACAGTAAGAAAACAAAAATCCTCACAACATGGCCAATAAGCAACAGCATGATAATTGTAGAAAATATTGAAGTTTTCAAGGATTTTATTTTATTTGGATTTACAATCCATGCCCATGGAAGCAACAGTCAAGAAATCAAACAGTGTATTTGGCATTTGGCAAATCTGCTCCAAAAGACCTATTTCAAGTGTTGAAAAGCAAAGATGTCACTTTGAGGACTAAGGTGTCTCTAACCCAAGTCATGGTATTTTCAATTACCTCATATGCATGTGAAAGCTGGACAATGAATCAAGAAGACCGAAGAATTGATGCCTTGAATTATGGTGTTGGCGAGGAATATTGAATATCCATGAACCGCCAGAATGAGCAAATCTATCTTGGAAGAAGTACAGTCAGAATGCTCCTTAAAGTGAGGATGGGGAGACTTTGTCTCACATACTTTGGATGTTTCATCAGGAGGGACCAGTCCCTGGAGAAGGGCATCATTTTTGGTAAAGTAGAGGGTCAGTGAAAATGAAGAAGACCATTGATGAGACAGATTGACACAGTGGCTGCAAAAATGGACTCAAACACAGCAATTATGGTGAGGATGGTGCAGGACTGAGCACTGTTTCATTCTGTTGTACATGGGGTCGCTATCAGTCAGAATTGATGGTATATTTGAATATTCAATCATAAAAGAAAAAATCATAGAAGGGGCACTATTGTCTGATTTTAACATTGGAATGCCTTCATCCACTTGTTGGAACATCCGTGTTTCGTAGGAGCCACATTTGAAAGAAAACTTTTATTCTTGTGCAGATGTACAGAGCCATTGTTCCCAATAAGTTTGTCATTTTTATGTCCTTTTCTTTTTATACTCATTTATTTCACAATCTGTGGGTATAGAAGTATATATGCTAGAGTTTTATGCCCATGTTGTTGTTGTTACTGTTATTAGGTGCCGTCGAGTCAGTTCCAACCATAGCAGCCCTATGCACAACAGAGTGAAACACTGCCCGGTCCTGTGCCATCCTTACAATCATTATGCTTGAGCTCACTGTTGCAGCCACTGTGTCAATCCACCTCATGGAGGGTCTTCCTCTTTTCTGCTGACCCTATACTTTCCCAAGCATGATGTCCTTCTCCAGAGACTGATCCCTCCTGACAACATGTCCAAAGTATGTAAGGCTCAGGCTCGCCATCCTTGCTTCTATGGAGCATTCTGGTTGTACTTCTAAGACAGATTTGTTCGTTCTTTTGGCAGTCCATGGTATATTCAATATTCTTCGCCAACACCACAATTCAAAGGCATCAACTCTTCTTCAGTCTTCCTTATTTATTGTCCAGCTTTCATATGCGTGTAATGCTATTGAAAATACCATGGCTTGGGTCAGGGGCACCTTAATCTTCAAGGTGACATCTTTGCTTTTCAACACTTTAAAGAGGTCCTTTGCAGCAGGTTTACTCAATGCAATGCGTCTTTTGATTTCTTGACTGCTGCTTCCATGGCTGTTGATTGTGGATCCAAGTAAAATGAAATCCTTGACAACTTCAATCTTTACTCCATTTATCATGATGTTGCTCATTAGTCCAGTTGTGAGGATTTTAGTTTTCTTTATGTTGAGGTCCAATCCATACTGAAGGCTGTGGTCTTTGATCTTCATTAGTAAGTGCTTCAAGTCCTTTTCACTTTCAGCAAGCAAGGCTGTGTCATCTGCATAACGCAGGTTGTTAATGAGTCTTCCTCCAGTCCTGATGCCTCATTCTTCTTTATAGAGTACAGATTCTCCTACTATTTGCTCAGCATACAGATTGAATAAAAAAAAAAAAAAAAGATTTTTTCTTTTTTTTTTATGATGAAAGAATACAATCCAGACACACACCTTTCCTGACTTTAAACCAATCAGCATCCCCTTGTCCTGTCCAAACAACTGCCTCTTGATCTATGTAAAGGTTCCTCATGAGCACAATTAAGTGTCCTGGAATTCCCATTCTTTGCAATGTTATTCACAATTTGTTATGATCCACACAGCCGAATGCCTTTGTATGGTCAATAAAACACAGGTAAACATCCTTCAGGAAACCCTGGTGGCGTAGTGGTTAAGTGCTAGGGCTGTTAACCAACAGGTCGACAGTTCAAATCCACCAGGCGCTCCTTGGAAACTCTGTGGGGCAGTTCTACTCTGTTCTACAGGGTCGCTATGAGTCAGAATCGACTCAACGGCAGTGGGTTTGGTTTTGGCTTAAACATCCTTCAAGTATTCTCTCTTTCAGCCAGGATCCATCTGACATCAACAATGATATCCCTGGTTCCATATCCTCTTCTGAAACCAGCTTGAATTTCTGGCATTTCCCTGTCAATATACTACTGTAGCAGTTTTTGAATGATCTTCAGCAAAATTTGCTTGCATGTGATATTAATGATATTGTTCTATAATTCCCAAATTCGGTTGGATCACCTTTCTTGGGAATCGGTATAAATATGGATCTCTTCCAGTCAGTTGGCCAGGAGCTATCTTCCATACTTCTTGGCATAGACAAGTGAGCACCTCCAGTGCTGCATCTGTTTGTTGAAACATTTCAATTGATATTCCATCAATTCCTGGAGCCTTGTTTTTCACCAACGCCTTCAGAGCAGTTTGGACTTCTTCATTCAGTACCACTTGTTCCTGATCATATGCTACCTCTTGAAATGGTTAAACATCGACTACTTCTTTTTGGTGTAATGGCTCTGTGCATTCCTTCCATCTTCTTTTGATGCTTCCTGTATCGTTTAATATTTTCCCCATAGAATCCTTCACTATTGCAACTCGAGGCTTGAATTTTTTCTTCAGTTCTTTCAGCTTGAGAAACACCAAGCATATTCTTCCCCTTTGGTTTTCCATCTCCAGCTCTTTATACATGTCATGTCTTCTGTTCAATTCTTTTACTTCGTCAATTCTTCCTTTTGCTTTAGCTGCTCGACGTTTGAGAGCAAGTTTCAGAGTCTCCTCTGACATCCGTCTTGGTCTTTTCTTTCTTTCCTGTCTTTTCAATGACCTCTTGCTTTCTTCATCTATGATGTCCTTGATGTCATTCCACAACTCATCCAGTCTTCAGTTACCAGTGTTCAATGTGTCAAACCTATTCTTCAGATGGTCTCTAAATTCAGGTGGGATATACTCAAGGTTGTATTTTGGCTCTCATGGACTAGCTCTGACTTTCTTCAGTTTCAGCTTGGACTTGCATATGAGCAATTCATGGTCTGTTCCACAGTCGGCCCCTGGCCTTGTTCTAACTGATGATATTGAGCTTTTCCGTCCTCTCTTTCCACAGATGTATGCCCATAGAAAGAAGTTTTTTTTAAATAAATTGGACAATGTTAATAAATTGATTTTAAAGAGTTAAATTGAACTTAAAGAGTACTTACCATCTCTAATTTTGTAGATTAGAAAAATCATGTATAAAGTAATCAGTACTCATTGAACACTAAATATATAGTTTAGTTGAATGCTTTATTATGACTTATTTTAACAAACAAGGAAACTAAAATTAAGGAAAGAGCAATACCTTGTAAGTGGTAGAAACAATCTTTAAATCCAGCTTATTTTCGAAGCTCACTGTCATTCCCAGTATCCTACCCTGCTGCTTAGAACTACGCTTTCTTCCCTCCTTTTTATCCCATTCCATACAAGCAGAAATTCACAAAATCGGGGCTTCGTCCAAATCTCCTGGAAGGCTGACATTTAATACACAGAGTATGAGAACCCACCCCCAGAGTCTCTGATTTGGCACATGAGGGTGAGGGATGGGCCTCCTAATTTACCCTTGTGACAAGTTCCAGGTGATGCTTATGTTGCTAATCCAGGGACCACACTTTGAAAAGCACTGTCCTATACTCTCTCTAATGTGTATTGATAGACAGGTGTATCCATTGTTAAGGGCCAATTGTTATTCTATGCACTTTCTCCAGTCAAACCAGATGTAGAAATCTGTGAGTTCAGATGTTTTGATTTGAAGATGATTTTAAATGTTCTAGTACCATCTTAAAGCTCTCATGTTAATTACCTACCACATAAATGTCTTAATTCATTAATTTATTATTCATTGCTCTGGCTGGCAGAGCTCTTTTAGTCAGCCTAGAAGTAGTTTGTGAATTCAGAAATGCATTCTAGAGAATCTGATGATACATTACCTGACTATAATAAGTAAATGAGAATGGCTGTAGAGACATGAACATATCTGGTGTCTTCCCTTGCCGATGTAAGGGCTATATTTAAGAATATATACTTAGTTAATTTTATTATTACATCTTTATCTCTATTTCTCCATTGTTAATTGTATGTTTCTTCTTTTCTTTATTACTTCACCTAAGAAATTTTTAGTAGTGGCCTTTTTATTTAACACTTTTTAGGTAAGCCTGTTTCTACAAATAAACACTTTCTTGTGATGTTCTATTAGTATCCCCAAGTGAGGCATTAAAACAAACAACAACAGTAACAAAACATGTGGCTTACTTCAAATCTATTCTAGGAAGATTTGAATATTATTTTAGTTGGAAATAGCATGCTATAAGACTTTAATACAGCCATTAGAAGTGGTGCTTTTTGTGCCCAGCAGTTTCCTTCACTTGCAAGTCTGCTAAATAAATCTCAGACATGAAGACTCAAGAACCCAAATGAAGAAATCTGTTCCCATCAAGTAGATTCTGACTCTATAGGAGAGAGTAGATCTGCCCCACGTGGTTCCCAAGGAGTGGCTGTGGGATTTGAGCTGCTGATCTTTTGTTTAGCAGCTTGAGCTCTTAACCACTACACCACCAGGACTCCAAAGAGATAGCCAAAAATCCAGAGGGATCTGGTAAAATCTAGCCATGTAATACTTAGGAAGGTAGAGATGACAGGGAGATAGACAAGGAAGAAGTACCACTGAAACACAGAAAGAAGCAAGCAAACAGTAATTCCTTGGTGCTGATTATCTGAGCTTTTCTTTGCAACTGTCTATTCATATGAGACAGAAATGTTAGTGAGAATATAGAGAATGCACTTTATGTACTATTTCTAAATACTGGTGTATTTGTCCTCCATGATAGTTGCTTTTAAACAGGTCACACCTATGCTGTACACACACACACAAACACACACACACAGAGTGTCCACGTGTACACACCTACTGAAAAACTTCTCCAAGGTGATGTACTTTGATGTCTTTTTAAAATCAATCATTTGCCAGAAAATATCATTGCCATAGTAACATGAAAGCCATTTGTATTAAAAATGAAAACAACTGTCTGTTGCTATCCCAAATCTGTTGCAAAGGACCTCTTCAAGGTGTTGAAGAGCAAAGATGTCACCCTGAAGACGAAGGTTCCCCTGACCCAAGCCATGGTGTTTTCAATCACTTCATATACATGTGAAAGCTGGACAATGAATAAGGAAGACCGAAGAAGAGTCGACACCTTTGAATTGTGGTGTTGGTGAAGAATACTGAATAGACCATGGACTGCCAAAAGAACAAACAAATCTGTCTTGGAAGAAGTACAACCAGAATGCTCCTTAGAAGCAAGGATGGCGAGACTGCCTCTTACATACTTTGGACATGTTGTTAGGAGGGATCAGTCCCTGGAGAAGGACGTCATACTTGGCAGAGTACAGGGTCAGTGGAAAAGAGGAAGACTCTCAACAAGGTGGATTGACACAGTGGCTGCAACAATGAGCTCAAGCATAACAACGACTGTAAGGATGGCGCAGGACCGGGCAGTGTTGCATTCTGTTGCGCACAGGGTCGCTATGAGTCGGAACTGACTCGACGGCACCTAGCAACAACAACATTGCTATTCCAGGATATTGATTTTTTATCATCATATCACATTGCATTTAATTGGATGGATTATTATGTATATGTATCATGTATATATGTATATATCTCCCATGGTGAGGGCACTAAAACCTTGTATGTAAACACTGAGGAATAGGCACCAACCTTTTGTTCATCCAAAAAGAAACATTTTTTCACATTGTCTACTTGTGTTCAGTGCTTTTTCTATGTCATCCCAAGATGCACTAGGCTCAGTTGCTCACCATGTACCCAAGCTGAATGCTGCATGGGGTCAGGAGAAGTGGTGTGAGCACTTTTCCCTACCCTCTTTACCACAACCATCCACAGGCAAAGCTCATGTCCACCATGAGCGCCCCTGTTAGTATTTGAAAAAAAAAAAAAAAAAAAAAAAAAAAACAGTGGCAAAGGTTGCAGCGTCAACATGCAAGCCACCATAGTATGACAACCTGTCGGGTGAGTGGTGGACATGCAAGTCACCTTATCTGAAATCGAATCTCAGGCTGAACATCCCCATTCTTTACTACATGTGTCAAAATCCCCCATCTCAGAACCCTAAAAGACAGAGTAGAGCTGCCACATAGGGTTTCCAAGGAGGGGCTGGTGGATTCGAACTGCTGACCTTTTGGTTAGCAGCTGAGCTTTTAACCACTGTGCCATCAGGGTTCCTCTCAGAGCCCTATTCTCTCATTAAGACCTCCCTGATAAATCATTCTACAGGTATTTGTTTTTTCCTTCTTGCTGTGTTTCATATTGTAATTATTTAAAAAAAAACTGTTATATATATTATACACAATCAATAGACTGTATCTTTCTTAAAGTTCTTTTTTTTTTTTTTTCTGTACCCTTATATCTGTTCCTTTTTCCATCAACACCTTTCAGTCATAGGGGAGGGGAGAAAACTGATTTTCCTTGAGTTCTGTCTCTGGTCCAAATGCACTGTTGGGCACATATGTAAGTTAGCTTTCTTAATCTTCACCAGGGTTTTACAGAGTATGAAGTATTTCCACTTTGTATAGGAAAACAATGAAATTCAGAAAGTCTAGGCAAATTGTTCAGATTACAAAATTAAATGTAATATGTATGTCTGTGCATGTGTATCAGGTGATGAGAACCACCTGTTTATCCTGAGGGTCTTGGCGGAGGCTGGGAATCCTGTGCTGATACAGTGATGGGCAGAGGTGCTGGCTGCGCAAGCCTGGAGGAGGAAATCACGGCACCAAGGGCTGGTTCGCTCAGCGTGCACCCACACCCACGCCCACGCCCGCACCCACACTCACATCCACACCCACACCCACACGCACGGCAGCCAGTCCTTGTGGAAGGAGAAAAACAGGGAGGGTGGGGCCGGACACTAGCAGGTGTCAGCGCTTCATGAGGCAAGAGAGTCCAAGGACTGCTGTGGAGGAGGGGGGGCAGTCAGGCAGGGACAGAAACACCTGCTGGAGTTGAACAAAATTGTGCTGTGTGCAACGGGCCCTGTCGATTGCCCTCCCTATGACATTTTCTTATGAAATTTGAGAGAGGTTCACATTTCTAAGAAAATGAAGTTTCTTCTGAAGAATGGCATCAAAATGAGGTCCTGTACTGCTTGGCATGGTACTGAGACCAGAGGGCTGGGACAGAGTATGGGCAAGCTGCATAAGACATATGTGTGCATATATAGTATGAGGAACTCTAGCTACCAACCTTTTCTATAAGGGCCTTGTCTGTTTATATATATATATATATATATATACACACACACACACATATAGTGACCACACACATACACACATTTATAATGCTGTTGCTGTTGAGTCAATTCCGACTCATAGTGACCGTACAGGACAGAGTAGAACTGTCCCATAGGGTTTCCAAGGAGCTGCTGGTGGATTCGATCTGCAGCCTTTTGGTTAACAGCTGGAGTTCACTGTAGCTCTTAACCACTGCGCCAGCAGGGCCCTCTCTCTCTCTCTCTGTTGCCTTTAATGTAGAAAATGCTGTGTTTTCTCTGTGCCATGCAAATGTTTTTCAGGTCCTCACTTGTGTTTTTGGCAGTTGTTAATACAGGGAGCTACAGAGCATCTATCTATCTAAACTGGGCAAATGCATTTGATGATCTGTGAGGTTGCTCAACTCAGATTATTCTGTTGCTTCTAATAAAACGATCAACTAAAATAAACTACCATCCAGGGACAGAAGTGTCCCTCCAGGGGTTGTGTCCTGGCCGGGAAGTCCATCTGGGGTTGGTCTACTACCCACTGGACTGGTGGAGCTGTTCGGGTGGACTGCTGGCTCTCCCACATATACCACACAGATCTCCAAATTGCTCTATTCTCTCTAAAAGGCCACAACATTATGGTGATTAATTTCCTGTAATTGAGTTTTATTACAAGAGTGACATTTGTCTTTGACTTTGGCAGGAAGCATGCCTATTTGTTATCATCATTTCCAGACACTCAGAGTGGTGGTCTGCAACAGTGGGGAGGGTGGGGAACATTCAGGGCTGTCTAGATCAACCTGTGTATGTGGCGGGGGGGGGGGGTAGGAGGTTCCCCTGACTCTAATACCAGTGGGGGCTGGAGGGCAGGGGAAGTGAGCACATTCCACGGCAAAGAATGAAGACCCTGAAATGTATGCTGTGGAAACAAGATTCCTCATGATCTGTCCACGAGATCCCTCAATCCACCCAAATTTTAGATACTCAAGGATGCCCTAACTGGTCTCCCTGTGGTCACCCTCCCTTCCTTGGATGACCAGCAAGTCATCCTCTGTGCCACTGCCTTATAAGCATAAGAAACACTAGCAACCATCCTTTTCTATAACGGCCTTTGACTGGCCTGCCTTGTCTGTTGTTGTTGGTTTCCATCCAGTCAGTTCTAACTCCTGGTGACCCCATGTGTGCAGAGTAGAACTGCTTCATAGGGTTTTCATGGAGCAGATCACCAGGCTTTACTCCCTAGGTACCTCTGGGTGGGACTACAGCCAATCTTTCAGTTAATAGGCCATCACTTAACCATTTGTGCTGCCCAGGGATTCTGGTCCATCTTGTCCACAGGTTACTAAAAACCAGTTGTTTTTGAGTTGACTCTGGCTTATAGTGACCACATGTTTGTCTGCAAGGATGTGTGCTCCATAGGGTTTTCAATAGCTTGTTTTTCAGAAGTAGATTGCTAGGTGATTCTGGCGGACTCAAATCTCTAGCATTTCTGTTGGCAGTTGAGCCCATTAAGCGTTTACGCCACCCAGGGACTCCACAGGTTACTAATAACCCCTTATGTGCTTATTGTAACATTGAATATCACGGACATTACATAAATATTGTTATTTAATACTCATAGCATCTCCCCAAGATGGGCATAGTTAATTTCATTTTTGAGCACCTGAGCCCAATTAAGTTGACCAGTGTCACTGAGAATGGGAACCCCTGAGTTGTGATGACAATTCCCTTTCAGTTTGTATTATTTCACGTGTAAGCTAGTAGAGTTGGCAGCTTGAAGGTGTTTAGAATTCAAAGAGTTGCCTGTTCCAGATTTTCCTATTGCCCTAGTTAAAGAACAGGATAAGGTCATGGCTGCTGGAAGTTTCCATCAAGGATGCTGGTGGGCCTTTTGCATCTTCCTTCAACAAAACCCAGCATGGGGACCTTGGAGACAAACAGAGCTGGAGAAAATTCTAGCTCGGACAGCCGACCTACCTGACAACTCAGTAGGATCTAGCAAGATTTCTCTGAGCCTCAGTGTTTTCCCTTTTAAAATGAGGATAATTACTTTATGGAGGTGTGATGAATAATTGACCCACTGCATGCAAAATAGCAGATTTTCCAACACAGAATAAATAATACTGGTTGCAATTAGTGTATCTAAGATCACACAGGGATGTTTACTCTTCCCTGAAAGTCAGAGACCCCACTAAAAGGCCATTAACACTTTCTTACTGACTGTAAAATAAAATCAATGTGATTAACTTGAAATAGTTTAGACTGGTGTGAGGTAATAAAAATCTCATTTAATCACCATGGAAAACCTAAGATGAAGTTGTTCTTACAACCCTTTTTAAGAGATAATATAACTGAAGCTTAGTTAATTCCCAAGTTCATACAGCTACTGAGTCATACAGTAAGTTTGCAAACTAAGGTATGTCTGACAACGACGTCTGTATTTTTCACAGCTACTGCAGCCAAAGACTAACTCAAGACTGGTGACTCCTAAGGTTGTCCGTGTGTCTGTCCTATCTTAGAGCCTAAGGCAGAGGTAGGGGGAGATGTTGCTGTTGTTGTTAGTAGCTGTCGAGTTATCTATGATTTGTTCCTGGTGACCCCATGTTCAACAGAATGAATGTTTCCTGGTCCTGTGAAATCTTCACAATCGTTGAGATGCTTGAGTCCATTGTTGCAGCCATTGCATATTTTGTGTGCCTTCAAGCCTAGGGGGTTCATTTCCCAGTACTATATTGAAAAATCTTCTGTTGTGAGCCATAGGGTTTTCATTGGCTGATTTTCAGAAGTAGATTGCCAGGCCTTTCTCCCCAGTCTGTCTTCATCTGAAAGTTCCACTATAACCTATCTGCCATGTACACCACTATAACTGTTGGTATAGCTTTCAGTATCACAGGAGCGGGCAAGCCACCGTAGTACAATACACTGAAAGACAGTTGGTGAAATAGAACTCAAGTATTAACCATAAATTTCTAGGCTTTATTCTTCCCACCTCAAGCCACATGTCACCTTAAGATGCGGGAGGGAACAGAATTTGCCAGTTACATTTCATCTGGGTCAGCAGATAGCAAATAAGTGTCTATGACTAAGAAGCAACTTAACATATTTTACATCCTTGTAGAGCTAAAACTAGAAAAAAAAAAAAACTAGTTTTTTTTTTTTTTTTTTTTAGAGCTTACTCAGTAACAAGATAGAGCCATATGTTGTGGCTAGCATCCCCTTCTCCTAAAAAAAAAAAATTTCCCGTGTTGTATTGGGCAAATCTGCTGCAAAAGATCTCTTTTAGGGGGCCAAGATGGCTGACTAGGTAGAACTACCGCGGATCCGTCTTGCAACAACAACAAAAAAGACTTGGAAAAACAAGTGAATCGGTCACACACATGACAATCTACGAACCCTGACCATCAAACACAGAACTAAGGAGTTGACCTGAGTGACGGGGGAGTGAAAAGCCATACGCTGAAGCAGCATCCGCTTCTGGAACCAGCATCCCGTGCCACAGCCTTGAGCCCTTGCAGTTCCCTGGTGCCAGAGTGATGGGGCTGATTGGGGCTTACTGAGACACGGCAAGCACTGGACACA
The DNA here is from genome assembly GCF_030014295.1 of Loxodonta africana. Classification (NCBI taxonomy): domain Eukaryota; kingdom Metazoa; phylum Chordata; class Mammalia; order Proboscidea; family Elephantidae; genus Loxodonta; species Loxodonta africana. Next base: position 127,702,151 of record NC_087349.1, on the reverse strand, counting down.
GCTCTAACCCCTAACTGCCTGGGGTAACCTAGGCAGAGACTCAGCCAGTGCAAGCAGCCTGCACACTGCTGCGGCTGACAGGAGAACGAGAAACCACAGAGAAGCAGCGACTGTTTTCAGAGCCTGGAGCCAATGTCCCAGTCAGAAAACCTTAATGCTGGGCTTTGGACTAAGCACAGAGGAGCTGATCATGGCTTCCTCAGATGGCACAAGCACAGGACGTAGCCTAGCCCTAACCCACTGGAGTAACCTTGGCAGAAACCCAGCCAGTGCATGCAGGCTGGACACCAACGCGGCTGAGAAGAGAAGGAGAAACCATGGTGAAGCAGTGACTGATTTTGGAACCTGGAGCGCAGTGTCCCAGCCAGAAAACCGTGGTGCGGGGCTTTGGACTAGGAGAGGAGGAGCTGATCACAGCTTCCTGAGACAGCGCAACCACGGGATACAGGCCTGATCATCAGGGGCAATCTTGACCCAGCCAAATGTACACAGGCTACACACCCCTCTGGAATCTCAGATAAAACAGTCTTCACCAAACAAGATAAGTGACTTTGTCTATATTGTTGCACTACTCTCTCCTATCTGTCTGATCCCTCCCCACCCCACCGTGCCCCAGGAGGCCTCATTAACATTGGAATTTCCTGGGTCACGGAGTGAACTGCACTTCGGTGTTTTTTGTTTTTTTTTTTTCTAACCCATTCTCCTGGCCTGAAAGAACCAGCAATTAACAATCAGGGGGGAAAAATCCCTCCCTGACTTCCCTAAACTAGAATAATAATACTGAACCAGCTCCAGCCAAGCATAAGAGATCCACAGTCTTTGACTTTCATCGCTACAGGAAACCAGGAGGCTATTATAATGCAAAGGCAATTCTGATAGAGATCTGACTGTAATTGTTTTAGTGGGGCAGTGGAAAGACAAGTTTTGGAGGTCTGATACATCTCTGCCTCTTAAGCAGAGCTCTCACTGATCCACAGCAGGGAAGTAAGGGCTGAAGCTCCACCCACACCAGCTAGCCACCTGCTAAAGGGGTCTGAGGATAGTGGCGCCTACCAATCTTTAGAGGTACAAGCATTGGGTGCCTAAGTTACAGCTGCAGAGCCCACCCACCAAAGTGCTCTAGGAATAGAGACACTCCTACCTTACTGGCGTGTGGGGGAAGGCTGTCAGCATCCTGCCTTCCTCAGAGTGTGACCCTCTGCCACTACTAGACTCTGATGCATACAACCATCACCACTAATCCTCTAAGTTAATAGGTGACAGCCTACACCACACACTAGGTGACTCACAATCAGGACACCTAGGCTGATTCTATTGAAGAATAGTGAATGAACTCATAGGCTCATATATCTGGTAACAGCTCAAACCAGCTGGTAATAGGACATAAGTGATTCAAAGGCCACGGCAATCAAGAAAGTGCAATCTAGTAGCCCATCTAGGTATATTGAAACAAAACAAAACAAGAAGATAAGACTCAGTGAGCAAATATAAAATAAATCATTACAATATCTTATAGATGGCTCGGAGGCAGCAGTTGATATCAAATCACATGAAGAAGCAGACCATGATTGCTTCTATAAATTCCCAAATTAAAGAATCAAAATCTTTCCCAAATGAAGATACAATCCTGGAATTGCCAGTTGTAGAATATAGAAAACTAATATACAGAATGCTTCAAGACATCAGGGATGACCTCAGAAATGAAATAAGGCAATCTACAGAAAAAGCCAAGGAACACACTGATAAAGCAGTTGAAGAAATCAAAAAGATTAATCAAGAACATAGTGGAAAAATTACTAAGCTGCAAGAATCCATAGAGAGACAGCATTCAGAAATCCAAAAGATTAACAATAAAATTACAGAATTAGACAACTCAATAGGAAGTCAGAGGAGCAGAATCGAGGAATTGGAATGCAGAGTGGGGTAGGTGGAGGATAAGGCAATTGACACCAATACAGTTGAAGAAAAATCAGATAAAATAATTTTAAAAAATGAAGAAACCCTAAGAATCATGTGGGACTCTATCAAGAAGAATAACTTACCTGTGATTGGAGTTCCAGGACACGGAGGGATAACAGAAAAAAGATCTGTTGGCAGAAAACTTCCCTGGCATCATGAAAGATGGAAGGATATCTATCCAAGATGCACATCAAACACCATACAAGACAGATCCCAAAAGAAAATCACCAAGGCATATTATCATCAAACTTGCCAAAACCAAAGATAAAGAGAAAATTTTAAAAGCAGCCAGGGATAAACGAAAAGTCACCTACAAAGGAGAATCCATAAGAATAAATTTAGACTACTCAGCAGAAACCATGCAGGCGAGAATGCAATGGGATGACATATATAGAGCACTGAAGGAGAAAAACTGCCAGCCAAGGATCATATATCCAGCAAAACTCTCCCTCAAATGTGAAGGTGAAATTAAAACATTTAGAGGTAAACATAAGCTTAGAGAATTTGCAAAAACCAAACCAAAGCTACAAGAATTACTGAAGGAAATTCTTTGATCAGGAAATCAATAATATCAGATACCAACACAACACAAGGTCACAGAACAGAACATCCTGATATCAACTCAAATAGAGAAATCATAAAAACAAAACAATATTAATTTAAAAATGAAAAAATACTCAAAACAGGAATCATTGAAGACATTATGTAAAAGATCACAATAATCAAAAAAGAGGGACTAAATACAGAAGGTGTAGATCTTCCATACGGAGAGGAAAACAAGGTGATATAGGATGATACAAGTTAGATTTTTACTTAGAAAAATATGGGTAAATATTAAGGTAACCACAAAGAGGTCTAACAATTCCATACGTCAAAATAAAAACCAACATAAACATAATGACGCAGCAACTACTATGAAAATGAAGAACACAAACAATTTTCAAAGAAAAACTTCTCAGCACAAAAAAGTGGAAAAATGAAATTGTCAACAACACACAAAAAAAGGTATCAAAATGACAGCACGGGACTCATACTTATCTATAATTAAGCTGAATGTAAATGGGCTAAATGCACCAATAAAGAGACAGAGAGTCTCACTGGATAAAAAACACGACCCGCCTATATGCTGCCTACAAGAAACACACCTTAGACTTACCTTAGACTTAGAGACACAAAAAAACTAAGACTCAAAGGATGGACAAAAATATATCAATCAAACAACAATCAAAAAAGAGCAGGAGTGGCAATATTAATTTCTGACAAAATAGACTTTAAAGTTACATCCACCACAAAGGATAAAGAAGGACACTACATAATGATTAAAGGGACAATTTATCAGGAAGATATAACCATATTAAATATTTATGCACCCAATGACAGGGCTGCAAGATAGATAAACTTTAACAGAAATGACAAGTGACATAGACAACTCCACAATTATAGTAGGAGACTTCAACACACCACTTTCGGTGAAGGATAGGACTTCCAGTAAGAAGCTCAATAGAGACACAGAAGATCTAATTGCTACAATCAACCAACTTGACCTCATAGACTTATACAGAAGGCTCCACCCAACAGCTGCAAAGTATACTTTTTTTTTTCTAGTGCACATGGAACATTCCCAGAATAGATCATGTATTAGGTCATAAAACAAACCTTTGCAGAATCCAAAACATCGAAATATTACAAAGCATCTTCTCAGACCATAAAGCCATAAAAGTAGAAATCAATAACAGAAAAATCAGCAAAAAGAAACAAATACTTGGAAACTGAACAATACCCTGCTCAAAAAAGACTGGGTTATAGAAGACATTAAGGAGGGAAAAAATAAATTCATAGAATGTAAAGAGACTGAAAACACTTCCTATCAAAACCTCTGGGACACAGCGAAAGCAGTGCTCAGAGGTCAATTTATATCGATAAATGCACACATACATAAAGAAGAAAGAGCCAAAATTAGAGAACTGTCCCTACAACTTGAACAAATAGAAAGCAAGCAACAAAAGAATCTGTCAGGCACCAGAAGAAAACAAATAATAAAAATTAGAGCAGAATTAAACGAATTAGAGAACAGAAAAACAATTGAAAGAATTAACAAAGCAAAAGTTGGTTCTTTGAAAAAATTAACAAAATTGGTAAACCATTGACCAGACTGACTAAAGAAATACAGGAAAGGAAACAAATAACCCGAAGAAGAAATGAGATAGGCCATATCACAACAGACCGAACTGAAATTAAAAGAATCATATCAGATTACTATGAAACATTGTACTCTAACAAATTTGCAAACCTAGAAGAAACGGATGAATTCCTAGAAACACACTACCTACCTAAACTGACACAATTGGGAGTAGAACAACCAAATAGACCCATAACAAAAGAAGAGATTGAAAAGGTAATCAAAAAACTCCCAACAAAAAAAAAAAAAAAGCCCTGGCCCAGATGGCTTCACTGCAGAGCTCTACCAAACTTTCAGAGAAGAGTTAACATCACTACTAATAAAGGTATTTCAAAGCAAAGAAAAGGATGGAATACTCACTCTCTAACTCATTCTGTGAAGCCAGAATATCCCTGATACCAAAACCAGGTAAAGACACCACAAAAAAAGAAAATTGCAGACCTATATCCATCAGGAACATAGATGCAAAAATCTTCAACAAAATTCTAGCCAATAAAATTCAACAACATATCAAAAAAATAATCCACCATGACCAAGTGGGATTTATACCAGGTATGCAGGGTTGGTTCAATATTAGAAAAACCATTAATGTAATCCACCATATAAATAAAACAAAAGAAAAAACAACATGATCTTATCAATTGATGCAGAAAAGATGTTTGACAAAGTCCAACGCCCATTTATGACAAAAACTCTCAGAAAAATAGGAATAGAAGGAAAAATCCTCAGCATAATAAAGGGCATTTATACAAAGCCAACAGCCAACATCATCCTAAATGGAGAGAGCCTGAAAGCATTTCCCTTGAGAACGGGAAACAGACAAGGATGCCCTTTATCACCGCTCTTATTCCACATTGTGCTAGAGGTCCTAGCCAGAGCAATTAGGCTAGACAAAGAAATACAGTGCATCTGGATGGGCAAGGAAGAAGTAAAATTATCTCTATTTGCAGATGACATGATCTTATACAGAGAAAACCCTAAGGAATCCTCAAGAAAACTACTGAAACTAAGAGTTCGGCAGAGTTTCAGGTTACAAGATAAATGTACAAAAATCAGTTGGAATCCTCTACATAAACAAAAAGAACATCGAAGAGAAAATCACCACATCAATACCATTCACAGTAGCCCCCAAGAAGATAAAATACTTAGGAATAAATCTTACCAAAGATGTGAAAGACTTGTACAAAGAAAACTACAAGGTACTACTGCAAGAAACTAAAAGGGACCTACATAAGTGGAAAAACATACCTTGCTCATGGATAGGAAGACTTAACATTGTAAAAATATCTATTCTACCAAAAGCCATCTATGTATACAATGCACTTCCGATCCAAATTCCAATGACATTTTTTAATGTGATGGAGAAACAAATCACCTACTTCATATGGAAGGGAAAGAAGCCCGGATAAGTAAAGCATTACTGAAAAAGAAGAACAAAGTGGGAGGCTTCGCTGTACCTGGTTTTAGAACCTATTATACAGCCACAGCAGTCAAAACAGCCTGGTACTGGTACAACAACAGACACACAGATCAATGGAACAGAATTGAGAACCCAGATATAAATCCATCCACATATAAGCAGCTGATATTTGACAAAGGCCCAGTGTCAGTTAATTGGGGAAAAGATAGTCTTTTTAAGAAATGGTGCTGGCATAACTGGATATCCACCTGCAAAAAAAAAAATGAAATAGGACCCATACCTCACACCACACACAAAAACTAACTCCAAATATATCAATGACCTAAACATAAAGACTAAAACGATAAAGATCATGGAAGAAAAAATAGGGACAACCCTAGGAGCCCTAATACAAGGCATAAACAGATTACAAAACATTACTAAAAATGACGAAGAGAAACCAGATAACTGGGAGCTCCTAAAAATCAAACACCTATGCTCATCCAAAGACTTCACCGAAAGAGTAAGAAGACCACCTACAGACTGGGAAAGAATTTTCAGCTACGACATCTCTGAGCAGCACCTGATCTCTAAAATCTATATGATTTTGCTAAAACTCAACCTCAAAAAGACAAACAACCGAATTAAAAATTGGGCAAAGGATATGAACACGCACTTCATTAAAGAGGACATTCAGGCGGCTAACAGATACATGAGGAAATGCTCTCGATCATTAGCCATTAGAGAAATGCAAATTAAAACTACAATGAGATTCCATCTCACTCCAACAAGGCTGGCATTAATCCAAAAAACACAAAATAATAAGTATTGGAGAGGCTGTGGAGAGATTGGAGCACTTATACACTGCTGGTGGGAATGTAAAATGGTACAACCACTTTGGAAATTGATTTGGCGTTTCCTTAAAAAGCTAGAAATAGAACTACCTTATAACCCAGCAATCCTACTCCTCAGAATGTATCCTAGAGAATTAAGAGCCTTTACATGAACAGATATATGCACACCCATGATTATTGCTGCACTGTTTACAATAGCAAAAAGATGGAAGCAACCAAGGTGTCTATCAACAGATGAATGGATAAATAAATTATGGTATATTCACACAATGGAATACTATGCATCGATAAAGAACAGTGATGAATCTGTGAAACATTTCATAACATGGAGGAACCTGGAAGGCATTATGCTGAGTGAAATTAGTCAGTTACAAAAGGACAAATATTGTATAAGACCACTATTATAAGATCTTGAGAAATAGTTTAAACTGAGAAGAACACATTCTTTTGTGATTATGAGATGGGGGAGAGAGGGAGGGTGGGAGATAGTTATTCACTGATTAGATAGTAGATAAGAACTACTTTAGGTGAAGGGAAGGACAACACTCAATACAGGGGACTTCAGCACAACTGGACTAAACCAAAAGCAAAGAAGTTTCCTGAATAAACTGAATGCTTTGAAGGTCTGCAAAGCAGAGGCAGGGGTTTGGGGACTACGGCTTCAGGGGAAATCTAAGTCAATTGGCAAAATAAAATCTATTAGGAAAACATTCTGCATCCCACTTTGAAGTGTGGCATCTGGGGTCTTAAACGCTAGCAAGTGGCCATCTAAGATGTATCCATGAGTCTCAACCCACATGAATCAAAGGAGAATGAAGAACACCGAGCTCACGAGGCAATTTTGAGCCCAAGAGACAGAAAGGGCTACATGAACTAGAGACTGCATCATCCTGAGACCAGAACTACACGGTGCCTGGCCAGAACTGATGACTGCCCTGACAGGGAACACAACAGAGAACCCATGAGGGAGCAGGAGAGCAGTGGGATGCAGACCCCAAATTCTCATTAAAAGACCAGACTTAATGGTCTGACTGAGACTAGAAGGACCCTGGCGGTCAGGGTCCCCAAACCTTCTGTTGGGCCAGGACAGAAGCCATTGCTGATGCCAATTCATCCAACATGCATTGGACTGGACGATGGGTTGGAGAGAGATGCTGATGAGGAGTGAGCTACTTGCATCAGGTGGACACTTGAGACTGTGTTGGCATCTCCTGTCTGGAGGGGAGATGGGAGGGTAGAGGGGGTTAGCAACTGGTAAAATGGCCATGAAAGGAGAGACCGGAAGCAGGGAGCGGAGTGACCCACTAGGGGAAGAGTAAATGGTAAGCATGTAGTAAGGTGTATATAAGTGTGTATGTGAGAGACTGACTTGATTTGTAAACTTTCACTTAAAGCACAATAAAAATTATTTAAAAAAAAAAGATCTCTTTTAAGTTTTGAAAAGCAAAGATGTCACTTTGGGAACCTAGGGTCTCCTGACCCAAGCCATGATGTTTTCAATTGCCTCAAATACATGCAAAAGGTGGACAATAAATGAGGAAGACCAAACAATTTACGTCTTTGAATTATGGTGTTGGTGAAGAAAATAGAATATACCATGGACTGCTAGAACAACAAACAAGTCTGTCTTGGGAGAAATACACCTAGAGTACTCCTTTGAAGCAAGAGTGGCAAGACTCATGTACTTTGGACATGTTTTCGGGAGAGACATGCTTGGTAGTGTAGAGGATCAGAGAAAAAGAGGAAGACCCTCAATGGTATGGATTGACACAGTGGCTGCAACGATGGACTCAAACATACCAAAAATTGTGAAGATGGTGCAGGACTGGGCATTGTTTCATTCTGTTGTATATAAGGTCGCTATAAGTAGGAATCAACTCAACGGCACCTAACAACAACAAAATAAACTTTCACATTTAAAAAAACTCATAAGGACCTGAAAAGTAAGCACTGCTATTTGTTACAAAGGCAATACTATTTCTATACAGTGATGGTTCCTCCTCTTCTGATTTTGAAGTAGATTATCCTTCTTGAGACAAGAAATTTTGTCCCTTTAAAAATCACACCAATATGGCCTTTGAGGGGTGTTGAATTTTTTTTTGATGTGGGGAAAAGATACGAAAAGGATCTAACAATTGAATTAATAAGATTTGTTTACTCAAGATAGATACTGTGTTCATTCCAAAATCTCCACTCCCTTTTATATTAATGTTTTAAATTTAAAATGAGAAATCTTGAAAGAATTATCTTTCTATTCCATGGTGGCTGCCAGGACTTTCTTTAATCTTTGGGATTCTCAATTTCATGTGACTGAGAGCAGAGATTCTCCCATAGTATCAATAATCACAGTGAACATCCAAGCTGCAATACAAACATTCTATTGTTCCTCTTTGCCTTTCTTCAGCAGGAAAATAATCTAGAAAGTGACACTTTCAGGGTTCCTCCTTTACAGTTTGGGAGTAGGGCTTAAGCACTCTGGAGCTCAGGTGTTCACAGCCATATCTCCTGACCGCACTGGTCACTGAGCCCCAAGCTTCTTCACCGTTGTCCATAAAAGGTCTGCTGTGATCCTGAGTGCTGTTGTCACTTGGGGTTGGCCTGAGCTAACCCTCCCAGATCTATTTGCTTCACTCATTTCTCCTCCACTGTGAGTTCTTGATCAGGTTTGTTCTCCACCTGGTTCCTAGGATCTGACATTTTCAGAGTTCTACTTGGTTCTCATTCATTCACTCCATGTGATATCCTTCAACATCATCTATGTGCCAGTCCTCATGCCAGGCTTCAGAGACAGATGCAGGGCTCACTAATGGGCCAGACCCCACCCACTAGGAGTTCTCAGCCAGGTCATAGTGTTTGGGAGTCAGAAAGGCCAAGCACCTGTTGCAAAGCTGCAAGAACAGTGGAAAGGCAAACTGTGCGAGAAAAAAGGTCTTCCTTCCAGCACAGACACTACACTAAGGAAGTCCTTGTGACGTTTACTTTTGAAAGCACACTCTCTGCCCAAGGTTCTGGATGCATTTGCGATACGAGCAGGATAGACATCTCAGCTCCAGCAAGACAACTCGTCCATGTCCTTGGCCTATATTTTTGCATTTTCCTTCCCCAGGTTTTCAAATCATTTTCCTCCAGAAAAGGTGTGATGGGGAGGAACCCCAGGTGTTTCTTGCAGCCACATCAGATTTTACACACTCCTCATTGGCGCCATCGTAATGCTCCTGGAGGCTCCGTTAGAAAGAAGGCACAGACCACTCATGAACTTCGATTCAGAAAGACTTGGCATTGAAGTCTAACTTCAATCTAGTTAACACCTTTGAGCTTTAACTTTGTCGTACGGAATACATATCTCTATGTGTCCCACCTTTGTCATGTTATTGTAAAGTTTAAATGAGATAATACTGTGAAAGCCACCTGCACTTCATATATATTTGTATTGTTTCTTTACTTAATCTAACATTGTTGTTGTTAGATGCTGTGGAGTTTGTTCCGACTCATAGCAACCCTATGTACAACAGAACAAAGCACTGCCCAGCCCTGTGTCATCCTCACAATCATTGTTATGGTTGAGCCCATTGTTGCAACAACTGTGTCAACCCATTTCATGAAGGGTCTTCCTCTTCTTCAGTGACACTCTATCAAGCATGATTTCCTTCTCCAGGGACTTGTCCCTCCTAATAGCATCTCCAAAGTACATTAGAAAAAGTCTTGTCATCCTTGCTTCTAAGGATTTGTTCATCCTTCTGGCAGTCCATGATATATTCAATATTCTTCCCCAACACCACAATTCAAAGGCATCAATTCTTCTTTGGTCTTCCTTATTTATTGTCCAGCTTTCATATGCATATGAGGTGACTGAAAATACCATGGCTTGGGCCAGGCACACCTTAGTCCTCCAAGTGACATCTTTGCTTTTGAACACTTTAAAGAGGTCGTTTGCAGGAGATTTGCCCAACCCAATACATTGTTTGATCTCTTGACTGCTATGTCCAGGGTTGTTGATTATGGATCCAAGTAAAATGAAATCCTTGACAACTTCAACATTTCCTTCCTTTATCATGATGTTGCTTATTGGTCCAGTTGTGAGGATTTTTGTTTTCTTTATGCTGAGGTGCAATTCATATGGAAGGCTGTAGTGTTTGATTTTCAACAGTAAATGCTTCAAGTCCTCTTCACTTTCAGCAAGCAAGATTGTATCATCTGCATATCACAGGGTGTTAATAAGTCTTTCCCCTAATCTGATGCTGAGTTCTTCAAATTGTCCAGCTTCTCAGATTATTTGCTCAGCATACTGATTGAATAAATATGGTGGAAAGATACAAACCTGATGCACACTTTTCCTGAGTTTAAACCACACATTATCCCCTTGTTCTGTTTGAATGGCAGCCTCCTGGTCTATTTACAGATTCTGCATGAGTACAATTAAGTGTTCTGCAGTTCCCATTCTTTGCAATATTATCCCTAATTTGTCATGAACCACATAATCGAAAGCCTTCATGCAGTCAAAAAACACAGGTAAACATCTTTCTGGTATTCTCCGCTTTCAGCCAAGATCCATTTAATATCAGCAATGATATCCCTCATTCCATGTATTCTTCTGAGTCTGGCTTGAATTTCTGGCAGTTCCCAGTAGATGGACTGCTGAAATGGTTTTTGAAATATCTTTAGCAAAATTTTATTTGCCTATGATATTAATGATATTTTTCAATAATTTCAACTTTCTGTTGAATCACCTTTCTTTGGAATGAGCACAAATATGGATCTCTTCCCATAGGTTGGCCAGGCAGCTGTCCCCCAAATTTCTTTGCATAGATGAGTGAGTACTTCCAGCTCTACATCCTTTTGTTGAAATATTTCAACTGGTATTCCATCAATTCCTGGTGCCTTGTTTTTTGCCAATGCCTTCAGTGCAACTTGGACTTCTTCCTTTAGTACTGTCAATTCTTGATCATATGCTACGTCCTGAAACGGTTGAACATCAACCAATTCTTTTTGATACAGTGCTCCTGTGTATCCTTTCCATCTGCTTTTGATCCGTTCTGAGTTGTTCAACATTTTCCCCATAGAATCATTCAATATTGCAACTCGAGGCTTGAATTTTTTCTTCAGCTCTTTTAGCTTGAGAAATGCAGAGAGTGTTCTTCTCTTTTGGTTTTCTAACTCCAAGTATTTGTACATTTCATTAGAATACTTTATTTTGTCTTCTTGAGCTGCTCTTTGAAGTCTCCTGTTGATCTCTTTTACATCATCATTTCTTCTACTTACTTTAGCTACTTGACACTCAAAAGCAAGTTTCAGGGTCTCTTCTGACTTCCATTTTGTTCTTTTTTTTTTTTCTGTATCTTTTTAATGGCCTCTTGCTGTCTTCATGTGTGATGTCCTTGATGTCATTCCACAACTGTTCTGGTCTTCGATCATTAGCTGTTCAATGCATCAAATCTACTCCTGGGATGGCCTCTAAATTCAGGTGAGATATATTCAAGGTCTTATCTTGGCTCTTTTTTTAGCTTCAACTTGAACTTGCATATGAGCAATTGATGATCTGTTCCTCGGTTATCCCCTGGCCTTGTTCTGACCAATGATATTGAGCTTGTTCATCCTTTCCACAGATGTAGTTGATTTGATTCCTGAGTATTTCATTTGGTGAGATACACGTTTATTAAAACAAACAAACAAACATGTTGCCGCCGAGTCATTCAGACTCATAGTAACCCTATAGGCCTGGGTACAACTGCCCCATAGAGTTTCCAAGGAGCACTTGGTGAATTTGAACTGCCAACATTTTGGTTAGCAGCGGTAGCATTTAACCACTATGCCACCAGGGTTTCTGTATACATATATAGTCATTATTTATCTTGCTTAAAAAAAGTATTTGTAATGAAGAAGTCATTGGTTTTGAAAAATTTTATCATGCCATCTCCAGCATCTTTTCTCACCAGGGCCATATTTTTCAATTATTTTTCCTTCTTTTCTTGTTTCCAACTTTCACATTCCAATCACCAGTAAATTGTCAATGCATCTTGATTGCCTGTTTGATCGATTTCAGTCTGTAGAAGCTGGTAAAAATCTTCTAGTTTTTCATCTTTGGTCTTAATATTTGGTGCGTAAATATGAAGAATGGCCATATTAACTGGTCTTCCTTGTAGGCATATGGATATTATCCTGTCACTGACAATGTTGTACTTTGGAATACATGTTGAAATATTCTTTTTTACAAGGAATGTGATACCATTCCTCTTCAATTTGTCATTCCCAGCATAGAAGATTGTCTGATTTAAAATGGCCAATACCAGTCCATTTTAGCCCTCTAATGCCTAGGATATCGATGTTTATGTGTTCCATTTCATTTTCCATAAATTCCAGTTTTCCTGGATTCATACTTAGTACATTCCACATTCCAATTATTAATGAATGTTTGCAGCTGTTTCTTCTCATTTGGAGTCATGCCACATCAGCAGATGATGGTCCTGAAAGCTTGACTTCATCCACATCATTAAGGTTGATTCTACTTTCAGGAGGCAGGTCTTCCCTAGTCATATTTTGAGTGCCTTCCAACCTGAGGGGCACATCTTCTGGCACTATATCAAACAATGTTCTGTTGCTATTTATAAGGTTTTCACTGGACAATTTTTTCCAGAAATAGACCTCCAGGTCCTTCTTCCTGGTCTGTCTTCGTCTGGAAGCTCTGCTGAGATCTGTCCATTATGGGTGAACCCGCTTGTATTTGAAATACCAGTGGCATAGCTTCCAGCATCACAGCAACATGCAAGCCACCACAGTATGACAAAGTGACATAATCTAACTTTGGAAATAATCAAAAATATGCATTTTATTGGAAACAACAACAACAAAGCTCCCTTGTTTTCATAAATTGCCCCTTTTCTTGAGTTGCGATGCAGCTCACGTTTAAAGCCACAAAGATTTACACTTGATGTGGAAATTCTCTTTGGTCTATTTCATTCTAATTCCTACCAAAACTTTTCTTTCTGTTTCTTTTGTTCTTTCTTTTTCCTTAACCACTTCATTTTTCTTTGGTGGCCAAATTTAGTGTTACTCATCTTTAATCAGGAACAATTATGTCACAGTGGACTATCTCTGTACATCTAGGATGTATAGCAACCTCACACTCTATACTATTGATGATGTACACTACAGAGTAAAATACTTATGGATTAAAAATGCACCAAATGATTTTTTAAAAATCCAGAATTTTTACAACTCTTTATTCCACATAGTGTGTATGTGCTATACTTTGATGTAAAATGAATGCATGTGCACACACACACACACATGCACACCCACACAGTGTTTAATACAAACTTGATTTTAAAATAACCACAATGTTGACACTTCTTTTTTATTTAAGAAGCAATATAAAATAGAATGCTTAATAAATAAATATAATATTAAAGTCCAAGAGGAGCTTTTCAGTTGAGGATGTTAAATAACACATTGAATTCAAGAAAGGGCAATATGTAATAATATGCACATAAAAAAAAAAAAACACTGCACATATAATAATGCATTATTTGAGCCTCAACACATATCAGACGATGTCTAGACCAGTGCTTTTAAAAGAACCTTGAAAATACTTGCTGCTCTGGGCAGACCAGAAGTGACCTGGTCCTTTTTGCGTACCTGCTGTGTACTGGATATTGCGCTAGTTGCTTCACATTCCTTGCCTCCTCTAGTACTTACAGCAAGCCCATTATGAAAGTGTTAATGGGCCCATTTGAAGAGAAGCACATGTACCCCTCAAGGTTAACTTCCCTCTCATAGCTAGTCAGTGGTTGAGCAGAGCTTTGTTTGATATTTGAGCCTCATTCATGTGCTTTTCTATTTCAATCACTGCTTCTAGTTTGAAAAACAATCCATCTCAAATCTCTTATAAACATTTGCAACAGTGGAACAGTGCCTCAATTTTCCAGAATTCAATTAAATACACAGATGACTCTTAACAAGTTGGTATATGTGAAAGTCTAACTAATATGCCCCTCATAGAAACGCAGAGAGATGAGTGTGTAAAAATTGTGTGTGTGAAACTTAACTTTGCAGCTGTGGCAGCAGGCATCGAACATGCAGCAAACTTTTTTAATGCGGAGCCCAGATTTAGGGAATTTTGAGCACTTTAGGGACTGAATATTTCAACCTCCATCCTTGTTTTCCATCTGTCTGGTCTTTGTAAAGCAGAACAGATGTAAACGTAGAGACGTAAGCTGTTCAATTAGATTTCATGCACCACTGACCTGACCATTGCTCCTCAATCTTATCTGAGTTGGTGGCATATGTGCAGCTTGTCAAAAAGCATTTCCAAACTAAAGAGAGAAACATATTGCTTGTTGGTTAATAAGATCACAATATGTGTAAATGACAAAATGGTGTCATCACTGCAGCAATAGCTATGATGGAAAAGGGGATGGCACAAATGTGCATTTCTAATTTCCTTGTGCTATGGGTTTATGGGTGAGTCCAGGAAATAAGGAAGAGAGAGAAGTGTATGTTGTCAAACGTGGATTGGAAGCCATGGGTTTCCTGATACATGGTGAACACCCAGACAAAGATAACTGGGTCGGACTTGGCATTCTGTTATTCACAGAACTTAACAATGCCATCTTAGTAACAGAGGTAAATTTGTGATGCTTTGTGTAGATGGGGCGTTGGTGTCAGTGAAGCTGATGGGACCTATATTCAGGAGTACCCACCATCATCAGTTCTCCCAACCTTACGCTCAGTGGTGAACACACACTCAAATTTTGTCGTGAATCAGTCAATTGAAACGGAGATTCTTGCAAAGTGTTGCTGATCAATCAGCATTTGTCCATTGATTAGATAGTTTTATGGACTCCAGCAGTTTTCCTTTTGATGTTATTTAAGCTATGGAAGTATAAGACAGTGACAGGAGCAAACTATGACCTTGGATAATCTACATATCTGCAAATGATGGAAATTTGATAAGCCCTGAGGAAAGTGGAGCCTGAAAAAGGCTTCTACCCTTACCTGGAAGGATGTGCTGAAGCGGTCAATGGTCTGAACCTCTGAAATCACCCATAGGCTTTGTGGCTGTCGAGGAGAGTGTGCAAAAGGAGGAACAGGGAAGCATCCCATGCTCATGTGTTGTTTACAAGACTTCTTTTGTTTGGAGATTTGAATTCTCAGGTGAGGAGCATTAACTTTAGAAAAGCAGAGATTGTAAGTGTTCTATGGGATTTTAGAAGTAATCTAGTTTGACTCTTCCTTTCATCCAATATTAAGGTCAACCTCCCTCCCCACCCT
Source organism: Loxodonta africana (assembly GCF_030014295.1). Classification (NCBI taxonomy): domain Eukaryota; kingdom Metazoa; phylum Chordata; class Mammalia; order Proboscidea; family Elephantidae; genus Loxodonta; species Loxodonta africana. Next base: position 127,686,493 of record NC_087349.1, on the reverse strand, counting down.
CACCAGCATCCCTCCCCAATAGTAATTTCCAGGTCCATTTATTCAAAGAATATTGAATTTGACAGAACTAATTCTTGACTTATGACAGTCAAAAACAGAAAGATGCCCAGCCCCATTTCTTGAACTTCCTTTCTGCCAGGTCCTACCAATACTGGGGTTTCTGCTCTACCAGACTCAAAATTGACCTGTTGATGTCAGCAATATTAGCTTCCTGACATGCTCCCATGGTGTGCAAGCCTGGTTCTTTCTTTTTGTTATCAGCTACTTTGACAAAGACGGAAGACCATTTGTAGATTAGTTTAACCAGATGCTGCTGAGCCAACTCTGACTAATGGCAACCCCATGTGTGTCAGAGTAGAACTGTGCTCCTTAGGGTTTTCAATGGCTGATTTTGTGGAAGTAAGTCACCAGGATTTTCTTCAGAGGCACTTCAGGGTGGACTTGCACCACCAACATTTTCAGTTAGCAGCTGAGCCTTTTAACAGTTTGCACCACCTAGTGATTCCAGATTGGTTTAATTACTCTTTAATCATACTGATATTCATTGTAGTTTAATTAACTGTGTGATGCTTATAGGCAGCTCCTGACAAGAGTACTGGCTGGTGTTAGGAAGTTGTCAAAAATAAAAATGAGTCACAGCCATCCTTGGGGGTCTGCCATCGGAGCAGGGTGGAGCTTCCATCAGAGGATTCACAGCCATGGCTGGCTCCTGCATACTCTTGGTGAGATCTTCAAGGGCAGGCAAGCTGAAAGTGCCTGAGCTCTCTGCTTCAGCCACTTAAAGGAAAGCACATATTAACTGAGCTTACCTTGTGTGTCCTTGATGCCCTGTAGTAATTTTGCAAAATAGCTGGGCATCTATTTTAGGGGAAACTTGGCATTTAACTTGGGTGTTTGTAGTTAGCGTGTTGACTGCATGCAGTCAACAGCATGAAAGGAATGATGGGGAAAATTACACCAACTTATTTTTGCTGTAGAAAAAATAAAATGGATAAAAACTATTACATCAGAAGAAAAAAAATCCACACAATTTGAAGCAAGTCGACATAGAATTTCCTGGAATCAAAATGATAAGCTGGTTCACATATTCAAATTGCTGTATACTGAAAGAATCTTTTTATGCCTCTTCACCAGAACACTGACAGAGCTCACGGTCCTTCTCTACAGAGGGTCCTACAGACAGGGCATGGCTCTGACAGCTATTCTAATGCAGGCCAAAGGAAGGCTCACACACATCCCTCGGCCACTGCTTGCTGAAACCCTGATAACCTTATTCGTTGATAACCTTGGCCCAGAATTCTATCTCTAGCTTCAGAGCTTTGGCAATATTCCTATAGAGTCACCTGGAGAAATAGAAATGACATTTATTATTTATTTGTTCCAGACATGATTCTTGGCATCTGACCTGTGGCATCTCACTTACCATTTCCAATAGCCACATGAGATGTGTGCTTTTATGATGTCCCATTTTATGGGCAAGGAAACAGAGGCACGGAGAGTTTAAGTGTGGTGCCCAAGGCCACGACTAGTAAAGGTGGAATTGGATTTGAAGCCAAGCCATACTGCTGAGAAGGAGAGAGAATGCTGATGAGGAAGGCTGGCATCGAGGGAGAATAATTTGCTTTCTGACCTAATGATAATGAACGATATAATACACACAAAGCATAACGCCCAGGACTAGTGGGCATCCTTAATGATTGATAATTACCATCATCAGCATCATATTATGTTATCTGTGTATATGTAATTACATGCATTGATGTCTCAGCCCCACTACTGACTTGCACATCTGTGGATATTAGCTGTGCCTCACTTATCTGGTTCCATATGGATCCAAGCACAGTTCCTTGCAAGTTAGGGTCTTGAAAAACTTACTTCATCGTAGAGCACCAAAAAAATAAATGTTTTAAATACAGTGAACAAATAGATAAACCAATAAAACTTAGGGAACAATGTATAGTCTCAAAAACCTTCATTTTGAACTTTATCTTCCCAAATATCTTGTCACTTGGTACATGAAGCTTAACATTTATCCGTGCTGCATAAGCCAAACTGTGTCCTTTTGGGTCCATCTCTTCGAATTTCTTGATGAAGCCTGTACTGACTTACTAATCGTCTAATAATTATAAAAATCAGTTATTATTTTTTTACCAAAAACAATTTATTTAGCTGTAAAGCTTAAATTATGAAAACTAGCAAAAACTGAACACGACAAGTTAGGCTAATGTCTCCAGTCTAATATTTGTTAACTTGGTGTGATGCCGAGAGTCCATAGTCAGGAAGTTTGCAGAGGCGATGCCATCATGTCCCAGGGTGGAGCTGTTCTCTGGGGCTCTGGGACATCATCCTGTTCAATATGGTTTTACATGCCATAGAGATCAGCCAATAAGAAATTCTCATCTATAGCATTAAACATATTGTGAAGATTTTTGTGTGATGAAAGTTTTAAAAATAGTGATTGGAAATGGACTTATGAATAATTTCATTTTTTTAAATTATTACCTTGACATTTCATTTAGCCTTCTGTTGTAGTAATTATATCACAAAGCTGTTAGGTAGTTTTTTTTTTTTTTTTTTTAACCTTTTGTAACATCTAACATTTTCTCCTTTCATGCCATTAAGGGCCCCTAGATTCCCAGATAGGCCTTTGCCAAAGACAGACAGTGTAGAGATGCTGTTAGCCATCATGGAAGTTGACTCTCACCATTACCACAGAACAAGACTGCTATCAATCCAGGAGCAGGTGGCCACATTGCTTGGGCAGGAAGGTCCTGTGTCATAAGTGAGGTCCCCGTGGCTTCCTTCACCTCTTGTGGTGATGCCACTGCCAGAGGCAAGATGAAGTTTGGATATTGGTTTGTTGCAAGAAATGAAGTGGTAACCTGGGTCTGCACGCTGCGTCAAACCACCTGTGATACCTTGTTCAGGACTAGGCACACTTCAGGGCAGCACTGAGAAGGGGTGACCCAGTGCAGAGAGTGAACTGGAAGCTCTGTCATTTCAGCAACACTCAAGAAAATGGAAGGAGAAATGAGTCAGGACTTGAGTTGCCACTGTATTCAATAACCTGAACAGCTCCCATGTGGAAGAAGAGTCAGACTTCTGTGCAGGAGAAGCAAGACAGAGATAGATGTGGGCTCAGTGTTCAGAAGATTAACAAATGATCACACCACATCACATGCTGGGAAGAACACAGGGATTTTCTTCAGAAAAGCTTGATCCTGGGCTGGATGCTGGTCCTGCAGCTTCTTTCGCACATGCTTTATCTGCCTAGCCCCTCTGAAATGGATTTCTTCAAATGTTAAATGAGGATAATAATATCTATCTTTTAGATTCAGGCAGAGTAAAAACTCTGTGAGATAAAGCATTCCACACACACAGTAACATTGGGAAGAAGCCCTTGAGGGGTTAGTGCAGGCTCTGAAGCCTTTATTAAGGAATGTCAAATAGGAATTCAAAAGGACAATGAACCTATAAAATTGCTTCCAACACAGAGACTTTTTGAAACATGAAAATATCTGCCTTTCTCTCCAGAGCCCATTAAGGGATTGACAAGACTACAATGAATTGATTAAGTTTCCTCAGCTCATTTTTTTTTTTTTTTAGGACATTGGAGGTTGAAATGTAGAAATAGGGTAATGTGTACATTTTAATGTACATTCTGGAAACAGTTTCTTAACCTACATGAATGGGTATAATTTGGGAAAATGTAGATGGCAATCTGGTCGGTAAGAAATACATATCGTGGTAGGTGTATAAATTCTTTCTTAATTAATAGATTTTATTTTTTTTTTTAGAGCAGGGATCCCTGGGTGGCACAAATGATCAAGCACTTGGCTATTAGCTGAAAGGCTGGCAGTTCGAACCCACTCAGAGGTGCCTCAAAAGACAGGTCTGGTGCTCACTTCCAAAAGGTTACACCTTTGAAAACCCTATGGAGCAGCTCTACTCTGCACACATGTGGTCACCATGAGTCAGAAGTGACTGGATGACAACTAACAACAGCAACATTTTTTAGAGCAGTTTTAGTTTTACAGAAAAATTCTGCAGAAAGTGCAGGGTTCCTATGTACCCTCTTCTCACTGCAGACTGTTTCTCGTTATTAACACCTTGCATTGCTGTGGTGTATACAATTGATAAAAGAATATTGATGCATTATTATTAACTGAAGTCCATAGTTTACATTACTGTTCACTCTTTGTGTTGCACAGTTCTATGGGTTCTCCTTTGTCAAAGGTTGGTTGACTATATCCCTAGGTGGTACAGTGGTTATGTGCTCAGCTGCTATCTGAAAGGTTAGCGATTCAAATCGACCCAGCAGCTCTGCAGGAGAAAGAGCTGAGAATCTGCTTCTGTAATGATTATAGCCAAGAAAACCCTATGGGGCAGTTCTACTCTGTCACATGAGTCAGAATTGACTTGATAGTACCCAACAAAAACACTAAACTAAAAGTTGCTAGTTTGAAACCATCTAGCAGTGCCATGGAAGAAAGGCCAGGCAATCCACTTCCATGAATCTTACAGCCAAGAAAACCCTATGGACCAGTTCTTCTCTGTAACACATGGGGTCACCATGAGTCAGGATTGACCCAACGGCACTGTGTTTGGTTTGATTTATTTGTGGGCTCCCTGTTCTGTCCCATTGATCTATTTTTCTATTCCTTCATCAATGCTACACCGTATTGATTATTTTATAGTAAGTCTCGAAGTCAGACAGTGTCATTCCTCCAACTTTTGGTAATAGTGTATAATTTATTTTTTACACATTGTTGGATTTAATTGACTAACATTTTGTTGAAGTTTTTTGCATCTATATTAACAAGAGAAATTCATCTCTAATTTTTTTTAATGTCTCTGATTTCTGTCTTAGGGTCATGTTGGTCTCATAGAATGAGTTTGGAAGTGCTTCTTCCTATTTTTTTGGAAGAGTTTGAAAAGGGTTGATATTAATTCTTCTTTAAATGTTTGGTAGAGTTCACCAGTGAAACCATGTGGGCCTCTTGCTTTCTGGTTTAGAAGGTTATTAATTTTTTATTCAATTTCTTTATAATATAATTTATAAGTCTATTCAGACTATTTCTCTCTGTGTGAGTTTTGGTGTGTTAATCTGTCAAGGAATTGGTTCATTTCATCTCATTTATTAAATTTGCAGCATAGAGCTGTTTGTGGTATTCCTTTTTTATGGCACTTTTAATCTCTGATGGCCTCTCTTTCATTTCTAATATTAGCACATTGCGCCTTTTCTGTTTTTTTTTTTTTCTCCCTTTCTTAGCCTATCTAAAGTTTTATCAATTTATTGATATTTTCAAAGAACTAGATTTCATTTTCATTCTGCTATTGTTGGGTTAAGTATTCTACAGATGTCAACTTGATGCAGTTGATGCGTGGTGCTGTTCAGTTCAGCTACACCCTTCTTGGTTTCTGCCTGCTGGATCTGTCAGTTACTGATAGAGGGGTGTTGAAATTGCCAGCTTTAACAGTGGACTTGACTGTTTCTCTTTGCAGTTCCCTCAGTTCTTGCCTCATGTAATTTGATGCTCTGTTGCTAGGTACACATGCATTAAAGATCATTGTATTTTCTTGGAGAATTAACCCTTAAAAAATTTTTTTTAAATGTTGCTGCCACTTTAATGCCAAAGTATGACAGCCTCACATGTTACAGAGTAGAATAGCTCCATAGGATTTTCTTGACTATAATCTTAATGGAAGCAGGTCAAAAGGAATTTTGTCTGCTGTACTGTTGGGTGGGTTTGAACTGCCAACATTTAGTTTAGTCGAATCAAAATTTTTGCATCATTTATCCCTGATAATTTTCTTACTCTGAAATCTTCTTTGTCTGAAATTATTTTAACTACTCCAGCTTTATTTTAATCAGCTTTATCATGGTAAATTTCTCTATCCCTTTACTTTTAATCTTTTCTTATATATTTAAAGTGATTTTTTTAGACAACATATAATAGGGTCTTGCTTTTTTATCCACTTTGTTTTTATCTTTTAATTGGTATATTTAGACAATTCACATTTGAGGTGATTATTGATGTAGTTGAATTAAAATCTATCATATTTGTAAGTTTTTGTTTTATTCACTGCCCTTGATTATTTTTGTCATCTCTTCTCTTGCCTTCTTTGGTTTTAATTAGGCATTTTCAGATTATATTTTCTCTCCTCTCCTAAGATTTCAGTTAGACTTCTTTTATTTATTTTTCAGTGGTTGATCTAGAATTTGTAATACACATTTACAACTAGTTTAAGTCCACTTTCAAATAGCACTGCACCATTAATAACCAAAAACTGAATAACCCACTGCTGTCGAGTCAATTCTGACTCATAACAACCCTGTAGGACACAATAGTACTGCCCCATAGGATTTCTTTCCAAGGAAGCTGATTGCTACATCTTTCTCCCACAGAGTGGCTGGTGGGTTTGAACCACTGACCTTTTGGTTTACAGCTGAGCACTTCAACCACTGTATCACCAAGGCTCTTTCTACCTTATAATAAAAATAGTGTATTACAAATTCCTCTTTCCTATCCCTTATAACTCATAGCTCGTACCGACACTATAGGACAGAGTAGAACTGCCCCATAGTGTTTCCAAAGAGTACCTGGTGCATTTAAACTGCCGACCTTTTGGTTAGCAGTCATAGCACTTAGCCACTAAGCCACTAGGGTATAAGGTCGCTATGAGTTGGAATCAATTCAACAGCAACAGGTTTTTTGTTTTTTAATTTTTATTCCTTATAACATTGCTGTCATACATTTCATTTATCCATAAACTATAATCATCCAATATATTGTTGCCGAATTATTTTAAATAAACTGTTACCTGTCGTATCAGTGAACAAAAAGAAAAATGAGTTTATTTTATATTCACTTATTCCTTTTCAAATAATCTTCCTTTTGTTTTGTAGACACAAATTTCTGGCTATTTTATTTTCCTTCTCTCTGAAGAACTTATTTTTAATATTTCTTGCAAGGTAGGTCTGGAGGCAAAAAAAAAGAATCCCGCATTTTTTGTTTGAGGAGGTTTGTTTCTCTTCCACTTTTGAAGGATAATTTTGCTGGGTACAGAATTCCAGGTTGGTCAGTTTTTGTTTTATTTTGTTTTTGTTTCTCTTTCAACACTTTAAATATTTCATGGTTTCTGCAGAAAATTCCAATCTAATTCTTATCCTCTTTCCTTTACAGGTAAGGCTTTCTTTTTTCCCTCCTGACTTTTTTTCAAGATTTCCTATTTGTTTTTGGTTTTCTGCATTTTTAATATGATATACCTAAGTGCTGATTTTTGTTATTTATCCTGCTTGGTGTTCTCTGAGCTTCCTAAATCTGTGCTGTGGTGTCTATCAACAATTGTAGAAAATCATCCACCCTTAGTACTTCAAATATTTCTTCTGTTACTTTCCCTCTTTCTTCTCTGTCTGGTATTCTCATTATGCATACATTACATATTTTGTAATGATCACACATAAATTCCTAAGTAAAACATCCCACCAATGATCAGAAAATAAAAGAATGGACAGAGTTTCCTCAGTTTATAGTAGAACTTCCTAAAGAGCTGCCTCCACAATGCATCCTTAGGAGGCAGTAAGTTTCCTGGCACATGATGAGTGCTTGAGTTGGTTAAGGATTGGCTGAACAACCCCTTGATGGGGATGTTTTCTCTGCATTCAGATTGGGCATTTGAACTACAAGTGGATTTTAAAATTTTCTCACCACTATGATTCCCTTGTATTGTAGGTCATCAGCACTGAGAATAGCAGGGTTGTATCTGTGACTAACCACATTTAAAACTGAGAGAATCTTCAAAGATTGTCTTGACAATGGGGACACAAAACAGAAAGAAGTTATCTTCTCAACAATGGCTTGGAAATTGTTGGAATAAAATATGTGCTTGCCTTCACGGTAGATTCACCCTGATTTCTCCTCTTTGCCAATGAAGAGTAACAAGGTGAAGAAACTTTTAAGCAGATGTCCCAATGGGACATGTGGTTCTTTACGGTTCTGGGGAACTGGTGTGAAAGGGACCCACAGAGTAGGGGTCTCAATTCACCTGGTTTATCAGCAATCAAGGAGGGATGGGGCTAATTGGATCTCCCAGGCAGGGAGCCTAGCCTTCATGATTAATGGGACAAAAGGTCAAATGTCAACAAAACAAGTCTATTCCAGTGGATATCTCAAGAAAATTTAATTAATTGGGAATATGAAGAAAATGAGAGAGGTTGAAAAGTAAAAGAAAAGTGAACAAAGAGGTAATTTTAAGGAGTAATAATAATATGAAAACCTTTTTAACATAGGGTTTGGGTAGCTGGATGCTATGGGCAGGGTGAGGCAAGATGGAGAGTTTTCACATTGTTCTGTTTTTCTTTTCTGGGTGAAAATAGTAGAGATAACTCATTAAAGTAATTAGGTCCTAAGGAAAAGTAGAAAGAAGATAGGTCATTTATAACCCTATTACCCAAACAGAGCAACTGTTCATGTTTGGGTTATTCCTTTCCAATACTTACTTTCAATGTAAGAATTTTTAGTTGGAAATTATTTTAATGGCCATTTTATGTCTAATTTTCATATGAACCCAAAATACTTCTCTTAATTTTTATTAGGAAAAAAAAAACCCTTTGCCATCCAGTCGATTCTAACTCATAGTGACCCTGTAGGACAGAATAGAACTGCCCCACAGCATTTCCAAGGAGTAGCTGGTGAATTTGAACTGCCAGCCTTTTGGTTAGCAGACTGAGATCTTAACCACTGTGCCACCAGGGCCCCAAATACCTCAAAAACATAATTTGAATAGCTATATAATATTCCTTAAGTTTATACATATTACATTAATTTATTATCCCATTCTCCTGCTATTCTTCCATCATCCATCGGACTATGAGGTTTGCTTCCATTATTTTTACCACTAAAATTGCATTTTTGTTCACAATGATTTTTCTATAAATTATACTACTAGCAATGGAATTATTGGGTATGGATATAATGAAGGCTTTTGATTTATAATGTGGTGATGACTTTTCCAATTGCATTCAGATAATCAAATGCAATACATGACTTTGTAGCACCTCTCTGAGGCAGGATATTGCTAGTACTCTAACCTTCCTTCAGAATTAAGCCTGATAATTAGTCATTAATCTGTCTCTTGAGAAAAAGAAAAATAGCACCCTGCAGAAAGCTGTTAAACAATTCTCTCAACTCCCTAGTGAGAGAAAAAAAAAAAATTTTTTTTTTTTTTTTTACCCAGAGGGAGGTATAAATGTCTCCACTGTAGTGTTGACTAAGAAATGCCCTCAATCAACGTCACAGACTCCAAATCAGGATCTTGGCCATGTCGATCCATTATGTGGGTCTCTCTCCTGGCTTCTGGTGGCTACCAGCAATCCTTGGCATTCCTCTGCTGCTTATAGAAGCATCTGCTCTGCCATCACGTGACATCTCCCCCTGAATGTCTCTGTGTCTACTCTGCTCTTTCTATAAATGGCACTCAGAAGACATTAGGATCCACTCTACTCTGGAACCGCCTCACTAACAAAACAAAACAAAACAAACCCCGTATTTCCAAACAGAATCATATTCATAGATATATGGATTAGAACTTCAAAATAACCTTGGGGAAGCAATTCCATTCATTATAGTTCCAAATCAATGGATTAATTTTGGCAACCTCATCCTAGAATTCAAATGTTCCAACAGAGCTAGGAGTGTGAAAGGATGTTTGCCCAGTCTCAGCTCTGAGAAAGGCGCCACCATTGACCGTCACTTGGAGAGTGAGGAGAGAGGATACGTATGTCTCATGTAGAGGTAATTAGTGGTAGCCAGGCAAAGAAAGGGTTGGAAACGTGAGCCCAGAATCTAGAAGTGGAAGCATTCAGATATCTAAGCATCAGGAATGTGTCAGCAGGGTACTGTTTAGAAGGCTATAGGACCCTTAACCAGCTTATCCAATGTCTGTTCATGAACACTCTTATACCATAGATGATAAGAAGAAAGTGGAGGCTGTCGCCAAGGTTGGCAGAGAGTTCTTTAGATTTGTTGACGTGCCAATATGTACCGTGCATTTCCAAGAGGAGTTTGTAGTAAAAAGTGTTCCCCAAGGTCACTGGACCATAGATCCTTTTGTCCACAGAGAAGCTCGTGAGCTCAGTTCAGGCAATATATTTTGGAAAGTGCCACCCTAAACTGTAAAACAGAATTGACAATAAAAGGGGGAAGCCCAATTCTAGAGAAAGAGCCTTAGCTTCCAGTTAGATTTTTAAGAAAGATACTAAACTACTGGAGATAAAACAAAGTTTAGGGATAAGAACACGGGCACAAAGAGATAATGGGTCATAAATCTAACTGGTCAACAAGACATTAGCAGCAACGGGCTTGGTGCTGTGTTGCCTGAGCACTGGCCTAGGAGTAGTGTAAATTCCTCAAATTATACAAGTTATTACCCAAGAATAAGCCACATTCTTTGGGTAATAGTGGAAATTTTATGGGGTTGGGAGAAGGGTGCATTGAGAAGGTCTTCAGTCAAGATTGGGTTGTCAAATTACAACAAGACTAGGGAAAGAAGGAAAGGAAGGCAAAAAGCAAAAGCAAGACTTCACAAAGTATATATACAAATGTGCTTATGTATGTAGTATACATGAGTAGATGTTATGTGTTACATATAAAAAAGAAAAAAGGAAAATCCTTTATTTTTTATTCCTGGTGTGATCTTAAGATGCCTATCGATGATTAAAAATAGCATGTCCAGTTTTAAGATAAATTGAAGGATGAATGTAAAAAGTTCAAATAAAATAGGTTTCTTCAATATTTTTAAAGGCCTCATGAGATGGACTTAGTAGAGAGTCAAAACTTCCTTTCCAATATATAGAAATCTCTTTATGTAGAGGGATATGCTCAGGAAGTCTGGCAGAAATCAGCCTGGTATTCAATCATAAAATCAAGTTCAAATGTTGATTAGCAAAAAGTACTTCGAAGGAAGCGTGAGGTACCACTAAATGATAGCAACATGTATCTCACATTTTTTAATCAACACATTTATATTTAGTTGTTGTCTTTGTTAAATAGAGCAGATGAAAGATGAATAGAATGTTGTATATTATATTGCCATCTTGTACATTGCAGGGGCTAGAAGACAAGACAATTAGGGATAAGGGAAGACTACCAAGACAGTGGGGGCCTGCTCACTTTGGGCCCTGGGAGAGTAACAAGTTTGAATTGATCCAGCACTTTCTTCTTAACACAATTAAAAAGAATAATTACATATTTTCAGTGTATAAAGATAACCATAGGATCATTTGAAAAAACTTGAATTAAAGACCTGAGCCCACATTGTTTTACATGTAACACACACCAAGCAATTTAGAAACACTAATCCTAGTTAGGAGAGCCTGTGGTAATGTATTAAACTTTAACCTCTCTTGATTTTTATATATGGTTTTCATTTGACCTCTTTTATTCTCCTTTGTCCCATGATCTCTGTTCTACTTCACATTTTTCTTGCCTATATGCTTATTTGAAAGGATCTCTCATTTGCAACTTAGAGATTTGAACTCGACTGAATTTTGAAAGCTTCAGTAACCCAAATTCAAGAACTTTTGTCCTGCCTTAGTTCTTCTGTTATTTTTGGATTCTGTAGAGATGTATACCCATACTGGACTTGTTGGGGTATTTCCCATTCCCTGATAAGGACCTCCTGTCATCTGAGGTGGTAGTAAAAGAGGTGGTAGTAGGATTGGGGAAACCCATTCTGTATACAAAGAGGGGATTCACAGTCTGCCACCTTGTGGGGAAAATGTTCCTTCTTGACTCAGCTTTATCCTTGGTCATAAACTTGTTTCCTGTCACTATTATTTGTTCTCCACACACTTCCACCCTCCACCTACACAAATATGGGAAGCTGGAGTGGGTGAAAAGTTTGTTCGAACCCACCCAATGATAATGTGGAGGAAAGGCTTGGCAATTTGTCTCTATTAAAATTTCAGCCAAGAAAAACTCTATTGAGCAGTTTTACTCTGTAACAAACACATGGGGTCACCATGAGTTGAAATTGACTAGGCGTTTTTTTTTTTTTTTTTTGAGTAAAATATTGTCGCTTTGAAAGAACAGACTAGACATCCGTAAGCTTACTTGTAGTGTACCAATATACCAAAAAACAAACCAAACTCACTGTCAAGTCAGTTCCAACTCATAGGCCATAGGATTTCCCAGGAGTGGCTGGTGGATTCAAACTGCTGACCTTTGGGTTGGCAGCCAAACTCATAACCACTGAGCCACCAGAGCTCCAATGTGAGCCCTATAAACTAAAACTAAAACATCTCTTCTTTCTCTTTTCTTCTAAAGCAATTCATTCCTGAAGTCATAAGATTATGGGGCAGGATAAAGTATATATCCAGACTAGTAGAAGGGAGAGGGTTTTTACAGTAGACTAGGGTTGGAATTAGGAACCCAAGTAGGAGGAATGAATTTATGCAGTAAGAAAGAGAATGGCTGGTGCAGAACGTCAGAGCCAAAGAGGTGAGGAAGGGTCCACATGTAGAGACAGCTTACTGCAGAGTGTCAAGGGGCAAACAGGGTGAGGAATCTCCATGGGGAAGTGGTGGTGGTAACAATAGAAGATTAGATACATTTAGGAAGATTGATCAGTAAGCAATATATTAGGGGTAATGGGAGGCATGTTTCTCATTGTAGTTGTTGTTAGATGTTGCCCAGTTGATTCAGACTCTTAGCGACCCTATGGACAACAGAATGAAACAATGTGCAGTCCTGTACCATCCTCATCGTTGCCCCCACTGTGTCAATCCAACTCATTGAGGGTCTTCCCTTTTTCACTGAACCTCAACTTTACCAAGCATGATGTCCTTCTCCAGGGAATGGTCCCTCTTGATAATATGTTCAAAGTACAAGAAATGAAATCTCACCATCCTCAAAACAAATTTGTTCATTCTTCTGGCAGTCCATGGTATACTCAGTATTCTTTCCCAACACAGTTCAGGGCATCAGTTCTTCTTTGGTCTTCCTTATTCATTGTCCAGCTTTCACACGCACATGAGGCAATTGAAAATACCATGACTTGGGTCAGCTGGACCTTAGTTCTCAAAGTGACATCTTTGCTTTTGAACACTTTGAAGAAGTATTTTGAAGCATATTTGTCCAATGCAATATGTTGTTTGGTTTCTTGACTGCTGCTTCCATTCGCGTTGATTGTGGATCCAAGCAAAACAAAATCCTTGACAACTTCAATATTTTCTCCGTTTATTATGATGTTGCTTATTAGTCTAGTTGTGAGGATTTTGGTTTTGTTTACATTGATGCATAATCCACAATGAAGGCTATAGCCTTTGATCTTCATCAGCAAGTGTTTCATGTCTTGTTTGCTTTGAGCAAGCACAGTTGTATCATCCGCATATCACAGGTTGCTAATGAGTTTTCCTCTAATCCTGATACCCTATTCTTCTTCATACAGTCCAGTTTCTTGGGATTATTTGCTCAGCATACAGATTGAATATGTGTGGTGAAAGGATGCAACCCTGACACAACTTTTCTGATTTTAAAACATAGTATCCCTAGCGGGACTATATGAAGAAGAATGGGGCATCAAGATTGGAGGAAGACTCATTAACAACCTGCATTGTGCAGATGACACAACCTTGCTTGCTGAAAGTGAAGAGGACTTGAAGCACTTACTGATGAAGATCAAAGACCACAGCTTTCAGTATGGATTACACCTCAACATAAAGAAAACAAAAACCCTCACAACTAGACCAATAAGCAACATCATGATAAACAGGGAAAAGATTAAAGTGGTCAGGGATTACATTTTACTTAGATCTACAATCAACACCCATGGAAGCAGTAGTCAAGAAATCAAAAGATGCATTGCATTGGGCAAACCTGTTTCAAAAGACCTCTGTAAAGTGTTGAAAAGCATACATGCCATCTTGAAAACTAAGGTGCTCCTGCCCAAGCCATGATGTTTTTAATTGCCTCATATCCATGCGAAAGCTGGGTGATGAGTAAAGAAGATCGAAGAGAAAGCGACACCTTTGAATTGTGGTGTTGGAGAAGAATATACCATGGACTGCCAAAAGGATGAACAAATCTGTCTTGAAAGAAGTACTACCAGAACATTCATTAGAAACAAGGATGGTGAGACTACCTCTCACATACTTTGAACATATTGTCAGATGGGATCAGTCCCTGGGGAAGGGTATCATACTTGGTTAAGTAGAGGGTCAGCAAAAAAGAGGAAGATGCTCAAGGAGATGGATTGACATAGTTGCTGCAAAAAGATTGTTAGGATGGTGCAGGACCAGGTAGTGTTTCATTCTATTGTATATAGGGTGGCTATGAGTGAGAGCCTACTCGATGGCACCTTACAACAACAACAGCATCCCCTGTTCTGTTCAAATAACTGCCTCTTTATTTATGTACAGGTTCCTCATGAGCACAATTAAGTAGGAAAGATAGTTAAATATAAAGGAAATGAGAAAAACAGGATGAACTCTGTGGCGTGTGATTGCAATTTGAGCTATCGTTTTTAACTTGTGGTTTTTAATACAGACAGTTGATTATCAAGATAAATATGGATGTAACTGTGTGTGTGTTTGTGGTATGGGTGCATTCCCTAGCTCTGTCAACTGAGAGGATCTGGGAGCTGTGACATTCTAAATCTTGCCTTTGAAATGCCATTATACTGCAGACTTAACAAGAGTACCTTGAAAAAATGGCTGATTCCAGGACTGGAGCATGAAAAGTGTGAGATGGGTCTAGAATATATTTTTGTACCAGAAAGCAAGAATGCTCTCAGAGAATGATGAGAACATTTTAAAAGGACATAGAAGTCTGCTAAAGGAGCTCGCCCTGGCCAAATTTGGGAAAAATTGAGAACATCATAAGGAATAATGATGGTAATATAGATTATAGAGCTATATAGATTATAGCTCATTGAATAAAATAAGAAACAATGAGTCTATTATTCTGATATATATAGAAATAAATGAATAATATAAATATTTACAGTTTCAGGGTGTCTTTCCACAAAATACTTCTTAATTCAAATGGAAAGAGAACATTCACAGAGAAGTCTGTCAGACACCATCTTAGTCGAGTAATCAAAGTGAACATTCTTAGTTATGGGACCAGTCAAATCCATGATTCACCTTATAGAATACATGTGGATAGGAAGAATATGGCACTTGTATAATTCTTTTTATAATGCATACCTGCATGTAATATGAGGAAGCATCAGAAAATGCTGAATCAAAAGATGTTCTACAAAAAAGCTGATCTTTAATCTTCAAAAGTTTCAAAGTAATGAAAGTCAAGGAAAGACAAAAGTCTCAGACGAAAGAAAGCTGAAGGGATGTGAGGGCTATGTGTGATGCTTAATTCTAAACTGGATCCTGTTGTTACAGAGGACATTACTGGAACAATTGGGGAAACATGTATGTATTTTAAGCATTAGATAAGTAGTATTGTAACAATACTAATTATCTAATATCAGTGGTGTGTTGTCTTCATGAAGGAAAATATCCTTGTTTGTAGGAAATGTACGCTAAAGCTTATCAAGTCAGCAACTTGAAAATTTTTCGGGAAAAAATTTCCTTGTACTATACTGGCAAATTTCCTGTGAGTTTGGAATTGCTCCAAAATTTTAGAATAAAGCTAGATAGGAAGGGGAAAAATATACAATGACGTTCAATCAGGTGCATGCTTCCCGTAAAAATGCCATCCCTGGATGAAATAGTCTTCTTATATGGCTGATACGATTCCTTCAATAAAGGTTAATAGTAGTATCACGCCTGTTTTCACACCATGTTCAAAGGTACAATTGATGATTCTATGAACAATGCATCTAGATTGGAGACTTGGAATGAGGCTAAGGATAAGGCATTTAGATGGACTTAACTTTAACCCAGAGTTAAGTCCATCTCATGAAAAATAAAATATTATATTTCACATGCCCTTGGAAATATTTGCCATTAAAATGCTCACACCATGAGCAATAATTGTTAGCCTAGTCCCACGCATGCTCAGACTGACCTGTAGGCTAAAATGAATTGTGATTAATACCTACGTGGTGTTCCTGAATGATGACAAGTACAACATCAGATCTATTGCTGTGAATGACTTCTTGCCAGATACCTGTAATCTGAACATCCAAAGTCACACTCCAAGGGGTTTCTGAAAATCAAATTAAAAAAAAAAAAAATCACCTCAATGAGCATGTAAAAGTAAAATATTTTATTTGGAAAGTTTCCCTTGAATTCTATCATTTCCGCATGAAAAGAACAAATTTAATGATCCACTACTTAGTGTCTCTTTATATATGAAGACTTTAAACTGAGCACAGAATACCGTTTACTCACGTAAAGAGCAGATCTGGTGATCATGGGTCCAGTCATCAACATATTTGGCCATTCCAACCATTGTAGAAGGCCAATGACATTGAACGGAAGAATGAAATGTCTCTTTCAATTTTGTGTGAAATTATTCAAAGTTACCACGAGATATGGTTTAACGCGAGCATTAAAAAACAGAGAAGCTATGCTCATGTTGTCATTTGAAACAATGTCTTTGGGGCAGGGATGGGGAGTTTTTCCCAGCTGTAGGAATTTCATGGTAATGGCTAAAATAGTCTTGGTCATTTAATCCAGTTGATGACACACTTGTGATTAGTAAAACGCTGAAGCTGCAGTCATTTAAGCCACTTGGCCTCATTCACAAAGAACAAGTTAAACACTGGACTCTATGGTGATGTTTCTTAGGATTCCCCTCTGAGTTCTACCAATATCTAATCCTGAACTCAAAAGCAAAATCAGAGACTGCACAA
The DNA here is from genome assembly GCF_030014295.1 of Loxodonta africana. Lineage (NCBI taxonomy): Eukaryota > Metazoa > Chordata > Mammalia > Proboscidea > Elephantidae > Loxodonta > Loxodonta africana. Next base: position 127,669,672 of record NC_087349.1, on the reverse strand, counting down.
GAATGAGACTTTCAGGTCATCTTTGTGTCTAGCCTGGGTAATAGTAGAGAAACAGCAAGAACACCTTTTATCTATTTTTACCTGAAGATGGATGTATTAAGAATTAACTAACTAGGTGTTTGCAAAATACTTGCAAGGAACAAATGCAATAAAAACACCAAATGCAATTATTATTATAAATTATAACAGAATCATTTAGATGAGTCATTTTAAAAGTTCTTCATTAAACACGAGTGGATATTATGTTTATTAATTCATTAAGTTCTACTTCAAATGGCAGATAAATAAAATACATTAGTAATATGTCATAAACAAGATGAAATAATGTCACACAGACTTAATATTTTTTAAAGTACCTTGCAAGTATTAACTAATTCATCCTTTCTACTCTTATTAGGACAGGTTTTGTGATTTAACAGAAACTGTTACAGTAATTTTATGTACTATAATACAAAGTCTTTGCTATAAAACTGGAATTCTTATATTTTCAGTCTGCCTTTCTTTTTCTGAGGTAACCTATGTTTACTGTAAAATATAGCTACATATGAATAGGAAAATAAAGGTCATTCATAACCATTAAAACACAGAAAATCTTTAACATTTTTGAATTTTTCACATCAGTCTTCTGTTACTAGGTTCCATCAAGTCAGTTCTAACTCGTAGTGACTCATAGCGACAACAGAATTACATGTAGCTGTCCTTCACAGTCATTGCTATGTTTGAGCCCATTGTTGCAGTCCCTGTGTCAATCTGTCTTGCTGAGGGTCTTCTTCTTTTTCACTAACCATCTACTTTATCAAGCAGGATGTCCTTCTCCAGGGACTGGTCCCTCCTGGCGGCATACCCAAAGTGAGATGAAGCGTCACCATCCTTGCTTCTAAGAAACATCCTGGCTGTACTTCTTCCAAGGCAGATTTGTTTGTTCTCCTGGCTGTCCATAGTATATTCAATATTCTTCACCAACACCATAATTCAAAGGCATCAACTCTTCTTTGGTCTTCCTTATTCATTGTCTAGCTTTTGCATGCATATAAAGTGATTTAAAAGACCATGGCTGGAGCCAGGCTCACCTTAGCTCTCAAAGTGACATCTTTGCTTTTTAACACTTTAAAGAGGCCTTTTGCAGCAAATTTGCCCAATGCAATACCTAGCTAGATTTCTTGACTGCTGCTTCCATGAACATTGATTATGGATACAAGTGAAATGAAATCCTTAACAACTTCAGCCTTTTCTCTGTTTATCCTGATGTTGCTCATTGGTCTAGCCATTAGGATATTTGTTTTATTTATGTTGAGGTGAGGTGTAAAGTGCTACTGAGGGCTGTAGTCTTTGAACTTAAAGTGGTGTTCAGCCTTCTAGGCTTGCATTTTTGAGCTTGTGTGTGAGCGAGTATGTGTGCACAGGTATCTTTCATGAATCAGGAGTCTTACATGTCTTATATATTTCATTTCCACTTAAAAATATTAAGTGAAGCACCCTTCCCACACTGTTTACAATCTTGAGATACTACTCCACAAAAATATATAGAAAAAAGAAAGAGAACGAAACAAAAAAAGAGAGAGAGGCAGAGAGCTATAGGATAAAAGAGACTTAAGAAAACTATCAGTGAATTGCAATGTGTGGAATTTAGTTGAATCCTAACTGAAACCAACAAAAAAATACAAAAATAATTTGAACATTTATAAAATGATCAGTAATGTGAAAATTGGTTAGATATTTGACTACTTGAGGAAGAATTGTTAATTTTAGGTGAGATTATATATATACACAAAGAGAGTGAGATAGACAGAGATATTTGTCATTTAGGCATTTAGAGATAGATTCTGAGCTATATATGAATGAAATGATAAGAAGTTGCTTTAAACTAACTGGGAAGGCAGAAGAGGAGACCAGATTGGCCATGAGTTACTCATCTTTAAAAGGATGATTGCCTTTGTATACTATAAATTTTATATAACAAAAAAAAAATTAATATAAATTTATATATATCATTTATTCTCCCTTACAACAAAAGAATCTTTGAAAATATGATTTTAAAAGTATCCCATGGCATGAACAATAACAGATTATAGCTCATTAACTAGGTCACAAGGTCTAAGACTTCCAAACTGTGTAACTTTGGAGAAACTTGAATCCATTTAGAATTTTTGTATTCCAATTTTATTAAATTTCGCCCCAAAGTGATCTGATTTCCAAACACTGCTTATTAAATAATGTACCCTTTTCCCATTAGTATGAAATGACCCCATTGCCACATTCAAACATCCTGTGTAAGCATCAGTTCTCTCTCTAGCAGGTCCCTGGGCTTAGTCTTGGCTTCCAGTTTTTTATCAGGTTGCACGCTGGTTTAACTCTGTTCCTTTGAAATGACTTTTGTTTGTGCTGCCTTTTCTGCTCTCTTACAGCTCACTCTCTCTCTCTCTCAATTCCTAAATGTCTGCTCCTTAACTAACCATTTATATTGAAAAGCCGACTGGAAACTCTGGATGTAGGTGGGTCTTGTCAATTGGGTTTTACAGCAGTTACCATTTTTTATCTGTTTCTGGTCAATTTCTGCAAGTATAAGCCAGTTGCCATGGAGTTGACTCATGGTGACCTCCTGCGTGTCAGAGTAGAACTGTGCTCCACAGGGTTTTCAATGGCTGATTTTTTGGAAATAGATTGCCAAGTCTTTCTTCTAGGGCACTTCTGGCTGGACTTTAACTGCCAACCTGTTAGTCTAGCCGTTTGCACCACCTGGGACTCCTCTGCAAAAATAGCTTTTCCAACCTCCTGCCTTTATGAGTTGGCTGCCAGCTTTCTTGAAGCTGACAAGTTAGCTGTCCTTGGGTCTGTGGGTATGGATATCTAACACTCTTTTTATAAACTTCGTGCCAAAATTTTTATGGCTTCACCTGCCCCAGAGTGCCTTGTTCTTCAGTTCCTGTTCTTTCTTAGGTTTTCCATATGGGAATGGACTGTTTTCTTGTTGGCTTCCCTGTGTGCACACTTAGGAGTGAGGTTTCTAAGCAGTTAGCCTCCTAAGCCAGATATCACTGAAAACTTCCCAGCTTCTAAATCACTGTTGACAACTCTGCTTGTTCTCTTTTGTTCTTTTGTTCTTAAGGGCTAAAGCCTTTTCATTTTTTTCACTGTTGTTTAAATGACTCTCGTTCGCACTGTTGGAGATAATTTTCAAAAAAGGGTAAAACCACAATGCTCACCATGTTAAATATTTTCTTGAACTCATTAATGAGGAAATTAATCCAACATTATGACAGTTTAAAGAAGAATCCAAAGAACAGATATGTTCATAATAAGGAATATTGAAATGCATGTGCAAAATAGAAGTAAACCTGGTTTCTTCCATAATGGGGAGAGAAGTCAAATGAACCTCTACCAGATAAGACAAAATTTGCATGTCCATATACAAGAATTATTTTGCCTTGTTATTAGTTATATATACAATTTACAAAGTTGTTAAATAGCTTCCACAGACTCAGAATCAGGTATCTCAAAAGGGTGTGCCAAGACAAGGTATAACTGGTGTTTGAAACACGATGTTTTCCCTGCGGGGTTAAAGCAGAGATGAAGGCCTTGGTTTTACCATCTAAGTTTAACTGAAATTCTCCTGGCCCATCTTTTTATTCAGGTGGACTCTATTAGGTGAAGTAAAGCCTGGACATTTTTTTTTTTCCTCAATTCAAAATGTTTTGCTTTAACATGTTAGCAGAGCTCGTTGATGCTATGACAAAGGGTGCCCGGCTTTTCCACATTTTTACTGTGTGTTTTCATGTTTTTCTCTTTCTTCCTAAGCGTTTTAATGAGTCATATCAGAAAGGCCATAAGAGAAAACTCTTAAATTACAAGTGTCCACTACCAGGTACTCTTAGAAGCATCTCATCTATGCTGTTGTAGCAACATTTAAGCAATAGTTGAAAAGCTTGTCGTATATAATTGGAGGAATTAATCTTCCCAAGTCCTGTCACAGCCAGAGAATAGTCCCCTTCCAGCATCTTTTCTCAAGTGTGGGATCAATCGATCCACATTGCCAGGTCAAGTGTATCAGTGAACCCTTATCCTCGGGTAGCTGATGAAGGCCACTGTCTTGGCCTAATTTGAATTACTCTTTGCTTTTGAAGCCCCAGTCTGCATGTCCCACTTACCCTGTGACTTATTTCTACAACGTAGCCTGCCCTCTTTGCTCCAGTTCCTTTCTGATGTTCTTCATCTTTGACTGCTCAGAAGTTATTCTTTAGTGCATAAACTTTTTCTGTTCCAACAATTGTCAGCTGCACAAATATATTTCTATTGCTCATGCTATTTGTTTCTGATTGCAGTGTATAAGTTCAGGGCAGAGCAGACCTTTCAGGATATGTGAGCATGGCCTCCTCGAATGCTCATGCTCCCACAGTCCTCTGCTTTTCTCTTGCTAAGGCTGCAGCAGGAGATTGCAGCCCTCTGTGGGGGTAGGTATAAAAAAAATCAGCACCAACAAAAAACAAGCCTTCTGTGTTGAGAGAGATCTCTAAGCTACTTCTCTTCCGTGTTATTTTTCCTGTCTCATGGAGCACCACACCCTCCCAGTGTAGAACCTGGAGATAAAAGCTGTCATCTTACAACAGAACGTAGTTTAAACAAATATCCATGGTGGCTCCAGAGTTTCTATAAAATTAGGGATTAATATCTGCAATTTGGTAACCCTGTTGGCATAGTGGTTAAGAGCTACGGCTGCTAACCAAAAGATTGGTAGTTTGAATCTACCAGGCGCTCCTTGGAAACACTATGGGGCAGTTCTTCCCTGTCCTATAGTGTCACTATGAGTTGGAATTGACTTGACGGCAATGGGTTAATGGGTCTGCAATTTAGCTGAAATGATGCAGGGAGAACACCTGAAACTGTATTCGTGTGACACTTTGCGTACCATTGAAAAGACAGCAATTGCCCATAAGAAAGAATGTGATAGAGTTAGAAGGTGTTATTGGGGACTGAGATAAGTGCCCCTTGCCTCTCCCATCCCAACTGTCCCTTGACCAAACAGCTGACTGCTCTAGGCCCTTTGAGGAACACCTCAAAAACAAACAAACAAAAAAGCAGACGGTCTGGGGTTTTATCCATCACCATCATGGTGATACCATGTGTGTCAGGAGACAACGGTGCTCCATAGACTTTTCAGTGACATTTTTTTGGAAGTAGATCACCAGGCCTTTCTTCCTAGGAGCCTCTGAGTGGACTCAAACCTCCAAAATTTCATTTAGCAGCCAAGCACATTAACCATTTACATCACCCAGGGATTGTATAGAGGCAAGTAAACAGGAGTCATCAGTGAGTCTTAGGGGAGCCATGAGCGAAGAAGAATATGCAGGGTGGTCATTAGTCTTTTCTTATTTCTGTGAACAGAAAAGGGTGGGAGGATTCCTTGACCTGCGCTGTCTTCCCATTTCTGTCACCCTCCACATGTGGTTTATATTAATCTTCTTTCTAGATCATAATGTTTAAGCGTATTCCTAAAATGTTCAAGTATATGACAAATGTTATTTAACTTCCCATCACAGTGAAACATACACTTTCTTGAAATAACTCATAGATAACCTCATGGCTGTAATGATGGACTTGAGTAGTAAAGAACTCTTTGCAGCAGATTGTACTCCTGTAAGCTTCTCAAAGGCTCAGCTAAGTCCAAGAATTCCCAGGAAATTAACCCTGTTCAGTCAATCAAGCCAGATGCATGGGGCTAGGTGGTACATTGGGATTACTTGGAGTTCAATGGAAACATAATTCCTAGTGTGACCCAGACCCTGAATCACAGTGTGTGTATGTGTATGCATTGTTTTCTTCACCAGCTGTGCAGCGTAGTTCTCACCCTTCAAACCAAACCAAACCAAACCAGTGCCGTCGAGTTGATTCCGACTCATAGCGACCCTATAGGACAGAGTAGAACTGGCCCATAGAGTTTCCAAGGAGCACCTGGCAGATTCGAACTGCTGACCCTTTGGTTAGCAGCCATAGCACTTAACCACTACGCCACCAGGGTTTCCTTCTCACCATTAGTGTTGAGTGATTGCTGTAATAACCTTGACCTAAGAGTTTGCATAGACTGCTGTTTAGTAACCAGAATGTTGGCCCTGGACTATGCTTACAGCTGCTAGCTGCTCCCAAACAGCTATTAATTTATTAAAAAAAAAAAAAAAAAAAAGCAGTGGGACTTACTATGTTGTTTCTTAGTCTCACCAGCTAATAAAAAGGGAGTCATAAGAGTGAAGCTCAGATTTTGGTGGGAAAAGTGATTCATAGTGGGTAAATATGCAGTAATTCTGCCTCTTAGTGTCACAGATATTATCTATAAATTCAGAAGTTTCACACAGATGCTGGATAATGTGTCTGCATTAGTTTATATAACTAATTGTTTCTTTTTCAGAGGCAGAAAAAGTTTGGTGTAGAATTTTCTCCTTGGTAGTTGTTACAGATTGAATTATGTATCCTAAAAAGAAAGTGTGCTCACATCCTAATCCCTAGTATCTGAGAAAGTAACCTTATTTAGAAATAGGGTCTTTGCAGAGGTAATCAGGTTAACATGAGATCATAATAGGTACAGATAGGCCCTACTCCAAGGACTGGTGTCATTTTAAGGAGAAAGAAATGTGGTCACAGAAACACACATGAAGAATGTTGTGTGATGATGGAAACAGAAATTTGAGGAATGCAACTATAATCCAGTGGATTGTAAGGATTACTAGCAAACACCAGAAACTAGAAGAGTCAAGGAAGCATTCTTTCCTACAGACCTCAGAGGGAGCATGGCCCTATTGACACCTGGATTTCAGAATTCCAGTCTTCAGGACTGTTGTTGTTAGTGCCATTGAGTCAATCTGCCTCATAGCAATACCATGTATAACAGAATGAAACACTGCTCCATCCTGCACCACCCTCACAATCGTTGCTATGTTTGAGTCCATTGTTGCAGCCACTGTGTCAATCCATCCCATTGACAGTTTCCCTCTTTTTCCCTGACACCTTAATTTATCAAGCATGGTGTCCTTCTACAAGGACTGGTCCCTCCTAATAAAATGTCCAAAGGATATGAGACAAGGTCTTGTCATCCTTGTCTCTAATGAGCATTCTGGCTGTACTTCTTCCAAGATGGCTTTATTCATTCTCCTGGCAGTCCATGGTATATTCCATATTCTTCATCATCACTATAATTCAAAGGCATCAATTCTTCTGCAGTCTTCTTTATCCATTGTCCATTTTCACATGCATATAAGGCAATTGAAAACACCATGGCTTGGGTCAGGCTCACCTTAGTCCTTAATGTGACATCTTTGCTTTTCAACACTTTAAAGAGGTCTTTTACAGCAGATTTACCCAATACAATGTGTTGTTTGATTTCTTGACTGCTTCTTCCATGGGCATTGATTATGGATCCAAGTAAAATGAAATCCTTGATGACTTCAATCCTTTCTCCATAAGAGAATACATTTCTGTTGTTTTAGGTCACCCAATTTGTGTTAATTTGGTACAGCAGCCCTAAGAAACTAATGCAGTAGCCCGGAAAAAAATTCCTCTTGATAATGTAAAGAAAGAAAATGATTCAGTAGACCTTTAGCTTTTTTAAAAGGTACAGATGATTGCACCCCACCTCCAGAGATCGGAGTTGGTCTGCCCAGACACGGCCTGAATTTCTACATTTTATCACTTGATTCTGATGCAGAAAGTTTGAGCTCACACTTTGGGAAGGAGTGTTTTCAGACACTTAAAATACTTAACCAAAGATACTTTTGTTCAGGTTGTCATACAAAATGAATAATTGATGGAAGTATATAATTAGGATGATAGTTGAGAAAGGCAGGAAGCAATAGGAGACCAGAGAGGTGAAAAGGGGAAAGAGTAAGAAAATTGAGCCAACTGTTTCTAGTGTCCTTATTTAATTTCCTTATGTAGTTTAGATTGCCTAGAAGAAGATAACATGTGCAAAGCGTAAGGGGAGGATGGCGAAGGTTCAAAAGGAGGAGGCCACAGTGGGTGATGGCTGTTTGGAACAAGAAGGAGGGCTGAGAGAATAAGGGATGTTTGTGTGAAACAGATGTTAGGGATGTGCAGGTCAAATCCACTGTATTTTCATAATAGGCATAATAGAAAAATATATGTCAAAATAAAGAGAAATGATGGAGGCAAAAGAAAAGGGATGCAAAAAATTATTAAGAAGGAATAAGATGTCAGTGATGGAGAGAAATCAGTTACATTATGAACTAAATTCATGAATATTTTATCTATGTAAGGGCTTTTTTTTTTTTTTTTAATATGGGCCACTCTGGTACTTTCAAATTATTTTCAGAAATTCTTTGATATTTCTCCTTTCAAGAAATGAAGCTTAATTCCTCTCCCTTTGAGTGTGGGATTGACTTAATGGTTCAGTTCAAACCAATAGAATATAAGTGGCAGGGTGTGAGTTCCAAGAAAAGTTCATAAAAAGACATCACGATTTCCTCTTTGTTATCTTGTTTCATTCAACTCTGGGGAAAGCTGGCTGCCACGTCATAGGACAAGTAGCCCTGTGGAGAAGCCCATTGGCAAGAAACTTGTCTTAGCTAGTGCTGCTGTAACAGGAATACCACAAGTAGATGGCTTTAACAAACAGAAATTTATTCTCTACAGTCTAGAAAGAGGCTAGAAGTCCAAATTCAGGATGCCAGCTCCAGGAGGCTTTCTTTCTCTCTCTGCTCTGGGGGAAGACCCTTGTCATCAATCTTGCCCTTGGTCTAGGAGTTTCTTAGTGCAGGGACCCTGTGTCTAAATCACACACTCTGCTCTTGGTGCTTCTTTCTTGGTGATATGAGGTTCCCCTCCTCTCTGCTCGATTCTCTCTTTTGTATCTTGAAAGAGATTGCCTCAAGATACAACCTAATCCTATAGATTGAGTCCTGCCTTATTAAAATCATAGAGGTTAGGATTTATAACACATAGAATAATTAGATCACAAAATGGTGGACAACCACTCAGTACTGGAAATCGTGACCTAGCCAAGTTGACACATATTTTGGGGGTACACAATCCAATCCATAACAGAACAGATGCCCCTAGGCAACAGTTGTGTGAGTGAGACATCTCGAAAGCGGATCCTCTAACTCAGTGGTTTTTAAATGGGAATGATTTTGCTCCCCAGGGACTTGGCAACAAGTGAGTAAAGAACAGGGGTGGTGTTAAATGTCCTATAATGTACAGAATACCTCCTCACACAAAGAATTATTGGACCCAAAATGTCAATATTTTCAAGAATCCTGCTCCAGCCCCAGTCAAGCCTTCAGGTAACTGTAGCCCAGCTGGCATATTGACTACAACCTCTTGAGAGACTCTGAGCCAGAACCACCCACTTAAGCTGCTCCTAGATTTCTGACTCTTAGAAAAATTGTGAGATAAATAAAAATTTGTTGGTTTAGGCTGCTTAGTTCTGGGGTAGTTATGCAGGAAGAAATAACTAATATAGCCCCCACAGTGTTTTTTGGGCAGGAGTAGATATTTTAAAACACTGACTCAGGTTGGATATATTAAAAGTGTTTAGAGGACAGAAAATGCGCAGGAGGAACTTGAATAATGATTGCTGCAAAATTGCAGCCTGGTCAGCAATGTGTAGCTTATAATTGCGGTCCATGAGTTTAGCAAAGTTTACAGTAATGATAATTATAGCAAGTAGTGTGATAGAGCTGAAACTTCTGTATTTAATAGGTGTTGGAAGGAAGACACTGGTTACTGTCAAGATTTCCAGGAATAGATGAGGAGGCTGAAGGAGGCTGCAAGGTATTTGGGGATCAGTAGATGAAGGAAAAAGAGGCTGTGTATTCATAAATAGAGCAGTAAAATAAGACAGTGCTACACTTAGCAGCTACCAGGATAGAGGAGAGGTGCTTCAGAGGTGCTGCAGACATCTCTGTAAACCTTAGAGGAGGGCTCAGACAAGAGCGGGAGTGCCAGAGGAGAAGAGGTGCAGACCAGTGCTCTGCAGGTATGATTGCACACCAATTCCGTGAGTGCCTTGAGAGAATGCAGGTTCTGAGTCAGAAGGTGTTATATGGGGATGGAGAGTCTGCATTTGAGTAACAAACCTGGAAGAGAAGATGGAAGGATTTGATTATGTAGGGAAGATATTTCTTCTTGCCAGACATCAAGGATGGAAAGGAGTTAAATTGAAAAGACAGATATTTGGAGGAAAGAAGGAGGAGTCTATTCTTACATGGCAGGTACAGGTAAAATGAAAATGGCCACAGTGATGCTATCATGAGAGAAGGTGATGGGAATGTTTCAGGGGAAGAGAAAAGGGTTGAAATAACATAACAAATAAGTAAGGTGGTGATGAACCGTGTCCTAAAAGAGAGGGCTTAACCAAGTTCAGATAGATGGAATTCTTTGAGCCACACTACACAATCGCAAAAATAGGAGGACTGGAAGCTTCTGTTTTTGAAAATGCCACACACACACACACACACGCACACACACAAACACACACACATACATACACCCAAACAAAAACACACACAAACATACACACAAACACATGCAAACAAAAACACACACACACAACCACACACAACCACACACATACAAACACACACACCTTTAGTGGGGAAGAGGCACAATTCTAGATATTAGGTACCACTGTGTAATTTTATCTTCTAAAGAGACACTGTAGCAGCCAAAATTTGCAGCTGGAAAGCCGGTTGCATAGAGGGGTTAGAGAAGAGGATTACATTACTTATGCAGTTTTGGGGGTGTGAAATGGAGCTACAAATATCATTTTCTTTCCAGGGTTTCACGGGGTGTGATTTTAGGTGACAGTACATCATGCTGACAGGCCAGACATGGCTTCCTTCCTTCTTAAGGGAAGATTGGAGAAGCTGTGTTGGATGAGAGGATTTAAAATGCTTTTTATTATTCTCACATATTTTATCTCTCATTGCAGGTTTTTTGGCAGGTAGTTAAGACTTCATGCAAATCATTTTAAAATAAAATGGGTTTGTCTGCTCGAGGACTCTGTAGAGTGCAGTCCTCTGAATATAGCTTGGCGTCATTTTCCAACAAAATACACATGACTGTGGTGCTGAATTAACCTTAGGCAAAAAAAGGATTCAGAAAGAGCAGTTCCATCTATACAGATGTTATGTTTGAAAAAAATCACCCTGGACACACAGATGTGCTTAAGATATAAAGAAATTGCATTATTATCTAGTCATCTTGGATCAATTCTAAATGTGTACAGAACACAAGTAATAAAGAAATGAATGGATATTTTTAAACATGTCTATCAGAGGGTCCTGGTGACATAGTGGTTAAGAGCTATGGCTGCTAACCAAATGGTCAACAGTTTGAATCTACCAGGTGCTCCTTGGAAACCCTATGGGGCAGTTCTACTCTGTCCTATAGGGTCGCTATGAGTCGGAATCAACTTGATGGCAATGAGTTTGGTTTGGTTTTGGTAATCAGATGGTCAGCGAAAAAGATGAAGACCCTCAATGAGATGGGTAGACATAGTGGCTGCAACAATGGGCACAAGCATAAGGATTGTGAGGATGGCACAGAACCGGGCAGTGTTTCCTTCTGTTGTGCATAGGGTCCCTATGAGTCAGAACCAACTCGACAACACCTCACAACAACAGCGTTCAGAATTTCCCATCATATATTCCCTAATTAAATGTTTATTTGTTTTATGCATTGTGTGATTTTTTCTATTGCTACTAGGTAGATAAAACATGATTCCTTTCCCAAGGCATTTACAGTCCCATAAGGAAGAAGCAAGAAAAGTGTACACAGCAATAAAAAAACGACATTTTAAAGACAGACACCAAGGAACAAATTTCCTCCACATGGAGGCCAGAAGAGGCTTTCTTAGGTAGCTTAATCTTCAGGTAACAAAGAAGTTTGCCAGTTAATGAAAACAAATTAAAAAAAGAAAGAAAAAGTATTTCTATGTATGACCGACCAAAATATGTTATTGGGCAATTTCTTTTTTAAATTTGTTTTTATTGTGCTTTAAGTGAAAGTTTACAACTCAAGTCAGTTTCTCATACAAAAACTCATATACACATTGTTATGTGACTCTAGTTGCTCTCCCTACAATGTGACAGCACACTCCTTCTCTCCACCCTGTATTTGCCTTGTTTGTTCAACCAGCTCCTATCCCCCTCTGCCTTCTCACCTCACCTCCAGACAGGAGCTGCCTACATAGTCTCATGTGTCTACTTGAGCTCAGAGGCACTCTCCTCGACAGTATCATTTTATGTCTTGTAGTCCAGTCTAATTTTTGTCTGAAGAGTTGGCTTCAGAATGGTTTTAGTTTTGGGCTAACAAAGAGTCCAGGGGCCATGACCTCTGGAGGCCCCTCCAGTCTCAGTCAGACCATTAAGTTTGGTCTTTTTATGAGTATTTGAGGTCTGCATCTCACTTTTCTCCTGCTCCATCAGGGACTCTCTGTTATATTCCCAGTCAGGGCAGTCCTTGGTGGTAGCTGGGCGTCATGTATTCTTCGGGTCTCAGGCTGATGGAGTCTTTGGCTTATGTGGCCTTTTCTGTCTCTTGGGCTCATAATTACCTCGTGTCCTTGGTGTTCTTCATTCTTTGCTCCAGGTGGGTTGAGACCAAGTAATGCACCTTAGATGGCCGCTTGCTAGCATTTAAGACCCCAGATGCCACTCATCAAAGTGGAATGCAGCATGTTTCCTCAATACACTTTGTTATGCCAATTGACCGAGATGTCCCCTGAAACCATGGTCCCCAGACCTGTTCCCCTGCTACTCTGTCCTTTGAAGTATTTGGTTATTTTCAGGAAACTTCTTAGCTTTTGGTTTATTCAGTTGTGCTGAATTCCCCTGTATTGTATGTTGTCCTTTCCTTCACCTAAAATAATCCTTGTCTGCTATCTAATTAATGAATACCCTGTCTCCCTCCCCACCCTCGTAACCATCAAAGAATGTTTTCTTCTGTGTTTAAACCTTTTCTTGAGTTCTTATAGTGGTGGTCTCCTACAATATTTGTCCTTTTGCGACTAATTTCACTCAGCATAATGACTTCCAGATTCCTCCACGTTATGAGATGTTTCATGGATTCATCATTGTTCTTTATTGTTGGGTAGTATTCCATTGTGTGAATATACCACAATTTGTTTATCTATTCATCCATTAATGGGCATCTTGGTTGTTTCCATCTTTTTGCTATTGTAAATAGTGCTGTAATGAACATTTATTATTTTGTGTTTTTTGGATTAATGCCAGCCTTGTTGGGGTGAGATGGTATCTCATTGTACTTTTGATTTGCATTTCTCTAATGGCTAATGGAAATTTCTCTAATGGTTCCTTGGAAACTCTATGGGGCAGTTCTACTCTGTCCTATAGGGTCGCTAGGAGTCAGAATGACTCGATGGCACTAGGTTTAGGTTGAATGGCTAACGATCCTGAGCATTTCCTCATGTATCGGTTAACCACTTGAATGTCTTTAGTGAGGTACCTGTTTATAGCCTTTGCCCATTTTTAATTGGGTTATTCATCTTTTTGTTGTTGAGGTTTTGCAGTATCTTGTAGATTTCAGAGATTAGATGCTGATCAGATTTGTGGTAGCCAAATTTTTTTTTTTTTTTTTTCCAGTCTGTAGGTTGTCTTTTTACTCTTTTGGCAAAGTCTTTGGATGAGCATAAGTGTTTGATTTTTAGGAGCTCCTAGTTATCTAGTTTCTCTTCTTGTGTTTCTGCATTGTTAGTAATGTTTTGTGTACCGTTCATGCCATGTATTAGGGCTCCTAGTGTTGTCCCTATTTTTTCTTCCATGATCTTTATTGTTTTAGATTTTATATTTAGGTCCTTGATCCATTTTGAGTTAGTTTTTGTGCATGGTGTGAGGTATGGGCCTTGTTTCATTTTTTTGCAGATGGATATCCAGTTATGCCAGCAACAGTTGTTAAAGAAACTGTCTTTTCGTTATTAGGCAATTTCTAAAGTGTCTAAGAAGTATAAACAATTATGTACTTACTCTTGAAATAGGTTATTATCTAAATGGGCAGTATGGAATTTATTTCCCTGAGAAAGGCTTCCTTGCTTCAGATGTATAAGAAATAGTAGGTAAAATATATTTATTTACATTTTAAAAGATAGAGCTGCCTTGTTTCTTATATTAGGTTAAATTGCAAATGGATCAAGGATTTAAGTATTAGAAAAATACTAGGAAAAAATATGAAGACAAGTTACAATTGCATTTATATTTTCTTGTAGTGAAGAAGGCATTTCTCAGAAAAAAACAAAAAATGAAGAAAATAATACTGATAAAATTAAGCTACATAAAATTTTTAAAATATTCTGCAGTGCAAAAATAAAATTAAAAGCAAAATGGAAACCTGGAACAAATGTATTTACAACAAATAAGACAAGAAAAAGTGCTAGTTTTCTCAATTCGTAAAAATGTACTTGTAAATCAATAATCAAAACCAGAACCCAATAAGGAAATAAAAAGTATTTGAAAAGAGAGAGGAGGCTTGATCATAGACTGTGCTAAGTTAAAGAGATATACCACAGAATAACAAAAGAAAGAGTTACAGCTAATAAGCCAATCAGGAAGGTAAAATGAATTATTCAAAAAAAAATTGATCCAAATGAAAAGGAGTAAAACAAAGGAGGGGGAGGGGAGATCATATGGAGCAAATAGAAAAAGACAGTATTCTGGTAGATTTAAACCTAACCATAACAATAACCTTATTAAACTTAAAAATTCTAAGTTAATAATCCAATTAAATGACAAAATTTGTCAGATTGGATAAAACATCAAAAGCCAACTATGTACTGCAGACAATAGTAGCCAGCAAAATTGGCCTGACATTTAAAAATCAGTCACTGTAATTTGCTATAGAAACCTTCCTAAAAAAATAAAAAGCATATGATCATCTGAAAGATGAAGAAAAAGGCATTCGACAAAATCAACATCCATTCTTGGGTTTAAAAAAAAAAAAAAACCTCTCAGCAAAGTAGGAATAAAAGGGAATTTCTCAATAAATGACATCTATGAAAAATCTACACCTATTATATTTAAAGGTGAAAGACTGAATGTGTTTCCCCCAAGATCAGTATTAAGACAAAACTATCCAGTCTTACATCTTTAAAAAAAAAAAATTATTGGAGGTTCTAGACGGTGCAATCAGGCAAGAAAAAGAACTGATGGATATCCAGATTGGAAAGGAAGAATTAAAACTGTATTTGCAGATACAATAAGAGCCTATGTAGGCAACCTGATGGAATATACAGAAAAGTTACTCGAAGCACTAAGTAAGTTTAGCAAAGTTGCAGGATACAAGATCTATATACAAAATTGATACACCAGCAACAAACAACTGAAGATTGGAATTAAAAAGGAGTATCACTTAAAATAGCATCAAATATATAAAATATTTATGGAAAAAGTTGGCGTAATACACAAATCCTTCATACTGAAAGTATAAAACCTTGTGAGAGAAGTTAAAGATGACCTAACTAAATATAGAGATATAACATATGCATGGGAGAAGTTTCAATATTAATATTTAATTTCTCCCATAATTGACATATATATTCCATGCAATCCTACTTAAAATTCCAGCTGGCTTTTTTCTTTCTTTTTTTTCTTCGTAAAAGTGACAAAGGATTCTAAAAATCCTGGAGAAATGCAAAGGACCTTGAATAGACAAAACAATTTTGGGTGAAAAAAAAAAAAAAAACTAAGTTGCAGGGCTAACCTTACCTGATGTCAACATTCATTGCAGCTATAACAATTGAAAAAGTGTGATATTAGCATAAAATAGACAAATACGTAAATGGAACACAAGACAGAGCCCACATATACAAACAACTGATTTGACAGAGGTGCAAATACAATCAGATGAGAAGCGATAACCTTTTAAACAAATGGTGATGGAACGACACGATACATATGCAAAAAAAAAAAAAAAAACTAGCACCATTTGTGAAAGTTAATTCAAACTGTTATAAGCTTAAGCATAGGATTATGAAAATTTTAGGAGAAAAGAAACCTTTGTGACCGTTGATTAGGCAGAGATTTCTTAGGTACTATACCAAAGGCACAGTCCATACAAGAACACACTGATTAATTGGGCAATAGTAAAATTAAGAACTTCTGCTCTTTGAAAGACACTGCTAAAATAATGAAAAGATGAGCCATGCACTTTCATACACATTAAAACATTCTAAAGAAAAAAAAATCAGTATATGACTGTTTTCATTTGGGATAATGTAAATTTGCTGTCTTTTAGCTACCATGAATGATTGTAGTGGCCAGGATGCCGTCTATCCCGACTCCATCTCCTCTCCAGTTGCCTTGCTGTTGTTGCTGCTGGGCTGTTCTCCACCGGTTCAGTTAGCACTGGTCCTATAGGACGACCCTTAGCTACCACAGGAGAACAATGTTGGGAATAAAGACACTGCTGCAGTAATAGAATAATCTGGCCAACTCTCTTCATGGTCTTTGTGTTTTCATTGCTAATGTTTTCCTGACAGTACTACAGCATATGGCCCCTTAAATGTACAGTTTCTTGGAACATAAGATGAAAGTTGGACCTCTAGAGATGCTATTTTAGTGGCTCACTTTTCTTTTTGGAATGTCTAGTTTGCAGTTTTGTCGAATTCCAAATTTTCTCCGGAAACTTCAGTGGACAATAAAATTGCTTTTGTAAATGAGATTTAATATACTCATATATAAGCGACAGTGTTAGTAGGAGGATAATTACAGTACTAGCATAAATTCCAGAGGTAATTTTGACTATCAAGCTTCTATTCATGGCCAAACTTCAGGAAAAATAAATTTTACAAGGAAGAAAGTATTGAGATTCCTGCTTAGGCTCCTTACCCAGTTAACCTTTGGGTTCTTATTATTATTCTCCATTTATTTGAGTTCCACATGGAGAACTACCACACCCTTTATCTCTCAATCTGTTGATCAGATTTTTTGTTTTTTCATTTGTTTTGTTCTTTTTTTATACTTGACTCATTGTCTTTTCAGTTTCATTTTCTTATTTGAACAGAGAATGGTTTGTAGTTTTTTGTTGTTGTTGTGAAAAGTGGCCTATACTATTTCTTTTTGGGTTATAAAAGCCCCTTCCCCTTTTCATTTCAGTGAATATTTACTTTTAATTTCTCCTAGGTTATTGTTTTAAGTCTTATAGTTTTACAGTTAGAACATCAGTTAGGCTGACATTAATTTGTATATGGTATGAGGTAAGGATCTATTTTTCCCTAAATCAGCACACTAAAGCCCTGCCTTCATTGAGCTGGCACTCTACTGAGGGAAACTGACCCTGCAAACATGCACCCATTAGTATCACCGGTTATAATCCACTAAACACAAGTACAGCTGTTCAGTGGGATAAGTGTTGGGAAGCCAGATTTCTGATCTTCTCTCTCTCTCTCTATGTATGTGTGTTTAATACATACATAAAACATACATATACATGATATATTATAAAACATTTATTATATATGATTGTATATTATATTAGAATGTGTATTTATTATACAATATAGGGTGAGACAGATGGAGAGAGACAGAGAGACATATGTTTTTAGCTATTTTATTTCATTTCTTGGCTAATGATTGTGCCACTCCATAGGGGTAGGCTTTAAAGCTATTCCATGGTGTTCTATTTATTAAGTACTCTGATAGATGTGTATAAGTCTGTGTGTATGTGTGTGTGTGTGGTGGTGCAGTGATTAAAGCACTCAGTGGCTAACCGTAAAAGTTGGCAGTTCGAACCCACCATCTATCCGCAGGGGGGAAAAAAAATTGGCAGTCTGCTTCCATAAAGATTATAGCCTTGGAAATCCTGTGGGGGCAGTTCTGTTCTGTTCTACAGGGTTACTATGGGTCAGAATCTACTCCATGGCAATGGGTTTGGTTTTTTATTTGTTTGTTTAGAGATTTCTTAGATACAATCCTTAAAAGAACATATTGATTAATCGGGCAATATCAAATATCTAATATCTCTCCATAATTAACTCTTTTCTGCAGACATGAAAGCAGAGAACACTACAGAAAGTTTATAAATCTCTCAAGATTTCAGTGCTGGAAAGAAAAAGCTATAGTGGTATCAGCTGGGTCTTGACCTGGCATTAGGCCACAACACATAAGTAATGAAAATGGGAGGGGCTCTCCAGAGGTGTCAGCCTCCCAGCCATTTGGGCTTCACCAGACTGTGAGCATCTTAAGAGCAAGGGCCATGTATGATTTATGCATGTGTCCTTGGGTCCTAGCACAGTTCACTGGGCAAGGCATGACAGCAGCTCAATTAAAGATTTAAAGGTGGTTGAATCTTATTCAGTTGCCTCTAGGCCAATTGTCCTTGCCTTTAGTTGTGGTCAGACAAATAGGGGCTTTAGAAGGGGGGATCTCCACAGCTTTCATAACTGGTCCTGTGCATGTATGCGTGTGCATGTGTTTGTGTGTGTGTATGTTTGTGTATGTAAAAGATAGGACTGACTATGGAAGGTATGTGTATGCATGTCTATAAGAAATATAACTGTAGGTAATGTGTGTATGCATGTGTATCTGTAAGAAACAGGACTATGTACATGATGTGTGTGTGCACGGCTGTCTTTAAGGGATAGGCTCGTGTACTTGATGTATGTATGCATATATGTACATATGTGATGTGTGAATGAATGCATGTCTGTAAGGGACAGCACTGTGTGTGTCATGTATATATGCATATATACACATGGTATGTATCTATATACATGACTAGAAATGACAAAACCATGTACCTAAAGTGCCCATGTATGCATGTTCATAAGGGAAAGGCTGTGTTCATGATGTACGCATGCATACCTATCTGTAAGAGTCACAATAAGCCCACTGAGGTGGGATGGAAATGAATAAATTACTACCCAAAGCAAAACACAAGCACCAATCAAGTGTTCGTCTGCTATAACATTTGCAACAGATGCTGCAAATAAGAACATTAAACAGAGGCCCTTGCGCCATTAAAGCTTCATATCTTTGAACTGACAAACTTAGATACATGGAAGCCTCACAGAGGTCAGGGCTGTTTTGGGGTGGGGAGGATGCCCGTGAGGGCTGGGAGGACTAACACTCCCTTTCCCCAATGCCCTTATTAAAACAGTTTCTTCACATCACAGAAGGGAGCACAAAGCCAGATGTGGCTGATGTTACTTGCAATATTGATGTCAAGTTTGCTGTACCTACACAGTTCTGCTTCTAAAATAGTAGACTTGTGGTGTGTGGCTGTTGCGGCTGTCTCTTTTCTATCATTTCTTTTATTATTTTTGAAGTGACTTTGATGTGTGAATGCAAAAAAGCACATGAAAAGGGGCAACGTGCGCCCTGCTGCCTCTTGGTTGTTTTTCCATCAGATCATTCTGCTTTAGAAAACTTTCAAAGCCAACCAGCGAGGCTCTCAAAGACGTTTTTATCAAGAGCACACATGAGCCACTTCACAGATTACGTTTGTAATTGATAGAAAGCCTGGGGTATTTTAACCTCAAAAAGATGCTCAGTCACAAAGCTAGTCCTTGAAATTATCAACGCATTTGTCTCAAAACTACTCAAGGAAACAGCTTCTGCTCTCAGTGCCAGGGACCAAGGATCAGTCACAGTTCAAGTGTCCAGTGGCATTTTAGAGGGGCCAGGCTGAAGCCACAGGTCAAGGAAACTGAAAAGTACAGAGTGCCAGCTACGTCCCAGCTACTGCCTTGGTGTTTTCACAAACATTCCTGGGTTTAAGCCTCACACATGGCTGTGATGCAGCATATCACTTAGATACCAGTGACTTGACCAAAGAGGCTTAGACAGGATGGAGGAGGTATATACCCTCTCACAGAGAAAGGGCCTGAGGTAAGGTCCCAAGACAGCGTGGGGGAGCCATAAAGCCACTGAGGCCACAGGCTTTTTGGGGCTTTATGACTTGCCCTCCCCAGCATGTTCTTCAATGCTCAAGGTTGCAAGATCACTACTAGAGCTCCATTCATACTGGCTGTATACCAGCTAGGAAGAAGGAAATGACAAGACGGGGTGAAAAGTTTTCTTGAAGCCCTGTTTTGTAACTCTGTCTGTAGTACCTTGACTGCACTTATTATCATTCCAAATATAAAATAAAGTCCCCTTACTAAACAAGAGGGGAAAGAATATTAGACAGGTAACGAGCAGTCTCTGGTTGAACAGGAATAATTATCCCAATGAAAGACTGAGTGTCCAAGATAAATGAACCGAACCAAGGTTGCCACACAGCCAGCGAACGGTGACAGTGCTGCCTGAGGGCCCTCAGTTGCTACATGGACGGCAGGGGTGAGAGTTTCCTTGAACTTAAGTGGGTTGAGCCTATCTACATTGAGGTTATCAGAGGTTGAATTGCATAAATCAATAGGAATCGAAAATTTTGGTAATAGAAAATAAGAGAGCCAAAGTGTGGGAGAAGAGGGGATTTGAAGGAGAACAATAATGAGAATCTTTTGAAAATATCTCCATAGGCATGTATCTGAGCCTTATCTCATAAGGGGGTCAGCAAACAATCCAGGGAAATTGTATGAGTCATGGGGCGTAAATGGCCTCTGTGAGAACCCAGTGTTCCCTGAGCTCAGTGAGAACTTCAGAGATTTCAACAACTCATCAATGGTTTACAACTTTGAAAAGACGTGTTCTTGCCAAAGAAGGATGTTTGCACAGTTACCTCCAGCATTTGGAATGTGGGCTCTGTGTGCAGATGAATCTGACGCTGAGGCTATAGTCGTTCCACACCCGCTTTAGGGTAGTCACCAATAATGGGAGTGCACACAGTAAGCCTTTCATACTCAAGCTCTATCTTGACTTTGAAAAGTCGGTGGCAAGAGGTACTGTCTGGGTCAGGCAACATGTCCAAGCCAACTGACCTGTTAGGGCCCTGAACTCAATTGAATGTAAGATTTCTTTCTTTTCTTTTTTTTTGTATTAACTTTTATTAAGCTTCAAGTGAACGTTTACAAATCCAATCAGTCTGTCACATATAAGTTTACATACATCTTACTCCATACTCCCACTTGCTCTCCCCCTCTTGAGTCAGCCCTTTCAGTCTCTCCTTTTGTGAGAATTTTGCCGGCTTCCCTCTCTCTCTATCCTCCTTTCCCCCCTCCAGACAGGAGTTGCCAACACAGTCTCAAGTGTCCACCTGACATAATTAGCTCACTCTTCATCAGCGTCTCTCTCCCACCCGCTGACCGACCAGTCCCTTTCATGTCTGATGAGTTGTCTTCGGGGATGGTTCCTGTCCTGTGCCAACAGAAGGTCTGGGGAGCATGTCCGCCGGGATTCCTCTAGTCTCAGTCAGACCATTAAGTTTGGTCTTTTTATGAGAATTTGGGGTCTGCATCCCACTGATCTCCTGCTCCCTCAGGGGTCCTCTGCTGTGCTCCCTGTCAGGACAGTCATCGATTGTGGCCGGGCACCAACTAGTTCTTGTGGTCTCAGGGTGATGTAGGTCTCTGGTTCATGTGGCCCTTTCTGTCTCTTGGGCTCTTAGTTGTCGTGTGGCCTTGGTGTTCTTCATTTTCCTTTGCTCCAGGTGGGTTGAGACCAATTGATGCATCTTAGATGGCCGCTTGTTAGCATTTAAGACCCCAGATGCCACATTTCAAAGTGGGATGCAGAATGATTTCATAATAGAATTATTTTGCCAATTGACTTAGAAGTCCCCGCAAACCATGTTCCCCAGACCCCCGCCCCTGCTCCGCTGAACTTTGAAGCATTCATTTTATCCCGGAAACTTCTTTGCTTTTGGTCGTCCAATTGAGCTGACCTTCCATGTATTGAGTCTTGTCTTTCCTTTCACCTAAAGCAGTTCTTATCTACTGATTATTCAATAAAAAACCCTCTCCCACCCTCCCTCCCTCCCCTCCTCGTAACCACAAAAGTATGTGTTCTTCTCAGGTTTACTATTTCTCAAGATCTTATAATAGTGGTCTTATACAATATTTGTCCTTTTGCCTCTGACTAATTTCACTCAGCATAATGCCTTCCAGGTTCATCCATGTTATGAAATGTTTCACAGATTCGTCACTGTTCTTTATCGATGCGTAGTATTCCATTGTGTGAATATACCACAATTTATTTACCCATTCATCCGTTGATGGACACCTTGGTTGCTTCCAACTTTTTGCTATTGTAAACAGAGCTGCAATAAACATGGGTGTGCATATATCTGTTTGTATGAAGGCTCTTGTATCTCTAGGGTATATTCCGAGGAGTGGGATTTCTGGGTTGTATGGTAGTTTTATTTCTAACTGTTTAAGATAACGCCAGATAGATTTCCAAAGTGGTTGTACCATTTGACATTCCCACCAGCAGTGTATGAGAGTTCCAATCTCTCCGCAGCCTCTCCAACATTTATTATTTTGTGTTTTTTGGATTAATGCCAGCCTTGTTGGTGTGAAATGGAATCTCATCGTAGTTTTAATTTGCATTTCTCTAATGGCTAATGATCGAGAGCATTTTCTTATGTATCTGTTGGCTGCCTGAATATCTTCTTTAGTGAAATGTGTGTTCATATCCTTTGTCCACTTCTTGATTGGGTTGTTTGTCTTTTTGTGGTTGAGTTTTGACAGAATCATGTAGATTTTAGAGATCAGGCACTGGTCGGAGATGTAATAGCTGAAAATTCTTTCCCAGTCTATAGGTGGTCTTTTTACTCTTTTGGTGAAGTCTTTAGATGAGCATAGGTATTTGATTTTTAGGAGCTCCCAGTTATCTGGTTTCTCTTCATCATTTTTGGTAATGTTTTGTATTCTGTTTACGCCCTGTATTAGGGCTCCTAGGGTTGTCCCTATTTTTTCTTCCATGATCTTTATCGTTTTAGTCTTTATGTTTAGGTCTTTGATCCACTTGGAGTTAGTTTTTGTGCATGATGTAAGGTATGGGTCCTGTTTCATTTTTTGGCAAATGGATATCCAGTTATGCCAGCACCATTTGTTAAAAAGGCTATCTTTTCCCCAATTAACTGACTCTGGTCCTTTGTCAAATATCAGCTGCTCATACGTGGATGGATCTATATCTGGGTTCTCAATTCTGTTCCATTGGTCTATGTGCCTGTTGTTGTACCAGTACCAGGCTGTTTTGACTACTGTGGCTGTATAATAGATTCTGAAATCAGGTAGAGTGAGACCTCCCACTTTCTTCTTCTTTTTCAGTAGTGCTTTACTTATCCGAGGCTTCTTTCCCTTCCATATGAAGTTGGTGATTTGTTTCTCCAACACATTAAAAAATGACATTGGAATTTGGATCGGAAGTGCATTGTATGTATAGATGGCTTTTGGTAGAATAGATATTTTTACTATGTTAAGTCTTCCTATCCATGAGCAAGGTATGTTTTTCCACTTAAGTATGTCCTTTTGAATTTCTTGTAGTAGAGCTTTGTAGTTTTCTTTGTATAGGTCTTTTACATCCTTGGTAAGATTTATTCCTAAGTATTTTATCTTCTTGGGGGCTACTGTGAATGGTATTGATTTGGTTATTTCCTCTTCGGTGTTCTTTTTTGTTGATGTAGAGGAATCCAAGTGATTTTTGTATGTTTATTTTATATCCTGAGACTCTGCCAAACTCTTCTATTAGTTTCAGTAGTTTTCTGGAGGATTCCTTAGGGTTTTCTGTGTATATAATCATGTCATCTGCAAATAGTGATAACTTTACTTCCTCTTTGCCAATGCAGATACCTTTTATTTCTTTGTCTAGCCTAATTGCCCTGGCTAGGACTTCCAGCACAATGTTGAAAGAGAGCGGTGATAAAGGGCATCCTTGTCTGGTTCCCGTTCTCAAGGGAAATGCTTTCAGCTTCTCTCCATTTAGAGTGATACTGGCTGTTGGCGTTGCGTAGATGCCCTTTATTATGTTGAGGAATTTACCTTCAATTCCTATTTTGGTAAGAGTTTTTATCATAAATGGGTATTGAACTTTGTCAAATGCCTTTTCTGCATCTATTAATAAGATCATGTGGTTTTTATCTTTTGTCTTATTTATGTGGTGGATTACATTAATGGTTTTTCTGATATTAAACCAGCCTTGCATACCTGGTATAAATCCCACTTGATCAAGGTGAATTATTTTTTTGATGTGTTGTTGGATTCTATTGGCTAGAATTTTGTTGAGGATTTTTGCATCTATGTTCATGAGGGATATAGGTCTATAATTTTCTTTTTTTGGTAATGTCTTTACCTGGTTTTGGTATCAGGGAGATGGTGGCTTCATAGAATGAGTTGGGTAGTATTCCGTCATTTTCTATGCTTTGGAATACCTTCAGTAGTAGTGGTGTTAACTCTTCTCTGAAAGTTTGGTAGAACTCTGCAGTGAAGCCATCCGGGCCAGGGCTTTTTTTTGTTGGAAGTTTTTTGATTACCATTTCAATCTCTTTTTTTTGTTATGGGTCTGTTTAGTTGTTCCACTTCTGAATGTGTTAGTTTAGGTAGGTAGTGTTTTTCCAGGAATTCATCCATTTCTTCTAGGTTTTCAAATTTGTTAGAGTACAATTTTTCATAATACTCTGAAATGATTCTTTTAATTTCATTTGGCTCTGTTGTGATGTGGTCCTTCTTGTTTCTTATTTGGGTTATTTGTTTCCTTTCCTGTATTTCTTTAGTCAGTCTAGCCAATGGTTTATCAATTTTGTTAATTTTTTCAAAGAACCAGCTTTTGGCTTTGTTAATTCTTTCAATTGTTTTTCTGTTCTCTAATTCATTTAGTTCAGCTCTAATTTTTATTATTTGTTTTCTTCTGGTGCCTGATGGATTCTTTTGTTGCTCAGTTTCTATTTGTTCAAGTTGTAGGGACAGTTCTCTGCTTTTGGCTCTTTCTTCTTTTTGTATGTGTGCATTTATCGATATAAATTGGCCTCTGAGCACTGCTTTTGCTGTGTCCCAGAGGTTTTGATAGGAAGTATTTTCATTCTCGTTGCTTTCTGTGAATTTCCTTATTCCCTCCTTGATGTCTTCTATAACCCAGTCTTTTTTCAGGAGGGTATTGTTCATTTTCCAAGTATTTGATTTCTTTTCCCTAGTTTTTCTGTTATTGATTTCTAGTTTTATTGCCTTGTGGTCTGAGACGATCCTTTGTAATATTTCGATGTTTTGGACTCTGCAAAGGTTTATTTTATGACCTAATATGTGGTCTATTCTAGAGAATGTTCCATGTGCACCAGAAAAAAAAGTATACTTTGCAGCAGTTGGATGGAGAGTTCTGTATATGTCAATGAGGTCAAGTTGGTTGATTGTTGTAAGTAGATCTTCCGTGTCTCTATCGAGCTTCTTACTGGATGTCCTGTCCTTGTCCGAAAGTGGTGTGTTGAAGTCTCCTACTATAATTGTGGAGGTATCTATCTCACTTTTCAATTCTGTTAAAATTTGATTTATGTATCTTGCAGCCCTGTCATTGGGTGCATAAATATTTAATATGGTTATGTCTTCCTGATTAATTGTTCCTTTTATCATTATATAGTGTCCTTCTTTATCCTTTGTGGTGGATTTAAGTCTAAAGTCTATTTTGTCAGAAATTAATATTGCTACTCCTCTTCTTTTTTGCTTATTGTTTGCTTGATATATTTTTTTCCATCCTTTGAGTTTTACTTTGTTTGTGTCTCTAAGTCTAAGGTGTGTCTCTTGTAGGCAGCATATACATGGATCGTGTTTCTTTATCCAGTCTGTGACTCTCTGTCTCTTTATTGGTGCATTTAGTCCATTTACATTCAGCGTAATTATAAATAAATAAGTTTTTAGTGCTGTCATTTTGATGCCTTTTCATGTGTGTTGTTGGCCATTTCATTTTTCCACATACTTTTTTGTGCTGAGACGTTTTTCTTAGTAGATTGTGAGATCCTCATTTTCATAATGTTTGACTTTATGTTAGTTGAGTCGTTACGTTTTTCTTGGCTTTTATCTTGAGTTATGGAGTTGTTATACCTTTTTGTGGTTACCTTATTATTTACCCCTATTTTTCTAAGTAAAAACCTAACTTGTATTGTTCTATATTGCCTTGTATCACTCTCCATATGGCAGTTCTATGCCTCCTGTATTTAGTCCCTCTTTTTGATTATTGTGATCTTTTACCTATTGACTTCCATGATTCCCTGTTATGTGTATTTTTTTTTAATTAATCTTAATTTGTTTGTTTTTGTGATTTCCGTATTTGAGTTGATATCAGGATGTTCTGTTTTGTGTCCTTGTGTTGTGCTGATATCTGATATTATTGGTTTTCTGACCAAACAATATCCTTTAGTATTTCTTGTAGCTTTGGTTTGGTTTTTGCAAATTCTCTAAACTTGTGTTTATCTGTAAATATCTTAATTTCGCCTTCATATTTGAGAGAGAGTTTTGCTGGATATATGATCCTTGGTTGGCAGTTTTTCTCCTTCACTGTTCTGTATATGTCGTCCCATTCCCTTCTTGTCTGCATGGTTTCTGCTGAGTAGTCTGAACTTATTCTTATTGATTCTCCCTTGAAGGAAACCTTTCTTTTCTCCCTGGCTGCTTTTAAAATTTTCTGTTTATCTTTGGTTTTGGCGAGTTTGATGATAATATGTCTTGGTGTTTTTCTTTTTGGATCAATCTTAAATGGGGTTCGATGAGCATCTTGGATAGATATCCTTTCGTCTTTCATGATGTCAGGGAAGTTTTGTGTCAGGAGTTCTTCAACTATTTTCTCTGTGTTTTCTGTCCCCCCTCCCTGTTCTGGGACTCCAATCACCCGCAGGTTATCCTTCTTGATAGAGTCCCACATGATTCTTAGGGTTTCTGCATTTTTTTTTAATTCTTTTATCTGATTTTTTTTCAGCTATGTTGGTGTTGATTCCCTGGTCCTCCAGATGTCCCAGTCTGCATTCTAATTGCTCAAGTCTGCTCCTCTGACTTCCTATTGCGTTGTCTAATTCTGTAATTTTATTGTTAATCTTTTGGATTTCTACATGCTGTCTCTCTGTGGATTCTTGCAACTTATTAATTTTTCCGCTATGTTCTTGAATAATCTTTTTGAGTTCTTCAACAGTTTTATCAGTGTGTTCCTTGGCTTTTTCTGCAGTTTGCCTTATTTCATTTGTGATGTCTTTAAGCATTCTGTAAATTAGTTTTTTATATTCTGTATCTGATAATTCCAGGATTGTATCTTCATTTGGGAAAGATTTTGATTCTTTTGTTTGGGGGGTTGGAGAAGCTGTCATGATCTGCTTCTTTAAGTGGTTTGATGTAGATTGCTGTCTCCGAGCCGTCACTGGGAAACTAGTTTTTCCAGAAAATCTGCTAAAAAAAAATGCAGTCAGATTCCTATCAGAGTTCTCCCTGTGGTTTAGGCTATTCGGATGTTAATGAAGCTTCCTGACTGGTACGCTGGCTCCAGGCTCTGAAAACAATCGCTGCTTCCCGGTATTAGGTCATTCTCCGTCTCTAAATCTGTGTTTGTTGTTCAGGGTTCATAGATTGTTATGTATGTGATCGATTCACTTGTTTTTCCGTGTCTTTGTTACAAGAGGGATCCGAGGTAGCGTCTGCCTAGTCCGCCATCTTGGCCCCGCCTCCAAATGTAAGATTTCATTGGAACCTTGGTTCAATCAATTGGACAGCTAACACTCACCCATAACTTGTCCCTGCTTGGTGGAGTTCTCTATGATGTTCTGCATGTGGGAAAATCCCAGACTCTCAGTTTCATATTTGGGCATGATCAAATTCACTTTTACACCCTTACCCTCATTATTCTAAAAGAAGTATTCTTGTTTTGAGGGCATAACATGTATCACTCTACGCACATAACTATACTGGGGCTACTTCAATCTTCAAACTAGTAATGACTTTGAATAATAACACTGGCGTTTGCCATTACTCTCTGCCCTACCTCTCTTCCTTCATGTACTCTTTAGTACTAGATGATTAAAAAAAAAAAAAAAATCCTGCCAATAAGTCCAGTAAGCTGTGAAATTTTTGAGACACACTCCCAAGCTTATCTTTTCATAGGTGGTGGATTACTAACAATTTGCTAATGAATATTTTCTTTTAATTATTAGGAAAAGGCATTCATTAATTAATAGAAAGTAGGATTGGTTTCATCTAGATTAATTATTGCTGGGAATGTATCCCAAGCCCACTAGGCACAAGCTATTTAATATGAGCAAATTAGCAGCAAAGTTAAACAACTCAGGGCTTAGTCCATGGTAATTAAGTTTGGGTATATAGACAGATGATTTTCAGGGAGTACTTGACTCATAAAATTTAATGCAATATCTTCCATAACTTTCTCAGCTTCTTAATAGGGTACCATAATGGACATAATCACCATTATCCTAGGCCCCACAACACGCACCTCAAGAACCCACTGCACCTACTGTCACCCAACGACGGTGCAGTCATCTGTCACTATAAAGGCCGGAACCCACTGCCAACAGAATGAGGGCCCTGAGTTGAAGGGACACTTGAGAGAAATTTGACCAGGTCTAACATTCCAATTTTTTGAAATATCGCTGAATGTTCAAGGTGTAAGTATCTTATACTTCTTTTCATCAAACCTCTACAGCTCATGAGCCATATTTTCTGGCTGTTCACCCTGGCCGGAAACCCTGGTGGCGTAGTGGTTAAGTACTACGGCTGCTAACCAAGAGGTTGGCAGTTCAAATTTGCCAGGCTCTCCTTGGAAACTCTATGGGGCAGTTCTACTCTGTCCTATAGAGTTGGAATTGACTCGATGGCAGTGGGTTTTTTTTTTGGGGGGGGAGGGCACCCTGGCCTCCACTTCTTTCCTGTGATGGTTAATGTTATATGTCAACTTGGCTAGGCTATGATTCTCTGTGGTCTGGCAGACATTATGTAATCACCTTTCATTTTTCAATCTGATGTGAGCAGCCAATCAGTTGAGAGGTGAGCCCCTTTGGGGATGTGGCCTGCCTCCAGTATATAAATGGATGTTCTTGCAAAACTCACTCTCTTTCTCTACCCTGCACTCTTCTCATTGTCTGATCTCCAATTCTTGGAAAGTAAGCCTACGGAAATCTCTGGCCAGCCACCTGACCTGCAAATTTTGGGTTCATCAGCCACTACAACCACGTAAACCAGCAGAAGTCTTCAGTCTGTTGCCTGACCTTTAATTTGGGATATGCCAGCCCCTATAATTGCTAGAGTTGTTTCCTCACAATTGTGTGAGCCATTTCCTTGAAGTAAATGTTTCTCTATGTACCATACTCTTATGAAAATAACATGTGCCTTCTATGTTTGTTTGCCAACTGCTCCCTCCCCTTGTGAGGTATTTTTGTAAGAATGCTATGCTAGTTCATTTTACAGCAACATGTAAAAAAATTAGCATAGTGACATTTATGGTAGACTGTGTACTAGGCAATGGAAATACATCTGCAAAGTTAGTATAGGGGCTAAATTTACACTTAAGTCTCTTGCCCATTTGTGCAGTACTTCCATTTCCAAGAGCACTTTGAGAAGGAGACTAACTTCTTGTAGAATGGCTAAGAGAGTTTTCTGGAAAATCTATTGTTTATAATAGGGTTAGTTTCATCAGTGCTCTAAGGAGACAAAAGTAGCTAGTCATAAGCATCCCTGGATGTGGCTAATAGGCTTCATTTCTTGGAAATCTGATTCCATTGCCCTCTCAAGTTCTTAGATTTTCGACCTGTTTGGGTATTTCATCATCAGTAAGATTGTCGCAAGAAACGAGGGCTCGGCTTTCCCTTTGATGAGCCAAACCTGTGAGTTCACCTAGGAATCATTAGACTTCGTATTACTAGATCAGACTTTTTCTTGATAGGCATAGTCTCCCAATATCAAAACTTCAGAAGCCATGATCTTAACAGTTTGCTTACTAGTAGTTGCTATAGCAAGCAGGAGTGATATATAAGTTGATGTTTAGGATCAAGTCTTTGTAAAGATACTGAGAAGAATTCTGAGTCTCCATCCGAAGACTCTCCATATTCCATAATTCATCTGCAAAGCAAGTGTTGAGTACTTTTCATGTGCCAGGTGATCTCAAAGGCTGTGGTGACCTGAGGGTGGTCAAAACAAAATTATGTTCTCACAAACAGAAGACAAAAGTGTGAATTTGGGAACTGCATCTACATTTACAGATTTGTAGACTCTGTTATATGGTGGCAGTTTAGCATTATGTTACTATGGAGGGACCCCAAACTAGAAGGGTATGCATTTCAGGCTGAGCTCTGCAACCCCCATCAGTGAGTTCTTGTTCAAATGAGTAAAGTGCTCAAGAAACCAGTCAGAACTACTTCTTCTTCTTCCTTATTTTACGTCATCACCACCAGCATATTGCCATGGCAACATCACATATAGTTGTTACTAGAATAAGTAGATGTGTCTTGTTTGATGCAAATGTTTACATATTGCAAGTTGAAAGTCCAAAATCATATAAATATGAAAGATCAATTATGGAGACTCAGTACTACATAAGAGGTGAAAATGAATGGCAAGCCACCTTTATGTTTTGGAATTTGGTATAGTCAGCCATTTATGATAATGATATGCTAGTCATAATAATCATAATAATAGTAATGATAATAATTTAGGACTAAAAATTTAAATTGGCTGTTAAATGAGATGTTCAGAAACTAGTCATAGTACTAAGTGTCATTTGCTTTGGGACAATGTATAGTTTTCTAACCATAATGATTTTCTTGAGTTGAACAAAGAATAAACTTGTGGGTCTTTATTTTCCTGTATCTTCAGTTTAATTTAGCTACCAGAGACCTCCCAATTATGTTTTATTTACTTCAGAACTCCAGAGCTCCATGGCAATTTGCAGTGGAGAGATTTTATGTGACCACTGTAAGGCAAACTCCAAAATATAAAGATGGTTTGCCACTGGCAGAAATGGCCCATCTGAGACTCATTCATCAAAAATGTGAAATGAGAATCAAAGGGTTGGAACATAAGGCTTTTTATTTTTCAGGTGATAAGAAGAGACTTTTTCAATTAAATAATATTTTACTAACAGCCACTTTGTCTAGTAAAGTACAAGACTTTTTTCATTATTAAATTAATGTCTTTATTTCCTAAATGGGTCAAATCTAGCCATCATTTTTTCCACCCAAATTTTTCATTTCTCACCATTTCTCTCTGTATCTCTTTGCCCTGGCTTTACACATATCTGGTTATGTCTCTTTCTCTGTCTCTGTCCATTTCATCCTCACAAATCAATAAATATACTCCAGGCCCTACCTCAATATACCCAACACAAACACATAAAGAGTATAAACACAAATAGATACACACACAACTGTGCATGTACAGACACACACACAAACACAAATATGCATACACAGTAGAAGCACACATGCATACAAACACACACATACATGAAAAACACACACCGTGTTCCCCCAGATTGCATGGCAAATTCTTAGATATCTAGCAATGCTTGTAATTATTAGTTATCCCAGTAATAGTTGCTATCTAGTCCTGACATTTTATTATACAAAAATATTATTGAAATTTTATTACCAAATACCTGTTCTTCCTAAAACCAGTAGAAAGATTCCCTCGCTCTTACCGTGTGGTTTCAGTCAGTAGCCTTTCCTTCAGGTTATTCATCTAGAAGTAGATTCGGAGCACCTAAAGTGAAACTAAAGAGAAAATTAAGACAAGGACCAAAGAACAGGGATTCCAATGGGAATCCTAAAATGCATTCAATTTTGTGGCCCTCTTTAAGGAAATAATGCAAATTTACAAACAGAAAAAAAATTCATACATTACTGAAGATTTGGAGGTCCATTTCCCATTTTTGGGCTCTTTTTAAGGGAATATATTGGAAAATGCTTGCATAGATAGTTTCTTGACTGCGACCTGGCTTCTCCTCTCTACCTGGGACATGGTACATGTCCTACAAACTCCTAGCCTTCTCAGGGGATCAAGCAAAAGAGGGACCTTGAAGCTTGCACTCCATTCAGTGCACAGTAAACCTACCTCTTTCCATCCCCTGGAAGAGTCCCTGGGTGGTGCAAACAGTTAAGGCTCTTGGCTGCTAACCAAAAGGCTGGAGGTTTGAGTCCATCTAGAGGCACCTGGGAAGAAAGGCCTGGTGACCTACTTCCAAAATCAGCCCTTGAAAACTCTGTGGAGGAGGCAGAGCAAAATGGAGTCATAAGCAGTCTCACTCTCTGGACCTCTACAGCTATTGCAGAAGAAAACAAACATTGATAAAAGCAGTAACCACAGAACTCTGGACATACGATAAAGGGTTGGAGGATAATGGGAACATTGAACCATGCAAAAATTAACATACTGACTGTGGGAAAGCGGAGTTTCACAGAACATCTTCACTCTACTCTCCTCCCAAACATGGACATGGTGTGGCCATTTTGGGGCAGCAGCAACCAGTGTGGTGTGCAGTGAGGACTGGAGTTTGGAAACAGCCAGACATGAGTAAGGGCACCTTGACATACCACAGGCCTGAGGCCATGTGGATTCTGGGAGGGAACGGCTTTTGATGCTCAGTGAGGCCTGGATTTTGCAAACAGCCAGGCCCTGGTGAAGGCACTGCAATTAGGAAAGCCTGAACACACAGACTTAAGAAAGGGCACCTTGGTGCACCACGGCCTGAGGCTGCACAGGTCCTGGGAGGGAGTGGCAGGTGAAGCCTGTGAGGCCCAGATTTTGTAAATAACCAGGACCTGGTAAACACAGCTTAGGCAAGGATGACTGAGACTCCAGGCTCAAGAAAGGGTACTGTAGCACACTGGAGGCCTAGAACTGTGTGAGTCCCTGGAGGAAGTATCACATGGAGCAGTGTGGCCTTTGTGAACAGTCAGGCACCAGAGAATGAAACTAAGAAGCTAAACCTGGGGTGGAGTGGCTTGGCAAGCATAGTCTGAGCTTGAGTTCTTGAACACTTGGCCTGGGACAGAAAGACTGGATGAGCACATGCATCCCAAAACACTTGAGCCATCAGGCATGGGACAGAACAGCTTGGTAAGAACAATGTGAACTGGGTTCCCGGGAATCACAAGAAGTAACAGCGTGATGAGCACAGAGAGGGCTGCAGTTGATGAACAGTGAGAACACATGGTAAACTCTCAAAAGGTGCCACTTCCAAGGCAAGACCCTGAGGCTGAAGTAGCACAACGATGTTCCTGGGAAGAGAGTCTTAGGGTACACCTGTGATGGCTGTAGTTCCTGGGCGGGAGTCTAGTGCCACATATGCATGGCTGAGGGCACAGAGATGAGGGTGGGGGTTGTGGTGAGCTATCAGAGATAGCCAGTATTCCCAAATAAGGAGCTGATGCTGGAGGGCATACCCAAGGGTGGGGGAGTCTGAACCAGAATAATATAGTCAGCGTCCCCATACTAACAAGTGCTACAAACTATAGACTTTGGCGCTGAAGTGTCCTGCCTCTAGGAAACCTAGAGGTGAAACAGTGACAGCCAGCACCCCTGGGCAGGGAATCTAATAGGAAAGGGACAAGAGCAGATGCATTTAGATGGTGAGTTGAGTCTGGAGTTGAATCGGAGAACTGCAATCTCCATTAATATAAAATAATAATAATAATGAAGAAGAAGAGAAAACACTGGAGAAGGGGAAGAATCTAATCTCTAGAGATGACACAGTAAAATATCTTAACGTCTTGATTTCAGCCAACAATTACAAAGCATATGAAGAGGCAGGAAAGAGTGGCCCATGCAAAAGGCCAAAATAAAGGGACAGAAACTACTCCAGAAGGAGACTAGATTATGGAATCACTAGAAGAGTAGATTACAGAATCACTAAACAGCAATATTAAGCATGCCCAGAGAGTTTAAGGAAAATGGGGGGGGGGGCAACCTAAAGGAAATCAGGAAAATGATCTAAGAACAAAACAAAAATTTTGATAAAGAGATAGAAATAGAATAAAAAAGGAATACTGAAGCTGAAAAGTACAATAACAGAAATGAACAGTTCTCTGGAATGGCTTAGAAGCAGGTTTGAATTGGCAGAAGAAAGAATCAGTGAACTCGAAGATCAGGCAATTGAAAGATTATTCAGTCTGAGGAGTGACAGAAAAATAGAATGAAGAAAAACGAGCGAAGTCTAAGTCTGCGGGACACCACCAAACAAAATAATATATACATTATAGGAGTCTCATCAGGAGAAGAGAGAAAGTCAAACATACAGAAATAATTTTCAAAGAAATAATGGCTGAAAACTTCCCAAATGTGATGAAAGACAAGAAATTATTTTATCCAAGATGCTCAACAAACTCCAAGTAGAATACATCTAAATAGAGCCACACTGAGGCATATTATAATCAAAATCTCAAAAACTGAGGAAATGATAAAAATTTAGAGCAGTGAAGAATTACATACAAGGAGACTGCAATGAGATTAAGTGTCAGTTTCTCTACAGAAACCATGGAGGCAAGAAAGCAGTGGCATGACATGTTTAAAGTGCAGACAGAACTGTCATCCAAGAATACTGTGTCCAGCAAAACTGTCATTAAAAATGAGAGTGAAATTAATATGTTCTCAGAAAAACAAAAGTTGAAGAAATTTTTTATCAACAGACCAACCAAACCTACAAGAAAACTAAAGACCCGTTGCTGTTCAGTCGATTCCGACTCAATAGCAACCCTATAGGGCAAAGTAGAACTACTCCATAGAATTTCCAGAGAACACCTGGTGGATTCGAATTGTTGACTTTTTGGTTATGGTTAGCAGCTGTAGCACTTAACGACTATACCACCAGGGTTTCCAGTGTCCTCCAAAAGGAAAAGTAAGACACTTGACAGTAACCTGAAGTTGTATATACAGGAGGAAAAAAAGGAAAATTACCATTAAAGCAAATGACTTGAAAAATGTAAAAGCCAGAGCTATGGTATTGTCGCTTGTCAAATAATAAAATAAAATTAAACAAATACATACATGTATCTACAGAATAACAATAAAACTAAAATAAAGTTAAATTTAAATTACAGGGTGTCTGAGGTATAAAGATTTAATTAGAGAAAACAACCACATAAATGGGGTGAGAGAGGAAGCGCATGGGTGTAGAGGTATGTTACTTAAGTTAAATTGGTATCCATATAAGCCAGTTTGTTATAAACGTAAGTCACTAAATGTAATTCTCATGGTAACCACAAAACAAACAAACAAAAAAAAAGTAAATAATTTTTTTTTACACCAAAGAAAGGAAGCAAAATTGTTCAGCACACATACGCAAAACATAACTACACAAAAGAAGTCAGCACAGGAGGAAAACAGGGACAAAGAAAGTATAAGACACATGCACACGCAAACAAATCACAAAATGACAGAAATAAGTCCTCTTTATCTGTAATTACCATGAATGTAAATGAATTAAATACCCTAATCAAGAGTCGGAAGGTGATAGATTGGAGAAAAACAAACAAACAAAAAACATGATCTTTCTATATGCTGTCAACAAGAGACACACTTCAGGCACAAAGACATGAATAGATTGAAAATGAAAGGATGGAAGAAAACATTCTGTGCAAATAGTAATCAAAAGAGAGCAGGTATGGCAATTTGAATATAAGACAAAATAGACTTTAAGTCAAAATCTAGCGTAAGCGAAAAAGGATGACACTGTATAATGGTAAGTATCATAATGGTGAGGAGCCCTGGTGGGGCAGTGGTTAAGAACTCCTTGGAAACTCTATGGGGCAGTTCTACTCTGTCTTATAGGGTTGCTATGACTCAAAATCAACTCGATGACAATGGTATATAATGGTAAAATGGACAGTTCACCAAGAAGACATTACTATTACCAATATCTATGCACTGAGCCTCAGAGCCTTATACGCTGACAAAATTGAAGGGAGAAATAGACATATTTACAACACTACTTGGTACATCACTTTCTTTTTTTTCCTTAAAACGCAATAATACGTCACTTTCAATAATGTAGAAAAACAAGAAAGAATGTAAAAATGAAATGGAAGACCTGAACAACATTATTGACCAACTACACCTAACAGACATATACAGAACACTCCGTTCAACGACAGCACAAAATACATTCTACTCCAGTGCAACATGGAACATTCTTCAGCATAGACCATATCTTAGGAAACAAGACAAGTTTCAGTAAATTAAAAATATTGAAACCACAAAAGTATATTTTTCTGATCACAATGGAATAAAACTAGAAGTTAATAACATAAAGGAAACTGGGAAATATACAAATACGTGTAAACTAAATAGCATACTACTAAGCAACAACAGCAAAAAAAAAAATTTTTTTTAAACAAGTAAGGAGCCCTGGTGGCACAGTTGTTAAAGCAATTACCTGCTAACCGGAAAGACCACTGGTTCAAGTCACCAGTGGCTCTGCAGGAGAAAAATGATTTACATAGAGATTTACAGCCTTGGAAACCCTGTGGGGTCGCTATGAGTCAAAATCGACTCAATGGCAATGGGTGGGTGTGTGAAACAATCAGTGGGTAAAAGCAGAAATCAAAAGAGAAGTGGAAAAATACTTAAAGTCAAGCAAGAATGAAAGCACAGCATACCAAAATTTATGCGATGCAGTGAAAGCAGCACTCAGAGGGAAATTTATAGCAATGAATGCCTGTATTAAAAAAGGGCAAAATTCCAAATTAATAGCCTAACTCTACAACTTGAGTAACTTGAAAAGGAAGAGGAATCTAAAACTATGGCTACTAGAAGAAGGAAGTAATAAAGGTCAGAGCAAAAATAAAGGAAATAGAGAAAAGCAAACAATACAGAATCAACAAAACCTGAAGTTGCTTTTTGAAAAAATCAATAAAATTGATAGTCCTTTGGCTACACTAACAATGAAAAAGAGAGAGAAGATGCAAATCTCTAAAATTAGGAATGAAAGTGGGACGTTACAACCAGTCCTATAGAAATAAAAAGGATTGTGAGGGAATACTATGAACAGTTGCACACTAGCAAATTAGATAACTTAGAGGAAATAGACAAATTTCTTGAAAAACTTAAACTCCCTACATTGACTCAAGAACAAATAATCAATCTCAACAGACGCATAACAAGTGAAGTGATATTTTGTCAGTAATAACCACACCCGCACCCAGCAAAAAAAAAAAGGCCATGGACCAAACAGCTTCTTTGAGGAATCTGACCAAACATTTGTAAAAGTGATCCCAATCTCACTTAAAATTTTCCAAAAATAGAGGAGGTGGGAACACTTCTAACTCATTTTGTGAGGTGAACACTACCAAAGCCAGACAAGAACACCACTAGTAAGGACATTACAGACCAATATTCCTAATGAACGTAGATGCAAAAATACCAAAATATTAGCAAATCCAATCCAAAACATATTAAAAGGGCGTCTTGACGGCAATGAATTTTTTTTTTTTTTTTTTATACAACATGATCAAGTGGGATTTACCCTAGGAATACAAGAGTGGTTCATAATTAGACAATCAATCAGTGTAATATGCCACATTAATAGAATAGGGAAAAGAGACACACATGATCATCTCAATCAATGCAGAAAGGGCATTTGACAAAATTCAACAATTTTCATGATAAGAACACTCAACAAGATAGAAATACAAGAAAATTCCTCAATGTAATAAAATACACTTATGAAAACTCACAGCTAATACCTTAGTCGACGGAGAAAGAGTGAGATCTTTCTCATTAAGATCAGGAACAGGAAGGGGATACCCACTCTCACCACTGCTACTCAGCACTGTTCTGGAAGTTCTAACCAGAGCAATTAAGCTAGGGGAAAAAAAAGTATCCAAATACCAAAGGAGGAAGTAAAATTCTCCCTTTTTCTTTGCAGATGACATCATCTATACACAGAAATCCCCAAAAATTCAACAAGAAAGTTATTAGAACTAATAAATGAATTCAACAGAATGGCAGAGTACAATGTCAACGCACAAAAAAATCAGCTGAGTTTCTATATGTAGCAATGAGCAATCTGAAAAGGAAATTAAAGAAACATCACTGTTTACAGAGAGTAGCATGCATGAAATGGTGGGAGTAGCACAGTCAGAAACTGTCTAACTTCAGGGCTCATAATGTAAATCAAGATCAGCCCAAGGCTAATTTCCATGAGGTGGAGGTCAGACAGGCCTCCACTCCAAATTTTTAACCAATTCTCATACCAGCTGTCCCTTCCACAGTGCTCTCTACTTCTCTTCTGGGTTTGACAATCCATTGAAATGGCCACACAGAACTCACAGACTATATTTACAGTTAAGTGGTTTATTAAGGAAACAACAAGGTACAACTTGGGATCAGGATCACAAAGCATGCAGGCAATGTCTGGAGGGCTCCCCCAAAGTAGAGAGCATACCCCTCCCTTCTTCAGTGCAGGACAGCTCTCTCAGCTCCTCTGGCCATGTAGGCCTCCTCTCAGCTGCTTCAGGATAAGTCTCTTCTCAGCTCTCTCAGGACAGGCTCCTCTCAGCTCCCTCAGGATAAGCTCCTCTTGGCCCTGCTGTCTGTCACCACCAACTCTGCCACAAGGCCCATTCTGAGCCCGTCACTGCTGGCTCTGCCACTGGTCCCCTTCGAGGACTGTTGCTGTCTTCAATGTTATAGTCCTTGACCCATATTACAGTACTTTTAAAAAGTTCCTTGTCTCCTCTCCCTCTCTCTCTATGCTCCTCTCTTCCTTCTTCATTTTGTTTCTGTCTTGCTGTTTCTCCTCCTGCTTCCTTCTCTCTGAAAAACCTCTGTGGAGTTGGCATCATATATACACAAACTCATCAATTTCAAGACATGGCCCTCCAACCAGGGCCACAAACAGAGCAATCCCTGTCGGTAGGCCAAAGACACTTCATTTGCATAGTCTATTGACCAATCCTTGCTGGGTGCATACCAGTCCCAGGGCAGCCTGCAGCCCAGGACCAGACAAAAAGTGTCAAGCCACAAGTTGTTTACAGCTTACCCAGGAAATGTCAATCACCTGGACAAAAGTAAAACACCCTCTGAGGTAGAAAAACTAGGGCAAAGGCAACTCTTCAGGGTTAGGGAAAAAATCTCTCAAGCTGTGTTTTCAAAGAACAAAGGCAAAAGGTCACATAAAGGAACTCATTCGCTACAGCATGTAAAAGAATAGAGTATCTAGGGATAAATTTAAACAGGGCGGTGAAAGATTTGTATACAGAAAATTATAAAACATTACTAAAAGAAATTAAAGAAGACCTATTATGGGTTAAATTAAAAAAAAAAAAAAAGGTTAAATTATGTACCCCTAAATTATGTGTTGTAAATCCTAAACTCTATACTGGCGATTATAATCCCATTTGAGAGTGTGCTGTGTTTGTTATGTTAATGAGACAGTATTAATGTAGCATATATGTTAAGTCAATCTCTTTTGAGATATTAAAAAGATTAAATGAGTGAGTGGAGGAGAGATGGAGTAAGAGATTGCCTTGAAGAGACAGTTGGTAGAATTTGGACGTCAAGTCAATTCTGGTGAGGGCTTAGTAGGCAGCGAGGAGAGTTACAGAGAAAGTCTCTATTATCTTAGAAAATACATAGAAATGTAAATGTTAAAAGTGCTTCTGATGAGGCTTTAAAAGAAAACAATGAACGTGTGATTGAACAATGGAGGAAACATAGTGCTTTTTATGCACTTGATGGCAAATAACCTGTTTGAATTATGTTCAAATGTTTGTGAAAGGTAGAACTTGTAAGTGATGAACTTGGATATCTGCCTGGTGAGATTTCTAAGCAAGATCTTAAAGAGGCCATGTGATTTATCCTTGCCACTTATAGTAAAATGCAAGAGGAAAGAGATGAACTTAAAAATGAACCATGCAAAATGAAAATGGAATTTCAAGATTTGGATACATCTGTTGTTCAAACTAGGGACATGTGTCCTAGAATGTTCACCAAGGATGTTGTTACACAATTTTTTGTTAAAAGTGATTAAGCCTGTGACTGGTGGATGTAATCAAGTAGCGCAGCAGAAAACCAATCAGCTTAGACTAAAGGGGACAGAGAAAGAATCAAAGGAAAAAATACTACTGCCTTTTGGAACTCTACAGGAGGAAAGAGGCCAAAGGAGCTACTTCTGTTATCCTCCAAGAAAAGAAACAAAAGGGTCATCCCTGGAACAGCTCCAAAATCAGCAGAACTGTTGAACGTGGGAAGCAGGGCCTTCATGGTTTCAAAGGATGGGGCCATGATCTCCTGGATCTCGAAGGGTGGACTTCAAGGAGTCTGAGCTTTGCCAACTTGGTTCTGGAGTGTGGACTGCCTTTAAGGTGTGCCAGAAAGATGGGGCCACCACCCAAAGCTGAGGGGGTACAGCTTCCATGCCTAATGGGCAGAAGAATGGGGCTTGCCTGGGCCAAAAGGTTGGTGTCACCACTCAGATAAACTAGGAGAATGGGGCCGGCTAAAGCTGAGGGAGCTGAGTTGCCATCCCAGAGGACCTAGAAGATGGAGCTGAAGCCCAGGGCTGAGGGGCCTCCACCCAGAATCCAGAGGGTAAGGCCAACACCCAGCATCTGGAATGCAGGGCCATCGCACAGATGGTCTTAGAGAAGAGAGGCTTATCTTCAAGTCTTGAGAGGTAATGTAAGTTGTTCTGCTGGATTTTGGACTTGCTTTGGCCTGTTATCCCTCATTTCCTTCCAATTTCTCCCTTATGTAATGGAATTGTCCACATTACGCCTGTCTCACCATTGTGCTTTGGAGGGAGATAACTTGTATTCTAGATGTCACAGTTTCGCAGATGAAGAGGAATTTTTCCCCGGGATAGAATATGCTTAAATTTTCACCCATATTCGATTTAGATGATTCAGAAGATGAGATTTTGGACTTGGAGTTGATTGAAGACTTTTGGGATAATGTGATGGGGTGAATGCATTTTGCATACAGCAAGGATATGGATTTTGGAGGGCCAAAGGGTAGAATGTTATGGACTGAATTATGTCCCCCCAGTATAAGTGTTGTAAATCTTAACCTCTATGCCTGTAGGTATAAGCTCATTTGGGAATGGGTTGTCTTTTTTATGTCTTTGTTAGTGTAGGGTATATCTTGAGTCAATCTCTTTTGAAATATTAAAGAGGTTAAACAAGTGAGCAGAGAAAGAGATGTGGGGAGGGAGATGACAAGCCACATAAAGATTGCCCAACAGTAGAAGCTCAAAGAGAGAAAGACCTTCCTCCAGAGCTGGCAGAGAGAGAAAGACTTCCCCGAGATCCAGGACCTTCAATTTGGATTTCTAGCCTCCTAAACTGTGAGAAAATATATTCCTGTTCGTTAAAGCTATCCACCTGTGGTATTTCTGTTATAGCAGCACTAGATAACTAAGCCCTAAATAAATGGAAAGGGATTTTGTTCATAGATTAGAAGGCTTAATATAGTTAAAATGTCAAAGCAATCTATAAATTCAATGCAATACCCATCAACTTTCCAATTGCATTGTTTGCAGAAAAGGAAGAGCCCGCACTCAAATTT
Source organism: Loxodonta africana (assembly GCF_030014295.1). Lineage (NCBI taxonomy): Eukaryota > Metazoa > Chordata > Mammalia > Proboscidea > Elephantidae > Loxodonta > Loxodonta africana. Next base: position 127,628,304 of record NC_087349.1, on the reverse strand, counting down.
ATATGGAATAGCAAGGGGACCCCAATAGGTAAAGCAATGCTGAAGGAGAAAAATAAAGTAGAAGGACGTATACTTCCTAATTTCAAAATGTAGTACGAAACTACAGTATTAAAAACAGCCTTCAAATGGTATAATTACAGGCATATAGGCCAATGGAATGGAATTGAAAATCCAGAAGTCCACACATCTATGGTCAACTGATTTTAGACAAGGCTGCTAAGTTCATTCAATGAGGAGGGAAGAGTTTCTTCAATAAATGGTGCTAGGAAAATTGGATTTCCACTTGCAGAAGAATGAATCAGGATCCATGCCTCACACTGTACAAAAACCAATTCAAAATGGAACAAGGACCTATATATGAAAACTAAAACCATAAAATTACTAAAAGAAAATGTAGGGGAGAGCTGTGGGATCTAGATTATCAGATGTGATAACAGATATAATAACACAAGCTTGAATAGCAAAAGACAAATAGATAAATGAGACCTCATAAAAATTAAATACTTTTGTACATCAAAGGACTTTAGCAAAAAAGTGAAAAGACAACCTACAGATTGGGAGAAATTTTTCAGGAACCATGTATCAGATCTATCATGTGGCCTCTGGAGATCACATGATGGAATTTTGTAAGACCAATGACTTCTTCATTGCAAATACCTTTTTTCACCAACATAAATGGTGACTATACAGGGGGAACTTGCCAGATGGAATACACAGGAATCAAGTTCACTACATCTGTGGAAAGAGAAGATGGAAAAGCTCAATATCCTCAGTCGGAACAAGGCCAGGGACCAGCTGTGTAACAGACCATCAATTGCTCATTTGCAAGTGCAAGTTGAAGCTGAATAATATTAGAACAAGTCTATGACAGCCAAAGTATGACCTTGAGTATATTCTACCTGAATTTAGAGACCATCTCAAGAACAGATTTCACTCATTAAACACTAATGCTGAAGACCAAATGAGTTGTGGAATGACATAAAGGACATCATACATGAAGAAAGCAAAAAGTCATTAAAAAGACAGGAAAGAAAGAAAAGACCAAAATGTATGTCAAAAGAGACTGAAACTTGCTCTTGAACATAGAGTAGCTAAAGCAAAAGGGAGAAATGATGAAGTAAAAGAGCTGAGCAGATTTCAAAAGGCAGCTTAAGAAGACACAGTAAAATATTATAATGAAATGTGCAAAGACCTGGAGTTAGAAAACCAAAATAGAGGAACATGCTCAGCATTTCTCACGCTGAAAGAAATGAAGAGAAAATTCAAGCCTGAGTTACAACATTGAAGAATTTTATGGGGAAAAAATACTAAATGACGCAGGAATCATCAAAAGAAGATGGAAGGAATGGAAGGTCACTGTACCAAGAAGAGATGAAGTTCAGCTGTTCGGGAGGTAGCATATGATCAAGAACCAATGTTACTGAATGAAGAAATCCAAGCAGCACTGAGTTTATTGGTGAAAAACAAGGCTTCAGGAATTGAAGGAATACCAATTGAGATGATTCAAAGAAAGGATACAGCTCTGGAAGTACCCACCCTTCTATGCCAAGAAATTTGGAAGATGGCTACCTGGCCAACTGACAGGAAGAGATCCATATTTGTGCCCTTCGCAAAGAAAGTGATCCAATAGAATGCTGAAATTATCGAACAATATCATTAATATCACACACAAGTAAAATTTTGCTGAAGATCATTCGAAAGCCATTACAGCAATACATTGGCAGAGAACTGCCAGAAGTTCAAGCTGGATTCAGAAGAGGAGGTAGAATGAGGGATATTGTTGCTGTTGCCAGATGGATCTTGCTGAAAGCAGAGAAGACTAGAAAGATGTTTACCTGTGTTTTATTAATTATGCAAAGGCAATCAACTTTGTGGATCTTAACAAATTATGGATAACATTACAAAGAATGGGAATTCCAGAACATTCAATCCTGCTCATGAAGAACCTGAACAGAGACCAAGATGCAGTCATTCAAACAGAATGAGGGAATACTGCATGGTTTAAAAATCAGGAAAAATGTGCATCAGGGTTGTGTCCATTCAACACACTTGATCGGTCTGCACGCTGAGCAAATAATTAGAGAATCTGGACTGTATAAAGAAGAATTCAACATCAGGATTGGGGGAAGACTCATTAACAAACTGAGATACTCAGATGACACAACCTTGCTTGCTATAAGTGAAGAGGACTTGAAGAACTTACTTATAAAGATCAAAGACTACAGCCTTCAGTATGGATTACTCCTTAACATAAAGAAAACAAATATCCTCACAGCTGAACCAATAAGCAACACCATGATAAAGAGAGAAAATATTGAAGCTGCCAAGGATTTCATTTTACTTGGACCCACAATCAGTGCCCATGGAAGCATTTGCATTCGGTAAATCTCCTGCAAAAGGCCTCCTTAAGGTGTTAAAATGCAAAGATGTCACTTTAAGGCTGAAGGTGCCCCTGATCCAACCCACGGTGTTTTCAATTGCCTCATATGAATTTGAAAGCTGGACAAGGAATAAGAAAGACCAAAGAAGAATAACATCTTTGAATTATGGTGTTGGTGAAGAATATTGGATATACCATGGACTGCCAGAAGAACAAACAAATCTGTCGCGGAAGAAGTACGGCCAGAATGCTTCTTAAAAGCGAGGGTGGCCGACTTCATTTCACGTACTTTGGACATATTATCAGGACGGATCAGTCCCTGGAGAAGGCTATCATGCATGGTAAAGTAGAGGATCAAATAAAAAGAGGAAGACCCTGAAGGAGATCGACTGACACAGTGGCTCCAACAATGGGTCAAGCATAACAATTGTGAGGGTGGCGCAGGCCAGACAATGTTTCGTTCTGTTGTAATAGAGTCAGAACTGACTGGGAGGTACCTAACAACAACAACAATATATCAGATAAGGGTCTAATATACAAAATATATATAAAACTTCTATAACTTAACAGCAAAAAGACAAGCAACCCAATCAAAAAAGGACTTGAATAGACAGCTCGCCAGAGATGATATTCAAATGGCCAACAAGTACATGGAAAGATGCTCAACACCATGAGCCAGTAAGGAAATGTGATTAAAAACCACAATGCATTGTAACCTCATTGCCATTAGAATGGCAATGATCAAAAAAATGAAAACATCAAGTGTTGATGAAGTTGCCGAGAAACTGGAACCCCCATCCATTGATGGAGAAATGTCAAATGGTGCAGCCACTGTTGAAAACTGTTTGGAGATTCCTAAAAATTTGAACATAGAATTACTATACAACCCATCAATCCCAACCCTAGATATATACCCAGACATGAAGGCAGGAATGCAGAGACCTGTAGACCAATGTTCATTGCAGCATTTTCACAATAACCAAAAGGTGGAAACTTCCAAAAAGTCCATGAACAGATGAAAGGATAAGCAAAATGAGGTACACACATACATACACACACACACACACACACACAGTGGAATATTATGCAGCCATAAAGAGAAATAAAGTTCTGATGCATGTCACAACATGAAGGAACCTTGAAAATGAAATATTATGTGGAGCGAAATAAGTCAGTTGGAAAAGGACAAAAACAGTATGATCTCACTTATATGAAATAAGCAAGTATATAAAAAAACAAAATGTGAGAGGGAGGGGGAAAAGGGGAATTTTTGTTTGGGGGGCATTGCATTTATGTTAAAGGTGGTGGGATATTTTGAATAAGGATAGCTATAGTGGTTCTGCAATATGAAAAATATAATCAACGTCACTGAGTTGTAATTGTGGTAGTGGTGCTGGCAGATGTGTTGGTGTGTATGTTCTCAGTACAGTAATAAAGACAAGGAAAATAGTTTATGGAACACAGTTCTGCTCTGACACACATGGGTTGCTACAATTCAGGATCAAAACCACAACAACTGGTTTTCCTACGCCCTGGTGTCCTTACCAGGACTATTCAAAGCTACCATACTCCCATACTCTGCAGCCTGGAAATACCCACAACACCTGAGATTCAGCTTCTCTTAGTTACTTCACTCCCAGTAATTCTCCACTGTAGTTGGAAAATACAACCTGACTGGGACCCTACCCTAGGTGGTGTCAGTCCCATTGCTTGATCAGAGCATTCTGGTCAGATTTTACCAAAAGAGAGATTAGGTCTTCTCATAACCTGCCCAGAGCAAGTATCCTTGACCCCTAATTCAGCAGCAAATTGCTACGAGTATCTTGGACTTGGTCTGAATTTGTCAGTTTTTGGCACATTGAAGATTACTGAGAGGAGCCCTGGTGGCACCGTGGCTGAGCACTCTACTGCAAATGAAAAGGTCAGCGGTTTGAACCCACCATCGCCTCTGCAGGAGAAAGATGTGGCATTCTGCTTCAGGAAAGATTACAGCCTTGGAAACCCTGTGGGCGTTTCCCATGTGTGATCTCTCCACAAGGTTTGGTGGAAGATAATACTTAGCCGGCAGTCAAAAACTTGATAATATGCTACCATGCATTTATCATAGGTGGAGTTTTAATTAGCTTAATTAAATTAGTGGGGTCTCTTTCTTTTTTGCTTGTGCTTAATCTCTTTCTCACTACCTATAGGGTCACTGTCCTGTAGGGTCGCTATGAGTCGGAATCGACTTGATGGCAATGGGTTTGGTTCTTTGGTTTTTGGAGGACTACTGAGGTGCCCTCAGGGCAAAGTGCCTTGAGGGAGAACTCATCCCCTGGGGGAAGTGCTGTGCAAGGTGCAGAGCTTGGATTTGGATCCAAGCTTGGATCAGAGTTCTGAGTGCTAATCCTGGTCCTGCCTCTCACTGGCTGTTTGACTTTTCACATGATCTAACATCTCTCATCTATATTTCATCCTTTGTAAAATGAGGTTAATGACCCTTCATAGGTGGTGGAGAAGCTGGTCACAGAGGGGTGAAACACCTCAGCTGAAGTCATCCATCTGTTAAAATGTAAAACCAACATTCTGGATGCTCTATTGTCACATACATGATCTCTCCATAAGGTTCGGTGGCAGATAATTACTAGACAGAGGCCAAAAACTTATAGGTGGAGTTTTAGTTTAATTAAGTTAGTGGAATCTTTTTTTTTTTTTTTGCTTATGCCTAATCTCTTCTTCACTATCTAAATGGATAAAAAAAAAAATGGATAGGCTCCCCAAATTCTAGACCTGAGCTCTTCTGTTTTCTTTACATGTATTCTCTCCACACAAACCTCTACTCTTCAAATAGCTCCCAGATTTGCTTACCCTGAAAAAGTTTATAGCCTGGGCCTTAATCTGCATCTCTGGGGAGTAGATTCCCTCTACCTTCCCCTTGCTCTCAATATTAAGACTTGTCAGGGATTGAATTGCATCCCCCAAAAATATCTGTCAACTTGGCTAGGCCATGATTTCCTTGTATGATTGTCTACCATTTTATCTTCTGATGTGATTTCCCTATATGTTGTAAATCCTATCTCTATGATGTAATACGATGGATTGGCAGCAGTTATATTGAAGAGGTCTACAAGATTAAGTAGTGTCTTAAGCCAATATTTTTTGAGATAAAAGTGAGAGAAGTGAGCAGAGAGACATGGGACCTCATACCACCAAGAAAGCAGTGCTGGGAACAGAGCACATCCTTTGGACCTGAGATGCTCCCAGACCAAGGGGAGACTGATGAGAAGGACCTTCCTCTAGAGCCAACAGAGAAAGCTTTCCCCTGGAGCTGATTTCCTGAATTTGGACCTGTAGCCTACTAGACTGTGAGAGAATAAAATTCTCTTTGTTAAAAGCTATCCACTTGTGGCATTTCTGTTATAGCAGCACTAGATGACTAAGAGTCTTCAAATCTCCTACCAAAATGGCTCTGTGAACATGTAAACCATGGCAAAATGTCATAATCAAGAAAGTCTAGAAGATTTCCCAGAAATTCAAGTGATAAACTGGAAAGGAGCAGGTATTAACCATGTGAAGGGGGGTAAGTAACAAGAATATTTTAGGCAGGTTGATTACAGAGTACGAAGACCCCAATGTGAGACATGAGGAGGAGCATCAGGACAAGAAAAAACAGGTCAATGTGGCCAGAGCAGGGTAAGGAGCTGACTCCAGACTAAGCTGGAGAGAGGCAGGGGCCACCTTCTGATTTTGATTTGAAGAAAAATGGGAAGCTAGAAAAAAAAAAAAAAAAAAGGGTGTTGCAAACTGCTAAAGCCCTCGGCTGCTAACCAAAAGATTAGAAGTTGGAGTCCCCCCAGACGTGCCTTGGAAGAAAGGCCTAGTGATCTACTTCTAAAAAATTAGCCATTGAAAACCCTATGAAGTAGAATTCTATTCTGACACACATGGAGTTGCTATGAGTTGGTATTGACTCGATGACAACTGGTTTATCGAATTATTTTAAGTTAGAGTTGGGTGGTTGGTAAAATCAGATTTATAGATTAAAAAAAAAAAAAAAAATCTGTCTCCAGTGCAGAAAGCTGATTGGAAGGGGCTCAAGTGGCTGTGGGAGACCAACAGAGAGTTTTCTGCATTAGTTCCCTGGCCAGGTTCTACGGTGGTGGTGGTGGGAAGGAAAAGTGAAGAACAATATTTGGAATTACAAGTCACGGAAATTGCAGAGACGTCAGATATAGGAGTAAAGGAGGGAGGGGTCAGGGATAGCCTCTGAGTTTCTGGTCAGAGCCTGGATGGTGCTGGTGAGATCCCTGGGTCAGGACACACTGGAGACAGCCAAAGGACTGTTAGAGATAGAGGTTGGTAGACTATGGAGTGACATAATGTCAGCTTTGAATCCTCAATAGGGTTTCCCACAGGGTGAGTTTGAGATGAAGTTGTGGAAAGTAAGTGAAGAGGACAACTGAAGATTAGAGAGTTAGGTCTGAATATCAAAGGCAAGGCCTAGATGAAAATATTAATGTGTGAGTCATCTTCAAGTAGGTGATAATGTAAGCCAGAAGCATGAAATGAAAAATGCTGAGAGACAATATAGAGTCAGAGCAAAAGAGCCTAGGACCCAAGATTAAGCCCTGGGATTTCAACAACAAAAGGAATGTTTAGGAGAATAATTTGATTAAAAAAAAAAAAATTTGATTAGTGGAGCAGAAAAAAAGATTGCTTAATCTGATGATCATTAGAGTGACTATATAATTTACTGTCCAAAGTGGAAACTGCTGAGAGTGAAAGGCATGCTAACCAGATGGGACATCAGGAAAACACGTGTAAATTTTGTAGCACTTTGCTGCAAACCTTGGAAAAGCAGGTAGTTGGATTTACAAAGATTAGAATTGTGATAGATTTGAATGCCAGGACATTCTTTCTACGTACCACTAGATAAAATTCCACAGTTTTTTGTGTTTTCATGCCATTCCCCTGCTCCAAACATGTCAAAGGCTCTCAGTTATCTATGATAGAGTTCAGAATCCTTAGCTTAATGTACACAAACCATCTTAGTCCACAGGGGGCCTGCCTTTCTAGTCTATCATTTATTTGTTCTCCCTTAAGTCATTTTTTTTTTTTTTTAAGTCGTATTTGCCTCTTCAATGATACCTAAATATGCCTTGAATCTCATCATCTCTAGGCTTTTAGTAGTGATTGAATACAATTCCCTTCATGACCTTAGGAACAAATGGTCCCATTGGCTAGTGTACATTTGAATCTATTCATGAGGATGGCTCCTCAAGCATGCTCCCTACATCTGCTAACCTTTGGAGCACCCAGTCTGGGGAAAGTGCTTTCAAGTAAGTGCCCATGTCCTGCTTGGTTGAAAGTCTCCAGTCTTTCAAATGAAAGCCAGTTTTTGTTATTTTAGTCACCACCCATCCGCCACACACACAGACAGGCACACATGCACATGGTGAGCTATCAGTCTATTTGTGATGTACCTAATTTCACACATACACAGGTAAAAGAGGGAATTCTTTTGTCAACCAAACTGGGCAAGAAACTTCATGAAGAGATAGCAAAAGTCTGTAAATCCATAAGTTCAGCCACATGCCAGCTTCTAAAATTCCACTTCCTGTGGAGTATTTAAGAATTAGAGAGAAATATAAGGAGCCCTGGCTCAGTGATTAAGAGCTGAACTGCTAACCAAAAGGTCAGCAGTTCGAACCCATCAGCTGCTCCACTGGAGAAAGATGTGGCAGTCTCTTTCTGTAAAGATTACAGTCTTAGACACACTATACTGCCATTCTGCTCTGCCTATAGGGTTGCTGAGAGTCGGAATCAACTCGAAGACACATAACAATAACCAAACCAAAAACCAAACCCAGTGCTGTCAAGTGGATTCTGACTCATAGCGACCCTATAGGACAGAGTAGAACTGTCCCATAGAGTTTCCAAGGAGCGCCTGGTGGATTCAAACTGCCGACCTTTGGTTAGTAGCTGTAGTGCTTAACCACTACGCCACCAGGGTTTCCATGACAACAACAGGGAGTTATATTATCATTCAATACTGGGTATCAACCTAGCTTTATTTTACTTAAAATCAATGGGGGGAAATAAAGCAAAAGCAACCCAACCTTTCTGTTTGCATTTAAAAAATTATTGCAATAACAAATTTAAACTTATCTCTTCATTGAAGGGCTCATAATCCTAGACTACAATTTAGCGCTTTTATGGAAAACTAGAGCATCCATTTGGATTGCCTTATGAGAGTCTTAACCTATTTTCTCTTCCCGCTAAGGGTGTTTACAATCGTTGTCACTCTAAGGGTGAGAGGGCGTAGAAGGACTTCCACAGCCATATCCCTGGACCCCAGAAGAAGATAAAAATCCTTTTCTCTGCCATTTCCATTTGTTATTGTCTAGAATAAGTCCCTGAATTTTTGTCTTTGAGCATTGTTTCCTTTTAGCTTGGAGCTTTTTTAGGAGGGTTAATGCACATTTTGGCTTTCATGTCGTTCCAGGGCAGAGGCAGATTCAATCAAGTCCTTTTGTTTTCTTTGATATCCGAGCTCTTCTAATCTGTGCAGTGTTTGAACTCAGGGGTTCTGAAGTTTTTGCAGCTTTTAATTTTTTGTCCTTTCCTTTATTTTCTTCATAACAATTTTTGTTTGAGCTTGCTTATGGTTATTGACTATTTTTTAATCAAATTTATGTTTTCATTGCAGCAAAATGTATGATCTATAATCTAACAGAAATACAGCAGTAATAGGGTTTTGTATTAAATTAATATCTACATTAAGAAAGGACTATTATCCAAATACCTGGGGAACAATTTCAGCAAGGAAAGAGCTTGATTTATTTTAATTATTACAAAATTCTTGAATAATGATTTAAGGTGGATTTTTTAAAAAAGCAATAACTTGGCAGACCAATGGAATAGAATTGTGAATACAGAAATTAACCCACGCATCTACTGCCATCTGATTTTCAATGAGGTCATTAAGTCCACTCAATGGGGAAAACTAACCTCTTTAATAAATGGTGCTGGAAAAACTGGATCTCCACATGCAAAAGAATAAACATGGACTTGTGCCTCACACCATATATAAAAATTAACTTGAAATGGATCAAACACATAAATGTAAGAACTAAACCCATAAAACTCTTTAAAAAACAGGCGTAATGCTTTTGGATCTAGTTTTTAATGATAGGTTTCTATATATGACACCAAAAGCATGAGCAACAGACAAAAAATAATAGGTAAATTGGACTTAATCAAAATTAAAAGTACTAGGTCATCAAAGGACTTTATTAACAAAGTGAAGAGACAACCTACAGATTGGGAGAAATTTTTTTTCAGAACCATACATCTGATAAGGGTTAATACCCAGAATGTATAAAGAATCTCTACAACTTAACAACAAAAAGACAAACAACCAAATAAAAAGTATGGGCAAAGAACTCCAATAGGCATTCCACCGAAGAATAAATACAAATGGCTAACAAGCACATAAAAAGATACTCCATGTCATTTAGTCATTAAACTCATTGTTGTCTAGTCAATTCTGACTCACAGCAACCCTACAGAATAGCGTAGAAATGAAATATCAAAACCGCAATGAGATATCACTTCTCTATCACTAAGATGACTGTGATACAAAAATGAAAAACAACAGGTGTTTGCAAGGATATGGTGAAATTAGAACCACCGTCCATTGCTGGTGGGATTGTAAAATGGTGCAGTTTCTGTGGAAAACATTTTGGTGGTTTCTAAAAAAGTTAAACATAGGATTACCATATGATCCATCAGTCCTACTCCTAAGTATATACCCAAAGAATTGAAAGGAGAAACACAGATACTTGTACGTTAATATTCAATGTAGCACTATACAAGATCACCAAAAAGGTGGAAACAACCTAAATGTCCACCAACTGATGAGTGGATAAACAAAATAAAGTACGACATACATACAATGGAGTATTATTCAGCGATAAAGAAAAATGAAGTTCTAGTGCATGCTACAACATGGGTAAATCTTAAAAATATGCTGAGTAAAATGAGTCAGTCACAAAAGTACAACTATTGCATGATCCCATTTATGTGAACTATCTAGAATAGGAAAATGTATAGAAGCCAAAGCTTATTAGTGGTTACCAAGGGCAAAGGGAAGAAGAAAGGAGGAAGTTATTGCTTATGGGGCACTGAGCTTCTGTTAAGGGTGTTGGAAAAATGGATGCACGAAATGATGAACATAATTACCATAATGTCACTGAATTGTACATGTAAAAGTGAAATTTGTTACTAATTTTGATCTACTGCTATAGGATAATGGATAAGGCATTAAATTGCTTCCCTACTCCTATTGATGCTAAAGAAACTGAAGTTCAACAAGATGGTCCTGTCCTGGGAGGTAAAGACTTGGTTGGCTGGGTCAGTCCTCACGGTGGTGGTAGCAAACGAGAGACTTCTGACATAAAGATTCCAGCTTAAAATAGATAGTCGGAAGGAACACAACCATTTGCCCTGGGTTATTCAACAGTGAGTCACCCAGAACCTTTTAAAGAAAAAGCAGTGCTTTTTGTAAAGCTATTCCACTATTCCACTGCTATTTGTAAAGTTTTCGCTGGTCTTTTTTTTTTAAAAGTGTGTCTCCAAGTCCTTCTTCCTAATATGTCTCAGGCTGGAAGCTCCGCTGAAACCCCCCCTCCATGGGTAACCCTGCTGCTATTTGAGATACCAGTGGCCTTGCTTCCAGCATCACAGCAACACACAAGCCACTGCAATGTGACAAACTGATAGACCAGTGGTGGGAGAATGTTCATGCCCCACACAGCCCAAAATATTCCATGGCCCCAAGACGAGATTAGGTTCTCTTATAATTAGATCCCCTTGCACTTTGCTACTTAAACACTACACGCTTCTTCTTTGTAGAGTCTTCATTCACTTTCTTTTCCCCACTAATAACACTCAGACTTATACGGATTCGCCCAGTCCAAAAACTATTTTAACCTCTTTACCTATTTTATCTTTGTTAGTTGCCATTGAGTCAGTTCTGACTCGTAGTGACTCCCTGTGTTAAAATAGAACTGCTCCACAGTGTTTCCTTGCCTGCAATCTTTACGGAGGCCGATTGTCATGCCTATTCTTTCCAGGTACTGTTGGACGCATTCAAACCACCAAAGATTAGGTTGGTAGTTGAACTCAAATCATTTGTGCCACCTAGGGACCGTTATGGAAACCCTGGTGGCATAGTGGTTAAGTGCTATACCTATGTTACCAAAATCCATTGCAGCCGAGTCAATTCTGACTCACAGTGGCCCTGTAGGGCATAGTAGAACTGACCCAAAGGATTTCCAAGGCTGTAATATGAGAGCTGACTGCCACATCTTTCTCCCATGGACAGACTGGTGAGTTCCAACTGCTGACTGGTTAGCAGTGAGCACTTAACCACTGTGCTACCAGGGCTCCCCTTTACCTACATTAACATTGTATAATTTTCACTGCCACTTTATGAGGTAGGTGGTATCCTTTTTTTTTAATATGAGAAATTTGAGATAAGGGTTTTGTGCAAAGCCACACAGCTGATAACTGATGATGCTGAAATGTGGGCTGGTGCCAGAGACTGTGCTAAATACCACTCTACCCTCTGCTCTTCAGCTGATTCTGAGAGACATGAGGTGTGTTATCCTTTCTTTTTTCTTATCCACTGCTGAATCACCAGTGACTAGCAGAATGACCGACACATTAGACAACCAATCAATAGTTGATGAAGGAGTTAATGGCTTGAATATTTTGAAAAGTAAAATTTTAATTATGCAAATAATGCATGCACACATATTCCTTATAAAATAATAATAAAGTATTCTAAGGACAGCAAAAGTCCCTTTGACCCTTCCCAATCCTAAACTCTATCCCAGACTACCTTACATTCCCTCATCATAATTTATGTATTTTTTTTATTTTCTGGGCTTATCCAGAAGGCCAGGCAATTCAGCTGTGTTCAATATTTATGAATTGCTATTGGTCATGGTCTGAGCCCGGGTAGTTGGTGTTTTCTCAGAGGGCAGACTCAGTGTAGCTCAATATGATTATGAATATGGAGGAGCTTGATTCAGAACCATTTCTCTTTTACTAGGAACCCTTCCTAAGTGCCCAGGTTCACAATGAGGTTTCAGTGGAATTAAACTGGAAAGCTCAAAATTATGCTGGTAATTACAAGCAGGTGCAATTTCAGTTACTATCCAATCCCAGCCTGAAAGCTCCTAGCCCAGGGATGCTAGACACAAGACCACGGTGGCCGATACATGTTAAGTTGTGATAGGTTAGTGTTTAAATGTGCTGGCTGTGGGGCAAGTATTCTACCTTCCAAACAGCTTAGCCTGTTTGCCCTAGAGCCTTACAGCCTGGGCTCTAGACCAGTGAGTCCTAGATTTTATATTTCAAAGACTAATATATTGAATCACAGTTGGGAATTCAGTCTTGACTGCTAAGTTTGACTCCTGATAAAGAAATGATGTGGGTGGTGGGGGAGGATTGCCTGTTGGGTAGTCATTACAGCACAGTAAGAGCTTGGGTTCTGGAGCCAACCTGCCTGGTGTGGACACTATCCCTGTCACTTACTGACTGAGTGATGCTAGACAATTTCCTTGTCTTCCTGAAACTCAGCTTTCCCATTTTCAAACTGGAAATAATAATACCACATACCTTGTAAGATTATAGTAATATTCAATAAGATACTCTATGTGAAATACTAGTGTTTTGTATGATGAAAGTGCCAATCAATATTAGCTATCGGTATCATTTATAAACTAAAGAATAATAAAATACACAGGAAGGATAAATTCATAATAAATGTAAACCCTTCCCAAGACAGTCCACTTAGAATTGTTATGCCAATATTTGCGCTGCAAACTGGTCAAAATTTCAGCAAGGACTAGCAGAAACACCAGAACTCTAGTATACTTTTTTGCTCACAATATTCTCCCGAATTTCACAGGCAAACGAAGTGCTTGCTATTCAAGTGAAAAGTTATAGAACAAAGGAGTTACTCATCTGGTTCCCTTCCTATTTAATATGATCATGGGTGAAATTACCTATTAACTAACCAGTCTGTGGCAGACGTTCTCCTTTGCTGATAGAGTAGGTGGAACACATCCTGGCCTACAGTAGGTATGAGATAAATATTTGGTAAATTCCAAACACCTTCCTCTGGAGGAGAACCCTTCCCATTGTTTGCATCTCTTCTAATAGAGTAGTTCTTGGCAAGCTTCCCCAAAGAGGATTCAGATCCTCTTCATTTCTCTTCCCCAGTACCCCATACAGGGTAGGGCATGAGCACCGTTCTCAGAAACTGTTCCTGAATAGAATTCTGTGATAGATAGTGAGGGTTTTAAAGGCACCCATGGCTATCAAGAGGTTGCTGTATCTGTCAGGCGATAGAGTCATAGATTCAGAAGAAAATGTGCAGAATAAAAAGGTGAGTAGAGTCAGAGGAAGAAAACAAAAAAAATTTGAATCACCCTTCACTTGGAATCAACATGCTCTTCATCATTTCTTGTTTCCAGTTATCCCTATAATGGCAAACTAAGCGGGACTCTGTCATTGCAATCCTCCTCATACATCCACTTTCAGTTCCTGCTTACTTATGAGATAGAGAGATAGATGGATGGATAGCTAGGTAGGTACATAGACAGAGAATGGAGAGTACCAGTGGCTGTCAAGTTAGTTCTGACTCATGGCACCCCACGCGTGTCAGAGTAGAAATGTGCTCCACGGAATTTTCAGTGGCTGCTTTTTCTGAAGTATATTGCCAGACCTTTCTTCTGTAGTACTACTGGGTGGACTCGAACTGCCAACTATTGGCTTAAGAGCTGAATGTGTTAACCATTCGCACCACCCAGGGACTCTTAGCCCATGCCATCAAGTCAGTTTTGACTCATAACAACCCTGTAAGACAGAGTAGAATTGCTCCATGGGGTTTCCAAGGCTATAATCTTTACAGAAGCAGACTGACACATTTTTCTCTCATGGAGCAGCTGGTGGGTTCAAACCACAAACATTTCGGTTAGCAGCTGAGTGCTTAACCACCACACCACCGGGGCTCTTTTTTCTAGGTAGGTAGTGTTTTGTATTTATCCTGTGATAGAAAGTCTTGAATTTTGGAGTCAGTCTGATTTAGGGTAAATAATCATTCTTGCCTGTACTAGTTGAGTAGCATACTATTTACAGCAGATGTTTGCTTTACTGATCAAGATTTCTGATTAGTTGATTATTTTTTTAAGTATGTTAAATAAACAAAGCCTGAAAATTCTTATCTCTCTTAAACATTTTGTGTTCATTGCAAATATGTAGATTCATTTGCCAGTCATTTGATGTCTATCTAAGGCTTTTCTTTAATCTGCTGAATGAATTTTTTACCAAAAAAAATTACTGCCATATATAATTTACACATTTACTCTATAATTTCCGGTTTAGTTTTTTTAAGTAGGACAAGAACTAAAAGTCTTAGTAAACCAATGGGCAGAAATTGACAGATGTCCCCTACACCTACAGTTAGCTCTCTGAAGGTATAAAAAAAAAAAAAAGACTTTTTATTTCCCTCTCTCTCCCTCCCTCTGTTCCTTCCTCCTTGTCTTTCTTCCTTTATTTTTTTCCCCTCTCCTCTTCCTCTCTGTCATCCTACCCTTTTCCTTCCTTTTTTTCCCTCCCTTCTTTCTCTCTCTCTCTTTCCTCTATCAAAGTGCCTATTGTAGAACTTTGTATATAACAGTTCCACGAAGTGAAACCAAAAAACTAAACCCATTGCCATGAAGTCGAATCCGACTCATAACGACCCCATAGGGTTTCTAAGGTTGTAATCTGTATGGAAGCAGACTGCCACATCCTTCTGCCTCAGAGCCACTAGTGGCTTCAAACCGCCGACCTTTCAATTAGCAGCTGATTGCTTTAACCACTGTGCCACCAGGGCTCCTTGTTTCATGAAATGGAAGAATTAAATTGATAATGAATAAAACTTACCTGCTATAACATTTAATAAATAGATATCATTCAGTAAAAGCCATCATTACCATTATTTTGCCATTGTATTTATAATTTTTGATTATTATATTTCTAAAGATGTGAAGTAAATAAGTGTGTTTGGGGTAATATTAAAGAAATGGCTGGAGTGACTTAGATGAGGATATTTTAGCAAACTTCCATGAATTGAAGAACCATAGCTAGCTGATTCAAAATAGCATTCCACCTTTCCTTGTGGGGATGCAAGACACTATAAATTGGTTTAAGTTTTCTGGCCCATTCTGCTGAAATATGTGTTCTCATATGCAGTTTTCGCAGGTAATAGTTGTATTTTTGTAGTGAAATTTTTGTGCTCTCAGAAAAAAAAAAAGAGATTTTGTTCCAGACTGTTATAAGCTAGAGATAGAAAACCAACTTTTTGCTTTGTTTTTCTTTGCTTTTTCTTAAACTATGAAAAGCCAAATAAGTATTGTGGAAAGTTCCAGTTTATAGACAAGGGCTCTAAGGTACAATTTGTCTGCATGCTATTGACTTGAGTTCACATCTTTGAAACAGATGCCTCCTGAAAATATGCTTGTGTGTATATATCCATAGTGTCCCTGTGTTCACTGTTTCAAGTATTGGGCTAGAGAGCTCACCAAGCAATAAAGTAGCATTAGCTCCCCATAGATGGGTAATCCTATTATATTTAGATACAAGGATACATTTTAATAAGTACACATATGGAGATTAAAGAAGGAGAATTGAGGAAGCAGCCCTCAGGGATAATGGGTAATATAATCATTCTTTCACACCAAGTACATAAATTAGAAGTCTTTATTGCAACAGAATGGATAGAATGCACATTTTCATTTCTCCCAGAAGTGACGGTAGCATGATTCTAAACCAAGTAAATTTAGCATTTTTTTTACTTGATTTCCCTGTTTTTGAAATATAATGTAAATTGAACCAAGAGGCAAGTACATATAATGTTAGTTGATCCTGTGGGGAATATATCTTTAAATAGAAACCTTCTCTTCCATTACTGTGGAAAACCAAATTTCAAGGTTAATCTCTAGAAGGAAGCCAATAATTGATTCCCATTGTTGGATCAGAGGAAATAGTAAATTCTGGTAGGTTTTGCTGTTTTACTTTTCCTCTAGCTTTGGGAATTAACCCTTATCATGTCAGACATTCTCTAAGCCCATGAGAATATTCGTAAGTCTTGAATGTATTCCAAGTATGTTCCCTAAATATATAACAGATGAAGACACAACAGTCTTGATGAAAGTTCTAGAACTGGGTGGGGGGGGGGGAGTAGGAGGATGCACCATGCAAAATGGGGAAGCATGAGACATAGTGTGAAGCAAAGATACAGCAAATTATTCCAGAAGAAATTTGACTAAATTGGAATTTGTAGGAATGTATCACGGGAAATAGAATGAGGGGCAATTTCTGAAGGACCCTGAGTGCTTTGATGAAGAATTAGACTTTAGAACGCTCAAAAAATTTTCAGCAACAGAGTGATTTGATAGCAATGGGCTTGGGAAATGAAAACAGGGAGGGTAGAACAGGTCATCTACAGAAGGTCTTAATTTTGAATGTCGAAAGATAAATTGAAATAAGAATACGAAATACGAATGGGCAAGACTACAAAGATGAATGGATACACAGAGGCTTTCCAAAACTTAACCACACCCTCATCCAGCCAGAGCCCAGCTGTTTCCCTAGTCATCATCTCAGATGCTCAGTGGCTTATGTAGTTTCAAAGCCAGAAGAAATAATAAAATAATGATGAAGCAGATGTGCTCTTAAGTGTGTCCTGTAAAGAATAAATTACAGAAAGTACACTGCAGCAGGGAAGAAGGAAAGGAATTATTTAAAAAAAAAAAAAAAAAGGCCCCACTATTTTCCCATTGAGTTCAAACTCAGTTCTGCTTAATACAAACGATACAAGTACGCTCAATCTGGAGGCCTGAACAGGGCATTGGGAATTTACGGTACAGGAGATACCAAAGGGGTGGGGTAAAAAAACAACCAGGTCAAGGACAGAGACTTATTGTACAGTCCCTGTCGCCTCTGCAGTTCAGGTTCTCCACTTCCTGCCTTTGGCCACTCCTCTCCAGGGTAGCACCCTCTCTACAATAACAATAGTTAGTTTTCAGTCACTTCCCTGCTTTTGAGTATGAAATATGCTCCCACCGTGCCCTAGAGTTTGTCTATCTCCTCTTCATGGCGTAGGGAGTCTTACCACCTGCTGACTTCTCCATACCTAGAGCTGAATCTAGCCTCGCTGAGAGACCTGCTGCCTTCAAATGGACTGTGTCCATTCTGCTCACTGCCCTTGTCCTTCTCATCACCTGGTCACTCTTTAGTAGATATCAGCTCAAGTATCCCTACATCAAACCTCCTTTGACCCTTTCCCCTCTCATGGCAGTTACACAACCCTCACTCTTCTTTACTATGTGATTCCTACGTAACAGGCACTGTTCAAAGTATTTGCTAAATGTCTTATTTTTCTTCACTCTAAGCTGAGCAGCGTTCCTTGTTAATGCCACTTATATTGAATGGGTTTCTATCACTGCTTATATGTGCTTGTACACGTGCCTGAAGACCACTACTACTACGTCTGAAAAATAGAAAGGATCATAACAATAATAATGCCTTACATTTATTAATACTCACTTTGTGCTGGATTCCTTGGGTGATGCAAATGGTTAACGTGTTTGGCTGGTAACAGAAACACTGGAGGTTCGAGTCAACCTCGAGGGAAATAAGCCTGGTGATCTACTTCCAAAATATCAGCCATTGAAAGCACAATTCTACTTTGACATTCAAAGGGTCGCCATGACTTGGAATCAGTTTGATGGCTACTGGTCTGGTCTGGTTAGCACTTTGTGTTAATCATGGTGCTATGTGATCTACGTTTTATCCAACCTTCATAACAATCCTTTGAGATGGGTACTACTATTATACCCAACTACCTGTAACATGGGGTGATGATCGTTACTGCCACGTTGGGTTGTATGAAAATTAAAATTATACAGAGGTATAAATACAAAATATTTGGTTTTAGCTTATGAGAAATTTCTAACATTATTTGCTATTACTATTAATATAATATATGTATTTGACTTAATATAATTGGGTACAGCATCAGAGTTTGAACCCTAGCAGCTCTTTATTTGGATTTATCTTCTTTTTATTGATATCCCTCACAATAAGATGCCCTTTTAACCTTGCTTGGCAAAATCACTGAAATCTGACCAATACACATATATCCTGAGTCTATGAGAGAAGTCCCTATGAGTTGAAATCGACTCGATGACAATGGATTTGGGTTTTTTTTTTTTTTTTTTTCTGGTTTTAATGAGAACAATAAATGGACCTGGCTGAGAGAGGTAAATGTCAGTGAATAATGGACCATGGAACAAGAGAAATATTCTTGGACTTTGTAGAGAACCAAATGCTTGAGTCCTGATTATTTGGTCATGTTTCTAAAAAGAGCTTCCTGTTAAAGGAATACAGGCAGATTTAGTTTAGAATCCCTGCTGACCAGCTTCCAGTCTAAGTTAGCAAGCCATCCTGCCCTCATGGGCCATCTTAGGTCAATCGAGAAATTTGGCTACATTTAACCACTCTGGATTTATCTGAGGGCTTTCTTTTTAATAGTCTTCCTAAGGCTTAATGGGCTTTGAAATGTACTTTGCCCTCATTCACATTGAGTCTTGCCAAGCTCTATCCTTTCACGCAGCAGGCAAACATTTTGAGTGGCAGCTTTTCTGTTGTTCTCCACAAGACAAGGAGGTAATGTGGTCGCTCCTGGATGCCCAGTTAACATTCTTCTGTCTCTGAATTCCTACCAGTGATGATTACGCCATCTTTGTTTCCTCCACTGTCAGGAATAGATGGAATCTGTTTATTAATTCTGACTTACCTCTTCTTTATCAAGAGGATCAGATTTAAATTATTCACAATACGAATCAGTTCTTTCAGTGGAATTCTGTGAGTCTTGATTTTTTGTTGTAAGTGGAAACTGGGCTAAATCCTGAAAAGCAGTCATACATACTATTAGAAGATAGAGGACGGGTGCAGTGGGTAGAGGAAATTTGAGGGCAAAGATAAGAAGGCAGGAATCAATTCAGGCATCGTTACACGCGTATGTTCATGTGTGTGGGGTTGAGGGTGAGCTGATAGATTCAGAGAGTCATATGGGGCTGATAAGATGTAAATTAGAATAAGAATGGGCCTAGGGAGCAGATGCCCACACCTCTAACCCCGCTACCAGCCATACAGCAGACATGTTACCTTCCCAAATCTGATCTTTCTGTTCCCCTACTTAAGGTCTCTTAGTGACTCCCTAGTGCTTTCACTAAAACCAAAAAAAAAAAAAAAAAAAAAAAAACCCAGTGCTATCGAGTCCATTCCAACGCACAGCGACCCTATAGGATAGAGCAGAACTGCCCCACAGAGTTTCCAAAGAGCACCTGGCAGAGTCGAACTGCCGACCCTTTCGTTAGCAGCCGTAGCATTTAACCACTACGCCACCACGGTTTCCGCTTTCACTAAAGGTTACAATATTTTGCTTGCTATTCTAGACTCTGCAGGGCCTTACACAGCAGATTTTTCTAAACTAATTTTCATTTTCCCCTCTCCTGCCCCTGCCAAGCACCTCGCATGCCAGCCACACTCAACAGCATGTAGGGGCTCGTACTCACCAGGCACACTCATTCCCTTCCATTTCTGCCCATGTGCCCCCTTGGATCTTCCTCCTCCAGTGCACTCACGGACTCCTACGCAGCCTTTATGCTACAGTTAAAGCATAACTTGTCTGTACCTTTCCCCAGGCATAGTCATTCACTCCTCTGCGTGTATACCCAGTGTCCTTGAATGTATCTATATTGTAGCACTTTCTGTAGCATATTACATTATACTATATACTTACATTCCTTACTTGCCACCTAGACTTAAGCTTAGGGAAGATTTTATCTGTTCATGTGTTCCTTAAAGTCTGTAGTAGGTGTTCAATACACGTTTTTCAACACTTTGAATGGAGAATCTCTACAATGTTCTATTCTGGTAATTCTGAGAGTTGGTGGTATAATCAGACTTGTTATTGTTTCATTAATGGCTTCTATTGGAGATTCTTTTTTAATCAGTCTTTAAGATATTGTTGAATATTTTTGAAAATACTGAGGGCTAATGTTATTTTTAGGAAATTGCCTCTGTGTTTGTTGGCCATTCACTTAGAAAGGATTTACTGCATGTTTTTTCTAGTTAATGAGCTAATTTCAGTTTTCTGAATCACAATAATATTTGTTTCCCAGGAAATAAACAAGTTTATGCACATAAATTATAGTTTTATTAAATAGCAGTTTTATAAATCAGGTGGTTTAGAATGGCATTCACCTAGAACTAATCTATTAGTCTTTTTTAGCAAAAAAAGAAAACATAGCCTCAATAATTTTAGTCATAATTTCCATGCACTTATTTTTGGATGTTGTGGCTTGATTTCTTCATAGTCCCTGAAGGTGTTTAAGCCTATAAAAGCCCCAATGTAATTTTCCATAGATACATAGGAAGAAAAAGACTCTGAACTCTATACTATAGTTTGTGTGCCTGAATCCTTTCTCTGAACTCACCTGTTCCTCCCATTAGCAGGAAGAATGTTTATGATTTTTAAGAAGGATTCCAATTTGTGTTTATAATTTAAAATTCTTCATTTCTTACATTATAAACACAGTAAATACCAGGTTTTACATTATAAACATAGTAAAGAAAATACCAGGTTGCGTCTCATGAAATTGTTGATCAAAAATAGTCAAATGTTGGAAATTTCATGTGGTTCATCCTAGTATTTAAGCTAAATTCTTTGGAAGTAAAAATATTAAAAGAAGTAAAAATAAAATCTTCTTTAATAATCCAAAAACCACATCTAAGGTAGATCTTCTTCTTCTGCTTATGTGCTGTATGTTTATCCAAATGATTGTAAACTGGTTATAAAAAAAAAAAAGATGAGCTGTTTTCCTTGGCAGAGTAAGCTGGGATTGTCCAGTTGCCACCGAGTAAATTCTGGCTCTTGGCATCCATGTGTTTCCAAGTAAAGCTGCCCTCCATAAGGTTTTCAATGGTTGTGATCTTTCAGAAGTAGATTGCCAGACCTTTTTCTGAGGTTCCTCTAGTTGGATTTGAAATGCCAGACTTTTGGTTAGTAGCCAAGCACTTGTTAATCAGCAAGTTAACGCATATACATCTGATCCCATCTGGAGCACTTAGGGAATTCAAAGACCGTTAGAACCACTATTAGCGATGACCATGCTAGCTCACCTGATGCTCAGGAATTGCCACCAAGACCCTAGGATTAACACCTGTAATGGTCAGTACAGGTTATGCTTAAGTAACAAATAAGCCCTACAATCTTAGCAGCCTAACACAATGTTTAAGTTATGGTCATAATTTTACTGTGGGTCAAGTGACTTTCCAAGAAAGATCGCAGAGGAGGAAATACTGGAAGGCCACGTACAGGTTTCTCACTGCCTCAGACTGATAAGGCACGTGTCATTTCCGTTCACATCGGATTGGCTTGAAGTGTGGGCTGACTGAACTGGAAGCAGAGAGGGAAGTCCAGGAGTAGAGCGAGGAGAGGAAGAACAGATATGGGTAAGCACTAGACAACTAGTTTGGAAGACTACAGCCAAATTTGCAATTGTATTTAGCATTTCTTCATCGTCCTTGTCAACATTTTTCCATGGTAGAAACTGGGACAAACTGAGAAGAAAATCTGAGAGTCAAGAGGTTGCTCCTTCTTGAAACTACTCCACAACAGCCGATCATTTTACTCTGAAGAAGTCATCGCTAATGTGATACTGATGACATTCCAATCTCACCATCTTGACACTGTGGGTCCTCTGCTCTCCTGACCTCATTGTGTTCCTTGCACTGCTTCACATCATTTGGATCACAAATTACTCATTTTGTCATTGGTATTTTGATAGTCTGCCATATTTAATTTTATTTTCTCTGTTTATGTCTACAGTTCTTTGAAAAATGATGTCAAAATAGAACCCGTCTCTTCTATTCCCATAGCAATCCCTCAGTGCCAATGTCTCCCTGACAGCCCCTGCCCCTTCTCTTTCTTTCGGTTAGCCTCTCTCACAGTGGTCCTTCCTTGTGGGTAGCCCAGGGAGTTCCTTGGCATACCTTGGTATCTGTCTTCCCGCTGCATATGCCTGTGTCTTCTCTGCTGGTTTTATAAGAGACCACTATAAAAAATTAGGTTTAGGACTCACCCTATTCCAGTATGACCTCATTAGCATAAAAAAAGAAACCTCTGAATTCCAAACAAGGTCACACTCACAGTTTAGGACTTTCACATTTCCTTTTGGAGGACATAATTCAACCCATAACACACCTGTTTGTTACTGACCTGCCATCACTAAAAGAAATGCTGCTGTTCCACAGGTAGCCTCTGACCACTCCCATCAGTCCTGGCCTTCAGTAATAAGCTCTTGACCTATTAGATCTTTCTGACTAATCTCCTATTAGCTGCTTTCTACTTTGCCACTTTTTTTTTTTTCCCCCTCATGACTATGCAGGGTCGCTATGAATCGGAATTGACTCGACGGCACTGGGTTTGGTTTTTGGATTCCATAATACGAAATCCTGCTTAACTGCATTATTTTTTCACTTCCCCTAAAGATAAATAATATGGTACATGTTGTCAAACCAACAGTATGGATCTATTTATCACTAAATTTAAAATGGAATTTCTGTTTTTTTGATAAAGACCTTTAGTCTCATACAGAGTCTTTCATTTAACGAATGATTGGTAATGGTAATTTCATTAGGTTAGAATAGTTAGTGAAGGTATTATTATGCATTGTCAATTTTCCAACAATATTCAGTGAGAATATTCCTATTTAAACATATCATAATTGCCTGTACCTGGGGAAGCTGGATCTGGGGCCAGCTTGCCTCGATTCACACAGTGGCTCCATCTCCTACTAAATGCCTCTGTTCCTCAGTTTTATGACAAAATAGAGATAATAATCCCAACCTCATATGGTTATACTTAGGTATAAATAAAAAGTATAATAAAATATAGGTAAATAAAAAAAAAACTTTTTTTTATTTACCTATACATTCCTATAATTTTAGCAGATGGTAACTGCTCACTACAAATAATTTTTCTCATTGTTATTTTTACACATCATTTTAAATGATGTGTATTTTCTTAAAATGCTCAGGTCTGAATAAATTATTTTTGGAAATGTGTCCTCAGGAGTTATTCACAAAACTGTACATAAAGACATCTCTCTGAGAAGTTTCATCCAGCTTTAACATGTTGAAAACCTGATAAAACCAAATTTACTCCAAAAAGCAACTTATGTAGACCATACATACAGTTACATCGGTAGAATTTTAAAGGAGCCATAACCACTGTGTTCTCAAACAATAGTTTGTTGAAATAGGAACAGTTGATAATATTTCAGAAAACCCAATTATAGAAATATGTGTACATCTATATATGAACTGTAATTCTCACTAACAAAATCTGCATGCACTCCAAAATGTGGCCACGGATTATGATTCCACGGCAGGAGTGTGAATAACTTCATTTCTTACCATGGTTTTTGGATTTTCCAAATTTCCAGCAGGAGCTTGTATTACTTTCTAATCAGAGTATATATGCCTATGTTTAAAATAGATATTTAAGATAGATACATCATCTGACCTAGTACATATTATTGTGCCCCATCTAATCCTTCACTGCTGAGTAGTTTTATATTTGAAACTCTAACAAAATAATAAATGACAAAGAAAGGAAAAATATGCACTAAAATGTACGTCTCAGCATGCTCTATAGGACCAAGAAATTAAAATAATATAAAGGAATAGTATTTGTGTAAGGGTTAAATACAATAAGGCATAGTGACTCAGTGCATGTTATTACATAAAAGAAAAGGTGGCTACAGCATTTGTGTGTGTCTCTTAATATATATATACAGATATACATATATTTTAAAATCCTGTGACTATATAAAAGGTTAGACACACATTTCTTTAAGTTTTAATTAGTAATTATTTCTGGGAAATAGGTTTTTCTTCCTATTGTCCTTCATTTTTTTCCTTTTTCTTTGACAAGTTTCCCAAAGCAGATGTTTTCTGACCATCACTGAACCACGTGGCTGCTGTTGTATTTTGTCCCAGAAACAACACCACTTGTGCCATTTTGAAGTGCTGCACATTCAAAATTGGGGGGAATAAAAAGATTCGCTTAAAGCCTTTACCTGCAAGCTTCCTCCAGCGCGTTTTTGAGTCAGCACCTCCCTTTGTGGCCCATGATGAGAAAGAATGCGCTAAATCACCTTGACAGGTGTCTGTTTGCATCACGTCATGAGCTTCTGCCTCTTATGCTGACACCACAGTCCTCACTTCTCTTCTCCCAAGAGCACACTCTGAGGCTAGAGGGGGAATCGCTTCTCCTGCCTAAAAAAGACACATCCATAGTCAACACATCTTTTATGAGTTTCAGTGCAATTTTATTATTATTATTATTTTAAGCAAGGCTAGAGTTCCCAAGAAGTAAGACTAGGCAGTAAGTAATCCGACTACATACGAAGTATTTTCCCCAGAGACCATCACAGTGGCAAAAGCGTCACCATTATGCAGAGGGGAGCCTTTGACAAAAAGTGGCTAAAAGGAGATAATTTTAGGTGAATCAGGAAACAGGATGAGGGTGGCAAGCAAAGCTGGAAGGGATGAACAGAGCAGGGAAAGGTTGTTAGGGGGGAAAAAAAGTAATTTCCTCTTTTCCTGCTTCTGTATGACCTAGACCTAGGCACACTTAGTATAAAACAATACTTTTTTCTCATATTTGAAGGACATTTCCTGAGCCTTCCCTGGTGCCAGGCATGATGCGGGATACTGGCAATGAGGAAAGGGCCAGACCGATGCCTGTCTTCAGAGGGCTCTGTCAAGTGGGGAAAAACAGCCCCAGAACAGAGCAAAAGGCCAGTGTCCAGGGGAACACCCTGAACGTTGCCTGGGTACGGGAAGGCTTGCCAGCAGAGACCTGGTGTCTTAGTCTACAGGTGCTGCTGTAACAGAAATACCACAGTGGGTGGCTTTAAAAAACAGAAATCCGTTTTTTCACAATTCAGGATGCTAGAAGTACACATTCAGGGTGTGGCTCTAAGGAGATGTCCTTCCAATCTACTTCATCTTCTAGTTGCTGCTGGAAGGGGTCCCTGGGTGGCACAAACAATTAAGCACTCAGCTACTGACCAAAAGATTGGCAGAACACATAAGGTTGCCATAAGTCCAAATGAACTGTATGGCAACTTTTTTTTTTAAGTAGCTGTGAGCAATCCTTAGTGTTTGTAAGACAGATGGATCTGTCTCCAGTGTCTGTCTTCCTCTTCCCCTAAGTGTGTCTCTGTGTCTAACCCGCCCTTACTGTAACTTAGTTGTGATTAGGTTCAGGACCCACCATACTCTGGTATGACTTCATTAACATAACAAAAAAAACTATCTTCAAACAAAGTTGTATTTACAGGTATCCAAAACCCATTGCCCTCGAGTTGATTCTGACTCATAGAGACCCTATAGGACAGAGTAGAACTGCCCCGTAGAGTTTCTAAGGAGCACTTGAGGGGTTAGGATTTCAACAGGTATCTTGGGTGACAAAAGTCAATCCATAACAGTCATCTGTGTCTTAATAAATTTTACCATTTTCAATGACAATTGATGACACATACTTTGTCCAGTTTGACTGCTGTCATATTGCAAATTAAATAAATTACTTAACAGTGATTTAATCTATGATGAATCCCCCTCCACTATACCCCTTTCTTAACTTCTGCGCTTCTGGCAAGTAACTCGTTCTGCTTGTTGGATCCCCTTTTTCCAGGCTGATACTTTCTCGGGATTATGGCCTAACCATTTGGTGCTAATACATAATAAATGCTCAGTAAATGTGGAATCAATAAGAAAACAGAAACTATTCTATATTGGGAGTCACATATAAATCAATCTCAATTTTAAGAACATCCGGTAAACACAACTGTTTATAATGGGCCACATTATCTTTCATTGACTTCCATTGGTACACAGTGACAGCACTGACATTAAAATTATTTGATTTTGAGGTTGGAGAATGTGTTAGGGGCGTCCAGGAAATGAAGCTAAAGACTGTTGAAGAAATGTGGAATAGGAAAGGCTGTCAAATTGAAGAAGGGCCTTATAAAAATTATAGAGGGGTTGTGTCTCCAAGGTGGCCTGGTCTTATTCAGAAAACCCCAGCAGCTGACCATCCTGTTGTGACCCCAAATAAGTTCATTCACTGTTTCTGTCTGTCTCCCCCTTTGCAGAGGACAGGACCATGCAGGTTCATTCCCCACTACCAGTGTAAACAAACACCACACCCAATTTTATGTTAACAGATTGCCCAAAATATTAAAACAGTGGATGATTAAAATGTCATCTTTCCAACAGACTACAGGACTCACAGACATCCCAACACCAGCTGGAATGATATTCTCATCTTCAACACAATTTTAATGAGTCAATGGGAATTGACTGGATGGCAATGGGTTTTATTTATTTTAAATTGGTTTAGCAGCATAATATGTGGGAAGAAGCAGGGAGCAGAATAAAGGGAACCCTTGGTGGTTGAGGAGGGAGGAGGAGAACCAGAGGCCATCAAACTTGATTTCCGAAAGTTATTAATGAGCCTGAGTTCCAGGCAACCACTGGTGTATGCCCTTGTGGATCCATGTGCAATCTTGTGAGGCTGTGACAGCTCTGCTCTGTGTGGATTGTAGGTGAAGTATGTCTGCCCTGCCTTATGAGAAGGTGGAAGGCTGGCAATGAAAACACCTCTGAACCAATTTTTCAGCCATATAGACTGTCGTTCTGTTGCCTTTTTCTTTCTTTCTTTTTAATACATTCAAATAATTTCCTACTTTTAGTGAAGCAAGTAATTTTAGAGAACTCCAAAAGTATTTTGATTCATGGCCCATCTGATTTTTTTTTTTAAACATTGGCAGTGTTGTTTTATGCTCCATTTGTATGATACTAGGTTAAAGTCAGCTCCACTGATACGAATTGCTGGCTTGATCATAAGGTAAAAAGTTAATGTGAAAATGGTTAGTGAGAGGAGGGGTGCTTAAAGAAAGAAGTCGGTTACATTGGATAACAGGAATCTCTTGGGGGAAAAATTTATGCATTAACATATGATAAAAATATCTCAGAACATTTATCTAATGTCATGAGAAGAACATAACTCATAGTTTCAAAAGATATCTTTAAAGTGCAAAAATGTGGGAGGAAAGAATAGGTTTACTTATCTACATAAGCCCTATTATCTAAATTATTTTATGGAGACATAGTGTACTGGTCAAGTAATGGGTTAGGGCATCAGAGAGACACAAGTTTGATCATAGCTCCACTTTGTTCTGCTCCCTAAGAAAGGTACTAAACCTGTTGGAGTCTTGGTGCCTACATCTGTAAAATGGGGATAATATTAACATCTAACTTAAAGCACAGTTTTGAGGAAAAAATGAGAATGCAAATAAGGTACTAAAAAAAAAAAGGTACTAGTCCGTATAAAGTATTCCATGTGTTGTCTATTTGCTGCTAATAGTAGTGTTCAGTGACGTGCTCCAGATTTCAGAATAAGAATACAAGATGCATAACATCCAAACCCATTTGACTCAAAGACCTGTGCTGTTTTCATTACATATAAGTTGCAATGCATAACATGTAAATTAAAAAAAAAAAAAAGCAAATGTTAGTCTGTTGTAGCTGACTCACAAGAAGTTTTTACCATACAACCTTTGTAACATCTTGTCTTATTGGGACAACATAGATTTTTCCATGTCAAATAAAAGTTTCCTGAGGTATGATTGTCTTCTTGGTGTATGAAACACATGGCCAATAGAAAGAACTTCATCCTAAGATTCTGAACTGGCATTAGGATAAACTTGTATTGACCATAAAATGATTGATGGCCAAGCCAGGGCAAGTCCCTATTATGTACTCACCTAATGCATGTTTATAGAAACAAGGAAGGGAGAGACGGAGGAAGGGAGGCAAAAAGAATAGAAGAAAGGCACAATCGAGAAATCAAATTTTAATTAAAACAACTAGGTGTATTCTCTTGCTCAGATTAGTTTCTTCTCAATCTAGCTACATCCAGAGGTTATCTTCCAGCCCCACTTTTG
Organism: Loxodonta africana; assembly: GCF_030014295.1. Taxonomy (NCBI): domain Eukaryota; kingdom Metazoa; phylum Chordata; class Mammalia; order Proboscidea; family Elephantidae; genus Loxodonta; species Loxodonta africana. The sequence goes on along the minus strand of NC_087349.1, from coordinate 127,599,738 downwards.
CCCCAAATGGCAGCTATGTTCCTGCTTCCTTGTCTAGCATTAAGACATTAATGCTATTAAGACTGGGCTGGAGCTTCCTCCTTGGTGTCCCACTCCCTGAAGTAAAGGGAGTTTCTATGTTGACTTACTTCATCCTTCTGTATTTAATGATTTATATGTACCTCCTCCTCAGTCTCCATGGTGCCAGCAAGCTGGCAGTGTCCTTGTATTACTCACCCCCAATAAACAATGTTATACAAATACGCTTTGGTCAACTTTATAAACAATTACACATATATGGATGTATTTGTGTGTATGTGTGTATTTGATCTACAAAGCATGGTTTATAATAAACACATTAAGAGTGCATAGTATTTCTCCATGCATGGACTCAAATACAAGAGGACAATATAAGAGAACGGTGGGTATGCAAGGTGAATCAAGATAACTCCAGCATGCTCTGCCCACATCTAGAGGATATGCAACAGGCTCAGTACCATGAGGGACAGTGGAGGTACAGCTGGCAGCAGCCCACATGAACAAACATGGCAAGTAAAAATCATTTTGATCAAAGTCTCAAGTTAGGTCAGATGCTGGAAATCGATTCATCTAGGTTACATCAGAGACTGAGAAATACATTGAAAATTTTTGCCTGAGAATACCAGCTTGAAATCATACACAGCTTGTCACTCCAGGAGACTTAGATATAGGAAAAGAGTTTGATGTGGAATTTTGGAAAGTAACTATACTAAACTGAACTATTGCCAAGATTATTAATGCATCACTTTGATGAGCCAAGAATTTCTATTTTTTCCTATCTGAGGTTGTCTCGGATAGTCTGAAGTTGAGAGAGGGCACAGTTTTTTATTCCAAGAATAAAGAACTTCAAAGTAAAGAAAATAACTGCAGCTAGGTTTTGACAGAGCCTGTTGGGAAGTGGAGGCAGACATGACGTTTTATAAATGTTGGTATTATAATCAGATCACTTCTGTAGTTATCTTCTGATCATCTAATTAGTGAACTCAGCTGGGCTTGAGAATCCTTTCTTTTTTTATAAACCAGCTGCTTTGTCATAAAGTGCCTTTATAAGCCACATGCAGGCAGAACACTTCATTTTGTTTCAAAGTTTTCTTCTGTGTTCCTTGTGTCCACATACTGTGGCCTGAGTGGTAGTTCTAAACTCTCTAGGCAAAATACAGAGAGTCCATAAGAATGAATTAAAAAATTGATAGGACCATTAAGAATAATTGATTGAAAACATGTTTGTGGAATCAGTGATTTGAACACTGTGGAACTCATCATCTACAACCATTTTCATGAAGAAGCAATTCTATTTCAAAAATGGTGAGGCCTTGGATCACTTTGCCTTCATAGCCTCAATTTTCCTATTTAAAAATGAGAGATTTTGCAAAGAGTCAATTAAACACTATATAACATATAAAAGTATTTAACAAACTCTTAAATATAAAAGAAATAACAGTTGTTAGAGTTGGATAGATTTTAATCATCACAATAAGCAATTGTGATACCACAGTGGTTAAGAGCTGAGCTGCTAACGCAAAGGTCGGCAGTTCAAATCTACACGCTGCTCCCTGGAAACTCTATGGGGCAATATTACTCTTTCCTATAGGGCCACTATGAGTTGGAACTGACTCGATAGCAATGGGTTTGGGTTGTTGTCTGTTGGGCTAGTATGAGTCATTAAAGGACAACTTTGGATCCTTGGTGACTTGCAAAATTCCTGTTCCTAAATGTGTTCCCTGTACATATCTACAGAACTCATGCTCATGAATGCATAGTTGGTCTTTTGTAAGCTAATAAGGTTTGCTGTGGTTGTTAGCTATCGTTAAGTCAGCTCTGACTCAGTGAACTTACGTACAACAGGACAAAATGCTTCTCAGTAGCATGTTATCCTCATGGTTAGTGGCATGTTCTAGTCCATTGCTGCAGCCACTTTGTACTTTGAGTGCCTCCCAACCTAGGGGACTCATCTTCTTGCACTGTAATGGACACTATTCTGTTGTGATCTATAGAATTTTCACTGGCTATTTTTCAGGAGTTGATCACCAAACCTTTCTTACTAGACTGTTTTAGTCTGGATACTCCACTGAAATCTGTCCACCATGGGTGGCCCTGCTGGTGTTTGCAATACCAGTGGCTTATCTTCCGGCATCACAGAAACATGCGAACCTCCACAGTAGGACAAACTGACAGATGGGGAATGCTTAATGCTATAAGATGACTATCTGGGATTTTTAATTTTCCTTTGCCTTAAACTTTAACCTGAATTCCCAGCACAAATCTGCCACTCCATCAAAGATGTGTGGTTCAGTTGAGTCCTACTAGGATCCCAAGAATCTGGCTACATGTTGATAGGTCTGAAGAAATAAAAAGACCAAGAGCATCAGTATCAGCTCAGGAATGCATGGGTAGAGCCCCAAGATCAAGCCAGAATGTTTTTAATACATTTCAATAAATGTATTATAATACTTTGTCGGGGGACAGCCCTACCAAGGAAAGACCCTCACTGTGCGTCCTGGCAGATAATCCAAAGAACTGACATGTAGTCTTTTCCAGATTCATGAGTTCAGGGAAACTTACTGAAACAGGCAAGCAGTTGCTCTCCAGTGGTGGCCAGCTGGAGTATTTTCCGCAACCACCCAGCAATGGACCCAAGCTTATATAGCATTCCAGCTGGGACCAAGGCTCATTGTTTCCTCCCACGTCCTTGGGTAGTCAGTGTTCTCAGGGACTTCAGGTCCAGGCCCAGATGTTTTCCTTCTTGTTGCCAAGGCATTCCTCAGCCTTGGCCGCTGGCTAGGTCATGCCCCTCCCGGCCTTGTACCTGAGCCTGAGTCCATCCCAAATTCATCCCCAGCATGCTTCAGGGAAGAGCAAAGCTGATTCCATTAGGAGGGGATGCATATAGCTGAATAGCATTACCCTACAATCCAATCCTGCAAACCCTCCTAATGTCCCTACAATCTTACCGCCCCCTCTTCAGCAAAAGCCCTCTGACTTGGTATGCAGAGGAGCATTGCAGAACCAAACACATACTCAGCGTAACCAGCAACCCAGGAAAATATATAGCAATAGGAGCCCCAATATCATCCAGAAGCCTGTCTGCCAGGCGGACAGGAGGAATTGCAACCAGCTGAAGACAGGGTCAGCAGTGTCATGTTTGATAACAGTGATGTGTTGCTGCAAGTCCTGCACAGCCAAAGACACATTTTTAGAGGCATCAGGGCTATACACGCAACATTCAGGTTTTATCATAGTACATGTGCCACCGTGCGTGGCGGTCAGGATGTCAAGGGCCATCCTACTCTGAAGGACGACCTTCTGTATTTGTTGTCTCCACATTTTGAAGGGCATTAGCCCACCTGGTTTTGTTAAATGCAGCTGTGGTGTTTCTGGCTAGTGCTTCTACCTGCCACTCCATATCTATAGTGGTGGTCTGGGGCAAGAACAGGGACAAGAGCCAAAACCACCTTGATGTGTGCTGGTATCTGTGCTGGGCTGTTACAGTTTGCCAGTTGCTGGGAACACTGGGGAGGGTGGTGTAAATATTAGCAGCTATGTACAGCCGCCCCCAGGTGCAGTGCTCCACCCATTTGTAGGGCCACCCATGCAAGCCACATGTCCAGAGCCACCCCTTGAGCGATGGGTATGCCCATAGGCTTTGCTTTTGCTTCCCTAACCATCTATTGGCAACAGCTAGCAGGGTTCTAGCACACTGTGTTGGAGGTCCAATTCATCACTCTGAGGGGACAAAAGGTATTAGTCTCATTCCAACACTCCGAGAAAGGGAACTTGGCTTTTTATAAGGACTTGGTTCCACTTGCAGTAGGGCATTATACACTTCACATGACACTTTCTCCAACATGCTGAACCTCTCTTCCACTTCTCGCCACAACTGGGACCAAAATCCCAGTGGCCGTTTCTCGTCGCTTTGCCATTGCCACAGGCCCTGCCCGTACCCGTCAGGGTAACAGGCTATGTCCAATTGGCACGGCTGACCCTGCATTAACACTCCTAAAGCCTGTATTTGTTTTACAGTGACCTTTAGCTGCTGGAAGGCCTCCTCTTCCTGTGTCTCTCAGTCCCACACTACTCCTTTCCTCATATTCTGTGTGTCTGTCTCTTTCTGTCTCACTCATTCTCTTCCCGTCTAGCCCACCCCGTATCACTTTCTCATCCAATCTTTTTGTTTCTACCATCTTCAGTCTCACTTCTTTTTTTACTAACTTATAGGGGCCATAGGGTTTGGGCTAAATGGGGTACGAAGGTGCACCAATGCCCTAGGAGCCTGTCGAATGCCTGTAGTTGCTTCACAGTTTCTGGGCATGGGTACGCTTGGACTTTATCTATCACCACTTCAGGCATCACTTGCGTCTTACCCATGCAGATAACACCCAAGTACTTGACCAACAAACCAGGCCTCCGCATTCTTCCCTCGATCACTGCCCACCCCTGCAACTGGAGGTGTGTGACTGCCTCACCAACTGCAGTCTACAAAGAAGCAAATGAGTCAGAGGTCAGCATGATATCATCAATATAGTGGAATACGGCCACCTCAGCAGGGGCAATCTACTACTTGAGGTCAGTGGCAGCCATGCCGTAGTGTGGGAGCACGGTAAAAGTCCACTGCCTTGCCTCCCAACTGAAGGCAAACTGGTTCTGGCTGTCTGAGTGTAGAGGGATGCCAAAGAAAGCTTTAGCCAAGTCGAGCGCAAAGTGGTAAGCGCCCAGTGCCTCCCCCATTTGCCCCATTTATCTGTGCAATGTTGGGTACAGCTGCAAACAATGGGAGAGTCACTTTATTCAATTCTCAGTAGTCTACTGTCATTCTCCAGGAGCTGTTCATCTTGCACATTGGCCAGACAGGACTATTGAAGGGGCTCTTGGCTGGTCTCAGAATCCCCATTGGGCATAGCTCCTGCAAGGCCTCAGCAATTTCTTGGTGCCCACCAGGGAGGTGGTACTGCTTAAGGGCCTTGACCTGAGCTGGGGAGTGCAACTGCACAGGGGACCATTTAGCATTACCTTGTGCTACAGTTTTTATAGCTCTCATTTGCAGGTAGAACTCACCGGGGGTCTGCAGCTCCAGCCCCAACAAGACATCTCTGCCCAGAATGTATTCCGGTATTAGGGCTGTGTATACTTGGTAGGCTTTTGGGGGTAGCCTTCCAATCTTCGCATTAGTTTGATTTGGTGCACCAAGATGGGCCTACCCCCCTACCCATCAATAGCTATTAGCAGCCCTTTAAACCAATCAGGGTTATCATACGACAGGGTGCATTCTGCTCCAGTGTCCACCAAAGCTAAAACATGTTGCTTGTTAGTGGGGGTCCAGTGTATGATCATTTCAGTGTGTGGCCTCCGGTCCCCTGTCACCCAGTGGAGGGCTTCCTACACCTGTGGTGCACCTTGGCCACACCCCTAGTCAAGGGATGAGGGACAATCCCACCCCTCAGCAGGTGGGGGAGCCTTAGGTTTGGCCTACTCTTATGGGCTCTGGTCAGTGCCTTTGTGGAACCCAAAGCTTTTGTCAGGAACAATTCTACACCAAAGAAACACATTTTATAGAATAGGCAGTTTGATCAAACATACAGCACAAATAAGAAATGCTCTTGCAGGGGACTGCTGCATTGAGACCCCAGACTGCTTGTCTGAGATGCATGGTCCAGGCTGGGGTTGTCTTGTCCCCTCACATCAGCCATTTAAACCTGTCCATTGAAGTGTTTAATTGCCCCTATGTCTTGGGGTGATAAAGACTGTGAAGAGTTCGTTCAAGATCCAGTGGAAGCCTCTGTATAGGATAAAAAGCTCCGATACAATTCACCTGCCGAGAACACCCTGGCCTGTTGGCTCAGGAATCTGTCCCTGCACAGGTTTTAGCTTTGGCCAGGGTCTCATAGGTGGGTCAGCTTTCCTGTGCTAGCCAGCATCTTCTGATGGCAGTGGCAGTCCATACATGTAGCCCCAGTCTAGGATGGTGTGTGAATCTCCGTGGACGGTCCTCTCTTAAATCCAGGAGGTGGTTGACTGCACATCTCTTTACTCTGGAGCAGGCAATGCTTCAGCCTCTGCAGTCAGCTGGTTAAGACCGGTCTGTTCGTTGGCTGTTTTCCACTTTCAGCCTAGGGGCTTTTCTGATGACTATCCACACAAGTAACAAAAGCTTCTCAGGAGCAGAACTGATTTTTTTTTTTTTTGTCCAGATGCCTCATTTCCATAAGGACTTGCATTTTATGTCAGTCTGAGAGTTGTCAGTGGCCAGATTGAATGGCCAGGCTTTTAGCTAGAGTCCACGTCACAGTGTCCTTGTGCCCCTCTAAAAACGGCCCTAACTGCAGCAATCCGCATCAAGACTTGGAGGCAAAAGTTTACAAAGGTGTGCATTAATACTGTCAATGATAGTGACCTCAGACCTAGAGTATACCTCACTGGACTTTAATTGTAACATAAAGCCTTTGCTCCTTGCTGGTGACAGAAAAATTAGGCTCAATCCTCAATCTTAATTATTTCTGAAGGAAGATCAGGGAAAGGTTGGCAGACCCTCCATTCATTTGTGGGGTCACGCCTTCACCACACGAGGTGCAAACTTGGTTCCAGCCCAGTTCCCTGGTAACCTGAAAGTGAGTTCCCCTTTTTTAGTTTTCCCCTTACCATTGTAGCTCCAGCTATGTTGCTGTTCAGTTTTCTTGGCGGGGGCATCTATCAGAGAATTCTGAGATCTCTTTAAGGTCACTCAACACAAGCTCTCTTGAAGGGCTTTTTACTCCTTTTTTTTTCTTTTTTCCCTGCTGTTTTAACTCTTGCTTTGCACTGGGTGTTACAGGGCGTTCTCAGTGCCAGGGACCTGTTTATCCCCTCCAACTAGCTCCAGTCCCATGTTCTAGCGACCCAAGCTTATATACCATTCCAGCTGGGACAAAAAAAAAAAGGGCAAAGGCTCATCATTTTCTCCCACGTCCTTGGGCAGTCAGTGTTCCCAGAGACTTCAGGTCCAGGCCCAGATGTTTTCCTTCTTGTTGCCAAGGCATTCCTCAGCCGCTGGCCCAGTCATGCCCCTCCTGGCCTTGTACCTTAGCCCGAGTCCATCCCGAGTTCATCCCCAGACTGCTCCGTGGAAGAGCAAAGCTGATTCCATTAGGAGGGGATGCATATAGCTGAATAGCATTACCCTACAACATTATAGGGTAATGCTATGCAGCTATACGGTAATGCTATATATATAAAAAAAAATATATATATATATATATATAATGCTATATACAACATTATAATAAATGGATGAAGGAAAATTTTCAAAAGCATGTTGTACACACAAAGGAAGTACAGCCAGCATTTTCAGATAGCCAATCTTCTAACAGTTACAGTATCAGCGTTGAGGTTATTTGTTTATGTTTGCACAGTGCTTCATACTTTTCCAAGCACTTTCAAACATATCATCCCACAACAATGTTCAGTTCCACCCAATTCACCTCAATTTGTGTGTATTAAGTTGGAAAACCTGTGAAAGAAAGCAAATGAAGATTCACAATAGCTTACATGTTTTGGGTGTATTCTAGGTGTGGAACTTTCTTATACCTTTTCTCAGGTGGTATTCTAACCTAATAAACTCTTAAGTACAAAAGAAGTAACAAATGTGTTATCGTCCTCATTTGTAACTGAGTAAACCGATGCTCAGGAACGTGGACAAAGTCTCTCAGCTAGATTAGTGGTAGAGCTAGGATCTGAATTTGAGTCTTTGAACCTTTGGCCAAGCAGTCTTGCAGGCCAAGTCCACATTGTGGTCACTCTTTTAGGCTGATCCTGAGTATGCATGAAGGGGGGAGGCGGTGGGGGAAACAAGCAATAGGATAGGAAGCAGGGCTGTATGGAAGAGAGAGTCACAACACAATAGCAAGGTTGTGATGTAGTTCATCGCGGGAAAGTTAATGAATAATGAAGGGATTGCTTGTGGATTCCAGTCTTCCCCTCCACCATGTTGACTCTAACAGCTGCACTCACTTTGTGAAAATCGATCAGATACAGACAATTCATGGACTGAAAGTGTGTCAGGAAAAGAGCATTTGAAAGTCCCTGGAAATGAATTATTTTTAAATTTTACCTCCAAAATTTTAAAGCCCAGAGCAACTAATTTTGGAATTGAGGACCAGCATAATATCCAAGGAATTTTCCACAACCTCCAAATAGTACTTCTCACCAAAGCAGTGATACCCAATGCATGTGAAACAATTTATTTCAGGAATATTGCTCCCCTCTCCGACTCCTCAGTGACTGTGAAACAAGAACTTGATATGTTGATGGGCCATGATGGAGAGGACTGGAAGAAGCAGAGCCCAGAAGCAAGTGACCAGAGGGTTTCACCAGGGAATAAAGAGCTAGAGGTTTTCTGAAGCTGGGCCTCCCACTGGCACAGGCATTCATCTTTCTGATCTCTGGCTTGAAAATCCATATAGCCCATGAATCTCTTCATGATCCTTTTAACAACCTAGGCACACTGAGCTGGGGTCTTTTGCAAGAGTGAAACTTCTGGATAAATAATGAGGAACAGACATGAAATTAGTATCACATGTAGATGTATATTATAAATGCATTTTGAAAGTAGCAAAATCCTTAAATCATGGTAAATGCATAAACTTAAAAACAAGGGTATATGTACAACGATGAAAAAAAAAATGATGAGACGGTAATATTCTACTGTTTCTGTCACTGAGACATAGTGATTTTTCTTTGGCGGGAGGGTACTTTCGTCTATTTTTGTCTATTTGTCCATTTATCTATCTATCATCTATCAGCATCTGAGTGGGAAGACAGCAGTGTATATAGAAACTTAGCATGGAAGGAATCCTAGAGGCTTTCTAATTCAGTGTTTTCTATGGTGTATTTTATAATTACTTGCAGAAGGTATTTTTAAGTGAAATTCCATGGCCATGTACCTGGGGAAATATGACATATGTCTTCTTAGAAATTCATAATACACATGAGCAGATTAAAGACTACTGCAGTTTTCAAAAAAAACTACTTGTTTCATCTCGTTTGACCCCGTAGTTTTCCAAATTTACATTCAATAACCCTAACCAACATCTTTCAAGGAACTAGTGTCCCCCCAATCCGTCTTAAGGAAAAAGATGGTTTATTCCAACGCTTTACCTACTGCAGAAATACACCAGAGCTGACCTCGATGTTTGCGTTGTCAGGGTCTCTCAGCAGTGATTTAGGAACTATCATGAGGCAGGCACTTTGTCATTTGTCAGATTTGACTCCATTGATGGGCACATTTAGAGGTTCTATTTTTTTTTTTATTGTTAACTTCCTATCCAGGGAATTGCTACAATATAAATATATTGCTTAAGAAATTCATACATTCCACCGCTGAGGCAATTGGCCCAACTCTCTAGGCAGGGACAGTCACTGAACAAAGCCTAATTGTTCCGATGAAAAATACATGTTTATCATGCCAGGTCATCATAAGAGGATTAGGACCACTAGACACATTAGTCTTTCTCTGGTTGGGGTCTGAATATCATAGCTCTGTTCTGGCCTCCAATAGTTTGTTAATCAATCCACAGTGACCTTACCCATACCACCATCATCAATTAGAAAACATATTTATCTTAATATCAACTAAGCTGTCTTTTAAATTGTTTTCACAAACTTCTAGGATTTATATGCTATGTGCTATTAAATGAACCCAACTGACTGGAAGAGGTCCATATTTATGCCTATTCCCAAGAAAGGTGATCCAACCTAATGTGGAAATTTTAGAACAATATCATTAATATCACAAGCAAGCAAAAATTTGCTGAAGATCATTCAAAAATGGCTGCAGCAGTATATTGACAGGGAACTGCCAGAAATTCAGGCCAGTTTCAGAAAAGGACGTGGAACCAGGGATATCACTGCTGATGTCAGGTGGATCCTGGCTGAAAGCAGAGAATACCAGAAGGATGTTTACCTGTGTTTTATTGACTATACAAAGGCATTCAACTGTGTGGATCATAACAAACTATAGATAACATAGTGAAGAATGGGAATTCCAGAACAGTTAATTGTGCTCATGAGGAACCTTTACATAGATCAAGAGGCAGCTGTTCAGACAGAACAAGGGGATATTGAGTGGTTTAAAGTCAGGAAAGGTGTGTGTCAGGGTTGTATTCTTTCACCATACCTATTCAATCTGTATGCTGAGCAAATAATCCAAGAAGCTCGACTATATGAAGAAGAATGGGGCATCAGGATTGGAGGAAGACTCATTAACAACCTGCGTTATGCAGATGACACAACCTTGCTTGCTGAATGTGAAGAATACTTGAAGCACTTACTGATGAAGATCAAAGACCACAGCCTTTAGTATGCATTGCGCTTCAACATAAAGAAAACAAAAATCCTCACAACTGGACCGATGAGCAACATCATGATAAATGTAGAAAAGACTGAAGTTGTCAAGGGTTTCATTTTACTTGGATCCACAATCAACAGCCATGGAAGCAGCAGTCAAGAAATCAAAAGACGCATTGCATTGGGCAAATCTGCTGCAAAGGACCTCTTCAAGGTGTTGAAGAGCAAAGATGTCACCCTGAAGACTAAGGTGCGCCTGACCCAAGCCATGGTAGTTTCAATCGCATCATATGCATGTGAAAGCTGGACAATGAATAAGGAAGACCGAAGAAGGGTTGATGCCTTTGAATTGTGGCGTTGACGAAGAATATTGAATATACCATGGACTGCCAAAAGAACGAACAAATCTGTCTTGGAAGAAGTACAACCAGAATGCTCCTTAGAAGCAAGGATGGTGAGACTGCATCTTACATAGTTTGCACATGTTGTCAGGGTGGATCAGTCTCTGGAGAAGGACATCATGCTTGGCAAAGTACAGGGTCAGCGGAAAAGAGGAAGACCCTCAACTAGGTGGATTGACACAGTGGCTGGAACAATGAGCTCAAGCATAACAACGATTGTAAGGATGGCTCAGGACCAGGCAGTGTTTCATTCTGTTATGGATAGGGTCGCTATGAGTCGGAACTGACTCAACGGCACCTAACAACAACAACAACAATTAAATGAACCCAAGACTTCTACATACAAACTTCTACTCAAAAAAAAAAAAAAAAGTCCTCCATCCTACCTTTACATAATTGAATTTTCCTGATTATATGTGATTTTTAAAAAAGTATCCAGGCCTTTATCCCAGACACTGATACACAGGTTGGGAAGGACAGCACAAGGGTGAACCTACTGCACACTGCTCGAGGCTTCTGTCCAACCTGTTATTAGTTAGCACTTTTGAGGCATGGTGGATGGCTGCTCCAACTATACATCCAGCAGACTGTATCATATTCTTCTACCTTGCCCAGGAGGACATCAGATGCTCTGTTAAACATCAAGAAACAGTGTAGCTATGTCATGCTTCTAGTTTGCTATTCTAATGATGCTACCACAGAAGAAACTTGTATTAATTTGTCTTGTCTTGCTATTCCAACCCATGAAGGAACTTTGCATTAAATCTTCTTAGTTTCATAACACTTCTTATTTATACAAGCTTGTTTTCATCTCTCTGAAATAAGAACATTTGTCTACCTCCAGTATATTGTCAGCTCTCTCATTTTCCAAGGTTTTGCAAACATTACTTCATAATTATTCTCAATGGTGTTTTCAACTTGTTCATTCTTAAATAATCACTCATCCATATATTTTTAAAATATTTGTATTTAAGACATAACTCAATTTATAAGTCTACTATTCAATTGAATTCAATTACACATAATTCAGTGGAATCCCAGCAGCCACACTGACTAAGAGCTCAGGTGCTATCCAAAAGTTCAGCAGCTCGAATCCACCAGCTGCTCTTTGGAAACCCTATGGGAGAATTCTACTCTGTCCTACAGAGGTCACTATGTGTTGGAATAGACTCGATAGCAGTGGGATTTTTTATACATAATTCAATTATACACTTGTTTGAAGTGCTCAGAATATTACATCAAAAATGCGAATTGAGGACTTTTCTATCCTGCCCCCATTCCACCCAAATCACTGAATGATAGAAATAATACAAAAAAAAAGAATAAATTGATAATGAAAAAAAAATCCTTTGTCATTGAGTCGATTCTGACTCATAGCAACCCTATAAGACAGAGCAGAACTGCCCCATAGGGTTTCTGAGAAGTAGCTGGTGGATTCAAATTGCTGACCTTTTGGTTAGCAGCTGAATGCTTAAGTACTGCTCTATCAGAGGTCCAAAAAAGGAACCCTTGGTGATGCAGTTGGTTAAGAGCTTGGCTGCTAACCAAAAGGTTGGCAGTTCAAATCCACCAGCTGCTCCTTGAAAACCCTGTGGGGTAGTCCTATTTTGCCCTATACAATACTGCTTTGAGTTGGAATCTACTTGATAGCAAAGTTTTTTTCCTTTTTTTAATTGATAATAGTGCTCACAAATAAGCAGGGGTGCCAATTATTGGACAGAGAATCCTGAACTTACAATGCATATGGAGTTGGTTTATTGGAGAAAGGAATGTGTTGGAAACCATAATTTGTATTTAGGAGAGTACTGCAGTAAAAAGAAAGGCAGGCTCTGTGGTATTTAATTTCGTGATTGACAAACGTACATCACAGGAAAAGGCTCTCAGGGCTTGGTGTCTAAAATTTAACGTGCAAACAAATCACATGGGTACCCTCTTAAAGTGCAGAGTCTGGTTGAAAGGTCTGGGGTGGGGGGGACCAAAAGTCTGCATTTCTTGCCAGGCTACTGCTGCTGGTCCTTGAATCTTGCTTTGAGTAGCAAGGGTCTCGATCAGAGGCTCTCTGGGTGTGTAGTCCTACAATATGTGATTTTACAAGCCCTCCAGAGAATTCCAACCTAGGGAACTTATCTTCCAGCATTACATTGGGCAATTTTCTGTTGCAATCCACAGGGTTTTCACTGGCTCATTTACGGAAGTAGATAGCCACCAGTTCTTTCTTTCTGGTCTTTCTTCATCTGGAAGCTTTGCTGAAATCTGTCCACCATGAAGATCCAGGCAGGACAAGGCAGCTTGTCATTCTGTTGTACACCATGGATCAGAGCCAACTTGATGGCAACTAACTAGCAACAACGACAACCAGGGGATTTTGGTACAAGCTAAAGACCTACTGGTAATTAGATGAAGAAGTGCCTTAAGTTTGGCTGGCCTGTTGCTCTTCATTAACTACCCTATTCATTCCCTTCCCTGTTCCAGCTATAGGGCCCATCAGTATTGCCTCCCAAGCTTAACACCCTCCTGAACTCTGCTTTCAAAAGAAATTAGCCAATGCTCCTGAGGAGGGCTTATAATATTGATTTGTTATCTGAGGTAGAACAAAGCAAACTTGGAGGCAACCTGCATCCCTAACATCCATATGAAAGGCAGACAAAAGAAAAGGCAGCTCTACCCAGGAAGAAAAATATTTTCAAATGACCCTCTCACGCTGACCCATTTCTTACTTTGGCATTTGCATCATGGGGTCCCAATTTTACTTGTCAATTTCACACTCACTTTTCCTAGAGATGGACCTCCAGGTGACATCATCTACCTACTTATATGGAGGCTGTGTCCAATTTCATTCCTAATATTTTTTACAGACCAGCCTAGGGCAACCATAGAGGCCCAAGACCCACCATATATTAAAATACCAAAATGTTATTAATCAAAGTAAAAACTATCAAATGAAATACTCTTTTCTCCTACCCTGATAAATGATGTGGAAGTCCAGGTTCATATGTAGAATTTTGGACTCCCTGGAGGTCTACCTCTGAACACTTAGCCACAGGGACAACTGGTACCTGACTCCTATGCCCTCTACCCCATACCCTGGACAGCCTACTCCCTTTTTATCTCTTTTTTCTTAATCTAAGCAACTGATCTCTACTCTTTGCATTTTGGCACAGTTCAGGGATTTGTGACAATAGTAAGCCAGTCCAGTTGCCCTCTAGTCGACACCCCATGTGTGTCAGAGTAGAACAGTATTCCATAGGGTTTTCAATGGCTAATTTTTGGGGAACTAGATCACCAGGCCTTTCTTCTTAGGTGCCTCTGGGTGGACTCAAACCTCCAATCTTTCAGTGAACAGACCAGTGTGTTAACCATTTGCACCACCAAGGCTAATTTAAGTAGCAGTGTTAAATGCTGCCCCTGGTGGGTGCCACCTGGAAGCTAGGAGAACAGAAGTTGAGCATCCTTAAAAGGGCATACTAAAATCTTCAAGGGAACATAAAAAATTTGAAAAAAAACCCAAGATGATTGCCTAGTTAGCGTTCTGGAATATGAAGACACTGTATACATTATTTCCATGTCCTTCTTGATTATGTCTTCTGAATGCAGCAATTTTTTAAAAAATTTTTATTGTGCTTTAAGTGAAAGTTTACAAATCAAGTCAGTCCCTCATACAAAAACTTATATACACTTTGCTTATACTCCTAATTGCTCTCCCCCTAATGAGACAGCCTGCTCCTTCCCTCCACTCTCTCTGCTCATGTCCATTCTGTCAGCTTCTGACCCCTTCTGCCCTCCCATCTCTCCTCCAGATAGGAGATGCAAACATAGTCTCAAGTGTCTACTTGATCCAAGAAGCTCATTCTTCATCAGCATCTTTTTCTATCCCATTGTCCAGTCAAATCCCTGTCTGAAGAGTTGGCTTTGGGAATGGTTCCTGTCTTGGGCTAACAGAAGGTCCGGAGGTCATGACCACTGGGGTCCTTCTAGTCTCAGTCAGACCATTAAGTCTGGTCTTTTTATGAGAATTTGGGGTCTGCATCCCACTGTTCTCCTGCTCCCTCAGGGGTTCTCTGTTTTGTTCCCTGTCAGCGCAGTCATCAGTTGTAGCCAGGCACCACCTAGTTCTTCTGGTCTCAGGGTGATGTAGTCTCTGGTTTATGTGGCCCTTTCTGCCTCTTGGGCTCATAATTACCTTGTGTCCTTGATGTTCTTCATTCTCCTTTGTTCCAGGTGGGTTGAGACCAATTGATGCATCTTAGATGGCTGCTTGCTAGAGTTTAAGACCCAAGACACCACTCTCCAAAGTGGGGTGCCGAATGTTTTCTTAATAGGTTTATTATGCCAATTGACTTAGATGTCCCCTGAAACCGTGGTCCCCAAACCTCTGCCCCTGCTACACTGGCCTTTGAAGCATTTAGTTTATTCAGGAAACTTCTTTGCTTTTAGTTTAGTCCAGTTGTGCTGACCTCGCCTGTATTGTATGTTATCTTTCCCTTTTCCTAAAGTAGTTCTTATCTAATATCTAATTAGTGAATATCCCTCTCCCTCCCTCCCTACCTACTCCCTCTTGTAACCATGAAAGAATATTTTCTTCTCTGTTTAAACTATTTCTTGAGTTCTTATAATAGTGGTCTTATACACTATTTGTCCTTTTGCAACTGACTAATTTCACTAGGCATAATGCCTTCCAGATTTCTCCATGTTATGAAATGTTTCACAGATTCATCACTGTTCTTTACTGAGGCATAGTATTCCATTGTGTGAGTATACCATAATTTATTTATCCATTCATCCATTGATGGGCACCTTGGTTGCTTCCAACTTTTTGTTATTGTAAACAGTGCTGCAATGAACATGGGTGTGCATATATCTGTTTGTGTAAACACTCTTATTTCTCTAGGATATATTCCAAGGAGTAGGATTCATGGATTGTATGGTAGTTCTCAACATAAAGAAGACAAAAATCCTCACAACTGGACCGATGAGCAATATCATGATAAACAGAGAAAAGATTAATGTTGTCAAGGATTCCATTTTACTTGGATCCACAATCAACAGCCATGAAAGCAGCAGTCAAGAAATCAAAAGATGCATTGCATTGGGCAAATCTGCTGCAAAGGACCTCTTTAAAGTGTTGAAGAGCAAAGATGTCACCCTGAAGACTAAGGTGCGCCTGACCCAAGCCATGGTAGTTTCAATCATATTATATGCATGTGAAAGCTGGACAATGAATAAGGAAGACCGAAGAAGAGTTGACGCCTTTGAATTGTGGTGTTGGCGAAGAATATTGAATATACCATGGACTGCCAAAAAAATGAACAAATCTGTCTTAGAAGAAGTACAACCAGAATGCTCCTTAGAAGCAAGGATGGCGAGACTGCATTTTACATACTTTGGACATATTGTCAGGAGGGATCAGTCCCCGGAGAAGGACATCATGCTTGGCAAAGTACAGGGTCAGCGGAAAAGAGGAAGAGCCTCAAGGAGGTAGATTGACACAGTGGCTGGAACAATGAGCTCAAGCATAACAACGATTGTAAAGATGGCACAGGACTGGGCAGTGTTTCGTTCTGTTGTCCACAGGGTCGCTATGAGTCCGAACCGACTCGATGGCACCTAACAACAACAACAACAACAACAACAACAACAACAACATGGTAGATCTATTTCTAGCTTTTTTAAGGAAGCACCAAATCGATTTCCAAAGTGGTTATAGCATTTTATATTCCCACTAGCAGTGTATATGTGTTCCAGTCTCTCCATAACCTCTCCAACATTTACTATTTTGTGTTTTTTGGATTAATGCCAGCTTTTAAAAAAAAAAAAAATTTTTTTTTTTTTTTTTTTTTGTTGGAATGAGATAGAATCTCATTGTAGTTTTGATTTGCATTTCTCTAACGGCTAATGATCGTGACCATTTCCTCATGTGTCTGTTAGCTACCTGAATGTCTTCTTTATTGAAGTGTCTGTTTATATTTTTTGCCCATTTTTTAACTGGGTTATTTGTCTTTTTGTAGTTGAGTTTTTGCAGTACCACGTAGATTTTAGAGATCAGGTACTGATCAGAAATGTCCTAACCAAAAACTTTTTTCCACTCTGAAGGTAATCTTTTTACTCTTTTGGTGAAGTCTTTGGATGAGCACAGGTGTTTGATTTTTAGGAGCTCACAGTTATCTACTTTTTCTTTTGCATTGTTAGTAATGTTTTGTATACTGTTTATGCCATGTAATAGGGCTCCTAACATTGTCCCTATTTTTTCTTCCATGATCTTTATCGTTTTAGATTTTATGTTTAGGTCTTTGATCCATTGTGAGTTCATTTTTGTGCATAGTGTGAGGTATGAGGCTTGTTTCACTTTTTTGCAGGTAGATATCCAGTTATGCCAAAACCATTTGTTAAAAAGAGTGTCTTTTCCCCATGTAACTGATTTGGGGCCTTGTCAAATATCAACTGCTCATATGTGGTTAGATTTATATCTGGATTCTCAATTCTGTTCCATTGGTCTGTGTATCTGTTGTTGTACCAGCACCAGGCTGTTTTGACTACTGTGGTGGTATAATAGGTTCTTAAATCAGGTAGAGTGAGGCCTCCCACTTTGTTCTTCTTTTTCAGTACTGCTGTACTTATCCAGGGCCTCTTTCACTCCCATATGAAGTTGGTGATTTGTTTCTCCATCTCATTAAAGAATGTCATTGAACTTTGGATCAGAATTGCAATAAATCTAGAGATCTAGTTGTGGATTTATTTATTTTATTTAAACTATATGTATGTATATGTATTCTAGTGTGGTTTTTTACTGGAGAACTCATATCTTTCTTCAAATGGATAATTGTTAGCCATGAATCACAAGAGATTTGCCAAGAGCCAACAATGAATAACTTTTTCAAAAACTGCCTTTCTGCTATCCCCCCTATTCTATTTGTCTGGAATTATTTTCATCCCTAGGTTGGAGCATCTCCATCTATCCTACAAGTTTTTAATACACTTTTATATGACTTTTCCCTTTGACTCTCTGGGTTTCATTCTGGGTGAGTTTTCCCAAGTCTATCTCTCAGTTAATTAGTATGTCCTTTAATTGTGTCTAATCAAGAGCTTATCCCAACTATTGTACTTTTTCTTTACCTGATTTTTATTTTCGTATTCCTATACCTTCTAATTGATTATTTTTATAAAACAAGAGTTTAATTGTTGGCTGCTTTTATCTTATATATTTTTTTAATTTTAATTCTTATTGAGTATTTTAATCACATTTGAAAACATTTGTCAAATGATTTCATAAAGTTAATATTAACTAGAGTGAATTTTCTTGTCTGTCTTTTATAGGATTTAATTTCTTCATTAGTTTTTGAATTTTGAATTCTCTCATTTTGATGGGAGGATTTTTTGTTTTGTTTCCTTCTTTCTCCCTCTTCCTGCCTTCTTCCTCTCCCTGTCTACTTTCCTTGACGTCTGTCTTTCTGTACTGCTGTTGGCAGTTGACTTCAGGCCCTCTTAGCGTGCAATTCAGAGCTAGGGATTAAAATGTGCTGATATCTGGGATAGTTCACCGAGTCCCAGAACCAGCAGGAGTCCTTAATCAATGGAACAGGCTGTCTGTCTCCTCCCTAATCCCTAGGCTTTTAGGTTGATTAGAGTCAAGTTGTCCAATCAGGCAGCCATTAGACACTTGTGGCTTTTTAAATTTAACTTTAAACATGTTGCCAACAAGTCAATTCCAACACATAGCAACCATGTAGGACAGAGTAGAACTGCCCCATATGGTTTCCAAGGCTGTAATCTTTGTGGGAGAAGACTCTCCCATCTTTCTCCACGGAGGGCTGGTGGGTTCGAATCACTAACCTTTTAGTTAGCAGCCGAGTATCTAACCAGTGTGCAATCAAGGCTTCTTTCAATTTAACTTACAATCAATTAAATAAAAGTAACAATGCAGTTTCTTAGTCACACTAGCCAAGCGTGGCTAATGCTCCTCTAATGGGCAGCTCTTTTCCATCTGGCAGAACGTTCTGTTGCATTGTTCTGCTCTACAGCTGTGACTGCAGTCCTTTCTCTCTCTCTCTTTTTCCCCAGCCATTTTTAAACTTCTTTTCACTGGAGATGTGGCAAGGGTGAGGGGCGGCTCGGAAGACCACATACCAGCCCTGTCTTCTGTTTTAGTCCTCTTTTCTCCTGAAGGAGCTGAAATCCAAGAGCCAATGCCCAACTCTAGATCCCGGGCCTGTCGAGTCCATGGTTTCAGAGCCACTTATTATTTGGGGTTTCTATTTTGTTCCGGTCTTCAGGGCTGTGTACCTTGTTTTTGAGCTGTGCCATTTCATTGATTTCTCTTTTAATATTTTAACCACCATAACTAATTACTTGGAGCAGAATGATTTCTGTACGAATTAGAAGATTCATGAAGTTCAGCCCTTTTAATCACCCAGTCAGCTTGCTAGCAATAAGGGATGGTTTCCATCGAGAAGGTCCTGTGGAGTGGGATGTGGTCACCAGCAACCTTATCAAGGGCTGCAGTAGGACGCTGCTTGCTCTTCATTTTGGCTTTAGCTATGGTGTAATCTCCAGAATCAAAATATTTTTGCCCTTTCCACGATTCTTTCCTTAAGAAATCTGAACCTCCAGGCTTTTGTCCCAGGCAAGGATACCTTTCTTTTAATATTACTTCTTCAGCTTTCTCTGGGCTTGTATTTTATCTTCCATTTTCTTCTGCTCCTCCGTGGAGGCCGACTCCAGGATTTCTCCTGACGCGGTGTTCCCTCTAACTCCACTTCTCTGGCTCTGCCTGTTGTTATCGTTATTAAAGAACATCTTTCCTATTTTTCCTTTGTTTATTTCATTTTTGTTTTTTGGTTTTCTTTGGGATGGGGGGATGGAAAGGCATTTCAATATCTTTTTGTGATTTGCTTGCTAATATCCTTTGCTTCTTTTTCTGCTTCTTTTATTTCTTATTGATTTTGGAATCAGTGGCACAATGAAAGTAATCATTGGTGGTCTGCTTTTGGAAAGATTCCAACCAAGAAAACCCTGTGGAGCTCGTTCTACTCTGTAACACATGGGTTTGCCAGAAGTCAGGATTTTAACTGCAACTTTTTGTTGTTGTTATTGTTGTTGAGAAGGAGCTGTGGTGTCACAGTGGTTAAGAGCTCAGGCTTCTAACTGAAATACTGGCAGTTCAAATCCACCAGCTGCTCCTTGGAAACCCTGGGGGGCAGCTCTACTTTGTCCTACAGGGTTGCTATGGCAAGGGGAATGAACGCTTGTTGAGAATAGACACGTTAAAATATATACCAATTCGACTGTTTCTACATGTACCATTCAGTGACATTGATTGCATTCTTTGAGTTGTGCAGACATTCTCACCCTCCTTCTCTGAGTTCTTCCCCTTCATTAACATAAATATACTGCCCCAAAGATTCCTATCTAATCTTTCAAGTTGCTGTTGTTAATTTGATCCCATAGAATTTTTTTTTCTTAGTATATTTTGTTTTTTCATATATAACATTTTAACATCTGATTGTTAAGAAGTCTTTTCTTTTCCCACTGACCCTGAGTATCGCCTCTGTGGAGCTTCTGTTGTTGTCAGTTGCTACTGAGACGATTCCGAAGTAGAACTACTCCATAGGGTTTTAATGTACTTATTTTAACCTAAGCAGATCGCCAGGCCTTGTTTTCCACGGAATCTCATATAGATACTTCTAAAAAGAGCATAAGGATCAAGGCAGACATTTTTTACTACTTTAAGCTAAACTATTGTTTGGTTTTAAGAAGACTTTAGGAGATATTTCTGGTTTAAGGTTTAAAGATTATTTCAGGGCAATAGTTTCAGGGCTCCATCCAAACTTCATGGCTCCAGGAAGTCAGGAGTCCATTAGAATTTTAAATTCTGTTCTGCATATTCTCCATTTTGATCAGAACTCTTCTGTGTGTTCAGATTGTTCAAAAAGTTCAGTAGTGGTAGCCAGGCACTGTCTTGTTCTCCTGGTTTCAAGCCAAAGGAGGGAATTAGCCACACATTTCACATCCTCCTCCTATTCCTGACTCTTTTTCTTCCTCTGTTGTTCCAGGTGAATAGAGACCAATTTTTTTTTGCCTTGGAAGGCTGCTTCCAAGCTTTAAAGTCCCAGGTGACTACAAAACAAACTAGGACGTAGAACAGAAACACTAAATGCATTATTAGACCGATTACCTGCGACAGTGCATGCAACCATGATCCTAAACCTCCAAACGGAGAAACCAAATCCCATGAGGTTTTTGGTTGTACATAAGCACCTTCAGAAGCTGCAGTTTTTAAAAATTTTTCTGTCATTGTAATAAATATATCTATCGCACAACTTTTGCCAATTCAATTTTTTACAGGTGTACAATTTATTGACAGCAACTACAACAATCAGCTTTGCAATACTACCCTCAATGCAATTTTTCTATCACCCTTAACTCCCCTACTTCCCCTTCCTCCTGTGGCTGGTAACCACTAACAACCTTTGTTCTCTATACATTTGCTTTTCTGGTCTTTTTATGTAAGTGAGGTCATTCAGTATTTGTCCTTTTGTGATTGACTGATTTCACGCAGCATAGTGTCTAAGCTGCATCCATATTGTAGCAGGTGTCAGGACTTCATTTCTCCTGCTGGCTGAGTACTACAACCTTGTATGTATGCACTACGTTTTGTTTATTTATTCATCTGTTGATGAGCATTTAGGTTGTTTCCCACCTTTTAGGTATTGTAAATAGTGCAGCAATGAGCGTTGGTGTACAAGTCTCTATTTGAGTCTGTTTTCAAGTCTTTTGGGTAAGGACCTAGGAGTGGAACTGCTGGATATATGGTGGTTCTATTTTTGGTTTTTTAAGGAATTGCCACACTGTTTCCCACAACGACTGTAGCATTTTGCTTTCCCACCAGCAACGGGTAAGAGTTCTCACTTCCCCACGTTCTCGCTAGCATTTGTTATATTCTGATTTTTTTTTTTTAAATCTCAGCCATCCTACTGGGAGTGAAATAGTATCTCGCTGTGGTTTTGATTTAAACCTCTCTCAAAAAAAAAAAGAAAAAAAATTTGTTTTCTTTTTTTTTTTTTTCATAGATGTTAACACCGAGCTTCTTTTCATGTGTTTGTTGGCAATTTGAATGTCCTTTTTGGTGAACTGTCTATTCAAGTTGTTTACCCATTTTATGACTGGGTTTTTTGTCTTTTTGTTGTTAAGCTGTTGAAGTTTTATACATATTTTGGTTATTAAATTCTTGTTGGATATATGGTTTCCAAAGATATTCTCCCAATAGGTAGCTTTTCACTTTTTTGTTAAAGCCTTTTGATGAACAAAAGGTTTTAATTTTTTTGAGATCCCATTTATTTTGTCTTTTCTTGTTAGTGTTCTGTTATTAAATG
This sequence comes from Loxodonta africana, assembly GCF_030014295.1. Lineage (NCBI taxonomy): Eukaryota > Metazoa > Chordata > Mammalia > Proboscidea > Elephantidae > Loxodonta > Loxodonta africana. The sequence continues at coordinate 127,577,639 of NC_087349.1, read as the reverse complement.
AGAAAATCCATTGTTAAAAGTTAGGCCTGAAAGTATTGCCCCTGCTTTTTCTTCTAAGAATTTTGTGATTTTAGTTTGCACATTTAGGTCTTTAATTCATTTTGAATTTGTTTTTGTGTATGATGTGAGACATGGGTTCTGTTTTTCTGCATGTGGAAATCCAATTTTCCCAGCACCATTTATTAAAGAGGCCCTTTTTCCCCCATCTAATGGACTTAACACCCCATCAAAAATCAATTGTCCATAGATGTGTGAGTTTATTTCTTGACTATCAATTTTATTCCATTGGTCTATGTGTCTATCGTTATACCAGTACCATGCTGTTTTGATTACTGTACCTCTACTTTATGTTTTAAAATCAGGACGTGTGAGCCCTCATACTTTGTTCTTCTCTTTCAACATTGCTTTAGCTATTCAGGGCCTGTTTCCATTCCACATAAAGTTGAGGATAGGTTTTTCTATTTTTGTAAAGAAGGCTGTTGGAATTTTGATTGGAATTGTATTAAATCTATACATTACTTTGGGTATTGTTGACATCTTAAAAATGTCAAGTTTTCCAATCAATGAATATGGAATATCTTTCCATTTATTGAAGTCCTCTTTAATCTATTTCAGCAGTGATTTTCATTTTCTAAGTCCTTCATGTCCTTGGTTAGATTTGTTCCTAAGTATTTTATTCTCTTACATGGTATTATAAATGGAATTGTTTCCCTAATTTCCCTTTCAGATTTCTCATCGCTGGTGTATAGAAATCCAACTGATTTTTATTTGTTGACCTTGTACCCTGAGAGTTTGTTAAATTCCCCCATTAGCTCTAGAAGTTTTCTTGTCTACTCTGGGATTTCCTATATATAGGATCATATCATCTGTGAATAGAAGTAAGTTTACTTCTTCTTTTCAAATCTGGATACCTTTTATTTCTTTCTCTTGTCTTATTGTCCTAATAAAATATTGAATAGAAGTGGTGAGAGTGGGAAACCTTGTCTTGTTGCTGGTTTCAAGGGGAAGCTCTCAGTCTTTCTCCATTAAGTATGTTGTTGGCTGTTGGTTTTGCATAGATGCCCTGAGTCATATTGGATAATTTCCCTTCTATTCCAAACTTTGTTAGGGTTTTCTTCAAGAAACGGTGTTGGATTTTATCAGATGCTTTTTCTGCATCCACAGAAATGATCATGTGGTTCTTTTCCTCTGTTCCATTGATGAACATTATGTCAACCGATTTTCTAATGTTGAACTATCCCTGCATTCCTGGAATAAATTCCACCTGGTCATGGTGTATGACTCTTTTAATAAGCTGTTGGATTCTGTTCACTAGTATTTTGTTGAGGATTTATTCATAAGAGATACTGGCCAGTAGTTTTGTTTTCTTATGGTATCTTTGTCTGGTTTTGATATCAGCATTATGTTTGCTTCATAGAATGAATTAGGGAGTAGTCCTTCCTTCTCTATCATTTGGATGAATTTAAACAATATTGGTGTCAACTCTTCTCTAAATGTTTGGTAAAAATCTCCAGTGAAGCTTTCTGGCCCAGGATTTTCCTTCTTTCTTTTTTTTTTTTTTTTTGGTGGGGGTGTGGGAGGAATTTTTGATCACTGATTCAATCTCTTTATTTTTTATGAGCCTATTGAGACCTTCTATTTCCTCCTGAGTCGGTTTGGGTTGGTTGTGTGTTTCTGAGATTTGTCCATTTCATCTAGGTTATTCAGTTTTTGGCCATATACTTGTTCATAATATTCTGTCACAATTGTCTTTATTTCTGTCAGGCCAGTTGTAAAGTTCCCTCTTTCATTCCTTATTTTGATTATTTGCATCTTTTCTCTTTTTTTCCTTTGTCAATCTAGCTAAAAGCTATCAGCTTTACTGATTTTTTCAAAGACACTTCCTGTTTTATTGATTGTCATTTTTCTGTTATTGATTTTGTTTATTTCTACTCTGATCCTTTTCTTCTAGTAGGTTTAGGTTTAGTTTGCTTTTCTCTTTCTAGTTCCTGGAGTTGTTGATTTAGGCTGCTAATTTGATATCTTCTTTTTTCATTTAGGTATTTATCACTATACATTTTTATAGTGATATATGTCTATATATACACACCTTTGCTATATCCCATAAGTTTTGGTATATTGTGGTTTCATTTTCATTTGACCTTATAAAATTGATTATTTCTCTTATGATTTCTTCCTTGACTCCGTGTAATTTGTTCAATTTCCATACATTTGTGTATTTTCCAGTTTTTTTTTTTTTTTTTAAGAAATTGAATTGATTCATTTTATTCATGATTATTTTTCCTTGTGAGTTTTATTTAATAAATTATCCCCTGGCCAAGATATCTTCTTGCTATATTTTCTTCTACATTTTGTTCTCACATTTAAGTATGTAATGTGCCTGTAAGTGTGTGTGTGTGTGTGTGTGGTGAACTCATAATTTAATTCTTTGTTTTACATGTATGATCAGTGGCCCTATGACCATTTGTGATTTTTTTTTTCTCTCTCCCCTCTGACTTCATTCTACTTGAGTAATATGCTATTGTATATTTATATGTAGGTATTGTTCTATTATTTCTACTCTTTACCATTGATCTGTTTATCACATAACCAATTTCAAAGTGACTTTATTGCTAGTCTATATTTTGTAGGGAAAGTCCCCCCAACCTTGTATGTGTCAAAAGTTGTATTATTTATTTATTACTTTTAGCCCTTACTTTTCTATCCAAATTATTTTAGATCAGCCACGTATATACACAGATATACAGGAATTTAAACAGTCATTTAATTTGTAGACTGACTTTATAATCATGATCCTTCCATTTAGGAAAATGATATTCCCCCCTTTTTATCAATTTATATTAATCTTTTTTTTAGATCCTTTTTATAAAAAAAAAAAAGCTTTTTAATTTTCTCCAAAATAACCCTATGTTTCATTGGTTAAGTTTATTACCTGGTAGTTTGTAATTTTTACTGCCATTTTAAGTGTGATTTTGTTCTTAAAAAATTTTTTTCTAATATTTGCTTTGAAGTTTTAGAAAAGTAGCTGATTTTTATGCATAGTGTCCTCTCAAGCAAAATTGATACCATTCGTTATTAATTTTAGGAGTTCGGTTTTTTTTTTTTAATTAACTTTTATTAAGCTTCGAGTGAACATTTACAATTCCAATCACTCTGTCACATGTAAGTTTACATACATCTTACTCCCTTCTCCCACTTACTCTCCCCCTATTGAGTCAGCCCTTTCAGTCTCTCCTTTCGTGCCAATTTTGCCATCTTCCCTCTCTATCTTCCCATCCCCCCTCCAGTCAAGAGTTGCCAACACACTCTCCAGTGTCCACCTGATTTAATTAGCTCACTCTTCATCAGCATCTCTCTCCCCCCCACTGACCAGTCTCTTTCATGTCTGATGAGTTGTCTTCGGGGATGGTTCCTGTCCTGGGCCAACAGAAGGTCTGGGGAGCTTTGCCGCCGGGATTCCTCTAGTCGCAGTCAGACCATTAAGTATGGTCTTTTTATGAGAATTTGGGGTCTGTATCCCACTGATCTCCTGCTCACTCAGGAGTTCTCTGCTGTGCTCCCTGACAGGGCAGACATCGATTGTGGCTGGGCACCAACTAGTTCTTCTGGTCTCAGGATGATGTAGGTCTCTGGTTCATGTGGCCCTTTCTGTCTCTTGGGTTCTTAGTTGTCGTGTGACCTTGGTGTTCTTCATTTTCCTTTGATCCAGGTGGGTTGAGACCAAATGATGCATCTTAGATGGCCGCTTGTTAGCATTTAGGACCCCAGACGCCACATTTCAAAGTGGGATGCAGAATGTTTTCATAATAGAATTATTTTGCCAATTGACTTAGAAGTCCCCTCAAACCATGTTCCCCAGACCCCAGCCCCTGCTCCGCTGACCTTTGAGACATTCATTTTATCCTGGAAACCTCTTTGCTTTTAGTCCAGTCCAATTGGGCTGACCTTCCTTGTATTGAGTGTTGTCTTTCCCTTCACCCAAAGCAGTTCTTATCTATTGATTGATCCATAAAAAAACCGTCTCCCTCCCTCCCTCCCTCCCCCCTTCGTAACCTCAAAAGTATGTATTCTTCTCAGTTTTTTCTGTTTCTCAAGATCTTATAATAGTGGTCTTATACAATATTTGTCCTTTTGCCTCTGACTCATTTCGCTCAGCATAATGCCTTCCAGATTCCTCCATGTTATGAAATATTTCAGAGATTCGTCACTGTTCTTTATCGATGCGTAGTATTCCATTGTGTGAATATACCACAATTTATTTACCCATTCATCCGTTGACGGACACCTTGTTTGCTTCCAGCTTTTTGCTATTGTAAACAGAGCTGCAATAAACATGGGTGTGCATATATCTGTTTGTGTGAAGGCTCTTGTATCTCTAGGGTATATTCCGAGGAGTGGGATTTCTGGGTTGTATGGTAGTTCTATTTCTAACTGTTTAAGATAACGCCAGATGGATTTCCAAAGTGTTTGTACCATTTTACATTCCCACCAGCAGTGTATAAGAGTTCCAATCTCTCCGCAGCCTCTCCAGCATTTATTATTTTGTGTTTTTTTGGATTAGGGCCAGTCTAGTTGGTGTGAGATGGAATCTCATCGTAGTTTTAATTTGCATTTCTCTAATGGCTAATGATCGGGAGCATTTTCTCATGTATCTGTTGGCTGCCTGAATATCTTCCTTAGTGAAATGTGTGTTCATATCCTTTGCCCACTTCTTGATTGGGTTGTTTGTCTTTTTCTGGTTGAGTTTTGACAGAATCATGTAGATTTTAGAGATCAGGCGCTGGTCTGAGATGTCATAGCTGAATATTCTTTCCCAGTCTGTAGCAGGTCTTTTTATTCTTTTGGTGAAGTCTTTAGATGAGCATAGGTGTTTGATTTTTAGGAGCTCCCAGTTATCGGGTTTCTCTTCATCATTTTTGGTAATGTTTTGTATTCTGTTTATGCCCTGTATTAGGGCTCCTAGGGTTGTCCCTATTTTTTCTTCCATGATCTTTATCGTGTTAGTCTTTATGTTTAGGTCTTTGATCCACTTGGAGTTAGTTTTTGTGCATGGTGTGAGGTATGGGTCCTGTTTCATTCTTTTGCAAATGGATATCCAGTTATGCCAGCACCATTTGTTAAAAAGACTATCTTTTCCCCAATTAACTGACACTAGTCCTTTGTCAAATATCAGCTGCTCATACATGGATGGATTTATATCTGGGTTCTCAATTCTGTTCCATTGGTCTATGTGCCTGTTGTTGTACCAGTACCAGGCTGTTTTGACTACTGTGGCTGTATAATAGGTTCTGAAATCAGGTAGAGTGAGGCCTCCCACTTTCTTCTTCTTTTTCAGTAATGCTTTGCTTATCCGGGGGTTCTTTCCCTTCCATATGAAATTGGTGATTTGTTTCTCTATCCCCTTAAAATATGACATTGGAATTTGGATCGGAAGTGCATTATATGTATAGATGGCTTTTGGTAGAATAGACATTTTTACTATGTTAAGTCTTCCTATCCATGAGCAGGGTATGTTTTTCCACTTAAGTATGTCCTTTTTAATTTCTTGTAGTAGAGCTTTGTAGTTTTCTTTGTATAGGTCTTTTACATCCTTGGTAAGATTTATTCCTAAGTATTTTATCTTCTTGGGGGCTACTGTGAATGGTATTGATTTGGTTATTTCCTCTTCGGTGTTCTTTTTGTTGATGTAGAGGAATCCAAGTGATTTTTGTATGTTTATTTTATAACCTGAGACTCTGCCAAACTCTTCTATTAGTTTCAGTAGTTTTCTGGAGGATTCCTTAGGGTTTTCTGTGTATACGATCATGTCATCTGCAAATAGTGATAGCTTTACTTCCTCCTTGCCAATCTGGATACCCTTTATTTCTTTGTCTAGCCTAATTGCCCTGGCTAGGACTTCAAGTACGATGTTGAATAAGAGCAGTGATAAAGGGCATCCTTGTCTGGTACCCGTTCTCAAGGGAAATGCTTTCAGGTTCTCTCCATTTAGAGTGATATTGGCTGTTGGCTTTGCATAGATGCCCTTTATTATGTTGAGGAATTTTCCTTCAATTCCTATTTTGGTAAGAGTTTTTATCATAAATGGGTGTTCAACTTTGTCAAATGCCTTTTCTGCATCTATTGATAAGATCATGTGGTTTTTGTCTTTTGTTTTATTTATGTGATGGATTACATTAATGGTTTTTCTGATATTAAACCAGCCTTGCATACCTGGTATAAATCCCACTTGATCAGGGTGAATTATTTTTTTTGATGTGTTGTTGGATTCTATTGGCTAGAATTTTGTTGAGGATTTTTGCATCTATGTTCATGAGGGATATAGGTCTATAATTTTCTTTTTTTGTAATGTCTTTACCTGGTTTTGGTATCAGGGAGATGGTAGCTTCATAGAATGAGTTGGGTAGTATTCCGTCTTTTTCTATGCTTTGAAACACCTTCAGTAGTAGTGGTGTTAAGTCTTCTCTGAAGGTTTGGTAGAACTCTGCAGTGAAGCCGTCCGGGCCAGGACTTTTTTTTCTTGGAAGTTTTTTGATTACCGTTTCAATCTCTTTTTTTGTTATGGGTCTATTTAGTTGTTCTACTTCTGAATGTGTTAGTTTAGGTAGGTAGTGTTTTTCCAAGAATTTATCCATTTCTTCTAGGTTTTCAAATTTGTTAGAGTACAATTTTTCGTAGTAATCTGAAATGATTCTTTTAATTTCATTTGGTTCTGTTGTGATGTGGTCCTTCTCGTTTCTTATTCGGGTTATTTGTTTCCTTTCCTGTATTTCTTTAGTCAGTCTAGCCAATGGTTTATCAATTTTGTTAATTTTTTCAAAGAACCAGCTTTTGGCTTTGTTAATTCTTTTAATTGTTTTTCTGTTCTCTAATTCATTTAGTTCAGCTCTAATTTTTATTATTTGTTTTCTTCTGGTGCCTGATGGGTTCTTTTGTGGCTCACTTTCTATTTGTTCAAGTTGTAGGGACAGTTCTCTGCTTTTGGCTGTTTCTTCTTTTTGTATGTGTGCATTTATCGATATAAATTGGCCTCTGAGCACTGCTTTTGCTGTGTCCCAGAGGTTTTGATAAGAAGTATTTTCATTCTCGTTGCTTTCTATGAATTTCCTTATTCCCTCCTTGATGTCTTCTATAACCCAGTCTTTTTTCAGGAGGCTATTGTTCATTTTCCAAGTATTTGATTTCTTTTCCCTAGTTTTTCTGTTATTGATCTCTAGTTTCATTGCCTTGTGGTCTGAGAAGATGCTTTGTAATATTTCGATGTTTTGGATTCTGGAAAGATTTGTTTTATGACCTAATATGTGGTCTATTCTAGAGAATGTTCCATGTGCACTAGAAAAAAAAGTATATTTTGCAGCAGTTGGGTGGAGAGTTCTGTATAAGTCAATGAGGTCGAGTTGGTTGATTGTTGTAAGTAGGTCTTCCGTGTCTCTATTGAGGTTCTTACTGGATGTCCTGTCCTTCTCCGAAAGTGGTGTGTTGAAGTCACCTACTATAAATGTGGAGGTGTCTATCTCACTTTTAAGTTCTGCTAAAATTTGATTTATGTATCTTGCAGCCCTGTCATTGGGTGCATAAATATTTAATATGGCTATGTGTTCCTGATCAATTGTCCCTTTATCATTATATAGTGTCCTTCTTTATCCTTTGTGGTGAATTTAAGTCTAAAGTCTATTTTGTCAGAAATTAATATTGCTACTCCTCTTCTTTTTTGCTTATTGTTTGCTTGATATATTTTTTCCATCCTTTGAGTTTTAGTTTGTTTGTGTCTCTAAGTCTAAGGTGTGTCTCTTGTAGGCAGCATATAGATGGATCGTGTTTCTTTATCCAGTCCGTGACTCTCTGTCTCTTTATTGGTGCATTTAGTCCATTTACATTCAGTGTAATTATAGATAAATAAGTTTTTAGTGCTGTCATTTTGATGCCTTTTCATGTGTGTTGTTGGCCATTTCATTTTTCCACATGCTTTTTTGTGCTGAGACGTTTTTCTTAGTAGCTTGTGAGATCCTCATTTTCATAATGTTTAACTTTGTGTTTGTTGAGTCCTTACGTTTTTCTTGGCTTTTTTCTTGAGTTATGGAATTGATATTCCTTTTTGTGGTTACCTTATTATTTACCCCTATTTTTCTAAGTAAAAACCTAACTTGTATCGTTCTATATCGCCTTGTGTCACTCTCCATCTGGCAGTTCAATGCCTCCTATATTTAGTCCCTCTTTTTGATTATTGTGATCGTTTATGTATTGATTTCCATGATTTCCTGTTATGTGTATTATTTTGTTTATTTATTTTTTAGAATTAGTCTTAGTTTGTTTGTTTTTGTGCTTTCCCTATTTGAGTTGATATCAGGACGTTCTGTTTTGTGACCTTGTATTGTGCTGGTATCTGATATTATTGGTCATCTGACCAAACAATCTCCTTTAGCATTTCTTGTATCCTTGGTTTGGTTTTTGCAAATTCTCTAAACTTGTGTTTATCTGTAAATATCTTAATTTCTCCTTCATATTTCAGAGAGAGTTTTGCTAGATATATGATCCTTGGTTGGCAGTTTTTCTCCTTCAGTGCTCTATATACGTCGTCCCATTCCCTTCTTGCCTGCATGGTTTCTGCTGAGTAGTCTGAACTTATTCTTATTGATTCTCCCTTGAAGGAAACCTTTCTTTTCTCCCTGGCTGCTTTTAAAATTTTCTGTTTATCTTTGGTTTTGGCAAGTTTGATGATAATATGTCTTGGTGTTTTTCTTTTTGGATCAATCTTAAATGGGGTTCGATGAGCATCTTGGATAGATATCCTTTCGTCTTTCATGATGTCAGGGAAGTTTTGTGTCAGGAGTTCTTCAACTATTTTCTCTGTGTTTTCTGTCCCCCCTCCCTGTTCTGGGACTCCAATCACTCGCAAGTTATCCTTCTTGATAGAGTCCCACATGATTCTTAGGGTTTCTTCATTTTTTTAAATTCTTTTATCTGATTTTTTTTCAGCTATGTTGGTGTTGATTCCCTGGTCCTCCAGATGTCCCAGTCTGCATTCTAATTGCTCGAGTCTGCTCCTCTGACTTCCTATTGCGTTGTCTAATTCTGTAATTTTATTGTTAATCTTTTGGATTTGTACATGCTGTCTCTCTATGGATTCTTGCAACTTATTAATTTTTCCACTATGTTCTTGAATAATCTTTTTGAGTTCTTCAACAGTTTTATCAGTGTGTTCCTTGGCTTTTTCTGCAGTTTGCCTAATTTCATTTGTGATGTCTTGAAGCATTCTGTAAATTAGTTTTTTATATTCTGTATCTGATAATTCCAGGATTGTATCTTCATTTGGGAAAGATTTTGATTCTTTTGTTTGGGGGGTTGGAGAAGCTGTCATGGTCTGCTTCTTTATGTGGTTTGATATGGACTGCTGTCTCTGAGCCATCACTGGGAAACTAATTTTTCCAGAAAATCCGCTAAAAAAAAATGCAGTCAGATCCCTATCAGAGTTCTCCCTCTGGCTCAGGCTATTCGGATGTTAATGGAGCCGCCTGGGGAGGGTGGGGGAGGGATCAGAGAGCTAGGAGTGTAGCACCTCAGAATATAGCCAGAGTTGTTTGTCTTACTTGGAATGACTCTTATATCTGAGATTTCCACGGGGCGCATCACCTATATGTACTGGCTGTGTGGAGATTGCCCCCGGGGGTTCTGCCCGCTGGCATCACTGTCAGATCCTCAGCTGTCAGTCCCACCCCCAAGGTTAAGGCTCCCCTACTGGGACGGTGCACTCCCGTCTCCAAAATCAGTCGCTGCCTCCTGGGAACTCCCCCTCTCGCCAGCCGTGTTGCGCGCCGCTCCCGCGAACCGGGTGGGGTGGGGTCCCCCCCCCGGGGTCTTCTCAGGGGAGCGGAGCAGTTCCCCGCGCCTGAGTCGCGGCTGCACGTCCCGGCTGGGGCACCGCTTTCCCTGTTCCAAGACCAGCCACTTCCTCCCGGGGACTTCTTCCACCGGCTGCTCCGCCACACCGCCCGCGCGAACCGGCTGGGCCCGCGCGAACCAGTTGGGACTGTCCCGGGGTCAATTCAGGGAAATGTAGCTGATCCCGTGCTCACGCCCCGCCCGCACCCACCAAAATCCCGGCGGGATGGCTCCCCAGCTGGGACGCTGCTCTCCCCGCTCCAAGACCAGTCACTTCCTCCCGGGGACTTCTCCCTCTGGCGCGCCGCGCCGTTCGCGCGAAATAGGTGGGCGCCTCCCACACGAATGGCTGGGCCCCCCCCCCCGGGTCAATTCAGAGGAATGTAGTTGGTCACCGCTCTCACGCCCTGCCCGCGCCTGCCAAAATCCCGGTGGGATGGCTCCCGGCTGGGACACTGCTCTCCCCGCTCTGAGACCAGTCACTTCCTCCCGAGAACTTCTCCCTCCGGTGTGCTGTGCCGCGCCACTGGCACGAACTGAGTGGGCCCGCCCGTACGAACGACTGGGCCCCCCCGGGGTCAATTCGGGGAAATGTAGCTGGTCCCTGCGGTCGAGCCATGCCCGCTCCCCGCTAAACTCCTGGTGGGACGGTTCCCCAGCTGGGACGCTGTTCTCCCCGCTCCAAGACCAGTCACTGCCTCCTGGGGACTTCTCCCACTGGCTGCGCCGCCACTCCGCCTGCGCCAACTGGCTGGGCTCCCTCCCGGCATGAGTTCGGGGGCTAGGGCTGGGCCCCTTGTCTGTGCCGTCTGCCCCCCTGGGCTCTGCCCCAAATTGGGCTCCAAAGGTCACCTGCCTGGTACGCTGGCTTCTGGCTCTGAAAACAATCGCTGTCTCCCCGTATTTGTTCGTTCTCTGTCTCTAAATCTGTGTTTGTTGTTCAGAGTTCGTAGATTGTTATGTATGTGATCGATTCACTTGTTTTTCCGAGTCTTTGTTGCAAGAGGGATCCGCGGTAGCGTCCACCTAGTCTGCCATCTTGGCCCCCGGAGTTTGGTTTTTGATACAGGTATTGTGCATGAGTCAGAACTGACTTGACAGCACCTAACAGCAACTAAAATTACACGGGTTTTGAAAAATAACAAATCTTTTTTCTTTATTATACCATGTTTCTTTTTCTATTTATATTTTGCTGATTAAAATCAAAACTAAACTTTCTAATTGAAATGTTGAGAGCCAGTATTCTGTTTTGTCTCTGATTTGAAAGAGAAGGTTTCTAACATGTCCCCTTTAAGTATTATGATGTGAATATGACACCTTAGGGTATCAGACACACCTGGAGGAGTTTTTAGATGACATTTTTCTGTTTTCCACCCCAAGAGTTTCTAAATCAATAATTCTGGGGTGGGTGCAGGTAATCTGCACCTTTAACAAGTTTTCAGGAAATACGTTTCTGAAAAGCACACACTGAAAATCAGGGGGGGCAGGGGCAGAGAGGTTGGAGGCTGCTGGTAAGACTGGTTTCAGTGCCAACTGTGTTGGGCAGATGAAGCTTGGTGAGAAGGTGCTGTGTGAACAGACTTGCAAGACCTGAGGGAGCTTGCCATGAAGATCTCTAGAAGACGAACACCTCAGGCAGAGTGTGGACCTGATGTGTTTCAGAAACATAGAGGGGGCCAAGCGGTAACAGGGGGAGGTTGGAGGAGAATCATAAAAGACAGGTTACAGAGATAGCAGGAGGCCAGAAGAGGGCCTTATTGATCATTAAAAGCAATCTTTTACTTTGAGGGACTTGGGGAGTCGCTCTGAGTAGTTAAATGATCCGACTTACATTTTCAGAGGATCGTCTGGCTTTTGTGTTGAGAATAGATGTTAAGGCCCATGGATGAAGCAAGGAGACCAGGTAAGAAGCTATTCTTGTAACCCAGGCAGGGGCTGTAGTGGTGGTGTTGGGAGACATAGTCAGGTTTTATATCAGTTTGGAGATAGAGCCTAGCACATTTCCTGCCTTGGATAAGGGAAGTGAGAGAAAGAAAGGAGTCAAGGAGTCCACCAAGGCTTGTGGCTTGAGCAACTGGAAGGGTCTTAGATCCATTCAGGAGACAGTACCCTTAACCACGAAGATTCCTCTTGGATGACGAAGCTGAAATGTTTCCCTACTATGCCGGGTACGAGAAGACCTGAGGATGTCCAAAATAATGATACTAATACAGATACTTTATTAAGCCCCTGCTTTGGGCGTGATTTATTTATTTTTAATATAGAATCACTAAAGAGTTAGGAAACACTACGAACTTCCCTGTGAAAAATTTTATTATATTTTGAAACCTGAATCTCTATACCATACCAACCTCTCCTCATAATTATCGGAAATCAATCTGGCTACACTAAGGTTTGCCATGACTCTTGCTTCTGAAAAACACTAGTGATTTCAGCTCTCATGATTTCTCCTGAAAACGTGGGTGGGCATTCCTCTGATAAAACAGCTTTGCATGCTACGGTAGGATACAGGCTTCAAGCAGCTGCAGAAGCAGCCATGTGTCAGCGACAAAGCAAACATATTGCATAAGCACCCACTCCTCATGACCCTTTATTAGCTTTCAATAGATTTATTTTTATTTGTCTGTACTTATACATAAACTTATTTTATTTGTCTGTACTCATACACAAGACTTCCTAAATTTCTAAATATCTCAGGATCATAATTTGTTAAGGCAGGTAGGGACCTTAAAGAGTGAGAGAGAAAGATCACTTATATGTCCTCTGCAGAAGCATTGCACTGAGGTTCTGAATTCACACCTTCTAGATGACCGTTGGCCCTGTAGACGTCCTGTAAGACAGGTGTCTATATGGAGGATTCACAGTGTTCTCTTAATAAGAACTAAAATTGAAGTCAGGGCAGTGACACCTGATGAAATTGACTTTTCTTTGTCCAAGCCAAAATGAATCCAGCTTCGCTTCATGACAGGTGCCTGTAATTATTGCAGAAAGCTGTTAGGAAGAAATCACAGGCCCTGTGACTCTAATACTCTACAGCTATTTCCAGTCTAATAACATCATGGAAACACATTAAGGAGGAAACTGATTATCACTGATTGCAAAGGTGTTTGTATATAATTTAAAGCATCTCTACAGAATGACTCATGACTGGGCTCCAAAATAATTTATCCAAAGTAACAGGAAATGCAAACGCTTTGAAAGCTAAAATAGACTATAGGTGTTTAAAATTATGTGATATTTATTAAGATATAATTTCAAAAGGAGCAAATATTTCAAAACACCATTTTTATTGAGAGAAATGATTTCTATTTAATTAGTGAAAGTGAATGTGTTACTATGAGATTATATACTTTAAAATTAGAATTAATCTTCTACTAATCATTTCATTAATTAATGTGGGAAAAACTTAAGGCCAAACACTAAAAATTATTTAAAACACACAGAAGTTAGAGTTGCAGTAATCAAAAGGAAGAAAAAAATAATACCTTAAAAATGTAGAGGTGTAACGGAATATTAGTCTTGGAGGAAATACAGCCAGAATATTCCTTAGAAGCAAGGACAGTGAAACTTCACCTCGCTTACAGGTCATCAGGAAAGACCAATTGCTAGAAAAGGACTGCATGTTCGGTAAAGCAGAGGGTCAGTGAAAACAAGAGAAGTCCTTCATGAGATGAACTGATCTAATAGCTGCGACAACGGGCTCAAACGTACCAAAACTGTGAAGGTGGTGCAGGGTCGGGCAACATTTTGTTCTGCTTACGTAAGATACACATGAATTTGAGCTGACTCAAAGGCAACTGAAAACAACAAATAAAGTAAACTCTACATCTGTAAAAGGTCTGGTTCCTCCGAAGCTCAATTCTAAATTGTGAGCTTGTATTGTATAAATTTTCTCCTGATACTGAAGAGTAATCGTGGGTTTTAAAGATCGACTATTATACAAGCAAACAATATTTATGTTATCATCTGCTTCTCCAACAGTCTAATCGTTTCATTGGTTTGTAGAAAAATATTAATTCATTTGTAAAATAAAGTTGTTACGTAATCTCAGGCCAGAGCTGCTCTTCAGAAATTGAGTGTAGAAAAGTCATGGCCAGAAAGCCCTTGACATAAATCCCAGCTTTAAGTCTAACTACCTTTATGACTTTACCAGATTACTTAAAATTTTTGAACTTCTATTTCTAATCTTTGAAACCACAAATAAAACAATGTTGACCTAACAAGACTGGGTAGAATATAGAGGAAATTATCTGAAATGTCTAGCACAGGATCTGAAAAATTATAGGTACTTGACAAATGTAACTTCTCGCTTTTCTACATCAAATAACGTAGATTCCTTCTAGGGGCCCCAGTCGCTTCTTATATACTTCAGACAAATGGGTTTTTTTAAAGAGCTAATTATAAAATGGACTAATTATGTTATAGCCTTGGGAAGTTTTAGAGTAGGTCATTCAAGTTATAATTGAGGCATGGGTTTTTTTTAGACAGAGGTCTGGTAATAAATCCCCAAGAAACCAGAAACCTTTATACAATGTAATTTTTTTTTTTTTGAAGCCAAGGAACAGAACAAGAAAACGAGGCACTTTTCATCTTCAAAAGAGTTTATGAGTTTTAAATAATTAGTAGGCATGGCTCTCTTTTGTGGACCAGGCCAGTAGGATTAATTCTCTTGTTGAAGGAGGAAATGAATACCCAGAGAAAAGACTTCCCCTGGGGTGCTTTGAGCAGTGTGGATGGGAATGCCTGTGCCTGGCACGTGCAGGTATATGAGTGTGAGAGTGTCTGAGGTGGGGACATGGATTGGAACTAGTGGAGATTCTTCATAAAGAATGATGTGGAGGCTTACTTTTATAGTTATTGTACATTGGCAAGATCCCTATTATCTGAAATGATTGTGAATATATGACTTTTACTGCTGTTTTTGTGAAAACATGCATGGTGTTTATGTTGTACACACACTCATAAATCATATATTTATTGTCTTTTATAGGATATGTTGAGTGCATGGTCCCAGCACTGCTGGTCAATAAACTGTCTGCTCTTAGACCCATCTGTGGCCCTTCTTCTGTTCTACTAGGACTGTATTTCCCAAGGTCTCTAGACTGTATTTCCCAAGCTCTCTAGATATGAGCAGATTTGACCCATGGTAAACACTAAATTGGAAGGCAGGACTCTGCTTCCTGTTTCCTGCTCTTGTTCTCTCACACACTCTCTGTCTTCAGTTTCCTCTACTTCCTGGCACAGCGACACTATGTACCACAGCACGAAATACTGCCCGATCCTGTGCTATGCTCACTATCATTGTTATGCTTGAGGCCATTGTTGCAACCACTGTGTCAATCCATCTAACTGAGGGTCTTCCTTCTTTCTGCTGACAGTGTACTTTATCAGCCATGATGTCCTTTTCCAGAGACTGATTCCTCCTGACATGTCCAAAGTATTAAGATGTAGTCTCGCCATCCTTGCTTCTAAGGAGCATTCTGGTTTTACTTCTTCCAAGGCAGATTTGTTCATTCTTTTGGCAGTCCATAGTATATTCAATATTCTTCACCAACACCGCAATTCAAAAGCATCAATTCATCTTCGGTCTTCCTCATCCATTGTCCAGCTTTTGCATGCATGTGATGCCATTGAAAATACCATGGCTTGGGTCAGGTGCACCTTTGTCTTCCATGAGTGTTGGTTATGTATGCAAGTAAAATGAAATCCTTTTCTCCGTTTATCATGATGTTGCTTATTGGTTCAGTTGTGAGGATTTTTGTTTTATTTATGTTGAGGTGTAATCCATACTGAAGGCTCTGGTCTTTGATCTTCATCGATAAGAGCTTCAAGTCCTCTTCACTTTCAGCATGCAAGGTTGTGTCATACGTATAATGCAGGTTGCTAATGAGTCTTCCTCCAATTCCGATGCTGCTTTCTTCTTCATATAGTCCAGCTCCTTGGATTATTTGCTCAGTGTAGAGACTGAATATATATGGTGAAAAGATACAGCCCTGAAGCACGTCTTTCCTGACTTCAAGCCACTCAGTATCCCCTTGTTCTGTTCAAAAGACTGCCCTTTGATCTACGTACAGGTTCCTTATGAGCACAATTAAGTGTTCTGGAATTGCCATTCTTCACAATGTTATCCAACATTTGTTATGATCCGCACAGTCGAATGCGTTTGCATACTCAATGAAACACTCGTAAACATATTTCTGGTATTCTCTGCCTTCAGCCAGAATCCATCTGACACCACCAATGATATCCCTTGTACCACATCCTCTTCTGAATCCAGCTTGAATTTCTGGCAGTCCCTGTTGGTATGCTGCTGCAGCTGCTTTTGAATGACCTTCAGCAAAATTTTACTTGTACGTGATATTAACAATATTGTTTGATAACTTCTGCATTCAATAGCAATATTATCAAACATTCCTAGAGAGACGTTTATCTCTGGATAAAGGTACCAGAAAGTGCTATCAGAAAGTACTTCTACCTCTCTCAGTGTAATAGATGAAGAAAGGACTAACTTTCTTGAGGGTGTACTCTATGCACAATGCTTACATGTCACCAATGGAAGGGAGATATTGTTACCACTATTTTGTGGATAAGAAGGTTCAAGTTAAGACCAATTAACTCTGTGTCCCTGGACACGTGGAGAGCATGTGTTAGAACTTAGAACCACCACTGGAGACTCTTGACTTTTCAGATACTGTTATGCATCTTTTTTAAATATTCTGTTTCATTATTATCTGCTTTTTAAGGAAGATAATCTCTATTAGTTTACATTCATTGTACAGATAAAGATAAATGTGAGACTAGGAGTTTAATGGCCTACAGTCATATAATAGCATAATTTAATCGGCCTGCAGAAGCCTAAAAGAAAAATACAATGATATTTAATATGGCTACATGGGGTTATTTTAATAGATGTTATGGAGCCCTGGTGGCACATTGGTTAAGTATTCAGCTGCTAACCAAAAGGTTGACAATTGGAATCCACCAGCCACGCTGTGGAAACCCTATGGAGCAGTTCTACTCTGTCCAGTAGAATTGCTATGAGTTAGAATCGCTATGAGTTGGAATTGACAGATTATAGATGTAGTAGTATGTTGTTATAATCCAACCTCTCCATCCATATGCTCATTCAAAATTAAATATACTGAGAAAGCAAGAATTGGTATGTTTGGAAATAGAGACCTCTCTAAATATTTGAAAGAGAGTTGAATTTAATAAAGACTAAAGAATATAGCTGGACTATATGAAGAAGAATGGCACACAGGATTGGAGGAAGACTCATGAACAACCTGGGTTATGCAGATGACACAGCCTTGCTTGCTGAAAATGAAGAGGACTTGAAGCACTTAACTGATGAAGATCTAAGACCACAGCCTTCAGTATGGATTATACCTCAACATAAAGAAAACAAAGCAAACAAACAAAAAACTCACAAATGAACAAATAAGCAACATCATGATAAACAGAGAAAGGATTGATATTGTCAAGTATTTCATTTTACTTTCATCTACAATCAACACCCATGGAAGCAGCAGTCAAGAAATAAAAAGACACATTGCACTGGGTGAATGTGCTGCAAAGGACCTCTTTAAAGTGCTCAAAAGCAAAGAAGTCACCTTGAAGACTAAGGTGCGCCTGACCCAAGTCAAGGTGTATTCAATTGCCTCATACGCATGCAAAAGCTGGACAATGAATAAGGAAGACCAAAGAAGAATTGACGCCTTTGAATTGTGGTGCTGGCGAAGAATATTGAATACACCATGGGCTGCCAAAAGAATGAACATATCTGTCTTGGAAGAAGGAAAACCAGAATGCTCCTTAGATGCAAGGATGGCAAGACTGCAACTTACATACTTTGGACATGTTGTCAGGAAGGATCAGTCCCCGGAGAAGGCCATCATTGTTGATAAAGTAGAAGGTCAGTGAAAAAGAGAAGACCCTCAATGAGATGGATTGACACAGTGGCTGCAACAATGAGCTTAAGCGTAACAGTGATTGCAAGGATGGTGCAGGCTCAGGCAGTGTTTTGTTCTGTTGTACGTAGTGTAGCTTTGAGTTGGAAATGCCTGGACTGCACCTAACAACAACAACAATACCATTAGAATATATTTGATTAATTGTCACTAATACATTTGATCAAAAAAAAATATATAAGTAATCACATAATATCATTTTATAAATAATATGATCGAATATTTATAATATGATCATATCAATAATATTGACATTAAATTGATAATTTGATATCACATATATCACCCATCACTTGATTAACTGAATTCCTTTTTTTTATATATAGATTAGCAAAAGCTAATCATCATGTGTTACTGATTTCATGTCACTGCTCACCTTCTGAGTTTCCAATTTTACTTCCTACACACTAGTTGAATAGCTTCCTCTCAATTCTGCTTTAAACTTATTTTCTGTGGATACCTACTTAATTTTTGTCAACTTATTTGTACCAGATTGCATTTTGCTTTGCTTTAATTAAAGTTCAAGGATAGTATCCACATCACTGCTTGAAAGAATATCCCCTTACTTGACATCTCCAGCTACTCACCCTTACCCATGCCTTTGTGTGATTTGTCCAGTTTCCATATGACATTCAGGTTTAGAATAATATATTGTACTATCTAATGTTGTCCAAACTAATGACTTCAGTATCCCCACCTCTTTTTGACCTGGCTTTGTTACCAGGAGAAAAAAAAAAAAAAAAAAGACAGAGACTTATTACCAGAATTCTAGCCGGTTGAAATTGTCCTGAATTTTCTCCTACAGGTCTTACACTTCCACTGGAGGGATTCAGAGTTTGGCATCAGACGTGCCTAAGATTTAGGAATAAGTCTTTGCGTTTCAGGAGGAAGTGTGAAATAGTAGAAAGAGGCTAGACTTAGAAGGAATACCCGGGCTCTAGTCCTCATTCTAACCCTGTGCCCACAGATGTCTTATGCAATTCCCTCCGTCACTGTTACAAATTCCTCCTCCAGAAAATGAGGTGGTTGGAACACGTGATCTTTATGATGACTTCTAGCTTTCCCATTCTGTGCTATCAGAAAAGATTATACTTGGGCCAGAATCTGTACTTACGTCTGGCTTAATTTAGATGGTATGCTTTTGTGTGTGTATGTCTAAGAAATAACACAGTATTTGGGAATTCTTATTATTAAAAAATCAAGTGAAGATGAAATATTACAACCAAATCATAAAAAGTCAATGAAGCAAGGACCTTGAATCAATTTTTAAAACAAAATGATTTGTGCCGTATTATATCACTTCATCATCACAGTATATTTTTTTAAATAAAAATAAAAAATACACATGTCCTTATAATGAGATCCTACCAGCCATGGGCCTATCCCTCTGTACCAACTTCCGTCTAACCCCACCACACACATGCAAGCTTACTCAACCACCTCACTTAACATTTTCCTGGTTGTTAATTTTTCTTGTCTAAATAGCATTTTAAATCTCTATTTTATGATTTATTTACTTCAGATATGACGCATTGGCTTTCAATGGATAATGGGAATTTAAGTCATACCACACCTCCAGAGACACTTACGGTTCAGTGGTAGAATTCTCTCCTTCCACGTGGGAGACCTGGGTTCAACTCCCAGCCAAGGCACCTCATGCACAGTCACCACCTGTCAGTGGAGGCCTGCATGTTCTATGATGCTGAACAGGTTTCAGGGAAGCTTCTAGACTAAGGCAGACTAGGAAGAAAAGCCTGGCAATCTACTTCCAAAACTCAGCCATTGAAAACCCTATAAACCACAATGGTCTCATCCTCTGATCATGGGGATGGCACATGACCAGGTAATGTTTCTTTCCCTTGTGCACGGGGTCATCATGAGTTGGGCCAACTCCATCGCAGCTAACAACAGCAACACAACACACCCTACCTCTTTTCTTACTCTTTCAAAATGGCTCCAGCACTATCCTCAGTTCTCAAATCTGGTCGAAATGGCACACTTAGATCAGTAGAATAGTTTGGCTAAGAAATGGGCCTTTTGGTGCAAAATTTAGGTTAATCTAGTCACATAATTCTCCAGTTTCACACTAACAGTTCTTAAAAACTTAAGAAATGATTATATTTGACTAAGTTTACATTTAAACCAACATGTCAGTGACTTTTTCTTTTTTTTGAAGCCCATACCTCACTTTAACCTCAGTTCGAGTTGCATGAAGGTTTTAACATGAAATCACTTTCCATTCAGTTCGAAGCTTCCTTGTTGCTGATGACTATCCTACATAATGAAAGATTATATCAATTTATCTTCAGCAGTAAATCATTTATCACATAAAGGCGACATATTATTGTGAGTTTTGATCAAAACTGCCAGCTTCTTTTTGCCAGCAGAAATGGTGCACCCTGTTAGTAGATTGTACAATACCCTGGGAGAAACAGGGAGAATTATGCTGGTGAATGAGGGTTCAGCAAACTCTAGGGGTTTCTAAAATGGCTTAAAAAAAAAAAATCATGTTTCCTGTAGGACCTTCTATGATCCAAAGGTGTGTACCGTAAAAGACTTCTTTGTCTTCTTCACTTAATTACATCAGAAAGCTGTGCGACTTTTTGCAGCTAGGTCTGTGGTGTCTGCGGGGGGATTTGTGAATGCCACCGCGTGGGTACATGTCCCACTTTCGTAGAGAGACAATAATTATCACCACCTCTTTTGAAGCATGCTGTGAGTGGTTTCATCAGTTCCTTTGCTAATGAGCTCCCTTTCTGCTTTATAATGTCAATCTTAAGCCTTTTAAAAAGGATTTATTTCTCAGGTTTATTTTCTTTCCACTCTTCCTTCTCAAGCTGGGAACTGTTTTGTTTTGGGGAATCACTCTGGCTACCCGGGGGAAACAAGGCTGACTTTTGTGATCTCACGTTGGTATGATACACTCATTGTCTCTTCTGAGAGCAGCAAATTCCAGAAGGATGTCACAGCCCAGCAGACGAGGCTCTTCTTATGTGATAGCTTTGATTTTAGGTTATCACCACTCTGTTTTACATTTCTGTGCTCACTGCTAATTAAAATGTGATGGCCTGTGAGTGAGTGCCTCTGTATTAAAATGAATGAAGCAGGAAGAGAGGTCCCCCTTCTGTAGGTCTCTCTGAGGCTGCTGACTAGCCTGCTCTTAGAGATTATCCAGAATTCACGCAAAATGGTAGCTGGGGATCTACACAGTCAGGTCATCAGCCAGCACCTAACATTTGCAAAAAATGCTATTTCATTTGATCCTCATCACATTCTTTTTTTTTTTAAATAATTTTTATTGTGCTTTAAGTGAAAGTTTACAAATCAAGTCAGTCTCTCACACAAAAACCCATATATATCTTGCTACCCACTCCCAATTACTCTCCCCCGAATGAGACAGCCTGCTCTCTCCCTCCACTCTCTCGTTTTGTGTCCTTTTCCCAGCTTCTAACCCCCTCCACCCTCTCATCTCCTCTCCAGGCAGGAGATGCCAATATAATCTCAAGTGTCCACCTGATCCAAGAAGCTCACTCCTCACCAGCATCCTTCTCCAACCCATGGTCCAGTCCAATCCATGTCTGAAGAGTTGGCTTCGGGAATGGTTCCTGTCCTGAGGCAACAGAAGGTCTGGGGGCCATGACCACCGGGGTCCTTCCAGTCTCAGTCAGACCATTAAGTCTGGTCTTATGAGAATTTGGGGTCTGCATGTCACTGCTTTCCTGCTCCCTCAGGGGTTCTCTGTTGTGTTCCCTGTCAGGGCAGTCATCGGTTGTAGCTGGGCACCATCTAGTTCTTCTGGACTCAGGATGATGTAGTTGCAGGTTCATGTGGCCCTTTCTGTCTCTTGGACTCGTAATCACCTTGTATCCTTGTTGTTCTTCATTTTCCTTCGATCCAGGTGGGTTGAGACCAATTGATGCATCTTAGATGGCTGCTTGCTAGTGTTTAAGACCCCAGACGCCACTCTTCAAAGTGGAATGCAGAATGTTTTGTTAATAGATTTTATTATGCCAATTGACTTAGATGTTCCCTGAAACCATGGTCCCCAGACCCCTGCCCATGCTACACTGGCCTTGGAAGCATTCAGTTTATTCAGGAAACTTCTTTGCTTTTGGTTTAGTCCAATTGCGCTGACGTCCCTTGTACTGTGTGCTATCTTTTCCTTCACTTAAAGTAGTTCTTATCTACTATCTAATTAGTGAATACCCCTCTCCCACCCTCCCTCCCTCCCCCCTCTCGTAACCACAGAAGAATGTTTTCTCCTCAGTTTAAAGTATTTCTCAAGTTCTTATAATAGTGGCCTTATACAATATTTCTCCCTTTGCAACTGACTAATTTCACTCAGCATAATGCCTTCCAGGTTCCTCCATGTTATGAAATGTTTCACAGATTCCTCACTGTTCTTTATCGATGCGTAGTATTCCACTGTGTGAATATACCATAATTTATTTATCCATTCATCCGTTGATGGGCACCTTGGTTGCTTCCGTCTTTTTGCTATTGTAAACAGTGCTGCAACAAACATGGGTGTGCATATATCTGTTCATGTAAAGGCTCTTATTTCTCTACGATATATTCCAAAGAGTGGGATTGCTGGATCCTGTGGAGTTCTATTTCTAGCTTTTTAAGGAAGCGCCAAATCGATTTCCAAAGTGGCTGTATCATTTGACATTCCCGCCAGCAGTGTAGAAGTGTTCCAATCTCTCCACAGCCTCTCCAACATTTATTCTTTTGTGTTTTTTGGATTAATGCCAGCCTTGTTGGAGTGAGATGAAATCTCATTGTAGTTTTGATCTGCATTTCTCTAATGGCTAATGACCGTGAACATTTCCTCATATATCTGTTAGGTACCTGAATGTCTTCTTTAGTGAAGTGTCTATTCATATTTTTTGCTCATTTTTTAATTGGGTTATTTGTCTTTTTGCAGTTGAGTTTTTGCAGTATTATGTAGATTTTAGAGATCAGGCGCTGATCAGAAATGTCACAGCTAAAAACTTTTTCTCAGTCTGTCGGTAGTCTTTTTACTCTTTTGATGAAGTCTTTGGATGAGCATAAGTGTTTGATTTTTAGGAGCTCCCAGTTATCTAGTTTTTCTTCTATGTTCTTTATAATGTTTTCTATACTGTTTATGCCATGTATTAGGGCTCCTAAGGTTGTCCCTATTTTTTCTTCCATTATCTTTATTGTTTTAGATTTTATGTTTAGTCTTTGATCCATTTTGAGCTCTTTTTTGTGCATGGTGTGAGGTACGGGTCTTGTTTCATTTTTTTTGCAAATGGATATCCAGTTATGCCAGCATTATTTGTGAAACAGGCTGTCATTTCCCCCATTTAACTGTTTTGGGGCCTTTGTCAAATATCAGCTGCTCCTATGTCGATGGATTTATGTCTGGATTCTCAATTCTGTTCCATTGGTCTATATGCCTGTTGTTGTACCAGTACCAGGCTGTTTTGACTACTGTGGTGGTACAATAGGTTCTAAAATCAGGTAAAGTAAGGCCTCCTACTTCTTTTTCAGTAATGCCTTATTTACCTGGGGCCTCTTTCCCTTCCATATGAAATTAGTGATTTGTTTCTCCATCTCATTAAAGAATGTCGTTGGGATTTGGATCAGAATTGCATTAAATGTACAGATTACTTTTGGTAGAATAGACATTGTAATAATGTTAAATCTTCCTATCCATGAGCAAGGTATGTTCTTCCACTTATGTGAGTCTCTTTTGGTTTCTTGCAGGAATGTACTGTAGTTTTCTTTGTATAAGTCTTTTACATCTCTGGCAAGATTTATTCCTAAGTATTTTATTTTCTTGGGGGCTACTGTAAATGGTGTTGATTTGGTGATTTCCTCTTTGATGTTCTTTTTGTTGGTGTAGAGGAATCCAAGTGACTTGTGTATGTTTGTCATGTATACCGATACTCTGCTGAACTCTTCTATTAGTTTCAGTAGTTTTGTTGAGGATTCCTTAGGGTTTTCTGTGTATAAGATCATGTCATCTGCAAATAGAGATACTTTGACTTCTTCCTTGCCAATCTGGATGCCCTTTATTTCTTTATCTAGCCTAATTGCTCTGGCTAGGACTTTCAGCACAATGTTGAATAAGAGTGGTGATAAAGGACATCCTTGTCTGGTTCCTGATCCTAATGGGAATGTTTTCAGGCTTTCTCCATTTAGGGTGATGTTGGCTGTTGGCTTTGTATAAATGCCCTTTATTATGTTGAGAAACTTTCCTTCTATTCCTGTTTTGCTGAGAGCTTTTATCATGAATGGCTGTTGAACTTTGTCAAATGCCTTTTCTGCGTCAATTGATAAAATCCTGTGATTCTTGTCTTTTGTTTTATTTATGTGGTGGATTACATTAATTGTTTTCTAATTTGGAACCATCCCTGCATACCTGGTATGAATCCCACTTGGTCATGGTGAATTATTTTTTTGATATGTTGTTGAATTCTATTGGCTAGCATTTTGTTGAGGGTTTTTGCATCTACATTGATGAGGGATGTAGGTCTTAATTTTCTTTTCTTGAGGTGTCTTTACCTGGTTTTGGTACCAGGGATATGGTAGCTTCATAGAATGAGTTTGGTAGTATTCCATCCTTTTCTATGCTCTGAAATACCTTTAATAGTCATGGTGTTAACTCTTCTCTGTAAGTTTGGTAGAACTCTGCAGTGAAGCCATCCGGACCAGGGCTTTTTTTTGTTGGGAGTTTTTTGATTACCTTTTCAATCTCTTCTTTCCTTATGGGTCTATTTAGTTGTTCTACCTATGTTCGTGTTAGTTTAGGTAGGTAGTGTGTTTCTAGGAATTCACCCATTTCTTCTAGGTTTTCAAATTTGTTTGAGTATAGTTTTTCACAGTATTCTGATATGATTGTTTTAATTTCAGTTGGGTCTGTTGTAATATCACCCATCTCATTTCTTATTCGGGTTATTTGCTTCCTCTCCTGTTTTTGTTTTGTCAATTTGGCCAATGGTTTATCAATTTTGTTGAGTTTTTCAAAAAAACAGCTTTTGGTTTTGTTAATTCTTTCAATTGTTTTTCTGTTTTCTATTTCATTAGGTTTTGCTCTAATTTTTATTATTTGTTTTCTTTTGGTTCCTGTGGGTTTCTTTTGTTGCTTTCTTTCTATTTGTTCAAGTTGTAGGGATATTTCTTTGATTTTGGCCCATTCTTCTTTTTGGATGTGTGTATTTATTGATATAAATTGGCCCCTGAGCAGCACTTTTGCTGTGCCCCAAAGGTTCTGATAGGAAGTGTTCTCATTCTCATTGGATTCTATGAATTTCTTTATTCTATCCTTAATGTCTTCTATAATCCAGTCTTTTCTGAGCAGGGTATTGTTCAGTTTCCAAGTGTTTGATTTCTTTTCCTGTTATTGATTTCCTACGTTTATGGCTTTATGGTCAGAGAAGATGCTTTGTAATATTTCAATGTTTTGGATTCTGCTAAGGCTTGCTTTATGACCTAATACGTGGTCTATTCTAGAGAATGTTCCATGTGCACTAGAAAAGAAAGTATACTTGGTTGCTGTTGGGTGGAGTGTTCTGTACATGTGTACAAGGTCAATTTGGTTGATTGTGGCATTTAGATCTTCCATGTCTTTATTGAGCTTCTTTCTGGATGTCCTGTCCTTCATGGGAAGTGGTGTGTTGAAGTCTCTTACTATTATTGTGGAGCTGTCTATGTTACTTTTCAGTGGTGATAGCATTTGTTTTATGTACCTTGCAGCCCTGTCATTGGGTGCATAAATATTTAATATGGTTATATCTTCTTGGTGTATTGTCCCTTTAATCGTTATATAGTATCCTTCCTTATCTTTTCTGGTGGATTTAAGTTTCAAGCCTATTTTGTCAGAAATTAATATTGCCACCTCTGCTCTTTTTTGATTTTTGTTTGCTTGATATATTTTTTTTTCCATCCTTTGAGTTTTAGTTTTTTTGTGCCTCTAAGTCTAAGGTGTGTCTCTTGTAGGCAGCATATAGATGGATCCTGTTTTTTAATCCATTCTGCCACTCTCTGTCTCTTTATTGGTCCATTAACCCATTTACATACAGGGTAATTATGGATAGGTATGAATTTAGTGCTATCATTTTGATATCTTTTTTTGTGTGTTGACAGCTTCTTTTTCCCACTTGATTTTATGTGCTGAGTAGATTTTCTTTATGTATTGTCCTTTCCTCATATTTGTTGTTGTTGATTTTGTTTTTGCTGAGTCTGTATTTTTCCCTTGTATTTTATTTTGATGAGTAGGATGGTTTGTCTCCTTTGTGGTTACTTTATTATTTACCCCATTTTTCTAAATTTAAAACTAACTTTTATTTCTGTGTATTGCCGTATCTTCCTCTCCATATGGAAGGTGTATGATTACATTTCTTAGTCCCTCTTTATTATTTTAATGTTGTCTTCTTTTATATAATAACATCACCATTACCCTGTGTTGGGCTTTTTTTTTCTTTTTTTTAATCTTGCTTTTTTTTTTTTTTTTTGGATCTCCCTGTCTGGGTTGACTTCTGGTTGCTCTGCCCAGTGTTCTAGTCTTGGGTTGATACCTGATATTATTGATTTTCTAACCAAAGAGCTCCCTTTAGTATTTCTTGTAGTTTTGGTTTGGTTTTTATGAAATCTCTCAACTTGTGTTTGTCTGGAAAGTCTTAATTTCACCTTCATATTTAAGAGAGAGTTTTGATGGATATATGACTCTTGGCAGGCAATTTTTTTCCTTCAATTTTTTAAATATGTCATCCTACTTGTATCAGGTAGACACTTGAGACTGTGTTGGCATCTCCTGTCTGGAGAGGAGATAGGAGGGTAGAGAGGGTTAGAAACTGGCAAAATTGTCATGAAAGGAGAGACTGGAAGGCCTGACTCATTAGAGGGAGAGTAAGTGGGAGTATGAAGTAAGGTGTATATAAGCTTATGTGTGACAGACTGACTTGATTTGTAAATGTTCACTTAAAGCTCAATAAAAATTATTTTTAAAAAAGGCAATCAGATGAACAGACTAAAGAGAAAGAGAAGGCAGTCTTTCAAGAAGTTTGGCAATAAAAAGAGAGGAGGAGAACAGTAGCCTGATGAGGAGAAGCAGACGGACCATTGGTAAGTGTATAAGATCAGGAGTAGGAGCCAAAGGAAAGGAAAAGCTGAAGACAAAAGAGAGATGGAGGATATTCCAGAATAAAATAGGAGGACCGGACCCCAAGAAGTCAAAAGGGGACAGGATAGAATGCACAAGGGGCAAGGTTTCCCTTGGGAAAGAAGAGGTCACTTTTTACTCTGAGACAGGAACAAAGGAAGAGAGACTCTGATATAGGGACATTATGAAAAGTTAATTTGAATCAAGCTTGGTAAATACAGAGTGATCAAGTTGGATAACACCAGCTTGAGCTGAAAGTGATATTGATTTTCTTGGCCACTCATAAACTGATATTGAAAAGGACAACCATCATTTGGACATATGTCCTATGCAGCTAAAAATCAGACTTACTGGTTATGCTGTATTTCTTCATCTGAGTGCTGGTTACCAGCAGTGTGTCAGTTTAGAAATTCATCAAGATATACACTTATAAAATGTGCAACTTTCTGTATGTATATTATACATCAATAAAAAGTTTTTTATAAACCTAAAAAAAAAATGAAGTAAGGCTTTTGGGCATGTATAATATCTAAATTAATGTCATTGACATTACAAATTCTCTCAACAGCTCTATAATACATATACTATGATTTAGAATTCAAAACAATGCTATCAAATAGGTATTGTTCTCCTGTTTGATGTGTATTAAAAGAGTAGTTACTTATCACAAAATGACAAAACCAAAAATACTGCACCCTTTTATTCTCAAGTGTAGTGTTTGATTTGCACTTCCATAACACCTTTTCAGCTGGATCAAATTTAAAATGTGGCCATTCTCAGTTCAATCTTTTTCTTTTTTAATATTATACTGAGGATAAATTTTACTTGAGTTTAATAATGCTTATTTTGATATTCGACTATTATTGCTTTCTCTAACTTATTTATTTCTATAATTAATAAAAGGTGATGTAAAGATGTCATTTTAGAGCCCATACATACCATGTCCAAATCTTCAGATTTAAATACCTGAGCTGTAATTGGTTTTTTAGCAGCAATAAGCAGTTATTTCTAGCAGTGATTTGTGGACTCTGTGAATAGTATGTAATAGACTTACTGTTTGAAATGAAACAGGAGGATGGCTACAATTTAAAGGAAAGAGAGAACTGCAATAGGAGATAAATTTGACATTATTAGGAGTCAAGATAATAAAACCTTAAAATGCAAACTATATAACAGCCTCAGATAGCTAAGAAACCTTTGACCTATTAATCAAATATTGCATGATCATTGGCAAACCTGATAGAATAATTGCCTTCTTTAGATCTAAGGTATGTTTATTAAATGTAGTCATAGACCTGGAATTAAAAATAAATATTCTTATGATCAATCAGGATTAATACCAATCAATTGCATACTATGTGCACTCTGTGGAAGGAGCTATTCATAGATGTTCACATCGTGATTGAGCTTCTGTGGGTCTCTTCTCAGTATGCTTCCCCTGCTTCTACCCAGGCAGGGATGTAATTACCATACACCTTCCACTGAGAGCAAATGTTAGATATCCATTAATAGTTCTTAAATTTTTCATTATGCTTAAAGTCACTGAAATGGAAAGATTGGAAGTGGAACTGAAATCCCAAAGTTAAAACTTTTGACTTTTTTTTTTTTTTTTAATCTCTGGAGCTTTGTCAGAACAAGTTGAGCCAATTCTGTAGTGCGTACTTGTATATCCATAGGGAGAGTAGTGTAAGCTTTTTTTTTTAAGCATTTAAAATTGTATGTTAACTACTGAATTTAGTTGGGTTTGCTTGAGAGATTTTTATTTGTTAGATATTTTAAAAAGTCACAAATTATTGTAATGCATGATAATCCCCTGTTATTTTTCTGTACCTGAATGTGTTTTTGAATGTTATGGAAATATTTTTTAATCAATTTCATTTTATTTTTAAATAAATACATACAGTTTCAATTAAAAAAAAAATATGTCATCCAGTTGCCTTCTTGCCTGCATGGTTTCTGCCGAGTAGTCCAAGCTTATTCTTATTGGCTCTCCCTTGTAGGTGACTTTTCTTTTATCCCTGGCTTCTTTTATAATTGTCTCCTTATCTTTGGTTTTGGCAAGCTTGATTATAATATGTCTTGGTGACTTTCTTTTAAGGTCTACCTTATGTGGAGTTCAATGAACATCTTGGATAGATATCTTCTCATCTTTCACAATATCAGGGAAGTCTTCTGCCAACAAATCTTCAACAATTATCTCTGTATTTTCTGTTATCCCTCCCTGTTCTGTTACTCCAATCACTCACAGGTTATTTCTCTTGATAGAGTCCCACATGATTCTTAAGGTTTCTTCATTTTTTTTTAATTCTTTTATCCGATTTTTCTTAAAATGTATTAGTGCCAAGTGATTTATCTTCCAGTTCAGAAATTCTAGCTTCTACTTGCTCAATTCTGCTCTTCTGACTCTCTATTGAGTTATTTAATTCTGTAATTTTATTGTTAATCTTCTGAATTTCTGATTGCTGTCTGTCTATGGATTTTTCCAGTTTATTAAACTTTTCACCATGTTCCTGAATAATCTTTCTGAGTTCTTAAGTTGCTTTATCTGTGTGTTCCTTGGCTTGTTGTGCATATTGCCTCATTTCCTTCCTGATGTCTTGAAGGGTTCTGTATATTAAACTTTTGTATTCTGCATCTGGTAATTCCAGGAATGCACTTTCATCTAAAAGATCCCTGGATTCTTTGTTTTGAGAGCCTCTTGAGGTGATCATGGTCTGTTTCTTTATGTGACTTGATATTGACTGTTTTCTCCAAGCCATCTATAAGTTATTGTATTTAGTTTATGCTTGCTTACTGTGTCGTAGCTGCTTGCTTTGTTTTGTTTTGGTATACCCCTATGGGTTGCTTGAGTGAGCTAGCTTGATTATTTTTGCCTTTGGAGCTCTGGTGTCTTGTCCCCAGTTGGCTAGAGTTGTCATCGGGTATATCAATCTAGGAGTCCATTCAGTTTTCTTGTATGAATTCATCTCAGGTTTCCAGGTAGCTGATCATCAAGTGCGTGGTAAGGGTCTGTCCTACAGTCTTAGAGGGGCAGGGGTGATTGGCGTATATACCCATATCTGATTGCAGCAACGGGTCATGCTCTGAACAAGGCAGGGGGCTGAGAACCCACCCCCAAGTGTCTCTGAGGAACACATGTCTCTGTTCCCTAGAGGGTGCAGGTGGGCGGACTCTGCAGAGGGACCATGGGCACCCAAAGATTTTGTTGTAAGGCCTGGGAGGTACCAGTTATCCCTGGGCCCCTGTTGCGGGTGGCTGGGAGACCCAAGTGGAGCTACCAGTCCTTAGGTCCCTGTTGTGGTAGGTGAGGACCTTGTTTAATAGGCAAAGCAAGGTCAAATGTCAAACAGCCACCTCTCCACCACACCGCTGAAATGGTTGGAGTTTGCCAACAAGGGCCTATTCTCCCAGAATAGGCCCACACAGGTCCATGCAGAGGGGAAAGTGCTCAAGGTCCATGGACGGTTTATGCCTGGACAGAAGCCGCTTCTGTCCTGGGCTCCCCCAGTTAATGGAGCTAGCAAATTATCTTTTCTCCCCAGTCGGAAATTTTTTCCTACCCCAAGGCTGGGAGGACAGCTCCAGGCGCTCACCAGGGTCTATCTCAGGCCTAGGGATTCAGCCGCTGAAGCTGGGTTGTGGTGGGGGGGGGCATAGCAAAATATACACAAGTACTTAGCTTTTGCCGAGATCGCCGTTCTGCTCAGGTTCTGGAGGTGTGAGTGGGCTGTGCAGCTGGCTGCTTCTCCCTGAGGAAACTGCAGCTGAACGCTGGGACCAGCCCGCAGCCGCCGCTGCCGCTCTGGGAATGGTGCCTGAGGGCTCCCCATGATTCAGGTCCAGTAACTCCTCTCTGCTTCTGAACGGCCTCTTCCTCCCCCTGCCCCTCAGTTCATTGTCTAAGCTTACCTTTGATGCTCAGGGCTCCCAGCTTGTCACAAATATACTCGTTTCACTTGTGTTTTCAGGTCTTTGTTGTAAATAGGGCTCGACGGAAGCTTCTGTCTATTCTGCCACCTTCCTCGTCACACTCTTGAAGTGACTTTTCAATGCTTTGGCTATTTGAAAGGTGGCTATTGAAATGTGTATTCTCTCCTTCCAGACTTGGTGAACTTATTATACCCCTGTGGTTTTCAGGAATAAATAAGATATGCTTAAGCTTATCCTTAAAGCAAGAGAATGGTAAATTTATCAGAGCAGGCCATAGTTACAGCAAAGAAGCTAATACTTGCTACTTCCTTGACTATTCAGTTTCTTCCATTTTCTCTCATAGAAACTAGGTTGCCAGCTTTAGCAAATAAAATACAAGATGTGAAGTTAAATTTTAATTTTGGAGTAATCCAATTTTTTAGTATGTCACAAATATTGCAAGCAGAACATAATTATACTAATAAATACAGGCAGTTCCTGGGTTAGGAATGAGATCCGACCCTAATTGTGTCTTTAAGTCAGATTTTTAGGTTACTGGGAACAGGCACGTATGGTTCTTATTTAGCCTTCCTTTAGTGCAAGAAAGGCCTTGAAGCCTTTTCAGGGATTTAAAATCTGTACATGAGCAAGTGAAGGTGATTGTGATGAAGAATTTGCTGCAAGTATGGTTGATTCAGTCGTTTCAAAGTGAGGGCAAATTTTCATAACATTAAAGGGCAGTGTGAGTTGAGTTTTATATACATATACACACACGGAGCCCTGGTGGCACAGTGGTTAAGAGTTCATCTGCCAACCAAAAGGTCGGCAGTTCAAATCCACCATATCAACTGGACAGATATGTAAAAATACAAAAAAAAAAAAAACTCAAACCCGTTGCTGTCGAGTTGATTCCGACTCATATCAACCCTATAGGACAGAGTAGAACTGACCCATAAAGTTTCCAAGGAGTGCCTGGTGGATTCAAACCGCAGACCTTTCGGTTAGCAGCCACAGCACTTAACCATTACACTACCAGGGCTTCCTGTATATGTATATAAAAAACCTGTTGTCATTGATTCTGACTCATAGCAACCCTATAGAACAGAGTAGACCTGCTCTGGTGGATTCGAACTGCTGACATATATATATGATTTATCTGAAAGTAACTGCACGTCCTGTACTTCATCTGGGACCATAGACACAGGAGGATCCAAGTTTTGCTCTCTGCCATCTGGCAAGCCTGTAGATGCCAGCTTCCTAGCTTCGTCATTTTAGGATATCTTATTGGGGCTTTTTTTTTTCTTGCTGAACTGATTGCTGCCCAGCATGGTTATTACCCTTCTTCCAGTGACTAGCCTGGACATGCCATTCAATTACTTTTCCGATTCCGAGCAAGTAGAGACAAGTAAAGGAATCTGCCAATGGCTGGACATCAAGCATCAGAGATAGCCTGTGATAGTTAATGCCTCAACCCTGGTAACAGTAAAGTGAGAACAGTAAAAAGGAAACAGAGGGGGTTGATGTGACAATGAATTCTGGTCAACTAGTGGCTGGGAAATATCAAAGAAGGTCATGGGAACTTTTAATTAACTAAGGATTGGGAGGCAAAAGCCTGACTTTCCTCTGGCTTTGATGCTAAATTAGTTTGTCTGGTTTTACTAGGTATATTTACAAGGAATAAGGGGTGTGTGTGTATGTGTGTGTGCACAGAGGGGATGTCTAACTCCAGTCTCAGTAACCTTAGAGATGAGCCTCAGAGAGGTTGTCACAGGCCTCGGCTTCTCAGCTAAGTGTCAGACATGGGATCATTCTGCATCCAAAGAACGTGCCTTTTCCATGATAATAGACTATTTCCCTTGAAAACTAGAATTCCACATTTTCCCTAATAGATTCTGTGTATATTAGAAATTAATAATGTGATGTTTTCTCAAACTGACATGACAAGAAACTCTATCCATCCTCTACCTGCCAGTATCTCCTCCCAACACCCTAATCCTAATCCTTTTGTTCTTGGTAAGGACCATCATTATTTAAAATTCAAACTATGAAGACTTTTCTTCCAGGGTGCCAATATATTGCTCTTTTGTTTACTTTCTTATACTAAAAATACTTAATTTTACATATGGTAAAAACAAAGCTAAATTAGCTAGAATGGCTCATTTAGCCC
Organism: Loxodonta africana; assembly: GCF_030014295.1. NCBI lineage: Eukaryota > Metazoa > Chordata > Mammalia > Proboscidea > Elephantidae > Loxodonta > Loxodonta africana. The sequence continues at coordinate 127,544,587 of NC_087349.1, read as the reverse complement.
ACAAAGCTTCTCTGAGTAATGCTGCTATGTCTCCTGAGCTGTCCAGTACCTTCATGCCGTGTTACCAAAAACCAACCAAACCTGTTGCCACTGAGTCAATTCTGACTCATAGCGACCCTATAGGACACAGTAGAACTGCCCCACAGAGCTTCCAAGGAGTGCCTGGTGGACTGGAACTCCCCACCTTTTGGTTAGCAGCCGTACCATGTTACTGTTTTAATTTTGTTAATGAGGTAATGAGGTAGAGGTGAAGCCCAAGGCCAAATGGGGGCCAGAATCTCCTTGAAGGCCACAGCATTTGCTCAGATGAGAGCTCCTCAGCTGCTGACTGTCCATAATAGGGAGTGAAGCGAGTTGGAAGGGGCTACAGTCTCTCTGGAACTAAAAACTGTCCAGTCAGGTGTGGGAGTAGTGCCTGCTGGGTAGGAGTCCCAGCACCTGAGAGCTTGTGGGGAAGACCTTTTGTTTCAGTGAATATACGTTTGTTATTGTATTTTTTTTACCTGCTCAGACTTGTGACCATTCCTTTTCTTCTTTATGTCTCAAATATTAAGAGAACATAGCATGCCTCCTGGATTTTGAGTCTCAAAACCCAGTGCCCTTGAGTTGATTCCGACTCATAGCAACCCTATAGGACGGAGTAGAACTGCCCCATAGAGTTTCCAAGGAGCACCTGGCGGATTTGAACTGCCTACCCTTTGGTTAGCAGCCGTAGCTCTTAACCACTATGTCAGATTTTCAGCAGATACTTTCAAATTCACATCCAGAGTCATAGCAGTTCTATGATGAAAGAATAGGCCATCATCTTTTTTTTTTAATTCAGACTTTGTTTGCTGAAGAAACCATTAAAAAAAAAAAAAAAAAAAGAATCTCTAAATTCTTTTAAGGTTGCAGATACAACTTTGAAGCAAAAACCATTAGTGACAATGTAACAATTGCTGCCTCAGTCATAGGAGTTGTGGTGTATTTGAAAGCTACTGATACCATGTCAGAAAACCTTTGTGAGTTAGAAGGCAGTTGTTTTTGTTGTTAGGTGCCATCGAGTTGGTTCCAACTCATAGCGATGTGTCTGTCAGTTTGTTGTACTGTGGGGGCTTGTGTGTTGCTATGATGCTGGAAGCTATGCCACCAGTATTCAGATACCAGCAGGGTCACCCATGGAGGACAGGTTTCAGCTGAGCTTCCAGATTAAGACAGACTAGGAAGAAGGACTGGGCAGTCTACTTCTGAAAAGAATTAGCCGGTGAAAACCTTATGAATAGCAGTGGAACATTGTCCAATATAGTGCTGGAAGATGAGCCCGCCAGGTTGGAAAGAACTCAAAAGATGACTGGGGAAGAGCTGCCTCCTCAAAGTAGAGTCGACCTTAATGACTTGGATGGAGTAAAGCTTTCAGGACCTTCATTTGCTGATGTGGCATGATTCAAAATAAGAAGAAACAGCTGCAAACATTCATTAATAATTGGAACCTGGAATGTACGAAGTATGAATCTAGGAAAATTGTAAATCATCAAAAATTAAATGGAATGCATAAGCATCGATATCCTAGGCATCAGTGAGCTGAAGTGGACTGGTATTGGCCATTTTGAATCAGACAATCATATAGTCTATTATGCTGGGAATGACAACATGAAGAGGAATGGTGTTGCATTCATCGTCAAAAAGAACATTTCAAGATCTATCCTGAAGTACAACGCTGTCAGTGATAGGATAATATCCATACACCTACAAGAAAGACCAGTTAATACGACTATTATTCAAATTTACGTGCCAACCACTAGGGCCAAAGAGGAAGAAATAGAAGATTTTTATCAGCTGCTTTTTTTTTTTTCAGTCTGAAATTGATCGAACATGCAATCAAGTTGCATTGATAATTACTGGCGATTGGAATGAGAAAGTTGGAAACAGAGAGGAAGGATCAGTAGTTGGAAAATATGGCCTTGGTGATAGAAACAATGCTGGAGATCGAATGATAGAATTTTGCAAGACCAATGACTTCTTCATTGCAAATATCTTCTTTCACCAACATAAACGGCGACTATACACATCGACCTCGCCAGATGGAACGCACAGAAATCAAATTGACTACATCTGTGGAAAGACACAATGGAAAAGCTCAATATCATCAGTCAGAACAAGGCCAGGGGCCGACTCTGGGACAGACCATCAATTCCTCATGTGCAAGTTCAAGCTGACACTGAAGAAAATCAGAGCAAGTCCACGAGAGCCAAAATATGACCTTGAGTATATCCCACCTGAATTTAGAGACCATTTCAAGAATAGATTTGATGCATTGAACACTAGTAACTGAAGACCAGACAAGTTGTGGAATGACATCAAGGACTTCATCCATGAAGAAAGCAAGAGGTGACTGAAAAGACAGGAAAGAAAGAAAAGACCAAGATGGATGTCAGAGGAGACTCTGAAACTTGATCTTGATCGTCCAGCAGCTAAAGCAAAAGGAAGAATTGATGAAGTAAAAGAACTGAACAGAAGATTTCAAAGGGCCTCCCGAGAAGACAAAATGAAGTATTATAATGACATGTACAAAGAGCTGGAGATGGAAAACCAAAAGGGAAGAACACACTCGGCGTTTCTCAAGCTGAAAGAACTGAAGAAAAAATTCAAGTCTCGAGTTGCAATAGTGAAGGATTCCATGGGGAAAATATTAAACGATGCAGGAAGCATCAAAAGAAGATGGAAGGAATACACAGAGTCATTATACCAAAAAGATTTAGTTGATATTCAACCATTTCAAGAGGTGGCATATGATCAGGAACTGATGGTACTGAAGGAAGAAGTCCAAGCTGCTCTGAAGTCGTTGGTGAAAAACAAGGCTCCAGGAATTGATGGAATATCAACTGAGATGTTTCAACAAACAGATGCAGCGCTGGAGGTGTTTACCTGTCTATGCTAAGAAATATGGAAGACAGCTTCCTGGCCAAATGATTGGAAGAGATCCATATTTATGCCTATTCCCAAGACAGATGATCGAACCAAATATGGAAATTATAGAACAATATCATTAATATCACACTCAAGCAAAATTTTCCTGAAGATCATTCAAAAACAGCTGCAGCAGTATATCGACAGGGAACTTCCAGAAATTCAGGCTGGTTTCAGAAGAGGATGTGGAACCAGGGATACCATTGCTGATGTCAGATGAATCCTGCCTGAAAGCAGAGAATACCAGAAGGATGTTTACCTGTGTTTGGTTGACTATGCAAAGGCATTCAACTGTGTGGATCATAACAAACTATGGATAACACTGCAAAGAATGGGAATTCCAGAACACTTAATTGTGCTTATGAGGAACCTTTACATAGATCAAGAGGCAGTTGTTCAGACAGAACAAGGGGATACTGATTGGTTTAAAGTCAGGAAAGGTGTACGTCAGGGTTGTATTCTTTCACCACACCTATTTAATCTGTATGCTGAACAAATAATACTAGAAGCTGGACTATATGAAGAAGAACAGGGCATCAACATTGGAGGAAGACTCATTAACGACCTGCATTAGGCAGATGACACAACCTTGCTTGCTGAAAGTGAAGAGGACTTGAAGCACTTACTAATGAAGATCAAATACCACAGCCTTCAGTATGGATTGCACCTCAACATAAAGAAAACAAAAATCCTCACATCTGGACCAATGAGCAACATCATGATAAACAGAAAAGATTGAAGTTGTCAAGGATTTCATTTTACTTGGATCCACAATCAACAGTTATGGAAGCAGCAGTCAAGAAATCAAAAGACTGATTGCATTGGGTAAATCTGCTGTAAAGGACCTCTTCAAAGTGTTGAAGAGCAAAGATGTCACCCTGAAGACTAAGCCATGGTATTTTCAATCGCATCATATGCATGTGAAATCTGGACAATGAATAAGGAAGACCGAAGAAGAGTTTATGCCTTTGAATTGTGGAGTTGGTGAAGAATATTGAATATACCATGGACTGCCAAAAGAATGAACAAACATGTCTTGGAAGAAGTACAACCAGAATGCCCCTTAGAAGCAAGAATGGCAAGACTGTGTCTTACATACTTTGGACATGTTGTCAGGAGGGATCAGTCCATGGAGAAGGACATCATGCCTGGCAGAGTACAGGGTCAGTGGAAAAGAGGAAGACCCTCAACGAGATAGACTGACACAGTGGCTGCAACCATGAGCTCAAGCATAACAACGATTGTGAGGATGGTGCAGGACCGGGCAGTGTTTCGTTCTGTTGTGCATAGGGTTGCTATGAATTGGAACTGGCTCGACAGCACCTAACAACAACATAGCGATCCTATGCACAACAGAACGAAACAGTGCCCGGTCCTGAGCCATCCTTACAATCGTTGTTATGCTTGAGCTCATTTTTTGCAGCCACTGTGTCAGTCTATCTCGTTGAGGGTCTTCCTCTTTTCTGCTGACCGGGTACTTTACCAAGCATGACGTCCTTCTCCAGGGACTGATCCCTCCTGACAACGTGTCCAAATTATGTAAGACGCAGTCTCGCCATCCTTGCTTCTGAGGAGCATTCTGGTTGCATTTCTTCCAAGAGAAGGCAGTTGTGACTCCACCATTTGAAATAATCCGATTCCAAATTATTCCACATAAATTTTTAAGGATCATGGAAAGGCGTAGCTGCAGGCAGTCTTGTAGGTAATTTTCATACCAATTGGTTAACTTCAATGTCTTGCTGCCTTTATTAGTGCTCCTTTTAAATAAGACCACTTGACTGAATTTTCAGTTTAGCTAAACAAGCTTACTCTTTAATCAGTGTCACAATACTCTCCGTAGTCCGACTCAGATATCAGTACCTGTGATGAGTGGCTGGAGAAGGGAATTTGTTCCAACACTGCTAAACACTTTTGACCCAACAACACCAGGATGGATATCCTTACCTAGAAAAGTTTCCAGTCCACCCACCCGACACTTTCTGCTCAGTCAGGACCTGATCCGGAATTCTAGCTCCTTTACGTCCTGACTCCCTATGCTGCCTGGTTCACTTTGCCTCGCTGAGACTCTATCCTCTGGGTGATTGGAAAATTGTCAGCATTCGAGAAATGTCATTACCATCCTTTAATAGCAATTCTCCTAAAATGTCTTCTAATCCGTAGTTTGTGATTACACTTTAAATTAAAATAAAGCTCAGGGAATGTGCCTTTAAATCAGGGACTGGTGTCTGTGTTATGATTTGCCTTCTGCATGGGATGGTAATTTACAAATCTAGGTCTTCCCTCTTAAAATAAATCATAGCTTCAATTCATGATATTTAGATCATCTTTTCAAATACTACTGTTGGTAAAGGTAGCTGGGCATATAGATAAGTGGTTCACGTATCCACTAAATTTCCATTAGGGATGGCAGAAGGTGACACAGATACAGCAAGGACTTTAATGTCAGCCTGAGTTGAGTTTGCATTGAGTTCCAATACCTAGGGGCCGTGTGATTTGGGGACGAGATACTTCATCTTTCCATACCTTGGTTTCCTCCCTGGAAAATTTGGGGTGGTGTTTCAAAATTCAAAGAATATCAAAAACTAAGCTTCTCTAAAACATAGCTTTTAAATTATTCCTAATAACAGCTCTAGCAGATGGGTGTCATTATTGTGTCCATTTTACAGAAGAAGAAACAAGCAGAGGCCCAGAAGGCTAAGCCTCTAGTTAGTAAGTAACAGGTCTAGGATGCCAGCAGCAGTACTCCAAACCACGACACCCCAGCTGCCTCTGAAGTAGAAAGTGTAAAGACCTGACCATCTTCCCGTTTTTCCCAGGAAAGGAGTGACATTGAGGCTGAGGAGAATTGGCAGAACATAGAGAAGAATGCCCGGAGGGATTGTTCCTTGTTCAAATCAGTTTGATAGGCCCCTTTACGTCGACCGTTTTGTATATCACTGGCAAAATGTCTGTTACTGTAACACCAAAAATTAATTGTCATTTTTTCCTATGAGTGTAAGTTGGTAGAGTCAGGAAACAAACCGTATGGTTGTCTGCCACCATTTCCCTGGTAAAAGTAATTCATTTCTACTAGTTAAAATTTTTCATCTAGAATCAGCCCTACCAGAAAGAAGCATGTCCTTATAACTCCTCCAGTATTTCTACAGACCAGGCACTCCACATGGATTAAAGGAAATGTTTGACCATATTTACGGCCTTTCCATATTTCTTTCTATAAATGCACCTGTGCAGAAATGCTAAGTATAAGGTCTCTAGGCATAAAAATGCCCCAAATACCGTGTGTATAATTACTACATGAGCTTTTTCTCTTTTCTTCTTCCTAATAGCAATTCTATTTTCCTTACGATGAAACTGAGGGAGAGAGATATTAAATAATTTGCCTAAAGTACATCCACACAAATCTAAGTGGAGAAATAGAAAATTAGCCCAGCTCTCTTAGTCATTATGATATGGAGATGAGGAAGACTAGTTGCTAAGAGACTGGGTGTTAGCTGAGTCATCTACAGGGCTTATAATATCTCTGAAAATGAACACAATAGTAGAAATGGAGAGGAAGGCAGTGAACCAATGATAATGTCTTCCATTAACAAGCAAATGACAGAGAATCAATAGATAAGCATTAAAATCAATGAGAAAATAGTGCAATTCCTCAATGGAACCATTTTATTGTTGTTGTGTGTTATTTTTGTAACAGAAAGAAGAGGGTAAAACTGAGGAGGAATCCGGAAGTATAGAGTGGCTGTTGATTACAAGTGAGGGTTCTTTAACTTTTACTAATATTCATTGTTAGCTCTCACTTAGGTGGTATTCTAAAAACGAGATCAAAGGAAATAAATGGGTATATGTGTGATGTAGGAGAAGAAGTGGCAATAGTCTGGAAAGAGCAACCTGGGCTTGTGGCCACAGTCATCACTCCTGGCTAGTTGGAGGATGCTAACTTCCGTGGGCACGTCGGAAAACGGCCTGCCCATTGTGAAAGTCTCTTCTGGTGCTCCTCCACATCCAGGCCTGGTTTTACACTTTCTGCTTCTGCTTGCCCACACCAGATAAAAAAGTACTGAATTCCAGATGGAGAATATACATTTTATGTTTTCTCATCTTTCTCAGTCGTCTTCTCTTCATCTCTTTTCCTCAAGGATGGTCTTTTAAAACTTCCTATTCATTCTAGGCTTTTCAGCAGGGACAATGTGAGAGAGAAAAATTCGATGGAAGGGGAGACTTATTATTTCAGGTACAGCTGGACAAGGGGAGGCAGGTAGGAATAGTAGCAGGGACAAAGCTAGAAAGATGTAAGAAGGAGGAAAAGTGAAGTCTGCCTTTGAAACAAGACAGCTGGCCTTGTTCTTGGAGAAAGGGAGGACCCGGGTTTGCGATTTAGCCCAAGGCCTCACCAGGAGAGACTTTTGCTGAGACTTAATATAAGGTGGTTCAGGGGTAGAATTTTGCCGTCCCTGCTGGAGTCCAGGGTACAATTCCTGGCCAATGCCTCTCGTGTGCAGCCATCACCCGCCTGCCAGTGAAGGCTTACGGGTTGCTATGATGCTGAACAGGTTTCAGCACAGCTTCCAGACTAAGATGGACCAAGAAGAAAGCCCTGGTGGTCTCATGCTGAAAGTCAGCCAGTAAGGACCCTGTGGATCACAGGGGTCTGATTGGCAACTGATCAAGGGGGTGGTGCAGAACCAGGCAGCGTTTCATCCCATTGTGCATGGGTGAGTTAAGGCTGGCCTGACACCAGCCAACGAAGACAGAGGTGAGGCCCGGGTAGTCCCAGCTGTCCCTCACTGCCACAGCCCAGCCTCTGTCTCTCTTATTTAGGGCCATCCCACCAGTGCTGTCTTTTCAATCTGCCCTGCCAGCTGTAGGGTTGCCCTTTACTGCTGCCTTTTTTTAATTTGGAAATAAACAAAACAGACAACATGATCATGAACTCACTGGTCTCAGAGGCAACAACTCCACCTCAGAGTAGATAAACACAGAATTTGAGACAAATTCTTTTTCAAGGCAGAATCTCTTAGTGCTTGCAGACTTAGTAGTTTTGCAGTTGTTTTCACTGCTGGTAATAATCCCCCCATTTTTTTTGCACAACTGCTGTCAACCCTGGCTGTGCCTCCTGTCCTGAGCTTGCTCCCAGCAAACTTACCTGCGAACAAGCAGGGAGCATTGAAGTTTTTAATATAACTGATAGGACACAAGGCTTCTAATGGTAAAGAAATTCAGGGAACAGAGAGGGAAAAAACACTATGAATAGATTGAGCAGTTTGAAAGCAGTCCAGAGTTATAGCAAAATAAAAATGTAATAGTCTGCTTAAGGAAAGAAATGCTCATTTTTTAAAACATGTATTCATTAAATATTGCGTGCATACTTTTAAATTGTCTTTAATGTGTCATGCTTTATTAAGATAAACAGAAAAACTTTTCTATTATATGCATTTATCTTGTTCTTATGCCTGTGTCTTTCAAAAAGTTTAATATTACAAAATAAACAAAAACACTCTCACTTCCAACAAAACCTCCCAAAAAACGAAACACAATCTAAACATATTCTTTCATTAAAAAGAATCAGCACAAAGCTGGTTCCTATGAGACGGGGGTTAAACTTGACCCAGGTTTCCAACTTCTCCAAGCTGCTGCCCTTCTCCCTTGTGGTTGCTGTCGACCACTCCCTGCCCTTCGGCTCTCGTCTCTCTCCGTTGGGTTCCGTAATTTGCTGCAACATTGCTCGAAACTCATGAACTGTACTTACAGTTATATGGTTTATTAGGGAAGTAGGAGGCTACAACTTGGGATCAGGATCAACTTGGAACTAACAGGCTAACTCAGGACCAATGTCAGGAAGCACACAGGCAAGGCCTGGAAGTCTCCCCCACAATGAAGAGCATATCCCTCCCTTCTTCAGTGCAGGACAGCTCTCAGCTCTCCCTTGCCTGTGCGTGACCCCTCAGAACGTGCCCCTTCTTGGCCTTGTACATTTCTTCTTGCCTGTCCGTTGTTCAGGCTTCCTCTTGGCCTTGCACGCCACCTTTCAGCCATGGACACTGCTGGGCTCTCTATCTCAGGGCCTGTAGCCATCTTTGGTGTTACAGCCCTGGACTGGTATTATAACGTCTTTACTTCCACTGGCAAATTTTCTTCCCGTAGGCACTCAGCTTTCTCTCTTTTTCTCTCTCTCTGCTTCTTCTGTCTTCTCTCCTTGCCTCTGACAATCTCTGTTGGGTTGGCTCCTTATATATAGGCAAGTGGTTCAATTTTATTGAGTGGATTTTCCAGCTGCTATTGGCAAATAACTGAACAATTCCCTCGCTGGACTAAACTGACTAATCCCCTTGCTGGACCACAAGGGGCTACACTTATTTGCATAATAACTGACATTTTCTGTCAGTGGGGACTGGCTTCTTCCCTGCACAAAATTACCAAGCATCTCCAAAAGAATTAGGGCAACTGTAACAACTCCTCAGGGCTTAGGGGATAAACCTCCCAAGCTGTTTTGATTTTTTCCCCCCAAAGGCAAACAACCACATAAAAGAAGGAATTTCACCACACAATCTAATGGTGTTTCTCAAAAGATGTGCTTATCATAGTGTCAGACACTTAGCCAAACACTGTGTGTACAACAGATGTACATTTTAAAACTTTTTTTCATGTTTTGCTTATTGTCTTTAATATTGTCAAAAATTCAATCTACCACATTGGCATTAGCTGCTGGCAATATTTCGTTTTCACATTTGGGTGTGTATGAGCTTATCAAGGTGATAAATAACTGATTTTTAAATGGATGTTTTAATTTGTCATTCTTGAACCCCATATCCCATGCCAATTAGCAGTGGCTTGTGCCTCCTTACCAAAGACACAGGGCTTGCTCGCACCCATAGCACAGCCGACTTCTGATGGGCTTCGCAGCACAGGCAGGGTCCAGTGACACTGTCACAGTGCGTCCACTGCAGCACATGGGTGTGAAACCAGCATGAAGGGGCTCGACTGGCTGATACCCCAGGAGACCTGAACACTTGAAGTGGGATCCTACTTGTGGAAGATCAGTTTATGATGGGAAAGAATTAAAACATTCTTTCCTGATTTCCTTTTCCATACTCAAATGAAATAATGCATTTAAAGTAACTAAGCACCCTTAAAAAGCAAAACAAAACCAAAAAAATACTATCCCTTAAATGTAGCTCTCTCCCTAGGATACCATTTCCATGTTAAATAAAAATACAAAGAGCAAAGCATCCTTAAAATCTCCCAAAAGAAATACTGCCCAAAAGTCAGTGCACTCCATAGCTCATGCCTAGGACATAGCTCATCATGTGAGAACATGAAAATTAAAGCATTGTGGTAGCGATGCATGTGAGGCAAACATACTGTGGATATGTTGTCAGGAGAGGCCAGTCCCTGAAGAAGGACATCATGGTTGGTGAAGCAGAGGGTCAGCGAAAGAGAGGAAGACCCTCAGTGAGATGGATTGACACAGTGGCTGCAACAATGGGCTCAAGCATAACAAGGATTGTAAGGATGGTGCAGGATCCGGCAGTATTTCATTCTTTTGCACGTAAGGTCACTATGAGTCTGTTGGGACTGAGTTGATGGCATGTAACAACAGTGAAACATGGTAGAGGTAATTCTGCCTAAGGCACACCACCAACAAGGAGGCAGCTCTTCAGAAAACAGGAATTTAATTCCTCATCAAAAATGTTTGGTTCCTAAGTGTTTCCTGGGTTTTTGCAGTGATATGCCTACTTTATTTCAAGTGAAAAATAATGAATTAAAAAAGGTTATGAAAGTATATGGTTGTTTAAACAAATTCTTTCAATAGCTGCTGGGTCTCTGAAGTATCCATCTTTCAGAGCTCTTTGTCCTCCATCTGTGAGAATTGCCAAATGTACTGCGGAGTACCAGGCTTAAAAAGGTGCTGGAGAGAACAGCCTGATTACCTGAATTCCAGTTTGGCTCCCAACGAAAGGTGGGAAAATTGCCTGGATGCTTTGCAATGTTGCTGCTGCGTTGGCAATAGGTCTTATCTAATAGTTTATTACACTCAGAAAACAAAGCACATTCTAGGACCCACGGCCCCACCACTGTCCTTTATCAATTTCATAGATCTCTAACAACCAGAGGATTGTTCCTGAAATCTGACGTTTAAGCCACAGCAGAATCTTCTCCTCTGTAAGCAGGACAGATTCATCCCTCCAGCAACAACGGACACTCCCTGCTTCACTGGAGCACGACCGATTAAGTGCCAAGCAGACCACTAAATGCCACCTCCCCCTTAGAGAGGCTGTCCAGAGGCAGGCAGCTGGGGCTTCGGCTGTGTTTGTTCCTTGAGCCGTCAGCTGATAAGCCCCGCTGTCTGAGGCACCAACCAGCCCTGACTGAGCAAACTGTGAATTCTCCACAGGGGACTGGCAGAGCAGAGTGGCCATGCTTCACTGCCAGCGCTTCCAGGCAGATGCCTGGCTTCCATGTTGTGCCTGCCTCAGGAAAGTTGCCTCTTGCAATGGCTGGCAGAAAGCAGACACTTTGGGCATGTTTGCTGAATATAAAAGAGAAAAATTAGGAGAGAAAAATGCCAATGTAGAGAAAATGCACAGAGACCATGCACACAGAGAGATGCCTTTCAGATCTTGCCAGATAAAACACTGTTGTTTTTAGCCAGGTTGTTAAGCGATGCTGACTTGAAGAAGAACTAAGTAAAATTAGCAAAGGGATGACCTAATAAAGCACAACCTAATAGTAGTCAAAAACCTGTAACTGATCAATTGCCTTGGAAAATGCATATTTTAGAAAACAGCTGTTGCAATATGAGGCAAGGTCATTTGCAGCCTTTTAGACACCAGGGCATTGTATTAAGAAAAATACAACTGGATTCGAAACTATGTTAGGATGCCCATTGTGGAGACTGCTCGGAGGGGCATGTTAAAATGTTATGCACTGTGTTGGCTGGATACAACATGTAAAGCTATAAAAACAAACCTGTGTTTTTTTTTAAATCAGAAATACGGAGTGTGTCTGTCAACATGAGAAACAGCGAGGGCCCACTGTGGTATCACAAAAGCATAAATGTGCTGCTCTCACTCTGACGTAACTGGTGCCTATTTTATTGTTGAGAACTTGAAACGAGTCTTTCAGAAACACATACCTATGTTTGTCGTTTGTCTTCTTTCTCAGGTGCAAAGAAGGCTACCAAGGAGTCCGTTGCGATCAATTTCTGCCGAAAACAGATTCTATCCTTTCAGATCCAAGTAGGTCAAGCGTTTTTCTTCTTCCTCCTTCTAACACAGCATCTAGGCAGCCCTTACTCCGAGCCACAGTTGTTATCGCAGCTGAAGGCTGTATTTTCGCAGTGTGTGTCTGAAAGTCGGCCAGGATGGAAGCTGGGCCAGTCGTTCGTGTTCAAAGTTCGCTCAGAACCAGCTCAGTCCTAGGTCTCTCTTCATGGGGCCTGGCCTTGAGATTCAGCTCCCTTCTTACTGATGGCTAGGGTACCAGCAAGCCCTGCTTCTGGGGCTCTCAGGCCATGTGACCCCACCTGCACTAAGAAAACAAGGATAAAAGAACCAATTATTTACCAAAAAAAAGTTATTGAAATTACAGTATTTGTTTTTCAAGCGAGCCCTGGTGGCACAGCGGTTAAGCACTCAGCTGCTAACCAGAAGGTAGGTTGTTGTAACCCACCAGCTGCTCCTTGAGAGAAATATATGACAGTCTGTTTCTGTAAAGATTTATAGCCTTGGAAACCCTGTGGGGCAGTTCTACTCTGTCCCATAGGGTTGCTATGAGTCGGAATGGACTTGGTGGCAGTGGGCTTGGGTTTGGTTTATTGGTTCTTCCCCTCTGGTTTATAGTTTATAATAATATTGAACTTACCTACCTTTGTCTGACTGAAGTAAGAAAATATGCATATAAAATTACATACATAGTTTCCAAATAAACCCTGAAAAACCCATTTTAGCAACACTATTTGCATATCAGTCACTACTGTACTAATGAAAAATTATTTTTTATCCATTTATGAAAGAAGGCAATTTGTTACTAAGAAATACTGTTTATTATTAATTTCTGTTTCTCTATGGTAAAAGTAAGTTACTATACTAATATGTCCAGTTTTGCTCAGATATGAAATTTTCACCTGTGAATCATTTTCTGCTTCCAGTGGCTGCTACCATTGAATCACTGCTGCAGAAAGGGAATTTTTATTGATTCAGCAGTTTAGTGAGGATAATGACATGCATTTCCAGATCCTAAAGGCCATGTTATGCTTTTCCGAGTATTAACCATGCATAACACAAACTTTAGCAAAATTTTTTTTGAAGTTGACTACCACCAGCAGTTACCTGGTCTTCCAGTGGATATGCGTGTTGTGGCATAATGAACATATTCAGCCACCCTTCAAAATCCTTCCAAAACTTGTTTTTGTTTTCCTCTGACTTTCTAGCTACATTTCCCCAGGTAAATGCAAAATTTCTTAAAAAGGAAAGCCTTGTCCTTTTTTAATTTAATAGTGTTTTATTTTGTCAGGGGATTAACTACTGTGTTCTTTACAAATTTAGTTCTTGTTGAAAAGCAAGTGGCCAACGCAGCCAAGGACATCTCTGGTCTCTGGGTTGTGAGGTGTTATTCCCTGGAGATGACCCAGGCAGGGGGTTTCTACAGGAGGGATTCTATCTGTTTCTCCTGCGCCTCAGGGCCCTTGTCAAGTCTGAAAGGCTAGCTGTGGTTGTGGTTAGAGACATGCATTTGGAATATTAGGTAGCTTACATAGAAGAATGGGCTTATCAGTTTTCCTTCCCTCCTCTCTTCCTTCCGTTATTTCTTCCCTCTCTCTTTCTCTCTCCTTCCTTCCTTCTTTCCTTTGTTTGTTCTTTCTCTCTTCATCTTTGCCTGATGTATCTAGTATCCCTCTTTGTTTTTTTTTCTTTCCTCCTTCTAGTCCTTCTCTTCTTTCTTTCCTTTTTTATCTCTTCATTACTTTATTTTCTTCCCTTTCTCCTTTTTCTCTCCCTCCCTTCCTTCTTTTCACATACAGCTATGAAATATCTATCAAGCACAGTGTACTGAGCAAGGCTGTGAACATGGTACAAAGTGGGTAGGATAGGCTGTCTTTATGGAACCCAAATCCTTTCCATCCAGCTATACCATAGTCCATTGCTGTCAAAGCTGAGCAAGAGCCCTGCCACAACTGTTTTGCTCTTCAGAGAAAAATAAACCCATGAGTCCCTAATACTGAAAATACAGGTCTAATATGTATAAAAATATTTAGTGAAGCAATTTTTATAATTTTAAAATCATAACTGCATTCTACATAACCAACACAAGATAATGTTTAAGTAAAATATCATACAGTACATCTAGTAAAAAAAACTAGAAACTAGAGTATGTAATATTAAATAGCCATCAGAATGATAGCTGGGTGAAATGATTAAGTAAAAGAACAAGCAAGACAAAATATTATTCTTATTTAATATTGCAAAAGGAATATCCTTTGGCCCAAAAGGGGAGAATAAATATATTAAAATGTTAAAAGGGGACTTTGAGTATTTGGGTTGTGGAATTCTATGAATTTTGTCTCCTGTTTTTTATAAAATGGCACACCGTTATGTAAGCCAAAATGTCAAAATGCCTTGAACTAGTAAAACAAAATAAGCATTGATAAACCAGTGGAATAGACCCTGAGGCACAATGTAAATGGAAAAGACATTTTCATTCAATTATTCATGCATTCATTCATTTATGAGCAACTACACCAAAAAAAAAAAAAAAAAATTGCCATCAAGTAACTTCTGACTCATAGTGACCCTACAGGACAGAGTAGAATTGCTCCATAAGGTTTCCAAGGAGCAGCTGGTGGATTCTACCAGGGGCTATCTAATTGGCCAGACTCTGGGGATACCTAGTACCAGCTGACATGGTGTCAATTCTGACTCAGGGTGACCCCATGTGAGTCAGAGTATAACTGTGACCCATAGGGTTTTCAATGGCTCAATTTTCTGAAATAGATTGCAAGGCCTTTCTTTCTAGGTGCCTCTGGGTGGACTTGAACTGCCACCTTTGGTTAGCAGCTGAATGTGTTAATTGTTTGTACCACCCAGGAACTCCTCTGAGAATACAAAGGTATGATGCTGCCCCTGAAATCTTCCTTGTGCACCAAGGTGTGCAAAACAGGATGAAGACCCTGTGGCCCCAAATACTAGTGAGGGGGAAAAACAACCATAAACACGGGGAAGGTTCCAGGGCAACATTTACCCCTTTTGTGAGCTCGGCAGATTTATTTGGCCCTCAGGCCTTAGGTTTCACGTCTGAGCACTGGCAATAGTAACCCTTAAACGCACCTGTCACAGAGTCTGGCAAGGACTTAGTGCCAGACACAAGTTAATCCTCCCTTACTCATCAGCACCGTCATGCACACGTGTGTTCAGACAGTACACGTGCCAGGCATGTGCCAAAGGGCTCTGCCTCGATGATTTCATTAGCAATTGCCCGCATCTTATAGACAAGGAAAGTAGACCTCAGGGGTGGTAAATAAGTCTGCTCAAGGTCACACAGCTAGCTGGCACTGGAGCTTTGCTTCCACCCAGATGACTCTCGGGCCTGAGCTCCCAACTGCAGGGCTGGCTCCCTCCTGCCTTCGTAACCCTCCCTTCTCCAGTAACTTTCAGTGTGACACTCATCACTCTAAATTTCATCGACTGAAACTCAATGACCTGCAAAAAACATTATGCTAAGGAGCAACATTTGCACAATTTTCATATCTTAATGCAGCAACTTGAGCTTCCACAGAGATTTAAATCCCTAATGAAATTTCTCTGTCAAAATTCTTGCTGAAGGATTGTTTAATTTGCTGCTTATGATATCTTTGAAATGAGTCTGTGCTCAGGAAATCAGTGCCTTTCCAACACCGTCCCTCTACTTTTCATTCTCTCTTATCCCCACCTCTGCTGCCTCCCCATCCTTTCTGCCACCCGCCCCCCGCCCCTGCCATGCATGCTTCCACTTAGGGAAGCCTCCTTAAGCAGGGAGTTAGAAGTGTCCACTGGTTTGTTCTCCCGAAGGCTCTGCAGCATTGATCAGAAATGTATGCCTTTGTGAATATTTATAAAACTTTATAAAAAAAATAAATAAAACCACAAATTGCATGCATTTGAGGAAATAAGGCAACAGCATCTCTGCAGGAGGCTCCCTGCTGCTGTGACTAGTGTTTGCACCCTGGCCCCTGGCAGCATCTCAGACCTGCTATCCCAAAAAAGCCTTTTATTTATTTTTTTCAAATAAACTTGTAGTTAATTCCACTCAGGCAGACACACAAGAAAGAAACTTAAAATATGCTTAGGTGTCAGTTTTTGAAAAAATATCTAGTGCAGGAACAGTTGGGTTAGTCGCAAGTGGATTCAGTGTGCTGTGAGTCCCATTCAGGCCAAAGGTTGGATGGAAAGCAGGGTCCAGATGGAGCCAGTGAGAGGATGAGGATGGGGCATAGGTCAGGCCCTAGGGGGCGACCTTCTGTGGGGGAGCCAGGAACAGCCAATGCAGCGCAATACCTGAAAGGGCCCGTCTCTACCCCACTTCCTCTCTGCTAGCCCTCAGAACCGCCCTTGGCCCCACCAGTGCCAAATCGGCTAGGAAACCCCATCCTGTTTTCTCTGACTCAACACACCTGCCCAGGACAGCCACCATCCTCACCCATGAACAGAGCTGGATGGATTCTATGAGCCTTGAGCTAGCCACAGATTGGGTGGATGCTTCCCTGAGACTGCCCTCTCACCTAGGCAAGAGTATGAGCACAAGCCAACCTGGGTTCTCACCAAGAGCCTGGAATCGTCACTGGCCAGCGGGAGCCTGAGAAGGGCCCAGAAAATGGATCCAGGGAGAATCAAAATTGGGCTGGGTGGGGAAGATGCATAGGGGTCTTCCTCCTCAAACACAGCTGTTTCCACCAGCCCTCCTGTGACATCAGCGCCTGCTGCCCAGCACCCACAGCTGTGGTGGCAGGTGGTGAGTCTGTAGCCCAAGCTTTGACTCAGATTGAACAACAGACCCTATTGAGTCATCTAGTGTCAGGCAGGTGTGGATGGAGGATGACTTCCAGCACTACCCCAGATGTGCTGAATTCCATCCACAGTTTGATTCCTTTGAATCTTACAACCCAGCCTCTGTCCTCAGGGTTCGCTCAGAGATGCCTGATGCCAGGAGCCTGGCCTGGCTGTGGTTCAGAAGAAGGTTAGTGAAAAGACACGGAATTAAACTTCTCATCACCCAAACTGGGCTTGTGACCCCCAACTTTCCATAATAATCAGGTCCTGAGTCCAAAAAAATAAATCTACCATAGCTTGTGGTTCCAGCCCAAGAGAAGTGGCCGCATGTCCAGCCGTTGACAGGGACAACTCCACAGACCTGAGAGTGCCTCCTCCCTGTGTACCAGATAGCCCACCGAATCCTTGCGTACCAGGTACCCCACTGAATCAGAATCCCCAGAGCCCAAATAGCTCAGCTCATGGCAGAGCAGAGCCCCCTTGCCATGCCTGGCACCTTGAGGGAGAAAGAAATTTGAGAATGGCCTCGAAGAAGCATCATGGGTTCCGGGAGCACAGGCAGGCCTTTGCTAAGCAGACACAGAAGATGTCCTTGAAGAGTATTCCCACAGGGCTTCTGCATGCCTGCATCTTGCCTTTCTCGATTTTGTGTGATAAATAGAACCATGTGTTCAACATGTCAACAATCAGATGGAAGGGTATGCCAAAAGGTACTCTGAATTAGGAATCAAAGGGTCTTGGTTCCAGTCCTGTGAGCACCTATATTTCACAGTGTGGCCTTGGGCAAGTCACAATACAACTGAGCCTGAGTTTTTAATCTGTAGGAGGATCCCCTGGGCATCCTATTTAAAAGAAGAAATAGAGTCAGACTATCCATGCAAACCATTCAGAAGTATGGTCAAATGCATGACTGAGATAATATATCTACTCATTCATTCATTCCCCCAGGTGGTTAAGCACCTATAATATACAACAGGCTGTGGGTCCAAACGATAATAATTAAGCATGTTATCATAAACTCTACAGGGTCACAATGAGTGGGAATTGACTCGATGGCAACAGGTTTATCATAATAACCAAAGCCAAACCCAGTGCCGTCCAGTCGATTCTGACTCATAGCAACCCTATAGGACAGAGTAGAACTGCTCCATAGAGTTTCCAAGGAGTGCCTGGCAGATTCTATCTGCCGACCCTTTGGTTAGTAGCCGTAGCACTTAACCACTACACCACCAGGGTTTCCTATCATAATAAAGCCTTATTTAAATTGAATTATAGATTCCAAAGGATACAGTGCCTCAAGCAACTGAAATAAGTTTTCATTCACTCATTCATTCAAAATTTTATGAATAGTTTGACTTGAGCAAGTTGCTTAACCTAGTGCACTGCAGCCCATCCAGTGCTTCCTTCTGCCCCCAGACTTCCAGGACACAGCGTGGCTCTGTCACCCAAAATTCTCCTTTCCTTTATATTTTCAAACTATAGGGTCACTATGAGTTGGATTCGACTCAATGGCATAGGGTGCAGCAACAAACATCAAGAGTGATGGGAGGGTTCTAAATGATTTGATTATTTCCTTTATAAATTCTGCATGTGGTGATTTGCCTCACATCTCATTATCTGTTATCCAGTATCTTAGTCATCTAGTGCACTATGTGTGGGCCACATGAATGAGCTCTGGGAGCTGTCGTAAGATCTGCCCAAGAACCACCTCTCCCCATCCCATCATCTTCCTTATGGAGAGACCTCCAAGAAGCCAGGTCCAGGGGATGGGTGACAGTTAGCAAGCTGGGGAGCCAGAGCAGAGCCAAGGAGTAAGGATGGTGGTGCTTCCATCCAGTCATATGAGCCCTGCTCTCAATGTACTGCTTGAAAGAGATGCCTACATATTCCACACAAAAGGTATAGAAACACTGGGATGATTTGCCCTAAAGTAATTTTAATGGTTATCTGTGAACGAATGTGATCATGGAAAGCTTTTATATTCTTCTGTGTAAATATTTTTATTTTCTTAGTGTTCTAGAAATGGCGTGCATTTGTGTGCACTATTGTTAAGTTTGGTGTTTTCTACCACTTAAAAAAGTAGACTTGAAGATATTAACATCAAATATATGCAAATTCCATAGCCCTGATACACCTGATAGAATATGATTCCTATTTTTTTTTTTTTTTTTAGAGGCATGGTGAGAAACTGATAATTCTGTTACTCCTTCTTGTTGAAGGTTAGGGAAATGGGGAAAGGAGTTAATAGTTTACATATGAATTCATTCTGATAAGCACAATTTTATTTTTGTGGCTACTGGACAGAAGAATAATGTAAAAGACTTGAGTATTCTAACCAGATTCCAGTTTGGAAGGACCCCCCGCCCCCACTTCAATATAGATTAACAGACCAGGAGGCAGTAGTGGCTGGTTTATGCTTTGCGCCCTCGTGAATCTACTTCTCTTCGTCTAGTTTGTTAATTGAATTTCCCTTCCCACGACCGTGTTGCATATCTCTATGGGGGGTCATTTCTCCACCTGATATATTAGAAGGCTTTTCCCATATCATTATGTAATCTTATCTTCTTTTAAATTAAGCTTTAAAGAATATAACATTATGATGACATAACATAAATTATTTAATTAATTTTCTATAGTGGGGCACTTAGTGTGTTTCCAATTTTTCATAAGTCAGTGATTGGCATTTGTCTTAGGGTTCTCTAGAGAAAGAAAACCAGTGATATTTTTGTAGGTAGGTAGGTGGTAGATAGACAGGTAGGTAGGTAGGTAGAGAGATAGGTAGGTAGGTAGAGAGAGAGAGATGATAGATGATAGATAGACAGATAGATAGATGAACAGATAGATCAACAAATCGATAGATCAGTAGGTAAATATGGATTTACTTCAAGTGATTGGCTCATGAGATTGTGGGGTCTGGTAAATCCAAAATCCATATGTCAGTCAGCAGGCTTTATAGACTCTTGCAGACTTTTGTCCCAAGAGCCATAGGTAAATAAATGAATAAAAAGATTTTTAAAAGTTCAGACTGGAGAGAGCAAGTATGCCAAAATACCTACTTATAATGTGAAGATAGAACACACCCTAAAGAAACACCTCTTTCAACTGATTAATAGATTTTATTACATTAGATAGCTTTATGGAAAGTGATTACATCACATTATGGAAAAGCAACTACACTACTGTTGGCCAACCACTGGGAACTATAGTCTAGCCAAGGTGACACATAAAATCAACCATCACAGCATTATATATAAGTTTCTATACCTTTAGATACCTTTAGATTATTTCTTTAGGATGCATTTTTAGACTGTTGATAGATTTTGGTAACTTTTTCCTTCAGGAGGGTTATATCAATTTTCAATTTCATTGTCATAGTATGAGAAAGTTGCTTTCACTTTTTCATTTATCAGTACTAGGAAATATTTTTTTTAATTGTTAACTTTATGGGGAAATTAAATCAATGTTTTAATTTATTTGATTGCCAACAATATTAAATAATTATTTCATTTGTTTATTGGCCATTTTCATTTCTACTTTTGTGAATTTTTAATTTTGCTTACTTTCAAATGTTTTAATTGTTGTCTTATTTACAAGAGCTTGTTGTTTTGAGTATAACAAACTATTCTCTATCATATATGTTGAAATTTTTCCAGGTTGGTCTTTGATTTATTATTTATGGAGTTTTTTGAAACATACAGAATATTTTTTTTATTGTCAAATCTATCATTTTTTAAAATAAGTCATAAGCATTAATACTTGGTCTTTTTTCCCCATGAAATCAAATGCATATTTAACTAATTTTCCTATTAAATTCATTATATGTATAATCATTATTATTTATCATACACATGCACACTTATACATTTTTTTTTTTTTGCATACTTATACATAGTATTAATCTCTATGAAATTTATGTGCGTAGTTTGAAAAGAACTAACAAGTCTGTTTTGGAAGAAGCGCAGCCAGAATGCTCCTTAGAAGCAAGGATGGTGAGACTACATCTCGCAGGCTTTGGACATATTATCAGGAGGGATCAGTTCCTCCTGACATCATGCTTGGTAAAAGAGAAGATCAGCGAAAAAGAGGAAGACCCTCAATGAGATAGATTGACACCATCGTTGCAACAATGGGCTCAAGCGTAGCAACAATTGTGAGAATGGCACAGGACCAGGCAGTGGTTTGTTCTGTTGTGCATATATGGTCACTAGGAGTCGGAACCGACTTGACAGCACCTAACAACAACAATAGTTTGAATTTAACATCATATTTTTAAAAAAGAATTAAATAATTCTTCTAATACCATTTATTGAATAGTGTGACATTTCCTTATTGATTTAGAAAAATATCTCAATCATATTCTCCATACTTAGGCATATGTAGTGCTGTTTGTGGGCTTTCTATCCTGTAGGTAGAGCCCTGGTGTCACAATAGTTAAGAGCTCAGCTGTTAACCAAAAAGTCAGCAGTTCAAATTCTCCAGCCACTCCTTGGAAACCCTATGTGGCAGCTCTACTATGAGATGGAATTTGCTTGATGGCAATGGGTCTGGTTTTATCCTGTAGACAGAGACAACAGCATAACGGTATTTAATTTAAAGACATTTGTAATGTATTTTACTTTTGATAGTGTTATTTCATCATATTTTTCTTTTTCTTTTAAAGATATTGGTTTAATTGATTAAATAGGTTTCAATGAAGTCTTAGTTATCTAGTGCTGCTATAACAGAAATATCCCAAGTGGATAGCTTTAACAAACAGAAATGTATTCTCTCACAGTGTAGTTGGCTAGAAGTCTAAACTCAGGGTATGTACTCCAGAGGAAGGGTTTCTCCGTGTTGGCTCCGGGGGAAGGCCCTAGTCTCTCTTTACCTTCTGTTTCCTCATTTCTTGGAGATCTGCTGTGACATGGTATTTTATCTTCCACCATCTCTTCTCTTTTGCTGTTTACTTAATCTGATTTTGTATCTCAAAAAACTGATTTAAGACATGTTCTACATTGACGGCACTGGTTTTTTTTTTTTTTTTTTGGCTACATTATTTACTGACTTATTAACATAACAAAGAAAACCCATTCTCAAATGGTATGTAACCACAGGTTAGGATTTGCAACACATATTTTTGGGAATACTTTGAGAGTGAAAAAACAAACACTAAAAAAGAAAAAAGAAACCTCTGGTGGCATAGTGGTTAAGAGCTACATGCTACAGCTGCTAACCAAGAGGTTCGCAGTTCGAATCCACCAGCTGCTCCCTGGAAATTCTATGGGGCAGTTCTACACTGTCCTATAGGGTCGCTTGAGTCAGAATCGACTAGACAGCAAAGGGTTTGGTTTGGCTTTTTTTGGTTTTGAGAGCGAAAGTCAGAGCTATGAATAATTACAAATGGGACAAAAAAATGAGACGCAAGACTATATGAGCATCCTGAGTACGAAACTAAAATGACAAAATACATGTTTACGCTGAATATATATGATTTAAAAAGCACTCATGGCCTAGTGGTTAGGAGCTATGCCTGCTAACCAAAAGATTGGCAATTCCAATCTACCAGCTGATCCTTGGAAACCCTGTGGGGCAGTTCTGCTCTGTCCTATAGGGTCGCTATGAGTTGGAATTGTCTTCATGACAATGGGTTTGGTTTCAGTTTTTTGTATATGTACTTTAAAAATAACTTAAAGGTACTGCATTGCAAAATGTGGGAGGATTACAAATATTTTTTCTAGTCAATAGTTTTCTGTATTCTTCCAATTTTCTATAAATATATATTTATTAATTTAATAATCATTAAAATAGTGACAAGAATAACAACAAGCACTTCATGCTTACCATGTGCCAGGCACTGTGCTAAGTCCTTTACAGATAATCCTCACCAAGTCCTGTGAGGTAAATATCATTAAAACCTCCATTTTAGTGATGAAGAAACTGAGACAAAGAGAAGTAAAATGATTTGCCCAAGGTTACACTTTTAGTAAGTAGTAAGGCTGGGATTTGAATCCCGTAGGTTAGGCAGTTTAAAAATATAAAAAATTAAGAGACTGTTTCAAAAGTTGGCAGTACCTCTTTTCCATAGAGACATAATTATGGAGTCTTCATTCTGATCTGCTCCCTTTGAACTTTCTTATTTTTCTCTGTGACTTTTCATACTCTTTTGCGGTATTGAGAATGTAGGTGTCTTCTGACAGGTAGTATACAAGTGCCTGTAGGAACTTCTGGGTACAGATGGGGGAGAGAAAAAAACAGTTTGGTGTTATTGCAAACCAGCCAGTTGCAAACTTCAAAGCTGGGTGGGTGGGATAAGTTCCAACATGGTTCCATGAGCACACCCTGGAGGGAGATTCTATGCTCATTTTGTAATCAGGAGGTTGCTGCTGCGAGGCCTCCACTCTTGACCACAAAACGGCTCCTGGGGGTGTGAACCCTACCAGTGATTTTACCATCTGCCTAACAGAGCATCTCTACCTGGAGTTGGTGTAACATAGGAGTAAAGTAGGCATGGACTACCAGTTCAAAAAGGAGGCCAGCAAAGAGGGTGCAAAGGTTCCACTCCATCTGTCTGCTCTCACTCCCACCTTCTCCAATTTGAGGGAAATTAGTAGGTTTCTTAGGGGCGAACAGGCTCAGCTTTCGCAAGACGGAAAAAAAAAACTGAAAAGAAGTTCAAGCCTCGAGTTGCAATATTTAAGGATGCTATATTGAACAATGCAGAAACATCAAAAGAAGATGTGAGGGGAAATTGTAGGGCTCACCTGGCACTCCCTGCAAATCTCCAGTGGAAGATCTGTGTTCTCGCAGGGGCTGGTCATGCAGGCAGGAGAAGGTGCTGTCATTCTGAAGAGTTTGCGTTTGCCCCAGCCTGAGGAGGTGGCTTTTCTTGGCACTGTGCATTATCTCTAATGTCTGGACCTTTGGAGCAACTGGCCATACTGGCTGGGGAAAGTGGAGCTGTTCATGCATTTCATGAAGATGAATTGTATAAATGGGCCCCAAACCCAGAGGGCGTCATAAAAGTTGGTCTCGAGCATATACACCAAAAAAGTTTATAACTTATGTGAGGGAAACTCAGAACCAGAGAGTAAAGAGGAGTTAAGGAAGATGAGGGAGGACACTTAGAAGTTTGTCAAGAGTGGAGCTGATGAATTGGAATTGGAGTGGAGCCTTTTGAAGTGCCTTTCCCAATACCCTGTGATCACATCCTCCTGTGGGAAATGGGGAACATGCACTTTTGATGTTACAGAGCCTGCCTCCCGCAGCTCGCTGTTTCACTTGGACCTGAGTGCAATCCCTCTTGGCTGTATGTACATGACTAATAAACTGTTCTGCATAGAAAAATAAAAAAGAAGGTGGAAGGAATAGCACAGAGTCACTGTACCAAAAAGAATTGGTAGACTTTCAATCATTTCAGGAGGTAGAATATGATCAAGAGCCAGTGGTGTTGAACGAAAAAGTCCAAACTATACCGAAGGCTTTGGTGAAAAACAAGGTTCCCAGGATTGACGGAATACCAATTAAGATGTTTCAACAAATGGCTGCAATGCTGGAAGCATTCAGCCGTCTATGCCAAGAGATTTGGAAGACAGCTTTCTGGTCAACCAACTGGAAGAGCGCCATATTTGTGCTCATTTGAAGAAAGTCGATTCGACAGAATGTGGAAATTATCAAATGATGTAATTAATATCACACACAAGTAAAATTTTGCTGAAGATAATTCAAAAACGGTTACGACAGTATATTGACAGGGAGTGCCAGAAATTCAACCTGGATTCGGAAGAGAGTGTAGAACAAGGGATATCACTGCTGTTGTCAGATGGATCTAGACTGAAAGCAGAGAATACCAGAAGAATGTTTACCTGTGCTTTATTGACTATGCAAAGGCATTTGACTGTATGGATTATAACAAATTATGAATAACATTTCGAGGAATGGGAATTTCAGAACACTTATTGTGCTCATGCAGAACCTGTACATACATCAATAGGCAGTCCTTTGAACAAAACGAAGGGATATTGTGTGGTTTAAAATCAGAAAATTTGTGTGTCAGTGTTATATTATTTCACCATGCTTATTCAATCTGTTTGCTGAGCAGATAATTTGAGAAGCTGGACTATATGAAGAAGGGGGCATCAGGATTGGAGGAAGACTCATTAACAACCTGGGAAATGCAGGTGACACAACCTTGCTTGCTGAAAGTGAAGAGAATGTGAGGTACTTTCTTACGAAGATGAAAGACTACAGCCTTCATTATGGACTACACCTCAAGGTAAAGAAAACAAAAATCCTCACAAGTGGACCAATAAGCAACACTATAAATGGAGAAAAGACTGGTGTCAAAAATTTCATTTTTCTTGGATCCACAGTCAATGCTCATGGACACAGCAGTCAAGAAATCAACAGATGTATTGGACTGGGCCTCTTTAAAGTGGTAAAAAGCAAAGATGTAGCTTTAAGGACTAAGGTGTGCCTGACCCAGGCCATGGTATTTTCAATAGCCTCATCTGCATGTGAAAGCTGGACAGTGAATAAGGAAGGCCAAAGAAGAACTGACACCTTTGAATTAAAGTGTTGTCAAAGAATACTGAATATACCATAGACTGCCAGAAAGAACCAATCTATCCTGGAAGAAGTACAACCAGAATGTTCCTTAGAATCAAGGATGGTGAGATTTTATCTCATGTACTTTTTACTTTAGACATATTATCAGGAGGGACCAGTCCCTGAGAAGGACATCATGCTTGGTAAAGTTGAGGGTCAGAAAAAAAAGAAGAAGACACTCAACTAAGTGGGTTAACACAGTGGAAGCAACAATTGGCTCAAACATAGCAATGATTGTGAGGATAGACCAGGATCTGTAGGGCTTTGTTCTGTTGTACACAGGATCGCTATGAGTGGGAACCAACTTGACAGCACCTAACAACAGTGGTGTTCTTACTTCTCAGATAAGTTGTTTGAAGTCTGAGTAGGTTCAGTCCTTAATAGAGTCTATTTCTATATGTGTTATGTTTGACTTGCTACATATGCATAAGAATGGCACCCTTTCTCTTGATGTATACATTGATGCAAAAACAAAGATAAACAAATTCGTTGTCTATGAGTTGATTCTGACTCATAACAATCCTATAGGACAGAATATAAGTTCCCCATAAAGTTTTCAAGGGCTGCAACAATCTGCTCAAGCCTAGCAATGATTGCGAGAATGGTGCAGGGCTGGGTAGTGTTTTCTTCTCTTGTGCATAGGAGGCTCTGAGTCAGAACCAAATTGATGGCACCCACAGAAGCGGGCTTCTACATCTTTCTCCGGGTGGCTAGTGGGTTCAAACCACTGACCTTTCGGTTAGCAGCCCAGCACTTAACAACCTCACCACCATGGGTCCTCACACTGATGCAGCTTTCCCCGATATCCATAACCACAAGACCTAATTGACCTTCACCCAAGGGAGTGTGGGTATGCAAGACTACACAGTTCCTTCCACTGGTGGCCTTTTTCTTCTTCCCCCCAAGTCCACTTTGGTTTAACAATAATCCCAAATAGTAAAATTACGTGCATCACTAGATAGTTATAACCTTTTTGTGTCAAATATAGGAAAAACCATAATGATATTAACTAGACTTTCCTCAATGCATTTATTTACATACTGTGCCTAAGAGCTAGTGTGTTTTGGTAATAAGCAGAACTACCTGCTTGCTTTAATAGTGTTTTATGGTATGCTGGGAAATGGCCAACACAGTGCTGTACCAAGCACCTCACCCACATCCTCCACTGCTTGAGAGAGCTATTTTAAGAGAGGATAATAAAGCAATTTCACTGTCGTGTAACTGACATAAAATAGGATGATTTGAGTTACTACTACTTTTATTCCTGATTTGGTACAACCATCACCTTTTCAATTTTGATATAGTTTTAAAAAATTGGACACACAAATTGTAAATAGCCTGCCAATATGGATTATGAAAATGATACAGAGAAGTATATAAATAGACTACATTGTTGGCAGTAATTGGAGATTGAGGATTATGAGTTTTCTCTTAATCCTAGGGCCATATTTCAAATTCCAAGAGAGGTTTTCATGGAACGAAGACTTAGTGTGTGCAAAACATTGTGCTGGGCTTCTATTTATACTCCGTTAATCATTTAAAAAAAAAAAAAACCCAAACCCATTGCTGTCAAATTGATTCCAACTCACAGTGACCCTATAGGACAGGGTAGAACTGCCCGATATGGTTTCCAAGGAATGCCTGGTGGATTTGAATTGCCCACCTTTTGGTTAACAATTGAGCTCTTAACCACCGGGCCACCAGAGCTCCATCATTCATTACCTTCCCTTTATTATACTCCTTCTATAGTTGAGGAAACTAAGATTCAGAGAAGTTAACCCACCAAAATCGTTCGGCTTGTAAGAATTTATATTCAGATCTGTCAATTTTTTAGACTTTAGTTTTCCACGTTCTTTCTAGGTTGGGTCTGGGTTCTCATAACGGTTAATAAAATGTTTTTTTGTTGTTGTCATATTTGTATGTTTTGTATTAAACCAAGGAACTCACATTTTAATGACAAAATAACATAGAGAATTTTCTGTTTTGGAATAATTGTTGCAAGAAGAATCTTTTTTATTCCTTTGTTTTATTTTCCACGAGGAGTCAAGAGCAAGGCATTCTCCATCATTTGTTGAAATGAATATTTTGATTAAGTATATTGCTACTGGTAGGATTAAAAATTCAACTTAAAATAGGTGAAAAGATGGGTGCGTAATTAGTGTAGTTTGGAGTAGGATGACTGCACCAAGAAATACATTCCAAGGTAAAATAACCTAGTTCCTGATACACCAAACGAAACCAAACCCATTGCCGTCGAGTGTCTTCCGACTCATAGTGACCCTATAGGACGTAGTAGAACTGCCCCGTACGATTTCCAAGGAGCGCCTAGTGGATCCCAGTTGCCGACCTCGTAGTTAGCAGCCGTAGCTCTTAACCACTATGCCACCAAGGTTTCCATCCTGATACACAGTGGGTAAAAGTTATAAACTTTATAAAATTGTGAGCATTTAAAACAAATTTAGATGATTCATTTTATATAAGGATTAGTTTTTCAGAATTGGCTTTGGACCTTCTGAATTCTTAACTCTCTTAACATTTTAGTCCTTCCCTTTTACAAGGGGTTAACTGTTCACTTACATTGGTTGACATCTTTGCTGTCTCCGTTTTCTTTGGAATCTTGTAAACTTCAGTTTCTTTAGGGAAGTTCTGTGAAAGAATTAATGTGGAATTTGTTTAGCAGATAAACACTTGCTTCCCACTGTGCTTTAAATTATGAAGAGATTATCACATTTCCAGTATTTCTTGATATCTTGTCCTCAAAACAAACCCTTGGATTATACCTGCAGGGAATTTTCAAACATTGGGCATAACACATCTCAGTGGCCAGGAACACATTTTAGACCCAATGGGAGTTTTTTTGGTTAATCTGTAAATGTTGTCCCCCAATTAAGAGTGAGCCATCAGGAAATTAAAACTCAAACATTTCTATAGTGAAAATGGATTCAGACACAAATAATATTTATTACGGTTGTATTCTAGTTCATGCAAGAAACTTTCCCAAGCACATTCATATCTGTTCTTCAAGTTTTGTCATTTAACTCTTAAATTTACAAGATGAAATAGGTATTAATAGCCCCATTTATTTTTGAACTGTGGAAATGGGACTAAGAAGATATGACCTAGAGTAAGGTTGATTGTAGGATATAATAAGACCTAAACTGAGAGATACAGCGTATTCTAATATAGGATAAAGGGCGGTGCTCATTCAATAGTAGAACTCTTGCCTTTCATGAGAGAGACCTAGATTTGGTTCCTGGCTGACGAACCTCATGGACAGCCACCAGTTGTCTGACAGTGGAGGCTTGTCTGTTGCTGTGATGCCAAGCAGGTTTTAGCAGAGCTTCCAGACTGAGAAAGACTAGGAAGAAAGGTCTGGTGATCTATTTTCAAATATCAGCCAATGAAAACCCTATGGATCACAGCTGTCCTATCCATAACTACCCACATCCAACCAGGGAGATGGTACAGGACCAGGCAGCATTTTGTTCTTCTGTGCATGGGGTTATCATTAACTGTGCATGGGGTTATCATCAACAACAATGCCAGCTAACAACAATAATAATACAGGAGAGCAAATTTTGTAAAATGGCATTGCTCCTTGAATATAGTTAATTACAGATTCAATTAAAATCCTCTGAAATTAAATTTTTGTTTTGTTTGGTTTTTTTTACCATATATTTCATTTTAAAATATTATTTTAAAGTTTAATTTTTTAATAATTTTTATTGTGCTTTAAGTGAAAGTATACAAATCAAGTCAGTCTCTCACACAAAAACCCATATACACCTTGCTACATACTCCCAATTACTCTCTCCCTAATGAGACAGCCCGCTCTCTCCCTCCACTCTCTCTTTTGTGTTCATTTCGCCAGCTTCTAACCCCCTCCACTCTCTCATCTCCCCTCTAGGCAGGAGATGCCAACATAGTCTCAAGGGTCCACCTAATCCAAGAAGCTCACTCCTCGCCAACATCCCTCTCCAACCCATTGTCCAGTCCAATCCATGTCTGAAGAGTTGGCTTCAGGAATGGTTCCTGTCCTGGGCCAACAGAAAGTCTGGGGGCCATTACCACTGGGGTCCTTCTAGTCTCAGTCATACCATTAAGTCTGGTCTTATGAGAATATGGGGTCTGCATCCTACTGCTCTCCTGCTCCCTCAGGGGTTCTCTGTTGTGTTGCCTATCAGGGCAGTCATGGGTTGTAGCCGGGCAGCATCTAGTTCTTCTGGTCTCAGGATGATGTAGTTGCTGGTTCATATGGCCTTTTCTGTCTCTTGGGCTCATAATCCTTGGTGTTCTTCACTCTCCTTTGATCCAGGTGGGTTGCAACCAATTGATGCATCTTAGATGGCTGCTTGTTAGCGTTTAAGACCCCAGACGCCACTCTTCAAAGTGGAAATGCAGAATGTTTTGTTAATAGATTTTATTACGCCAATTGACTTAGATGTCCCCTGAAACCATGGTCCCCAGACCCTTGCCCCTGCTACGCTGGCCTTCGAAGCATTCAGTTTATTCAGGAAACTTCTTTGCTTTTGGTTTAGTCCAATTGTGCTGACCTCCCCTGTATTGTGTGCTGTCTTTCCCTTCACCCAAAGTAGTTCTTATCTACTATCTACTTAGTGAAAGCCCCTCTCCCACCCCCCCTCCCTCCCCCTTCTTGTAACCACAAAAGAATGTTTTCTTCTCAGTTTAAATTATTTTTCAAGTTCCTATAATAGTGGTATTATACAATATTTGTCCTTTTTCAACTGACTAATTTCACTCAGCATAATGCCTTCCAGGTTCCTCCATGTTATGAAATGTTTCACGGATTCATCACTGTTCTTTATCAATGCATAGTGTTCCATTGTGTGAATATACTGTAATTTATTTATCCATTCATCCATTGATGGGCACCTTGGTTGCTTCCATCTTTTTGCTATTGTAAACAGTGCTGCAGTAAACATAGGTGTGCATATATCTGTTCGTGTAAAGGCTCTTATTTCTACAGGATATATTCCAAGGAGTGGGATTGCTGGATCGTATGGTAGTCCTATTTCTAGCTTTTTAAAAAGGAAGCGCCAAATCAATTTCCAAAATGGTTGTACCATTTTACATTCCCACCAGCAGCGTATAAGTTGTTCCAATCTCTCCACAGCCTCTCCAACATTTATTTTATGTTTTTTGGATTAATGCCAGCCTTGTTGGAGTGAGATGAAATCTCCTTGTAGTTTTGATCTGCATTTCTCTAATGGCTAATGACCGTGAACATTTCCTCATATATCTGTTAGCTACCTGAATGTCTTCTTTAGTGAAGTGTCTATTCATATCTTTTGCCCATTTTTTAATTGGGTTATTTGTCTTTTTGCAGTTGAGTTTTTGCAGTATCATGTAGATTTTAGAGATCAGGTGCTGATCAGAAATGTCATAGCTAAGAACTTTTCCCAGTCCGTAGGTAGTCTTTTTATTCTTTTAGTGAAGTCTTTAGATGAGCATAGGTGTTTGATTTTTAGGAGCTCCCAGTTATCTAGATTTTCTTCTACATTCTTTATAATGTTTTATATACCATTTATGCTGTGTATTAGGGCTCCTAAGGTTGTCCCTATTTTTTCTTCCATGATCTTTACCGTTTTAGACTTTATATTTAGGTCTTTGTTCCATTTTGAGTTAGTTTTTGTGCATGGAGTGAGGTACAGTCTTGTTTCATTTTTTTGCAAATGGATATCCAGTTATGCCAGCACCATTTGTTAAAAAGACTGTCTTTTCCCCATTTAACTGTTTTGGGGCCTTTATCGAATATCAACTGCTCATATGTGGATGGATTTATGTCTGGATTCTCAATTCTGTTCCATTGGTCCATGTATCTGTTGTTGTACCAGTACCAGGCTGTTTTGACTACTGTGGCGGTATAATAGGTTCTAAAATCAGGTAAAGTAAGGCCTCCCACTTTGTTCTTCTTTTTCAGTAAAGCCTTATTTATCTGGGGCCTCTTTCCCTTCCATATGAAGTTGGTGATTTGTTTCTCCATCTCCTCAAAGAATGTCATAGGGATTTGTATCAGAATTGCATTAAATGTATAGATTGCTTTTGGTAGAATAGACGTTTTTATAATGTTAAGTCTTCCTATCCACGAGCAAGGTATGTTCTTCCATTTATGTAAGTGTCTTTTGGTTTCTTGCAGAAGTGTACTGTAGTTTTCTTTGTATAAGTGTTTTACATCTCTGGTAAGATTTATTCCTAAGTATTTTATCTTCTTGGGGGCTACTGTAAATGGCATTGATTTGATGATTTACTCTTTGATGTTCTTTTTGTTGGTGTAGAGGAATCCAAGTGATTTTTGTATGTTTATCTTGTATCCCGATACTCTGCTGAACTCTTCTATTAGTTTCAGTAGTTTTCTGGAGGATTCCTTAGGGTTTTCTGTGTATAAGATCATGTTATCTGCAAATAGAGATACTTTTCTTCTTCCTTGCCAATCTGGGTGCCCTTTATTTCTTTATCTAGCCTAATTGCTCTGGCTAGGACTTTCAGCACAATGTTGAATAAGAGTGGTGATAAAGGGCATCCTTGTCTGGTTCCCGATCTCAATGGGAATGTTTTCAGGCTCTCTCCATTTAGGGTGATGTTGGCTTTGTATAAATGCCCTTTATTATGTTGAGGAATTTTCCTTCTCTTCCTGTTTTGCTGAGAGTTTTTATCGTGAATGAGTGTTGAACTTTGTCAAATGCCTTTTTATGCATTAATTGATAAAATCATGTGATTCCTGTCTTTTGTTTTATTTATGTGCTGGATTACATTAATTGCTTTTCTAATGTTGAACAATCCCCGCATACCTGGTATGAATCCCACTTGGTCGTGGTGGATTATTTTTTTGATATGTTGTTGAATTCTATTGGCTAGAATTTTGTTGAGGATTTTTGCATCTAATTCATGAGGAGTGTTTTTGTTGTTGTTAGGTGCCGTCAGGTTGGTTCCAAGTCATAGCGACCCTATGCACAACAGAACTAAACACTGCCTGGTCCTGCACCATCATTACAATCATTGTTATGCTTGAGCTTACTGTTGCAGCCACTGTGTCAATCCACCTCATTGAGGGTCTTCCTCTTTTCTGCTGACCGTGTACTCTGCCAAGCATGATGGCCTTCTCCAGGGACTGAGCCCTCTTGACAACATGTTCAAAGTATTTAAGACACAGTCTCGTGATCCTTGCCTCTAAGGAGCATTCTGGCTGCACTCTTCCAAGACAGATTTGTTCGTTCTTTTGACAGTCCATGGTATATTCAATATCCTTCACCAATACAAAAATTCAAAGGCATCAACTCTTCTTTGGTCTTCCTTATTCATTGTCCAGCTTTCACATGCATATGATGTGATTGAAAATACCGTGGCTTGGGTCAGGCACACCTTAGTCTTCAGGGTGACGTCTTTGCTCTTCAACACTGTGAAGGGTTATTTTGAAGCAGATTTACACAATACAATGCATCTTTGATTTCTTGAGTGCTGCTTCCATGGCTATTGATTGTGGATCCAAGTAAAATGAAATCCTTGACAACTTCAGTCTTTTGTCCGTTTATCATTATTTTGCTCATTGGTCCAGATGTGAGGATTTTTGTTTTCTTTATGTTGCGGTGTAATCTATACTGAAGGCTGTGGTCTTTGATCCTCATTAGTAAGTGCTTCAAGTCCTCTTCACTTTCAGCAAGCAAGGTTATGTCATCTGCATAAAACAGGTTGTTAATAAGTCTTCCTCCAATCCTGTTGCCCGGTTCTTCTTCATATAGCCCAGCTTCTCGTACTATTTGCTCAGCATACAGATTAAATAGGTATGGTGAAAGAATACAACCCTGACGCACACCTCTCCTGACTTTAAACCAATCAGTATCCCCTTGTCCTGTCTGAACAACTGCCTCTTGATCTATGTAAAGTTTCCTCACGAGCATAGTTAAGCATTCTGGAGTCCCCATTCTTCATAGTGTTATCCATAGTTTGTTATGATCCACACAGTCGAATGCCTTTGCATAGTCAATAAAACACAGGTAAACATCCTTTTGGTATTCTCTGCTTTCAGCCAGGATCCATCTGACATCAGCAGTTATATCCCTAGTTCCAGGTCCTCTTCTGAAACCAGCCTGAATTTCTGGTAGTTCCCTGTTGATATACTGCTGCAGCCGTTTTTGAATGATCTTCAGGAAAATTTCACTTGCGTGTGATATTAATGATATTGTTCTATAATTTCCACATTCAGTTGGGTCATCTGTCTTGGGAATAGGCATAAATATGGATCTCTTCCACTCAGTTGGCCAGGAAGCTGTCTTCCATATTTCTTAGCATAGACATGTGAGCCCATCCAGTGATGCATCTGTTCATTGAAACATCTCAATTGATATTCCATCAGTTCCTGGAGCCTTGTTTTTCACCAGTGCCTTCAGAGCAGCTTGGCCTTCTTCCTTCAGTACGATCGGTTCCTGATCATATGCCACTTCTTGAAATGGTTGAATATCGACTAATTCTTTTTAGTATAACGACTCTGTGTATTCCTTCCATCTTCTTTTGATGCTTCCTACGTCGTTTAATATTTTCCACCATAGAATCCTTCACCATTGCAACTCAAGGCTTGAATTTTTTCTTCAGTTTTTTCAGCTTGAGAAACGCCAAGCGTGTTCTCTTTTGGTTTTCCGTCTCCAACTCTTTGCACATGTCCTTATAATACTTTACTTTGTCTTCTTGAGAGGCCCTTTGAAATCTTCTGTTCAGTTCTTTTACTTCATCAATTAGCTGCTTGACGCTCGGGAGCAAGTTTCAGAGTCTCCTCTGACATCCACCTTGGTCTTTTCTTTCTTTTCTGTCTTTTCAGTGACCTCTCGCTTTCTTCATGGATGATGTCCTTGATGTCATTCCACAACTCGTCTCGTCTTCGGTCACTAGTGTTCAATGCGTCAAATCTATTCTTGAGATGGTCTCTAAATTCAGGTGGGATATACTCAAGGTCATATTTTGGCTCTTGTGGACTTGCTCTGATTTTCTTCAGTTTCAGCTTGAACTTGCACATGAGCAATTGATGGTCTGTTCCCCAGTCAGCCCCTGGCCTTGTTCTGACTGATGATTTTGAGCTTTTCCATCGTCTCTTTCCACAGATGTAGTCAATTTTATTTCCGTGTGTTTCATCTGGCGAGGTCGATGTGTATAGTAGCCGTTTATATTGGTGAAAGAAGATATTTGCAATGAAGAAGTCGTTGGTCTTGCAAAATTTTATCATTCGATCTCTGGCATTGTTTCTGTCACCTAGGCCATGTTTTCCAACTACTGATCCTTCTTTGTTTCCAACTTTTGCATTCCAATCAACAGTAATTATCAATGTATCTTGATGGCATGTTCATTCAATTTCAGACTGTAGCAGCTGATAAAAGTCTTCTATTTCTTCCTCTCTGGCCCTAGTGGTTGGTGCATAAATTTGAATAATAGTTGTATTAACTGGTCTTCATTTGCTGATGTGGCCCAACTCAAAATGAGAAGAAACAACTGCAAACATCCATTAATAATCGGAACCTGGAATGTACGAAGTATGAATCTAGCAAAATTGTAAATTGTCAAAAAATGAAATGCAGTGCATAAACATCGATATCCTAGGTTTTAGTGAGCTGAAATGGACTGGTATTGACCATTTTGAATAGGACAATCATATAGTCTACTATGCTGGGAATGACAAGTCGAAGAGGAATAGTGTTACATTCATCATCAAAAAGATCGTTTCAAGATATATCCTGAAGTACAACGCTTTCAGTTATAGGATAATATCCGTACGCCTACAAGGAAGACCAGTTCATGAGGGATATAGGTCTATAATTTTCTTTTCTTGAGGTGTTTTTACCAGGTTTTGCTATCAGGGATTTGGTGGCTTCAGAGAATAAGTTTGGGAGTATTCCATCCTTTTCTATGCTCTGAAATACCTTTAGTAGTAGTGGTGTTAACTCTTCTCTGAAAGTTTGGTAGAACTCTGTAGTGAAGCCGTCCGGGCCAGGGCTTTTTTTTGTTGGGAGTTTTTTGATTACCTTTTCAATCTCTTCTTTTGGTATAGGTCTATTTAGTTGTTCTACCTCTGTTTGTGTTAGTTTAGGTAGGTAGTGTGTTTCTAGGAATTCATCCATTTCTTCTAGGTTTTCAAATTTGTTAGAGTACAGTTTTTCATAGTAATCTGTTATGATTCTTTTAATCTCAGGTGGGTCTGTTGTAATATTGCCCATCTCATTTCTTATTTGGGTTATTTGCTTCCTCTCCTGTTTTTCTTTTGTCAGTTTGGGCAGTGGTTGATCAAATTTGTTGATTTTTTCAAAAAACCAGCTTTTGGTTTTGTTAATTCTTTCAATTGTTTTTCTGTTTTCTATTTCATTTAGTTCAGCTCTAATTTTTACTATTTGTTTTCTTCTGGTGCCTGTGGGTTTCTTTTGTTGCTCTCTATTTGTTCAAGTTGTGGGGATAATTCTTTGAATTTGGC
This sequence comes from Loxodonta africana, assembly GCF_030014295.1. Taxonomy (NCBI): domain Eukaryota; kingdom Metazoa; phylum Chordata; class Mammalia; order Proboscidea; family Elephantidae; genus Loxodonta; species Loxodonta africana. The sequence goes on along the minus strand of NC_087349.1, from coordinate 127,508,569 downwards.
CCATTCTTCTTTTTGGATGTGTGCATTTATCGATATAAATTGGCCTCTGAGCACTGTTTTTGCTGTGTCCCAAAGGTTCTGATGGGAAGTGTCTTCATTTTCATTGGATTCTCTGAATTTCTTTATTCCATCCTTAATGTCTTCTATAATCCAGTCTTTTTTGAGCAGGGTATTGTTCAGTTTCCAAGTGTTTGATTTCTTTTCCCTGCTTTTCCTGTTATTGATTTCCACTTTTATGGTCTTATGGTCAGAGAAGATGCTTTGTAATATTTCAATGTTTTGGATTCTGCTAAGGCTTGCTTTATGACCTAAAATGTGGTCTATTCTAGAGAATGTTCCATGTGCACTAGAAAAGAAAGTGTATTTGGTTGCTGTTGGGTGGAGTGTTCTGTATACGTCTTCGAGGTCAACTGGGTTGATTGTGGCATTTAGATCTTCCATGTCGTTATTGAGCTTCTTTCTGGATGTCCTGTCCTTCACAGAAAGAGGTGTGTTGAAGTCTCTTACTATCATTGTGGAGCTGTCTATGTCACTTTCCAATGGTGATAGAGTTTGTTTTATGTATCTTGCAGCCCTGTCATTGGGTGCATAAATATTTAATATGGTTATACCTTCTTGGTGTATTGTCCCTTTAATCATTATATAGTGTCCTTCCTTATCTTTTCTGATGGATTTAACTTTAAAGTCTATTTTATCAGAAATTAATATTGCCACTCCTGCTCTTTTTTGATTGTTGTTTGCTTGATATTTTTTTTTTTTCATCCTTTGAGTTTTAGTTTTTTTGTGTCTCTAAGTCTAAGGTGTGTCTCTTGTAGGCAGCATATAGACGGATCTTGTTTTTTAATCCATTCTGCCACTCTCTGTCTCTTTATTGGTGTACCGAGTCCATTTACATTCAGGGTAATTATGGATAGGTGTGAATTTAGTGCTATCATTTTGATGTCTTTTTTTGTGTGTTGGCAGTTTCTTTTTCCCACTCGATTTTCTGCATTGTGTAGGTTTTCTTTATATATTGTCCTTTCCTCATGTTTGTTGTTTTTGATTTTGTTTCTTCTGAGTCTGTATTTTTCTCTTGTATTTTATTTTGACGAGTAGGACAGTTTGTCTCCCTTGTGGTTACCTTATTATTTACCCCTATTTTTCTAAATTTATAACTAACTTTTATTTCTTTGTATTGCCATATCTTCCTCTCCATATGGAAGGTGTATGATTACATTTCTTAGTCCCTGTTTATTATGTTAATGTTGTCTTTTTTATATAATATATCGCATTTACCCTGTTTTGGGCTTTTTTTATAATCTTGCTTTGTTTTTTTTAGATTTCTCTGTCTGGGTTGACTTCTGGTTGCTCTGTCCAGTGTTCTAGTCTTGGGTTGATACCTGATATTATTGATTTTCTAATCAAAGAACTCCCTTTAGTATTTCTTGTAGTTTTGGTTTGGTTTTTACAAGTTCCCTCAACTTGTGTTTATCTGGAAATGTCTTAATTTCACCTTCATATTTAAGAGACAGTTTTGATGGATATATGATTCTTGGTTGGCAATTTTTTTCCTTCAGTTTTTTAAATATGTCATCCCATTGCCTTCTTGCCTGCATGGTTGTTGCAGAGTAGTCTGAGCTTATTCTTATTGGCTCTCCCTTGTAGATGATTTTCTTTTATCCCTGGCTGCTCTTATAATTGTCTCTTTATCTTTGGTTTTGGCAAGCTTGATTATAATATGTCTTGGTGACTTTCTTTTAACATCTACCTTATGTGGAGTTCGATGAGCATCTTGGATAGATACCTTTTCATCTTTCACAATACCAGGGAAGTTTTCTGCGAACAAATCCTCAACAATTTTCTCTATATTTTCTGTTATCCCTCCCTGTTCTGGTACTCCAATCACTTGTAGATTATTTCTCTTAATAGAGTCCCACATGATTCTTAAGTTTTCTTCATTTTTTTTTAATTCTTTTATCTGATTTTTCTTCAAATATATTAGTGCCAAGTGATTTATCTTTCAGTTCAGAAATTCTAGCTTCTACTTTCTCAATTCTGCTCCTCTGACTTTCTATTGAGTTATCTACTTCTGTAATGTTATTGTTAATCTTCTGAATTTCTGATTGCTTTCTATGGATTTTTCCAGCTTATTAAACTTTTTATTATGTTCCCAAATAATCTTTCTAATTTCTTCAATTGCTTTATCTGTGTGTTCCTTGGCTTGTTGTGCATATTGCCTCATTTCCTTCCTGATGTCTTGAAGGGTTCTGTATATGAAACTTTTGTATTCTGCATCTGGTAATTCCAGGAATGCACTTTCATCTAGTAGATCCCTGGATCCTTGTTTTGAGAGCTTGTTGAGGTGATCATGACCTGTTTCTTTATGTGACTTGATATTGACTGTTGTCTCCGAGTCATCTATAAGTCATTGAATTTAGTTTATGCTTGCTTACTGTGTCATAGCCGCTTGTTTTGTTTTTTTTTAATATACCTCTATGGGTTTTTTGAGTGAGCTAGCTTGGTTATTTTCACCTTTGCAGCTCTGGTGTCCTACCCTCAGCCGGCTAGAGCTGTTCTCATGTATATCAGTCTAGAAGTCCATTCAGTTTTCTTGTATGAATTCAGCTCAGGTTTCCAAGTAGCTTATATCAAGTGTGTGGCACAGGCTCTGTCCTATAGTCTTAGAGGGGCAGGGGTGATTGGTGTATATACTGGTATCTAATTGCAAGCAGGGGGTCACGCGCTGATCAAGGCAGGGGGCTGAGAACTGACCCCCAAGTGTCTCTGAGGAAAATGCATCTCTGTTCCCTACAGCTTGCTGGTGGGTGGGTTCTGCAGAAGGACCATGGGCACCCAAAGTTTTTGGTTGTAAGGACTGGGAGGTACCAGTTATCTTTGAACCCCTGTTGTGGGTGGCTGGGTGACCTGAGTGGAGCTACCAGTCCTTAGGTCCCTGATATGGGTAGGTGAGGACCTTGTTTAACAGGCAAAGTAATGTCAAATGTCAAACACCTGCCTCTCCACCGCACAGCTGAAATGGTTGGAGTTTGCCAACAAGGGCCTATTCCCCCAAAATGTGCTCACATAGGTCCATGCAGAAGGGAAAGGTGCTCAAGGTCCACCGGATAGTTAATGCCTGGACAGGAGCCGCTTCTGTCCTGAGCTCCCCTGGTTAATGGAGCTAGCAAATTATCTTTTCCCTCCAGTTGCAAATTTTTTCCTTCCCCAAAGCCAGGAGGATGGCTCTAGGTGCTCACCACGGTCTATCTCAGGCCCAGGGATTCAGCCAGTGAAGCCGGCTTGGGGGTGGGGGTGGAGGGGTGCAGTGAAATGTACGCAAGTACTTAGCTTTTGCCTAGAGTGCCCTTCTCCTCAGGTTCCAGAGGTGTGAGTAGGCTGTGTGGCTGGCTGCTTCTCCCTGAAGAAACCGCAGCCGAACGCTAGTATCAGCCCACCGCCCCTGCCGCCGCTGCTCTGGGAATGGTGCCTGAGGGCTCCCCGCAGTTCGGGTCTGGTTACTCCTCTCCACTTCTGAACGGCCTCTGCCTCCCCCTGCCCCTCAGTTCGTTGTCTAAGCTTGCCTTTGATGCTCAGTGTTCCCAGCTTGTCACAAATATACTCATTTCACTTGTTTTTTGGGGTCTGTGTTGTTTTTTTTAGCTTAATTTTTGATGATGGTAATACTTCACACGGCTGATAAAAGCCTTCTACCCCATCCCCCATTTCTCCAGTTCTTCTCCCCCAAAACAATAAATGTTGCTAGTTTCTTATAACTGTTTATACCTTTATAGAATTATTTTATTAATGTGTAAGCAAAATGAATACAAAACCTCTTTTTTGTTTTCTATATAAATAACATTACAATATACCTATAGTTCCACACCTTGCATTTCCACTTAGCAAAGAATCTTCAAGATCATTTTATTTTAATACATGTAAGTATTCTCATTCATAGAATTTCATTTACTGAATGTTGCATAATACAGCACGATCAACAATTCATCTGTAGGTTTGCATTTAGGGCATTTGGTGTTTTCAATATACTATTTTTTAAAATATGTGGGATACATTTCTAGAGGTAGAATATCTGGTCAAATACATGTGCCTTTGTAAATTATGGGTTCTCTAGATTACCATTCGTAGAGTGGTACCAAATTAAACTCCCAAACCTTCTCCATACCTTCTGTTTCTCCAAACCCTCTTCAACATGACCCTTAGTTTTAACAAACTCTTTTATCTTTTTCAATCTTAGAAACAAAGAGTAGTTTTAAATTTCATTTCTTTTATTTTAAGTGGCAGGGAGCATCTTTTCAGACCTTGAGGAGCTATTTGCATTTCCTTTGTTGTAAACTCTTAATATTCTCTGCCCAGTTCACTATTTGGCTATTAGTCATTTTCGTATTGGTTTGTAGGAGCTATTTTTTTTATATATATATAAATAAAGGAAATTAAGCTTTCTATTGTGACAAGAGGTTCAAATCATTTTTCTCTTCTGAAGTTTGCATGTTGTCTTTGATTACTGCAACTGATGTCAAACAGGAACTTTTTTTTCCTCCTTTATTTCTTCCCTCCCTCCCTCTTTTCTTTCCTTCCTTTTTTCCCTATCTTTCCCTATGGAACACCTTTTTTTTTTTTTAATTCTTTCTTATTCCAAATTTATTACATTTTTTCTACATTAAAAAATTCTAAGATTTTGATATTTTCATTATTTTATCCATATATCTTAGAAAGGTTCCAACTATACTTTTTCCTATATGAACACTTAGGTTTCCCAAGATCATTTAACTAATAATATCAGTTATAGATAGCATGTAGATCATTAATAGTTTGAATGATATCTGTGTATTAATATCATATAAATAAAAAATGTGTATATATATTATATATTTATTTTATCCTATTTATGATCTTTCTATTCTGTTCTATTGGTTTCTTTATGTGTGTATCCGTACAAGACTACCAAGTTTTTGTAATATCTTTTAATAAGTTAGTGAAGTTCCCCTTTTAGTTGTTTCTATTTTTTTTTCCAAAGAAATATCCTGACTATTTTGGTCTTCAGCTTGTCTTCTTGAGCCGCCCTTTGAAATCTGTTCAGTTCTTTTACTTCATCATTTCTTCATTTTGCTTTAGCTGCTTGATGTTCAAGAGCAAGTTTGAGAGTCTCCTCTGACATCCATCTTGTCCTTTCTTTCTTTCCTGTCTTTTCAATGACCTCTTGCTTTCTTCATGTATGATGTACTTGATGTCATCCCACAACTCATCTGGTGTTTGGTCATTAGTGTTCAACGTGTCAAGTCTATTCTTGAGATGGTCTCTAAATTTAGGTGGAATATACTCAATGTCATGTTTTGGCTCTTGTGGACTTGCTCGGATTTTCTTCAGTTTCAACTTGAACTTGAATATGAGCAATTGATGGCCTATTCCACAGATGGCCAGGGGAACAAGATATCAATGTTTATGTGTTCTATTTCATTTTTGAAGATTTCCAATTTTCCTAGATTCATACTTTGTACATTCCATGTTCTGATTATTAATGGACGTTTGCAGATGTTTCTTCTCATTTTGAGTCATGCCACATCAGCAAACGAAGATCCCAAAAGCTTTACTGCATCCATGTCATTAAGGTCAACTCTAAGGAGGTAGCTGTTCCCCAGTAATCTTTTGAGTGCCTTTCAACCTGAGGGCTCATCTTCCGGCACTGTATCAGACAATTTTCCGCTGCTATTCATAAGGTTTTCACTGGCTAATTCTTTTCAGAAGTAGACAGCCCAGTCCTTCTTCCTAGTCTCTCTTAATCAGGAAGCTCAGCTGAAACCTCTTCTCCATGGGTGACCCTACTGGTATCTGAATACTGGTGGCATAGCTTTCAGCATCACAGCAACACGCAAGCCCCCACAGTATGACAAATTGACAGGCATATGGGGGAGATAGGAAACCAAAATGGGAGAACACACTTGGTGTTTCTCAAGTTGAAGGTGCTGAAGAAAAAATTCAAGCCTCAAGTTGCAGTAGTGAAGGATTCTCTGGGGAAAATATTAAATGATGCAGAAAGCATCAAAAGAAGATGGAAGGAATATACAGAGTCATTATGCCAAAAAGAATTAGTCAAAGCTCAATCATTTCAAGAGGTAGCATGCATATGATCAGGAACCGATGGTACTGAAGGAAGAAGTCCAAGCTCCACTGAAGGCATTGGTGAAACATAAGGCTCCAGGAGTTGACGGAATATCACTTGAGATGTTTCAACAAATGGATGCAGCGCTGAAGTGTTCACCTGTCTGCCAAGAAATATGGAAGACAGCTTCCTGCCCAACTGACTGGAAAAGATCCATATTTATACTTATTCCCAAGAAAGGTGATCCAACCAGATGCAGAAATCATTGAACAGTATCATTAACATCACAGGCAAGCAAAATTTTGCTGAAGATCATTCAAAAACGGCTGCAGTTGTACATTCACAGGGAACTGGCAGAAATTCAGGCCGGATTCAGAAGAGGATGTGGAACCAGGGATATCATCGCTGATGTCAGATGGACACTGGCTGAAAGCAGAGAATACTAGAAGGATGTTTACCTGTGTTTTATGGACTATGCAAAGGCATTCGGCTGTGTGGATCATAACAAATGGATAACATTGAGAAGAATGGGAATTCCAGAACACTTAATTGTGCTCATGAGGAACCTGGGCATAGATCAAGTGGCAGTTGTTAGGACAGAACAGGGGGATACCGAGTGATTTAAAGTCAGGAAAGTTGTGCGTCAGGGTTGTATGCTTTCACCATACCTATTCAATCTGTATGCTGTGCAAATAATCTGAGAAGCTGGACTATATGAAGAAGAACGGGGCATCAGAATTGGAGGAAGACTCATTAACAACCTTCGTTATGCAGGCGACACATGCAGGCTGAAAGTGAAGAGGATCTGAAACACTTACTAATGAAAATCAAAGACCACAGCCTTCAGTATGGATTACACTGCAACATAAAGAAAACAAAAATCTTCACAACTGGACCAATAAAGCACATCATGATAAACGGAGAAAAGATTGAAGTTGTCAAGGACTTCATTTTACTTGGATCTACAATCAATCAACAGCCATGGAAGCAGCAGCCAAGAAATCAAAAGAGACATTGCACTGGGCAAATCTGCTGCAAAGAACCTATTTAAAGTGTTGAAAAAAAAAAGGTGTCCTTGAAGACTAAGCTGCACCTGACCCAAGCCATGGTATTTTCAATCACATTATATGCATGTGAAAGCTGGACGATGAATAAGGAAGACTGAAGAAAAATTGATGTCTTTGAATTGTGGTGTTGGGGAAGAATATTGAATATACCATGGACTGTCAAAAGAAAGAACAAATTTGTCTCACAAGAAGTAAAACCAGAATGCTCCTTAGAAACAAGGATGGCAAGACTGCGTCTTACATACTTTGGACATGTTGACAGTAGGGATCAGTCTCTGGAGAAGGACATCATGCTTAGTAAAGTACAGGGTCAGCGGAAAAGAGGAAAATCCTCAACGAGATGGATTGACACAGTGGCTGCAACAATGGGCTCAAGCATAACAGTTGTAGGGATAGCACAGGACCAGGTAGTGTTTCATTCTGTCGTGTATAGGGTCACTATGAGTCAGAACCAACTCAACAACACCTAACAACAACACTTGGGTCTTATGGAGTCATTTTCCTGACCACAACTGATTAATATGGAGACTCAGGGGCTCATTGCTTTATAAAAGTAGCCATGATAGACCAAGAAGTAAATGAAGCAGATGAAGCCAGACTGAAAAAGTTAAAGAAGAGTAAAATAAGTGAGAGAGAGAGAGAGACAAGGAGAGAGGGAACAACTGATTGTCTAATTTTGGGATGTGGCACACCACATCTCTCTCTTCTTTTCATAAAAAAAAAAAAATTTTTCATAGCCAGGGCAAAATAATATCCGACATTTACAAAGAACAAGCCTCAGCCCCAGTTAACTGGTTCCTGCCTTGTGATTCAGGGATTGGCCACATATTGTATGCACCATTATTTGCCTCATGTCATCCCTCCATTTTTCCCTTTTTAAAAATGTTTTATTTTATAAGCAAATATATATTACTTAAAAAATGTTAAATATATTATTGGACATGGTTCATTGGCATGTATTATCATAGTACCAGAAATTAGTGATGACCACAACTTAATATGTAATGAGTGGGAGCAGAAACACACTAAAACTCATTGCATTTAGTCGATTCTGACTCATAGCCACCCTATAGACAGAGTAGGATTGCCCCATAGAGTTTCCAAGGAGCACCTGATGGATTTGAACTGCCAACCTTTTGGTTAGCAGCCATAGCACTTAACCACTACACTGCCAAGGTTTCCAAAAACACACTAACAAGTATAAAATCATAGACTGCCATATTATTCATTGTCTTGGAATGAACTGTTCAGGATGCAGGCTGGTTCAGCCAGACAAAGAGTGCTGAACACTGATATCTTCTTCTTTGTGATGATAAAGAAGAATCAAATTATACCCCAAGTAGGAAATATCAGCTTCTTAGAAAAGAACTATACTTTAGATAGTAGTCAGGGGTGAGACAGTATATCTTACAACTCTCTTGCATAATTTGGTTCTTCTTTTTCATGATACAGGGCAATCACGGAGGCATTATCAGCCATGGGAAAGTATAAATGTCCATCTCTTCTAAATGTGCCCAGGCTATGTGGTGTCCAGAAATAGAAATTGGTCAGATGCATCCATCCTCACTTGTTCTAAACATGCAATTCTTATCATACTGTCTTTGCAATTCTCACCACCTACCTTTGATGGAGTTAGTTGTTCCCTACCATAATCTCATAGCAATTTGTATATTATTCTCAAATGATCAGCCTGGAAAGAGACCTTCATTTTATTGTACACCTAATACCTCTTGTTTCACACACTTGACCTCATTCCATCTCCATCTCTTGGTCCAGAAAACTCTGAGATCACTATGATTGTTGCCATTTTGCGGGTGAGATGCTGAGTCATCCTTTCAGGTGAGGCTTAGGGTCAGGGAGAGGACAATCTCACTCCTCTGCCTTCCACAGTTGGAGATTTCTCACGAATGGAAGAGGATTCCTTAATAAAGAGAAAATTTGGAAAGATTAAGAAAGGAAAATCTGTGTGCATAGTCTAGGATGGAGAAAGCCACTCTACCTTAAATTAATTGATTAATTAATTAATTTACAAACAAGCAATCCTAAGGTTTATTCAACAGAACAGAATCTGATATATGTTTTATTTTCTTCTTGTCCTTAAGGTCCTGATGATGGATCTAGGTATACCATGCATTTCACAATTTTTTTTTTTTTTTGGCCTCCCATTCTAGTATTGTGATCAAAGAAGGAAATAAGGTGAACTTGACATTAGTTGTTCTTAGTAAACCCAGGCTCCCCCTCGGTGATGCCAGCATCTCCTGCTCATTCGTGCTAACCAGTGTTTCATACATGTGTCCTGGTGCCTTGCTGTTGCGTTTGCACAGTGATTTATTGTCTAAGGAATCACACTGGCACCTTCTTTTTTCCAAAACTGAAAACATCGTGTTTGTTTTCAGTCTTCAAGTGAGTCCTCTTAGAAAGAAGATGATTTCTCAGGCCAAAGTTCTCTCTGGACCTGGGCTGTAATTCCATCAGCTCAGGATCCTAGACCTTGTCTGTACTCATCTGCTGAATTATCCTTCATTCTGTACTTCAGCAGCTGCTGTCCATAGTACAGCAGTTCCTTTTCCTTGACAGAAAATATGACTGCAATAAACATGCTAATTAATTTTGCATGGTCTCCATCATTAATAACTTTATACCAAAATTTTCAAATGGTGGGTAGACTCCTGGTTTTCCACTTGTCCTGGAATGCCTGCCCACCAGTCCTTCCTACTGGTCTTTCTATCATTTTCCATCAAGGCGTTTTGAATTATAGTGTTTCTGAAACTGTATGACAAGTGTGTGCCAATTTCTTTATCATTTAAGCAGTATGATTCTAGTAAACCTGGGAGGAAAATGATCAATTTTCTATAGAAAAGTGGTCACCTAGAATCAAGTGTGATACTGGCTGTCATCTGACCCTGAGGCCTTCCTACCATTTATAGAAGCCTTAAGGACACCAAGCCTTTATATGATGCAGGCTAGTTTGTGAGATGTTTCCTGACAAATCCAAAATTGAACACCCTCCACACTGCTCACACAATATCAGAGAATGGAAAAAATCTGTTATATTTGCAAGAGGAATATAATCTAAGGAATTAAACAAAGACATGTTTTCAGTCATTTATAATTACCAGAAGAACAAACTATTTTTTTCAGAAGAAGTACAGCCAGAATGCTCTTTAGGAACAAACTATTTTTTTCAGAAGAAGTACAGCCAGAATGCTCTTTAGAAACAAGAATGGCTACACTGAGTCTCTCTTACTTTGGTCAAGTTATCAGGAGGGACCAGACCCTGGAGAAGGGCATCATGTTTGGCAGACGGTCAGTGAAAATGAGGAAGACCCTCAACAAGATGGAGTGACATAGTGGCTGCAATAATAACTTTAAACATAACAACGATTGTGAATATGACTCAAGACCAGGCAGTGTTTTTTTCTGTTGTGCATAGGGTTGATATGAGCCAGAACCAATTCGAAGGCACCTAACAACAACAACATAATTACAGATGAAACCAAGACTAACAATGTTCACAAAATCATTTGGAATGAAAGGAAAATATACATACATACAACCACATATATAACTGGAATTTAACCAAATAATGTACAACTCCTCTAGAGGATAAATGTGTATTTATCTTGACATATCCAAATTGAACTTGTGAAAAAGCTGAACAGAAGATTGAAAGGGTGGTTTGAAAAAACAAAGTAAAATATTGTAATAAAATGTGCAAATATCTGGAGTTAGAAAACCAAAAGGGAAGACTACAATCAGCATTTCTCAAGCTGAAAAAAATCAAGCCTCAAGTTCAAATATTAAAGGATTCTATGGGCAATAAAATGAATGATTCAGAAAGCATCAAAAGAAGACAGCAGGAATGCACAGTCACTGCACCAAAAATAATTGGTCAGTGTTCAACAATTTCAGGAGGTAGCATACGATCAAGAACCAATGGAATGAAAGGAAGAAATCCAAGCTGCACTGAAGTCATTGGTGAAAAGCAAGGCTGCAGGAATTGACAGAATACCAATTCAGATGTTTCAGCAAACAGATGGCATGTTGGAAGCACTCATTCATCTGTTCCAAAAAATTTGGAAGACAGCTACCCGGCCAACCAATTAGAAAATATCCATATCCACACCCATTCCAAAGAAAGCTATTCCAATGGAATGTAGAAATTATCAAGCAATATCATTAATATCACCTGTAGGCAAAATTTTGCTGATGATAATTCAAAAATGGCTACAGCTATATATCCTCAGCGAACTGCCAAAAATTCAAACCAGATTCAGAAGAGGGTGTGGAATGAGGGATATCATTGTTGATGACAGATGGATCTTGGCTGAAAGCAGAAAATACCAGAAAGATGTTTACCTGTGTTATATCATCTACACAAAGGAATTTGACTGTGTGAATCATAACAAATTATCGATAACATTGCAAAGAACGGAAATTTCAGAACACTTAATTGAACTTATGAGGAAACTGTACATAGACCAAGAGGTAGTAATTTGAACAGAACGAAGGGACATTCTGTGGTTTAATATCAGGAAAGCTGTGCACCATGGTTGTATCATTTCACCATACTTATTCAATTTGTATGTTGAGTAAATACTCCTAGAAGCTGGACTACATAACACAGTATCAGGATTGTAGGAAGACTCGTTAACAACCTATGATATGCAGCTGACACAACCTTGCTTGCTGAAAGCAAAGAGGACTTGAAGTGCTTATTGATGAAGATCAAAGATTACAACTTTCAGTATGAATTGCACCTCAACATAAAGAAAATCAAAATCCTCACAAATGGACCAATAAGCAGTATCATGATACATGGAGAAAATATTGAAGTTGTCAAGGATTTAATTTTACTTGAATCAACAATCAACACCCATGGGAGCAGCAGTCAAGAAATCAAAAGACGCATTGCACTGGGCAAATGTGCTGCAGAAGAGCTCTTTAAAATCTTAAAAAGTGATGATATTACTTTGAGGATTAATGCGCGCCTGATCCAAGCCATGATCTTTTCAGTCACCTCATATGTATGCAAAAGCTGGACAATGAATAAGGAAGACCATAGAAGAATTGAAGCATTTGAATTATGGTGTTAGCAAAAATATTGAACGTACCACGGACTTTCAGAAGAATGTATAAATCTGTTTTGGAAGAAGTACAGCCAGAATGCTTCTCTGGAGCAAGAATGGTGAGATTTCATCTCGCTTACTTTAGACATGTTATCAGGAGGAACCAATCCTGGAGAAAGACACTCTGCTTGGTAAAGCAGAGGGCCAGCAAAAAACAGGAAGACCCTCAATGAGATGGATTGGCACAGTGACTGCAATAATGGGCTGAAACATGCAAACTATTTTGAGGATGGCACAGGACTGGGCAACATTTTTTTCTGTTATACATAGAGTCCTCATGAGTAGTAAATAACTCAACGGCACCTAACAGCAACAACAACGTCAAATCATACACTTTTCTTAGCATATAGCTTGCACTTCTGCACTTATTTATTTGATGAGATTTTAAATGCACAAGTGGTATGTCAGATGTTGAAGTTTCAGTGTTGAGAAAGATAGGGACCTTGTTGTAGCTTATAAAAACAAATAGTCCATTTTCGTTATTCAAGGCATTTGTGGTCTGTAAGGTCACCATATACACTTAGTTAGTGAATACTGAGCTGTTACTCCTAGGTGAAATGCAGGGTTAGGTTCTTGTGAGTCTCTTCACAACATTTTTATCAACTAATGAATACATAACCTCATTTTATATGTGTTTGTGCTTAGAGAGGCCTTATTTAATATATATTTCTTATGAAATAATTCATTTTATGCATTTTTTTTAATCATAAAACACCAGCCAAGGAGAGGTTAATGTTTTCCTGACCCTGGGTCATGTGTCTTTAAATTTCTTTGGTTTTCAGCCTCACAGCTATGCTGTTCATTAAGCTGTTATCTTTTCCTTTTCTGTCATCACCTCATGAAGTCACAAATCTAGCCACTTCCCCATCTTTTTAAGAGATTCATCACTCACTATATGTGTTACTTTAGTTTTTATGGAGCTGCCTCACTAAAGATTGGTGAATTTCCTGTCCCTTTTCCTGGGTGTACTGTGTGGTTGATTCATTAACATTGAACTCACTGCCAAAATCACTATAATTCATAGCTGAACAAAGCTTATCTAACACATTTTTCTCTCTAAGGCACATCACAACCTTTTAGTGCTTAGAAATACTAGGAAGCACTTCAGCACTATACTTGGGGCCAACTTAAGCAAAGAAATCTCCAACAAAAAGCACAATATTGTGAAAAACTTATAGGCCACAAAATAGATGGCACAGCCAAGTGTCATCTTATTCAGCCTCAGCTGGGAATGTATGTGTCAGGTGACTCAAACTTTTTGCCACTCTGTATATGTCTGCAAATAACCACGAATGCATCACAAATACTGATTTTGTGCTTACAAGTAAATTTTAGTGAGGTGCTGAATTCAGAAATATGGAATCTGAAAATAATGAGGATCAACAGCAATTTAATTAAGAATTGTGATGAGTTCCATGAAATAAATGTCCAGAACGTAATAATGATGCATAACAGAAACCTACCCTTATTGGGGAAGTGGTTTCAGGGAATATTTCATTCATTCATTCACTTATTTAGCACCTCCTGTGGACCAGGCACTCTCATAAGCAGATATATAAACTACCTACTTTTGTACTTGTGTTGGGTGAGAGATAGGTAGATTTATAAACAGAGAAATAACTAAATAAAATTATCTAGCAGTGATAAGGGTGGCTCAATAAGTATCGATTGGATTGCTATTTTACTTTGGGTCTGACCAGAAAAGAAGTATAATTTAAGCTGATCTCTAAATAACAAGAACAAAAACATCTTGCCAGGAGAGGAGTCAACAAAGATTTTCTGTGAAGAGAAAACATACAATGCAAAGGCCCTAAGCTTCAGGCACGTTTAAAATGTTCAAAAAGTAAAACAAAAGACAAAACAAAGCCCAAACATTGAAACAAAAAGGAAATGCCAGAAATAACGGAACCTATTGGGTGAAGAGTACAGTGATCATATAATGTGTCATCCAAATCAAGACACCTGGACACCTTGCAGAATTAAAGGAGATGCTTTAAGTAATAATAGCTGGACAATAGACACACAGGACTGTCTGGTCAAACTATGACTTATGATCACATTAGACTACTGGGTCTCAACCAGGGACATTCTTGCCCCACAAAAGGACATTTGGCAATGTCTCAAGACATTTTCAGTTTTCACTGGAGAGTTAGGATGTGACTAGCATCTAGTGGGTGGAGGCTAGGATAGTACTAAACATCCTACAATGCACAGGGCATACCCCAACAACAAAGGGCCATCTGACCCCAAATGTCAATAGTGATGAAGACCCCTGCTTTAGATGGAGGAGGAGAATAAAACCAAGTATGCAGGAATTATACTACGAGGGACTTTGTAAGCCTGGGTGAAGTATTTATATTTTATTTTTATAGTGATGTGAAGCCATTAAAGATGTTTAAGTAAAAAAAAAAAACGATGTATCTCATTTATAGTTTTAAAGGATCTTTTGGCTTCTGTATGATAAATATGGGTAGAGGGGCAAGAATAGAATCAGAAAAGTCTGTTAGAAGGCAAGAAATTACGGTGCCTTGAATTAGTGTGTCATTAATAGATGTAGAGAGAAGTGAGGGGCAATTTCAAGCTCTATTAAGTCAATAGGACTAAATAATGGAAAGGATGTGGGAAGCAAGGGGACTAGCAGTCAGAGTAACTCTTAGTTGATCTTCAACAACTGGATAAATACTCTTTGAATTGCTGAGACTAGAAGGATATGTGCACAAATAGGCTTGGCTGGAGGGTAAGGGGAATCAGAAGTTCTGCTTCAACAAGGTAAGGTTGAGATACCTATTAGATACCCACATGGAAGCTGGGATTTTGGAGAGAAGTCAGACCTGGGCTTACAGATTTGTGAATCATCTTCAGTACACAGATAGTAATTAAAGGAATGGGAATAAAAGGTGGCTCCTTAAGGAGAGTCCAAAGGTAAAAACGGAGTCCCTGGGTGGTGCAAATGGATAGTGAGCTCAATTCCAAACTGAAAGGTTTTAGGTTTTGGTCCATTCAGATGTGTCTCAGAAGAAACCCCTGGTGATCTAAAAAATCAGTCATTGGAACCCCTATTAGTACAGCTCTACTCTGACATATAAGGAGTTACCATGAGTCAGAGTTGACTCTACAACTGGTTTTAAGGTAAAAACAACAACAAGGAGTTCTAGGGTTTCCAGGCTTTTAGAAATAGAATAAAGTAGAAGAATTAAAAGTGTAGGCTTAGGGGGAGCAACAAGTGGAGTCTGAGGAAATTTGGGCTCACAGAGGCCAAGAGAAGAGAGCATGGTCAATTGTCTTCAATGACACTCAAGGACTAAGTAACGTAAGAGAATAGGAAGTCAGATTTGGCACCATGAAGTTCACTTGTGGTGCAGTGCCACAGGGGTGATGCAGACTGGAAGCCCAGTTGAAACTGCTTGAAAGAAGAACGAAGTGGGAAACAGTCAGTGTAGAAACAGTCACTCCATATGTGAATGGTCACTATAGACATGACTCTAAATAGGACCACACCACTGAGTGGTATTTCGAGACAGATGTGAGATTAAGAAATGGAACACTTTTTGAGATTTGATTATTCTCCTATGTTAAAGAAATGGTTACTGTAGAAAGGGAAAATTTGATAACATAGATCTGAGAAAAAGCGCTTGTGAAAAGGAAGTTCCTGAGAAGGTGAGTGTGATGGAATTGGGTGCAGAAGTGGTAGGGCTGCGCTTCGATGAAAACAGGTCAGGTCACCAGTAGTAACAGTAAGGAATGCAGAGAGTATGTATAAGGAAGTGGTGGCCTTGCCAAGGAAGGAAAACTTAAAACGCAGAAAGTTGAAAGAAACGTTCTGTGTTCCTTAGCAAGACACAGTTTATGGGAAGGGTGTGGTCTTCAAATAGGAAGTGTTTTGATGCATGCGAGTAATTGAGAAACAAAAGTCTGGTAGAAAGAAAAGCTCAGTAAATATTCATTGAACAAAGGAGTAATTGTCATTCTAATGAAATGCATGTGTTTTATTCCATAACAGATTGATTTTAATTAACTTTAGATCTTACTAAAGAAAACTCTTTACTGAGTTTGAATTTTAAAGTATTTTCACTTGGAGGTTTTAGATCAATGGATATTGTTCAGTATCCTTATTTCTAGAAGCTATAAGCCTCTATGTTAATACTATCAGTGAAGCTAATGTGGACAAAATGTCCCAGGTGAGTTGAAATTACTTTACCTCAAATGGTTTGTCAGAGCTGAAATGAAATGAAGTGGCTTTGATTTACTTCAGTTGAGGTGGAAGGGAGAGAGCTGAAGGTTACCAGCCTGATTCTGCTTTTATTGTCTTATTTGAGGTTGACCTTAATGCTGCAGTAACCACCACAAATCTGTGTTTTTTCAAGTGTCTATAATGCTCAGTTTTTGGCATAGCCTTAAGTGACACATTCAGATAAGGCTGCAGAACATCTGCTCAAAAGGAAGTTTTTGAGAGAATTTTAGGAATTAATAACCAAAGTCAAGCAGTTATCCAAATTATAAATGACCAGGTAGCTGTGTATTTATAAGTCATAAAATATAAAGGGAAAGATTCCTAGAGAGAAAAAAAAAATCAGGATGAGAAATGTTCCAGAGAATAAAAGTTTTCTGTTACAATAAGAAAATATATTTTAAAAAATCAGAATTCTTCAATATATTCTGTGATCAAAATTTTCAGTAATGGGAGGCAGAGCCAAGATGGCAGAATAGACAGATGCTTCACAACAAAGACCTGAAAAAACAAGAGAAACAAGTATGTTTATGACAAGCTAGGAGCCCTGAACATCAACGGCAAGCTTAGAAAATGAACTGAAGGGCAAGGGAAGAAGAGACAGTTCAGAAGCAGAGAAGACTTACCAAACATGAATCATAGGGAGCCCTCAGGCACCATTCCTGGGAGCGGCTGTGGTGGACTGGTACTAGCATTCAGCTACAGTTTCCTCAGGAAGAAGCAGCCAGCCACACAGCTGGTGATATCTATCCAAGATGCTCATTGAACTCCACATAAGGTAGATGTCAAAATAAAGTCACCAAGACATATAATAATCAAACTTGCCAAAGCCAAAGATAAAGAAAGAATTTTAAGAGCAGCTAGGAATAAACGAAAAGTCATCTAAAAAGGAGAGTCAATAAGAATAAACTCAGAATACTTGGCAGAATCCATGTATGCAAGAAGGCAAAGGGAAGATATATATAAAATATTGAAGGAAAAAATTGCCAGCCAAGAATCTTATATCCAACAAATCTTACTCTCAAATATGAAGGTGAAATTAGGATATTCCCAGATAAACAGAAGTTTAGAGAATTCATAAAAAACAAACCAAAACTACAAGAAATACTAAAGGGAGTTCTTTGGTTAGAAAACCAACAATATTAAGTATCAACCCAAGACTGGAACACTAAGCAGAGCAATCCGAAGTTAACCCAGACAGGGAAATCACAGAAATAAATCAAAGTAAAAAAATGTTCAAAACAGGAAAACAGCGATGTTATTATATAAAAGAAGACATTAATACAATAAAGAGGGACTAAAAAAAAAAAAAATTTTTTTTTTTTTTAAGATATGTAGTCATCGATGTTGCATATAGGGAGGAAGACAAGGTGATACAAAGAAATAAATATCAGGTTTAGATTTAGAACAATAAGGGTGGATAATAAGGTAACCACAAAGGAGACAAACTATCCTACACATAAAAATAAAATACGAGAAAAAAATAGAGACTCAGCAGAAACAAAATCAACAACCACAAATATGAGGAAAGGACAATACATAAAGATAATCTTAGCACATAAAATTAGGTGGGAAAAAGAAACTGTCAACAACACACAAAAAAAGTTATCAAAATGATAGCACTAAATTCATTCCTATCCATACTTATGCTGAATGTAAGTGGGCTAAATGCACCAATAAAGAGACAGAGAGTCACAGAATGGCTAAAAAACACGATCTGTCTATATGCTGCCTATAAGAGACACACCTTAGACTTAGAGACAAAAACAAACTAAAACTCGAAGGATGGAAAAAAATATATCAAGCAAACAACAATCAAAAAAGAGCAAGAGTGGCAATATTAATTTTGGATATACTAGACTTTAAAGTTAAATCCATCATAAAGGATAAGGAAGGACACTATATAATAATTAAAGGGACAATAAACCAAGAAGATATAACCATACTAAATATTTATACACCCAATGATAGAGCTGCAGGATACATAAACTCTGTCAGGATTGAAAAGTGAGATAGACTGCTCCACAATAATAGTAGGAGGCTTCAACACACCACTTTTGGTGAATGACAGTACCTCCAGAGAGTAGTTCAATAAAGACACGGGAGATCTAAATGCCACAATAAACCAACTTGACCTCATAGACATGTACAGAACACTCCACCCAACAGCAGTGAAGTATATGTTCTTTTCTAGTGCACAAGGAACATTCCCCAGAGTACAGCGCATATTAGGTCATAAAGGAAGCCCTGGTGGCATAATGGTTAAGTGCTACGGCTGCTAACCAAAAGGTCGGCAGTTCAAATCCACCAGGAACTCCTTGGGAACTCTATGGGGCAGTTCTACTCTGTCCTTTGAGGTTGCTATAAGTCAGAATTGACTCAACAGCAACAGTTTTTTTTTTTTTTTTCTTTTTTAGGTCATAAAGCAAGCCTTAGTAGAATCCAAAACACTGAAATATTACAAAGCATCTTCACTTACTATAAGGCCATAAAAGTGTAAATCAATAAAACAAAAAGCAGGGAAAAGAAATCAAACACTTGGAAACTGAACAATACCCTGCTCAAAAAAGATTGGATTATAGAAGACATCAAGGATGGAATAAAGAAATTCATAGAATCCAATGAGAATGAAAACACTTCCTATCAGAACTCTTGGGACACAATGAAAGCAGTGGTCAGAGTTCAATTTATATCAATAAAGGCACACATACAAAAAGAAGAAAGGGCCCAAATCAAAGTGTTACTCCCTACAACTTGAACAGATAGAAAGAGAGCAACAAAAGAAACCCTCAGGCACCAGAAGAAAACGAACAATAAAAAGAGCAGAACTAAAAACAGAAAACAGAAAAATCATTGAAAGAATTAACAAGACCAAAACCAGGTTCTTTGAAAAAATCAACAAAATTGATAAACCATTGGCCAAACTGAAAAAAGAAAAACAGAAGAGGAATAAATAACCTGAATAAGAAATAGACGGGCGATATTACAACAGAACCAACTGAAATTAAAAGAATCATATCAGATTACTGTGAAAAACTATACTCAAACAAAATTGAAAACCTAGAAGAAATGGATGAATTCCTAGAAACACACTACCTACCTAAACTAACACAAACAGAGGTAGAACAACTAAATAGACCCATAACAAAAGAAGAGGTTGAAAAGGTAATCAAAAACTCCCCACCCCCGCCCCCAAAAGAAAGTCCTGGTCTGGATGGCTTCAGTGCAGAGTTCTACGAAACTTTCAGAGAAGAGTTAACACTACTACTATTAAAGGTATTTCAGAGCATAGAAAAGGACGGAATACTACCAAACTCATTCTATGAAGCCACCATATCCCTGATACCAAAACCAGGTAAAGACACCACAAAAAAAGAAAATGACAGATGTATATCCCTCAAGAACTTAGATGCAAAAATCCTCAACAAAATTCTAGCCAATAGAATTCAACAACATATCAATAAAATAATTCACCATGACCAAGCAGCATACATACCAGGTATGCAGGGATGGTTCAACATTAGAAAAACAATTAATGTAATCCATCATATAAATAAAACAAAAGGCAAGAATAACATGATTTTATCAATTCATAAAGAAAAGGTATTTGACTAAGTTCTACACTGATTCATGATAAAAACTCTCAGCAAAATAGGAATAGAAGGAAAATTCCTCAAAATAATAAAGGGCATTTATACAAAGTTAATAGTTAAAAAAAAAAAAAAAATCATCCTAAAAGGAGAGAGCCTGAAAGGATTCCCCCTGAGATCGCGAACCAGGCAAGGATGCCTTTTATCACTTTAGCACTTATTCAACATTGTGCTGGAGGTCCTAGCCAGAGCAATTAGGCTAGATAAAGAAATAAAGGGCACCCAGATTGGCAAGAAGAAGTAAAAGTATCTCTATTTGCAGATGACATGATCTTATACACAGAAAACCCTAAGGAATACTCAAGAAAACTACTGAAACTAATAGAAGAGTTCAGCAGAGTATCAGGATACAAGATAAACATTAAAAATCCAGTTGGATTCCTCTATACCAACAAAAAGAACATCAAAGAGGAAACCACCAAATCAATACCATTTACAGTAGCCCCCAAGAAGATAAAATACTTAGGAATAAATCTTACCAGAGATGAAAAAGACTTATACAAAGGACATTACAAAACACTTCTGCAAGAAACTGAAAGAGACCTACATAAGTGGAAAAACATACTTTGCTCATGGATAGGAAGACTTAACATTATAAAAATGTCTGTTCTACCAAAAGCGATCTATAGATTTAATGCAATTCAAATTCAAATTCCAATGACATTTTTAATGAGATGGAGAAACATATCATCAACTTAATATGGATGGGCAAAAGCCCCCGGGTAAGTAAAGCATTACTGAAAAAGAAAAAGTGGGAGTCCTCACTCTACCTGATTTCAGAACCTATTATACTGCCACAGTAGTCAAACAGCCTGGTACCGGTACAACAACAGACACGTAGACAAATGGAACAGTATTGATAATCCAGACATAAATCCATCAACATATGAGCAGTTCATATTTGATAAAGGCCCCAAAGCAGTTAAATGGGGGAAAAGACAGTCTTTTTAACAGATGGTGCTGGCATAACTGGATATCCATCTGCAAAAAAGTGAAACAAGACCCATACCTCACTCCATGCACAAAAACAAGCTCAAAATGGATCAAAGACCTAAATATAAAAACTGAAACAATAAGGATCAGAGAAGAAAAAATAGGGACAACGTTACTAGGGAAAATGCTACTAACAATGCAGAAGAAAAATTAGATAGCTGGGAGCCCCTAAAAATCATACACCTATGCTCATCCAAAGACTTCACCAAAAGAGTCAGAAGATTACCTATAGACTGGGAAAAAGTTTTTAGCTATGATATTTCCGACCAGTGCCTGGTCACTAAAATCTACCTGATAATGCAAAAACTCAACTACAAAAAGACAACCCAATTAAAAAATGGGCAAAAGATATGAACGACATTTCAACAAAGAAGACAATCAAGTAGCTAACAGATACATGAGGATATTATCATGATCATTAGCCATTAGAGAAATGCAAATCAAAACTACAATGAGATTCCATCTCACCCCAACAAGGCTGGCATTAATCCCAAAAACACAAAAAAATAAATGTTGGAGAGGTTGTGGAGAGATTGGAACACTTACACAGTGTTGGTGGGAATGTGAAATGGTACAACGACTTTGTAAATCCATCTGGCACTTCCTTAAAAAGCTAGAAATAGAACTACCATACCATCCATCAATCCCACTCCTTGGAATATATCCTATAGAAATAAGAGCCTTTATACAAACAGATATATGTACACCCGCGTTCATTGCAGCTCTGTTTACAACAGCAAAAAGATGGAAGCAACCAAGGTGCCCATCAATGGATGAATGGATAAATAAATTATGGTATATTCACACAATGGAATACTACGCATCGATAAAGAACAGTGAGGAGTCTCTAAAACATTTCATAACATGGAGGAACCTGGAAGGCATTATGCTGAGTGAAATTAGTCAGCTGCAAAAGGACAAATATTGTATAAGACCACTATTATAAGAACTTAAGAAATAGTTTAAAAAGAGAAGAAAATATTCTTTGGTGGTTACAAGAGGGGGGAGAGAGGGAGGGAGGGAGAAGGATATCCACTAATTAGATATTAGATAAGGACTACTTTAGGCAAAGGGGAAGACAACACACAATACAGGCAGGGTCAGCACAACTGGACTAAACCAAAAGCAAAGAAGTTTCCTGAGTAAACTGAATGCTTCAAAGGCCAGTGTAGCAGGGGCGGAGTTTTGGGGACCATGGTTTCAGGGGACATCTAAGTCAATTGGCATAATAAAATCTATTAAGAAAACATTCTGCATCCCACTTGAACAGTGGCGTCTGGGGTCTTAAATGCTAGCAAGCGGCCATCTAAGATGCATTACTTGGTCTCAACCCACCGGGATCAATGGAGAATGAAGAACACCAAGGACACAAGGTAATTATGAGCCCAAGAGACAGAAAGTGCCACATAAACCAGAGACTATATCAGCCTGAGACCAGAAGAACTAGACGGTGCCTGGCTACAACTGATGACTGCCTTGACAGGGAACACAACAGAGGACCCCTGAGGGAGTAGGAGAGCAGTGGGATGCCTACCCCAAATTCTCATAGAAAGACCAGACTTAGAGGCCTGAGACTAGAAGGATCCCGGTGGCCATGGCCCCCAGACCTTCTGTTGGCCCAGGACAGGAACCATTCCCAAAGCCAACTCTTCAGACAGGGATTAGACTGGAGAATGGGATGGAGAGGAATGCTAGTGAGGAACGAGCTTCTTAGCTCAAGTAGACACATGAGACTATGTGGGCAACTCCTGCCTGGAGGTGAGATGAGAAGGCAGAGGCAGGTGGGAGCTGGTTGAATGGATACAGGAAATACAGGGTGGAGGTAAGGAGTGTGCTGTCACACTGTAGGCAGAGCAACTAGGGTCACATAACAATGTGTGTATATGTTTTTGCAGGAGAAACTGACTTGAGTTGTAAACTTTCACTTAAAGCACAATGAAAATGAAAAAAAAAAAACTTTCAGTAATGGTAGCCGGGTACTATCTAATTCTTCTCTCATGGCAGAGGAAGCAGTTTGTCATGGAGACAACCAGACACATATTCAATTTCCTCCTCTTCCTGACTCTCTTTCTTCCTGTGTTTCTTCAGGTGAATGGAGTCAAATCGTTGTACCTTGGAAACCTGTTGGCTAGCTTTAAGGTCTTAGTCACTGTGCAATGAGCTAGGAGATAGAGTAGAAGTACAGTGAAACAATATCAGGCTAATTGATTGGGACATCTCTCAAAATGATGACTGTAAACCTCCAAACCAAGAAAACAAGTCCTGTGAGTGAGGTGTTTTGTTGTGCATAAGCAGTGTCAACAGCTGCCCCTCAGGTTTGTTTTTGTTTTTTTTTTTTTTGTATACGTGTATGTAACACAGTATTTGGCAACTCAACTTTCTCAGGTGTACAGGTTAATGATATAAATTACATTAATTAATTATGTAGCCATTACCCTTAACTGACGCAAATTTTCCATTCCCGTAAACGGAAATTCACTGCTTCCCAAAAAGTGTCTCCCTTTCTCCCCCTCTCCCTCCCACTCCTGGTAACCATTAATAAAGTTTGGTCTCTATATATGGCTATTTTTGTCATTTTTTTATAAGTGAGATCAAAACCACAATAAGATACCACTTCACTTTTGGCAGAATAGCAAAATAAAAAAAAATATCAATAAGGATACAGAGAAATTGGAACCCTTGTCTATTGCTGGTGGGAATGCAGAATGGTTCAACTGTTTTGGAAAACAATTTGTTTGACCCAGGAATCTCACTCCTAGGTATATATCCAAAATACTTGAGGGCAGCGATGAAAACAGATATATGTACACAAATATTCATTGCAGCACTATTAACAGTAGTCAAAAGTGGAAACAACTTAAATGCCTAGCAACAGATGAATGGATAAGCAAAATGTGGTGCATACATAAAATGGGATACTACTCAGCCAGAAAGAGAAACAAAGTCCTGATACATGCTAGAACATGGATGAACTTTGATGATGCTATGCTGAATGAATTAAGTTAATTACAAAAGAAATGCTGTTTTTTGCATGCCATGGACACAGAAGGAAATATATAATAAACAGGTCAGACTAGTTTTGGCAAAGTGTTGGCCATTTAATTCAGTGAACGTAACAACAAAAATAAAAAATCAAGGCTTATGGAAGCAGTAGCAGAGAAATGAAATGACATATTGTATTAGGTAAATCTACTACAAAAGACCTCTTTAAAGTTTTAAAAAGCAAAGATTTCACTTTGATGACTGAGGTGCACCTGACCCAAGCCATGGTCTTTTCAATCGTTGCATACGCTTGTGAAAACTGGACAAAAAGGAAGACAGAAGAAGCGATTCATTTGAATCGTGGTGTTGATGAAGAACATTAAATGTAGCAAGGGCTGCCAGAAGAGTAAAGAAATTAATCTTAGAAGAAATAGAACCAGAATGCTCCTTAGAAGTGAGGATGGAGAGATTTCAGTTTGCTTTCTTTGGACATGCCATCAAAAAAGACCAACCACTAGAAAAGGACATCGTGGCTGGTAAAGTGGAGGATCAGAAAAAATGAGGTGAACCCTCAATGAGATGGACTGACACAATAGCCACAACCATGAACTCAAACATATCAATGCTCATGAGAGTGATGCAGAACCAGGCAACATTCTGTTCTATTATACACAAGGTAGCCATAAGTTGGACCGAAATCACAGCAGCTAATAGCAAAAACAAAAATAAAAAAATCTGTTTGTAAGTGAAAGAGACCAACCCGACCCCCATTTCAGCTACATTAACATATTTAATTAACAGCACTAGTAAATGTTAAACAAATGTATGTCATGGAGGCAGAGGGTGTAATGTGTTTTATCAAAACCTTTTGAAGAATCCATCGCATTCTACAACATTCACATTATGGGTATCCTGTTCATGGTGCTTTGAGTTTGCTTGTGGCATAAGTAGCACACATGAAAATGCAAAACCACCAATGGTGTGACTAGCCAAAAAAATAAGTGCTAAGTTAGGGCAACACACACAGAATTATTGGGAATTAAAAAAAACTCCTAACCAAGGAGCTCCAATTTTCATTTCACCTATATAAAATCTCTGACAAAATTCTCTCAAATGTACATCTTTATCACTCAGAAGGTTGAAATCAAGTTTAATAATAACCCATTAAAAACCAAACGCATTGACATCGAGTCAATTCCAACTCATAGCAACCCTGTAGAGCAGAGTAGAACTGCCCCATAGAGTTTCCAAGGAGCAGCTGGTGGATTCGAACTGCTGACTCTTTGGTTAGTAGCTGAGCTTTTAACCACTGCACTAGCAGGGCTCCATAATAATAACAGTTACCTATTTTTCAATGACGTGGCATTAGTTGTTTGGCAGTGGAATTCTTATCTTCCATATGGAAAAAACAAAAAAAAAAGCTTATTGCTATTGAATCAATTCTGACTCACAGCAACCCTATAAGGATAGAGCAGAACTGCCCCATAGGGTTTCCAAGGAGCAGCTGTTGGGCTTAAACTACCAACCTTTTGGTTAGCATACAAGCTCTTAACCTCTGCATCACCAGGGCTCCTCCATATGAGAGATTGGGGTTCAATTCCTGGCCAATGCACCTCATACACAGTGTCTTAGACTGGGTTCTCTAGGGGAGAAAAACCAGTGAAGTATATATAGATAAACATTTATACCAAGAGATTTATTTCAAGGAAATGGCTCATGACGTTGCGGTGTCTGGCAAGTCATGAATTCATGGGTCCAGCATCAGGCTGGAGGCTTCTCCTGACTCACATGTTGCAAGGGCTGACAAACCCAAAACCAGGTCAGAAGGCAGGCTTCTGGCTCAGGTTCCAAAAACTGGAGGTCAGAGAATGATGAGCTGGATGCGGAATCCAGAGAAGGCAAACTTTGCCAGAA